>NC_137465.1:31011349-32211349 GCF_964235325.1 Thermobia domestica
AATTGAAAATCTATGTAAAGACTTTCTGCTGTGGCATGCTTCATAAGGACAATTCCAGTCTGCTCACGTGACCTTTGGGGTTCATGAATTTTTTTGCGAGCGTTCCGACTTTGGATTCTCTGTTTTATACCTTCTGTTTATGTATCGAATAACTTTTCAAGAACATAAATGACATTCTGTATTATGAATGTTAAGAATTACCCTCTATATGACAAATAGCTGCAAATAAATACACTACATGATTTATTTATTGCCATTGAACGAGTTTCTTAACTTGTATTTACATCCTTATATATAATACCGACCTACTGCGAAAATCATCTCAGATGTTATATTTTAAACATAGTAATTACTATGTTCTGCAATGATTATGTTATATATACAGAACTTATGTATTCTAATGTAATTATTTTATATAATGTTTCATGCATTGCGGAAAATATAATTTAAAAAAAAGGATTAACCTAAACGGGATTCGAACACTTAACCTTATGATTTGAAATCCGACAGCTTACCAATGAGCTAGCACAAGGACTTCTAGAACTATGCTTCTAGCGATGTATAACGGATCTCAAGATAATTATGACATTCATATCCATTACAAACGCTGTTTCTGTTCTACTTTGACTTTTATTTTAGTACTCAGGCGATAATTATGTTCTATTTCTTAACTTTGAGCATTCTTTTACATATGGAAAGACTCTTTAACGTATTTAAATGTTCCATTACGTATGGAGAGCTAAATGACAAACAAGCATGTGCTGACATTAAAAAAAAAGTTTTCGAAATATTGTATCATTAAGTATTTCAATCAATGTTGCTGTTTTATACACTTGGTAACAAGTCTTATTATATTTAAAAGAAGAAAAACACATCTGCAAACTTTTTCCCGATTGCAAAGGCTGGCTTGGAGGTTCGAACCTGGCTTACTTTTTCCCGAAGATACCCGAAGCTGGACTTAGAAAATTATTGCCTCAAAACACCAGTAAAGAATGCGCTCAACCTTTTTGAGACAAGGTGTACAAGCATCCACGTCAAGCAATCTTTGCAAGTCAACAAATTGTTTGTTTCAGGTTTTTTTTCCCCTAGAATTTTCTTTGTTTTTGATTCTACTTCCAGATCAGTATTATTTACGAGGAAAATTGGAAAGTCTTTGCATCTTTTTTTTTTTTTTTTTTTTTTTTTCGAGCGTGTATATTTTTTATTACAAGATATATAACCGATGCACTATGCTTTTCTTGGAGCGGCTCCAATGTAAATTCCGATTTCTTGCACCGCACGACATTGTCACCAGTTGTCAAAAATGGCCGCAGTGTTCAGGACATTCACACTAGATGAGCAACGAAGTGTTATTCGTTTTCTATGATGCAAGGGACAGTCACAGATATCTACAGGGAAATGGGGCCAGTGAATAGGAACAAATGTTTAACAGTGCGAAGTGTGCAGTAGTGGTGGCACAAGAAGTTTGGAAATGGACGTCAGGGTATTCGGGATATTGACGATGTGGTTTTCGTCTGTAAAAACGCAAAACCACACGTGGTAACAGAACAATCACCAAATTTCACTCTTGAGGGTGAGAAATTATGGAGCATCCCCTTACGATCCAGACCTTGTCCCCACTGATTACCATCTTTTTGTCTAATGAAAAAGTTCCTGGAAGGATAGAGGTTCACGGACGACACCGAAGGGCATAACGGTGTTCGTCGCTGGTTCCCTGATCACTCGGCTACCCTCTACGTAGCGGACAACGTGAAATTTGTGATGTGGACACCTGTTTCAACAGATATGGTGTTTAAGTGAAAAAATAGACAAATATGTGTAGAATATTGTTTTTCGTTTGATTTGTAATCTGACAATAAATCAGAAGGCGCAAAAACTTCTCGATTTTCTCTCGTAATTCTTGATATGAACTTGGATTTTTCTTTTGAAAGCTCAGTGACGTTTATGAAACGACTTAATATATTCCCACCAAGGCTGAAAGTTTCTTCATAAAGTATATAGGTCAGCGGCTCTTCTTTTTGAAACAGCTTTAAAAACTTCCCAAATTATCGATATATATATATATATAATACACTATTTTCAGATGCTTATCTTCGAGAGTATTTCGGGGATGAGGTGACAATTGAACTGAACATTGATAGAATTTTCAATATTTGCAATATTCAGAAAGAAATATGTAATTTTTAAACCTGTATGTATACACTGTAACAGGGTGTCTACTGAAATTCCAAAATGAAATTTCGTGACATTTTCTTTATCGAACTAAACAATTTCGTAGCATTCAAAAACTAATAATAGTACCTATGTTCCTTACCACTTATCTCTACTTTCAAAGGCTGTTCCCTGGAGCGAAAATGTCTTCTCACATCACTTTCAGTATATTCACTGTATATAATCTGTTTTGTTCGATAACTAACAAATACCCACAAATCCACTATTTTTAGAATTACATACCTATTTACACATGATGTACATATATTGACAAATCCTCAGCAATCCTTTAAAAATGTCACACTGATTATAAACAATTGTACTGATGGTTTCTATCACTCTTTCAAGTTTACTAATATTGTTTTACCCTTTCTTGAGCTTTTTCGATCTCCTTGTGAAGTGCTTCAACTTCTCGCGGCAGTTGAAGAAACTGGTTAGATGCGTAAGTGGTTTCGGCGATGCGACGCGATTTACATCGCCACTGCTCAATGATGCCAGCTGAAGAGCAATCTCAAGAGCAAATTCGGGTGCGAATTAGTCCGCATTCTCATGCATGCGATAGAAGCGTGCTTTGCTTGCGATTTCATAGAACCTAAAGCCGATCACAGACATTTGTGGTGGTGAATTTTGACGTTTTATAGAACAAAATTTTCCAGTCTCTACTTATATTTTTACAGAGATAAAAAAAAAAAAAAAAAAAAAAAAAAAAAAAAAAAAAAAATCGTAGCCCAAAAGCTAAATTTTGCGACTTCTTCTTGACTTTCATGACCGTTTTCTGATTTCATGACTTTCGTGACCGATAGACACCCTATGTGAGCAATGATAAGGATTGTGTGTAACAACAACAAAAGTAATTAAACTTCCAGCATTATAAAATTAAACGATATATTTTCAAGAAATTACTTTCTTATAGGCGTGACTGTAGTTTACCTCATAGTAAGTGAATATTGGAGACCATAATAATAACAGTTAGTTCAGATACACTATAAACTGAAGAAATGAAAACTGACAAGAAGAAATTAAAATCCAAACAACAGTATGTAACAAAAGAAAAGTAGACACGTAACAAGAACAAACATCACTCTGAGCAACTAATTCTAATTTCACAAATGTCAATTCATCAGTTACCAATGTACAAGAATAAAGTTCTTTGTTTTATACTGTATACGTTTAAGAAAACGGAAAACACAATTCTTTCCTACACTCAGTTGGTCCAAAATAAGGATGCAATAACAGTTCGTTAATTTTTGATGATTTCCTCTCAGTGTAACAAACCCACCGAATAAACGACCAATCAGTACAAATATTCGTTAACAAATATGGACTAGAACATCGGGTTGTCATAGATCCAACAAGCAAAAAAATTATGTCCATTAAATAAATGCTTCACACCTTAATATACAACTGGTTCAGTGCGTGTACAATTACGTGAAATTCACACCCTAAATGCTACCGTTTATCTTACTTATCGGCAGCGCACACACAATTGCCTGAAGTACGTAATAGTTACCATTTTAAACCCGTTATTTACAAATAAATATTATATCTTCTCATCTAGAAGTTCTTCTAATCTAGAATCATCGGCCGCTTGGATTCTTAGAACTTCTTTACATAAGAAAAACTCCCAACAGCACTACACTGCTTCCAAGCTATAAAGTCTCTCGCTACAACCCAAAATTAGCATTTGTCCTTTAATATCGCATACACTTAAGTAGCTACATCGTGCATAATCATTTCCATATCTTCTTATATACAAGCATTTGTCCTTTAATATCGCATACACTTAAGTAGCTACATCGTGCATAATCATTTCCATATCTTCTTATATACAAACATTTGCAGAGCGTATGTATACCACAAATATACCAGGAAGAACAGAGTAAATGTCCAGTTGCTGTCACTATAAACATAGACGAACACGTAAAAGTCTTAGTTGCATTAATATTACTCCAAAGGCAATTAATTTCCTTACTAAATGACTTACCAAGAATACACTTTGCTTCCAAATAAAATAATTATCTCGTTCTCATTGTTGCAACATCCACAGAGGGACGTTTGTGTTATACTGGTAAGCAGAGGTTGTCAACGGCATAGGTTGTTGTGCAGGAGCGGCGTACGCAACATTTTGTACAGAGCTTACTGGAGGTTGAACCGGAGGGGGTGCCTGTTGACCTTGGACATACACATTATGTTGCATAGGTTGTGGGGGACCGCTCTGGAAAGATGGAGGAACATTCTGCAGGTTTTGTTGATTGTTGTACATTTGAGGTTTCGACGAATAATGACTGAATGTCGTTTTGGGAAAAGTATTTTGGCGAGACATATTTGGATGGAAATTCTGGTTGCCAGAATGCTGAGTCACTTCCTCAGATCCTTGATCCTCGTCATCCGATCCATATCCTACAATAAATTAAAAATATATTAACAGAATACAAATCACATGCGCAGTACGAGGAGCATCTCAAATGATGAAAATAGTTTTTTTTTTTTTTTTTTTTTTTTTTATGAAAATTCTACGACTCAATTCTAACACAAATGTGGGATATGCTTCTAATCATGGTACTGATTGCTAAGGTTATTGAAAAATGTTGAAAGTGAGGTAATACGAAAATTCAGTTTGTTCGCTGTTGTTACCACATAAAGCATTCTACTATCACCGTAAAAATATTAAGGAATTTTGAATTACCAGGATCAGGATTTGAAAAAAACATTAAAAAAAAAAAAAAAGGCCCAACCCAGCTGGGCTCATATTGGTGTTTTCGGGTTTAACTGTTTTTTTTTTTCGAAACATTTCAGTCTTTGGGGTAAAAGTGTTAAAATATGATTTACACAATATTTCAACACTAGCAGCGTTCACCCCGCTTCGCTGCGGTCACCCCGGAACGCAATAAACTTTGTTACTTAGATAATTTTTACTTTTTCGCTTTCAAGTGATATGATAAAAACCATAGAAGATTGCAGTAAATCTTAACATTATATCGCCTGTCATTTATGTTAACCCGCCCCGCTTCGCTGCGGTCATCCCGGTGCTGGCATATTGTAAAAGTGTCTGTAAAAATAAGCAAATCAATTTAAAAATTTTAAACAGAAGATTCAAGCTATTTTCCGCTGTATATCGCCTGTCATTTATGTTAACCCGCCGAGTGACACGGTCATGCGGGTTGCATATAAATACGTTTATTTTTACCTATGATGAACTAATAACAAAGGATTTGTACGTTATGGACACTTGAATGGTCAATTATCTCAAGACACTGGTAATTAAAAATTAAAGTGATATGATAAAAACCATCTAGGGTCCAAATCCTAATAACCCCCTAAAAATGAAAGAAATTGGTTCAGCCGTATTAGCGTGATGAGCGGACAAAGGATTTTGTACGTTCTCTTTTATATATATAGATAGATATTATTGTCACAACGTCTCATTTTCTATTCACTGTTGTTTTGAAAAAAAGGCCGCCATTTTGAAATTTTACATTTGATCGTCGAGAAAATCTACACTGCAAATTTACAATAACTCGTGCTTCTACCCTCAAAATTTCAACTTAAAACTCCGAAAATTGCACCCTCTACCGTGAATACCAGCTATTTTGAAAAATGGCCGCCATTTTGAAATTTTACGTTGGATAGTTGCCAAAATATATAAAGCTAATTTAGAGTATCTCGTGCTTCTACTCTGAAAATTTAAACTTAAAAGACCGAAAACTGCGCTTTGTAGCGTGGATACAAGCTATTTTGAAATTTTCCGTTGGTATGCTGCCAAAATCTATACAGGAAATTTAAGTGGTCTCATGCTTTTACCCTGAATATTTAAACTTAAAACACCGAAAGTTGTACTCTGTAATGTCTGTGGTACAGGCAGACAAAAGCACAAATGTAGATTTAGTCATCCCAGGAGCCTCAGTGACGTTCGCCAAATACAAATACCAAATCGCACATCCGGTGCAAGACTGTTACAAGCCGAAATTACACATTTGTGTAAACTTGAATTTTAAAGTTTGTTATTCTATGAAAATCGTTCCCTGAAACACTGGTATTTCTGCCATCTAGGGGTTCATTTGTTTAGTTAAGTTTATGCGAAAATACCACCAGATAGTGCTCCCTTCTCTCTCTCTATTCTCTTTTGAGCACACATTTTCATTTTTTGAGCTAGAACAGGATCCTGAGAAGAATATTCGGACCCAAGAGGAACGAGAATGGGGAATGGCGGAAGCTTCATAACGAGGAACTACATAGTTTATACGGTTTACCCAACATTGTTAGGGTCGTCAAGTCTAGGAGGCTTAGGTGGGCAGGTCATGTAGCTAGAATGGAAGAAAGTAGAAACGCTTTCAAAGTCTTGACTGGTAGACCCATAGAAAAACGACCATTAGGAAGACCTAGGCGCAGATGGGAGGATAATATTAAGATGGATCTCGCAGAGATAGGAATACAAAGTAGAAACTGGATCCAATTAGCTAAGGATAGAAGTCAGTGGAGAGCTTTTGTGAACGCGGCACTGAACCTCCGGGTTCCATAGGCCATAGAGTTAGTTAGTTAGTTAGTTAACACTCTTCCAGCGGGTGTGCGAAATATATTAATTTAAAACAAAGATATAATTCATATTTTATAAAGTAAACGTTTCAAAATGTCTTATATGAAATAAATATTTTTCAGCGTAAGATAAATGGTTTTAAAGTTCACTTCCGATACTTTGTGTATTAAATTACGGTAATTTCCCGAGCACTTGCTGCAAGACGGTTCTTTCCCGAAAATTAATTTAAAACAATTAACGAAATTTTATAAAGTAAATGTTTCAAAATGTCTTAAATAAAATTAAATAGCGTAAAATAAATAGTTTTTTGTTGAAGTATTCACTTCCGATGCTTTGTGCGTTCAACTGCGGGAATTTCCTGAGCACTCCTTTCACGACGGGTTTCCCAGAAAATGCAGTTTTCTTTACTGTACATCGAAACTTTTACTAGTACGGAAGTTTGAATTCAGCACTTGAAACGGTAAGCGTTACGTAGTCTTCGGAACTCCGAGTATTAAGCTTCTTAAATTTGACAAGAATTTTTACACTATTGTTGGTGCTGACTCTACAGAATGCTTATTTGAAGAGTAGCAACAAATGACTAAACTAAACTGTTGTTGTTGTTGGAAAATCAAATTTTACTGAAGAATACTTGTGCTACCATCAAAGGTAAGAAATAATACTAATAGTTTTACTAATGTATTTACATATTTACTGGTAGTACCGGCACCTATGGCCTTAAACCTGTCAAACGGGATAACGTCCCTCGGCGTCGCCGAGTCAGTGATACCTCAAATAGGCTATCCATACATTAATTTGTTCTATAAGTTTATTATTATTATTTATTTATTTATTTATTTATTTATTCATTCAGTGCATTCAGAACTTTGTAAAGGTCTTATGTTGAATGTTGTTGTATACCTTAACCTAAAAGCACCTAATTTGCCCGACGAAAATCCAAAATTTGATAAAAATAACTTCCAATGCGATCACTTTAGATGTACCAATAATATACTAGCAAGAAGCTCAAAAACCCAGGTGTGTTTTAAGATAGTTTTCTGCAGGTGGGTCCAACCCGAAAAGGAAAAAAAAAAAAAAAAAAAACAGCGTTTTTTTCGGGCTGGGCCCACTTGGGCAAACACTGACCAGAATTTGATTTATAGTTCTCTACGAAAAGAAAGAAAATAACTAATAAAGTCTACAGTTCAAAATGCCAAACAATTCACTTTTCTTTAATAAAATGTACTATAACAACTCGAAATCTTCAATAATTTTCAATTACATCTGTTAAGTGTTTTTGCTCACCTTAATTTATTTGTAGAATGGTATTCACAGTGTTCATTACAGAAATATAATAGGTCTAAAAGAGTTCATTTTATAAGGTACATTTTGAATATACTATACACGTATGAATCGATACCAAAATACTGTTCAAGGTTTTAGACTCGATATTTTCTTTTAGCCTTTTTGGAAGCATTAAAAAGTTTTGTCAAGACTTACGTAAAGAGAATATGTTTATGTCATACTTGTAATATACTATAAAACAACCTCGTTCGACAAATCATGTAAGTAATGATGGGTGTGTTCGTAATACTACAATCTAAATACAATAAAATTGAAATCAATCCCGGTTCCATACATATTTTTTATAAGGGCAGGGTATATTATTTCAATTTAAATTTATTTTATAGCAATTCTTTATTTTTGTGCGGAAAAGATAAGTTACACATTAAAAGAAATGGAACATTGAATCATATTTTTGTTTGTGTTGAACAGTGAAGTCTTTAGTTTCAAAACCATACGTACGTCGAGATCTGTTGGAAGCAGTATATCAGAAACATTATTTCTTGTTTCCAGACTCTTAACAAAGAACCCATTCACAATGAAGCGAGTTCTTACTCAGTTTTGAAGTTCAGCTGTAAGATCGTCTATATAGAGCCTAGAAACATCACTTTTATCGATTAACATCTGGCTCTTTTAATCTGTTCCGGACTTATTAACAATTCGTCAATTAGTAATTTAGTAATATTTTTACCAAAGTGAGTTTGATACTTTTTTGAAAAAAAATTGATGGGAACCTAACATCGATGGAATATCAAAACTGCACGGTACATTAAATACATTGTTGCCAAACCATACGTATTTGCCTAAATAGACTTCCTATATACAGATTACATAGATAAATCATTTGTTTTAAAAGATCAATCTTGAAAATCTAGTGGCAAGCATGCGAAAGATCCCACACTACTGAAATAAAATACTCTGTCATTTCTCAATACTCTTGAGAAAATACGCACTGAGTAATTTAGCCTGAGATCTTTTGTCATCGAATCAACATTGAACTCGTTGTTCAGCTGTTATAATTTTTACCTTCGAGGTAGCAATAGATTCGTAATGTTGTTATATGTATTTCGTTTATAATAAAGCCTTTAGTACATTCTGATGCGAGCGGAGTTATCATTTGAAGAACATTACGTCAACCATATAATTTATTCATCTGGTAGAGATTATTAACGAAAGCTTTACAACATGATATTGAACTATCCAATAGGATTACACACAAATGGATATCATCTCATCGCCCCTTTAACTCTCTTAGCGTATCATGGGATCAGTGCGCGTGCAAGACCCTATATTTGAATAATAGTGTGAGAAATATCGAATCGCTTGAGAAGTGTAAATGTGAAACATATCTACTATATATTATCCAGCATTCGAATATCAATAATGAAATATAATCCTGTTTTGGTGTGAAGTTGTATATAGTTACTTTTACGAACTACAAATGTTGTGTATTGGGTAGCTCTTTGTTTCCTTGGGTACAAATGCTGCTATTTTGAACTCGTCACGTCCGTTCCGAGAGATTAATGTTACAAGAGAATCTCACAAGACAATAATCAGTTCATATTTCGTAATTATTAATTTCCAATACCAGAAAAGGAACGAACCCCAAATTACTCATTTCTCTTATAAGAAGTTTGTTTACAGTACCAAGTAAGTCTTGGTAGCTTATTGTTTTTATAAGCCAAGATACAATTGGAATAGTTGGTACAATGCTATTTTCCACCTTTTTAAATGTGTTAATAACACGATTTTGGAATTACCTCGCTCTAATTAATTAATCTATCTATCTATCTATCTATCTATCTATCTATCTATCTATCTATCTATCTATCTATCTATATATATATATATATATATATATATATATATATATATATATATATATATACACCTCTTGTATTATTTTTACTAACGCCGATTTTTAGAACTTGCACAGTATGTGCAGATAAGAACTGGTACAGAATATGACTTACAAGGTTGATATTAAGATTTTAACGACAAGCCATTTTTGAAAATAGAAATATTAAACTTTCGGCAGATTTACGTAGCTTGTAACCATGATCTTTTAAAAGAAGCCTTGTACTTATATTAACTTTCGTTTTTCTAAAGGAAAGCTCACGCTTCCTGCGTTTTATAACTGGGAGAAAATTTCAAGTATAAAGCAGAAGAAGCTTTAAGGAGTAAATTTTAATATTTCAAACCACATTCTCCTTACCATAAAATAGCTTCTGAAGTATATCTTTCGTACTGAAACCATTTTCTGCCTAATTATGTTGAATATTTTTAGGAAATAAGTCAATGTTAGCATCTAATAATATATTAGTATTTAAGTTTTTTTTTTTTTTTTTTTTTTGCGATGTTTACTGATCTTGTATTTTAGTGAATGACGGCCAGTCAAAGTAAAATATTTAGTAGTACGTCTGTGTAGCATTAAGAGTTTCTTTATTCAGTAACCCAATATATTCTATGTAACTTATATGTTTAGGTTTAAGAAAATTTCCTACATGTATGTATACTCATATTTTTCGAATGAAAGTATTCGTGTATTTAACAAAGAACTTTGTATTTTCAGTCTTAGATTGTATATTTGAAAATATTTAAATGTTCTATGATAAGGATAAGGATTTTAATTAATATTTTTTAGAAAGTGTTTTCATCATGAGCCAAGGTAATAGACACTTATATATAATTTTAGAATTTAGTAACAATTATCTTAAACTATATGTAATTTCTTGTAGTTGGTATTTTATTGCCTATGTGTTAATTGTATTTTGAATAGCATCATGATACTTAATAATTATGTTTTCGTAGTTGCAGTGCATTTTGAAAAGTCACCAGTAAGGCTAATTTACAATAATGGCAATATAATTTGACATGTAAAAAGGGAATTACCAAAAACACTCATTTTCAAAAAGAAGAACACATTGCAATTTGAAATTTATTCCTTGATTTCCCAACTAAGATTCGGTCGTTTTCAGGAAGCTAAAAGTAAAATACTTTCCATTTAGAAATTTTGCAACGAACATTTTCCATTCTCCCATGCCCAATTAATGAAAATCCAAAGTACACGTACAATATCATAAAAGGAAGGTAATTTCTGGGAACTCAAGTAATACTTATAATTTATTTACAGCTCAACCAAAAGCCTAGTCGACCAACAATACTATTATTTCAACATTTTAGCCAGATGCCAATTGCAGTCAAACAACTTGCTCAAGCTTGCAATCGAATGTAAACCCTTTTCTATTTATGGAAAAACATATTTTGAAGGTCAAGTAATATTTTCAGTCTATGACGTCATGTTCTCAAGAAGTGAAGCACCTGAATATCCAAAGGAATACTTCCGCTTGAGTTATTCATGCATATTTACTCAAAAGAGTTTGAGATTAATACAATACTTTACGCTTTACAAGGAATATATAGGTATATTGTTAACTAAGTTTTATTACAGGCATACATTAGACATTTTACATGTTACAAGTTTACAAGTTACACGTTTTATATGTTACTTCGAAAAATACATGAATATTGAAGAATATAATATTATGATTTGAAGCATTCTTGAATATTATGGACAAGCGTATATTTTAAATATCGTAAGTGTTATTACATGCATCGCAAAGACTAGTCATTACTATTATAAATGCTACTCAGTATTGAATATATTGTCGTGTATGGCCAATATTTATAAACGTTATTAATAGTTGGCATTTTCAATACGACAAATGTCTATTGAATCAACTCGACAAATATCACAGTAAAAACTAATACCAGGCTAAAATTCTGTCAATGGTATTTTATATGAATTAATGAATATTCCATTCCAGACATCCATATTTCCATACCTGCCTTCACCTAAAGAAAAGAAAAATACGGAAAAAACGTAATGTAAAGATAAAATGAAGCCAAGCAGCTATGTTTCGAAGTTAATTGTATACTTGGTAAGATCGTACGTTGAATACTATCGAATGTTTCTTATAGATATCAATATTTTACTGGATAATGAACAATCTTGAATTCTAATAGGTTGAAGTGCATTTTATTGAAATATCTGATAGATAATAACATCTCTCATTGATGTAACAGATTTCATTTTAACGCAAATTATACTATACAAATGGAATTAAAAATTATAGCTTCGATTTGCGTGGAATATATTATTTATTGAATTTTTAACCTCTACTTGTTTCCTGTGGAACTTCATCAGGGTATGAACTTCTTCCAAGGAAATGCCAGTCCTTCAGATACTCATAGTGTCCCTTATATCTTGCGAAACTAGTAAATATTCACATTTAACTGCATACCCCCCCCCCACAAAAAAAAAACTAATAGCTACTTTCTTTAAACGTGCTAGTCCATTTTGATCACTGTTGCCAGTTACCAATTCTCGCCCGTTACCATAAAGTTGTACACAGTATCACCGAAATCTTATATACTTGGTACTTCGACTATTTTCCTTATGAAAACAGCTTGAAGAGCGTTGAATATTTCCTATATTTTTCTTCATAGGAACTATATATAAACATTAAGTGTTTACTTTTTATTAATTTTATAAAGGACTTAAAATCTCACAGACAGGACCCAGTTTTTCATATCCGAGGCATTAACTGCAGTTATGGGGTAATTATATGATTCCACTTTATCAAGACAAATAAATTCTAAATCTAAACCCGGTTGTTTAGTTCTAATGTAAAAAGATTCAAATACTACTTACTCTATCTTGGTGTTTTGTGAAGAATTTCGACATCCCTTCTGGTATGTTTAGAATCACGTAAACGCTTCAACAACCCCGATACAGCGGAATTATCTTGTTTAGTATCCTTTATGTGTTCTTTAATTATAGTTTCAACCGATACAGCTGAATTGACTTGTTTAGTATCCTTTATGTGTTCTTTAATTACAGTCCTTTTAGTAATATATGTATATGCTAGATTACAAACACATGTCACCTCTTACAGGAATAGTTCGAGTTAAAAATAAGTTTGGTAAAATAGAAAGAGTGAAAAAATATGAGACACGTATTTTTTAAAGAAATCTTCATAGGCCGTCTCGTTCAGCTTCTATAGGTGTTTGCTTTTTATGAGTCGCAAATGTTGACGTCACCTGTGGACTAGCGAGGAACTCAATGTGAGTCAGCAGCTGATAAACCTTTAATAGTGCAGTGGGTTTAATAGATTGTTTTGGGTTTATTAGCAGTCTTGCTTTGTGTTGAATGCTTGAGGGACATTTTTGTTAGTTGTTTTTGCCTACAGCAGAAGTATTAAAAAATATAGAGACAGCAGCGATTACGTAGTATTGTGTGAAGTAGAAAACTTGTGTTATATTTCGCGTCACTCGAATTGGCGTATGGCGTCACCCAATAAACTTGCTGTGCGTTGTTACCAAACCTTCAGTGATGAATCTAATCATTCATAATTGTCCACAAATACAAACAAATAATTATGAATGATTAGATTTGTCACTGAAGGTTTGATAATAGTGCACTACAAGCTTATTGGCTGATGCCACATAACAATTCGGGTGACGCGGATGCGTGCTGTAGAAATGCCTACCACGTGCTGTGTTTTCGGTTGTAATTCTTGTGATTAAAGCTGAGGGATATAAAGTATCTTTTTTTAAATTTTCAAATCATAAGAAATCACTAGATCGATATAAATTATGGTTCAAGAAAATCAATAGGAAGAATTGTATGCCAAGTAAAAACACTCGTGTTTATTCCAAACATCTTGATGTGTCCGACTTCGAGCAGAACTAATGCCAGGAAAATCATTTACACAGAAAGAATGCTGTTCCAAGTATATTATTGAAAAGTTTAGAATCCAAGCCAATGAACAAGCGCCGACGTATATCCAGTTACCAACTTAAAAAATCGTAGAAGACGCGATTGCTGGTTGTAGTAAGGACGAGGCATTAGAGAGTAATAGCGACGGTGTCACTCATGATTCTGAAGGTACTGTTTTAGAAAAAAATGTGAATACAACTACTATACAATGTGAATTGGGGAGTAAAATATACCGGCTTGTAGAAGGAATTAGTGACGATGACAGTGCTCCTCAGGACATTGATTCTATGGGTGACGAGGGTTGTTCCGCGGAGAGCGATGCGAATAAAACAAATTTAACTGGTAAAGTATTGTTCGTATTTTGGCAAACTTTACAGATGGCATTTCATTTTTGCCACATGTGCCGCGCTCCTGTACATACCTTGAAGCACAAAATTATAGGCTCATCACTACAAATTCTAACAAAATGTTAAAATGAACATACTTAAGTTTGGAACTCGGAATCAAGATTAAAGAAAAGATGCTTAGGTGTTGTAGCAATCTCGTCCGCCACCTACTTAAATGGTATTGGTTTCGAAACTTTTAGTCCCTTTTGTAAAACACTGAACTTAAGCTTTGTAGGAAAAACTGCATTTCATAATATTACAAAACTTTTGTGCAGCCCACCATCAGAAATTATTATTATTTTTATATGCAGATGACACTTTTAAGTCTTTGCAATCAGTTCTGGAAAATGAAATCGCACTTTAGAACGTGGCACCGTCAATATTCACAAACGAAATGCTTAGCGCTGTGTGTATGGAAGCTTGCACTCACAGCTTGACCACAGATGACGTCATCACATCTTTTTCCTCTGTTACTCGCTTAAGATTGAACGTATCGCGATCAAACAAACACCATTCCTTTTAGAATTTTCAACTCTGCAAATGGAAATAATTTGTAAAAAATGCTTTTCTAAATGCTTCAGTGCAAGGAACATATCCAACAGATTTCTGGTTGTAGCGGAACGCTGCCACTCGTTGAAGTGCTTTCCAGCATTTTACTTTGAGGAGAGCCTCATACACCCTCTGTACGAGACACACATATATCTCCTGTACGGTGACGGGATATAAACGTATAAATCTAAATGGACAAGACCTCCAGGCGTACTGCTCGATCATTGCACGTGTTCTACTCAAGGCAGAAGAGACGTAAATTCGAATGATCTCATTTTCGTCAATTCCTGTGAAATACGGACGCCTCACGAGTGGATTAGTGTGGGATTGGTCACTTCCTACAGGCACTTGCGCGATGATGTCCCCGTAACTTGCAGGGTCGTCGGAAAGTTGCTGAAAGGTGTGACGAAACTTTTCTCTTTCCATTCTATGCAGGACTACGCTGCAGTGAAAACCTGTCGGGCGATCGTTCACATCTGCAGGCGTCACACCGAACACAATCGGTGCTAGGAAAAGGAAATTCACAAGCAACTGCTGACACTTGCTAATCACCGAGAACATCTCTGATGTTTAGAGGGACTGCAACACACCCTTTCAAACTTTTCGTGACCTAATATGTTTTGTTGCCTAATGTGTGTCATTACCTAACATACGTTGTCAACAATCTTTCGTCCGCTAGTAAGAAAGTGGAACAAGGTGTGGATGATGAGTCAGTAGTAGAATGTCCACCTATACAGTAAAGAGTCCCACTTTCGATCCCAGGATAGATAAGTGAGTATGTTGTGGAACAACAACGTGTCCGTGCTTCCTTTCATCTGGAGGAGAATACTTTCATTGTCTCGCACATCTTCATTGTGTTAATTGTTTGAAAACCATTAAATATCTTCTAGAAGACTTTATTTAATTTCATTTATACACTACAATCATTCCCTTTTGTAAGTATGCAACCAAGCACAACACACCAAAAACCCTTACCCATCTTGATGCTGATCAAGATATCGGTCTTCTGTCAACGAATTTTTGTTACTTGCCTAGATTTCGTTCCATATGTAATAAACAGGACCCACTTATCCTAAATGAAATATCTGGGAATTCCTCCCTGCCTGTGGCGGAGTCCCTTGTGCTGCAATCGAAAGACGTTCTCGGTATAGAGAGATTACAAGTCTAAGCGGATAAAATTTCGTTGCAGCTCAGTGATATATAAAGATCATTTTCCCATGCTTTCGGCAGCTTGTAACACTGAAACTGTGCGATTCCGTGGAAATGTTTACTGGATTTTTTAAAATCTTGTTTCTATGAGTAGATTTACTTCCCAGGTGTTGTCAAGCGTCCACAATAATACCCTCTATATACATACACATCGCCCGACATATAAGTAATGAGACGAATTTTATTGTGACGAAACAGTGAATGCAATCCGTAATCAATATGTGCGCTCGAAGAGTAACCCCTCTTCTACAATCTGGCAACATCGCATTGTCGCACGCGAAGCATGATGGGAAATACGATGCCATGACCAGCAGTCACTGAGAGGCCCTCGTCATGCTAGCATCATGGAGCACAGAGCGAATATCAAATTCTGTGTTAAACTGGGTAAAGGTACCACAGAGACAGCAGAAAGTGTACAGGGATACGTGTAGGTCTCGTAAAAAGATCTTTAGATAGTGTGAACGTCTTAAACGTGGTGTGGAATCGACTGAAGATGATGAAACTAGGCCTAGTCATCCAATGTCTGATCGTAACGAAGAACTCATTGCAAAGGTCCATGAACGTGTGCAAGAAGATCGTTGCAATATTGTGAGAATGATGGCACACATGAGTTTGATGTTAACAGGGTGACAGTTCGTAAGATCTTCGTGGAAGATTTGGGCAAGAAGAAGATCGCATCGCGGTTTGTGCAACATTCACTGACTGAGGAACAAAAACAAGCGCGTGTTGCTTACGCCCGTGACATCCTGACAACGGGCCGTAGGAATAAAAATTTCCTACTTTCCATTGTTGCGGAGGACGAATGTTGGTGTTATTGTTATGATTCAGCTACTAGACATCAGAGTGCCGAATGGAAGTCCTCAAGATCTCCAAAAGGTAAGAAACTTCGACTTCAAAAGTCGTCAAAAGTGAAGAAATGTTCTCGTGTTTCTACGACAGTAAGGGTATCATTTATCACGGTTTTGTATCAGAAGGTCACACAGTGAATGCCCAGTTTTATTTAAGTGTTTTATGAATAGAATTCATTATGTTCGACCTAAATACTCAGCCCCAGGTGGCTGTTTTTTTATCCATGATAATGCACCTTCTCACCGGGCAGTATTTGTTCATGAATATTTGGGCAAAAAACAAGAGAGTGAGTGTGCGCGCGCGCAGCACTCTCCTATTTTTCAAGATATATCCTCCTGCGATTATTTTTTGTTTCCCAAACTGAAGTTAGAATTAAGAGAAGGACTTTTTGACAAAGTTGAAGGCATCCAAGCATCTGTGTCAACGGCATTACGGAATATAACACAAAACTGAGTTGCAGGGGTCGTTCTACTTCTTGCGTGATGGTGTCATTTGCTGTATTGACGCAGGAGGAATGTACTAATAAACAGGTATTATTACATTATCTTTGTTTGTTTGGTCACACAAATCAGTCTCACTACTTAATTATCGGACGGTGTATATATAACAAACGTAAACCACATTTTTTAGATCATGGCCACTCCTGGGATTTAAAAAAAGTTATAAAATCGCTTTCTGTAATGGAAATTAAGTATTATTCCATATCGACTTCCTTTATCACACTTGTTTACAAATACATACGCATGTTCCATCCTGTACGACACCATTACTACTGAAATTTAAAGTGAGTAGACATAAACAGCAATTTACATATAACGTATTTATATAATTCCTCAAAGTCTTTGAAAATATACAACTATGTACATTACGTAAGATATGCGAGCAAAACAATGTTAATTGTGTGTTAAATTTTGTAACTACACATTCATTAAGTATATAACATGCCAAGCTACATTTCATGTTTGAAATTTCAAAGTTTATTGTAAAACTATGTGATAAAGAGTGAGGTGAGTTGAATTTGAGTTTAACGTCCCGTTCAGCAGCGAGGCTATATGAGACGCGGACCTACTGATTAACGTGCAATCCGAACTACATTAGCTCCCGCCGGGAATCGAACCCGGGCCTCCCATATGTGATAAAGATGTAAAGGTATTTGTGAGCATTTAATTTTCTTAGTTTGGTACTATCAAAATAATTTAAATATTATTTCTGATTTATTTGAACATGATTCCTGCCATGTGGATCACAGGCGACTTATTTCTAACTTAAAAGGACAACGTGAATTATGTAGGAACTACAGAGTTCATGTTTCTGAAGCGTCGTGAATTACCCCTAATACACAATATACAGTACAAGTGGATAAAAGTTCAGAAATTATATTTAAGGCTTCTGGCTTCAAAGCAGCTGACAATAGTCCTTCAATAAACACCTTACCTGACACTGGTCTAACAGTCAACGTGTTCAAGTTCTAATAATGCGAAGAGAGAGAGAAATGAAAAGTATATTATCAAGTGTTCGAAAAACAACAGCAAATGCTATCTGCCGAGATAACCTCAATCATAACAAAAAAGTAGATTTTCATTTAAATAAAGAAAAATACAATAATAAAAAAAAGATATCGCTACCTCATTAGATTTAGAATTTTTTTTTTTTTTTTTTTTTTTTTTTTGTTTGTTTCAAGGTTTGCATGGGACTATGATAAGGAGGGTGTGAATTCATCCTAATGTGAAAATTTGCGCAACAACTTGTTTGTAATACTACCCGGTTTTAATTGCTCTTTTGCATTCTATTGTTTCAGACTTACGGATTAATTCTTTCGAGGTTATCGTAATTCACAAAAATTATTCTTACAGAAGATATTTCTTCCCATCCTGCTGGAAGGATTTCGTTAAAATGATGCTCTTTTATTTGTATTTTTTTTTCCAGCTCTAATGCTCAGTTCATTTGTAAATTGGATGAGATGGTTTTCTATTCAATAAAACGTAAACGTACTTTATTTGTAAAGTTGTCAATTCAGTGATTGTGGGGCTATGGATATGTATTATACACCAAGCAGTATTATATTGTTGAATGAATACAAAAAAACAAATAGATTTCTTCAAGTCTCTACAATTAATCTTGAGCATGATTTCGCTTTCGATCCTTTGTGAACAGTTACGTTAAAATAACTTTCTTCGCTCCGTACGGTAGCTTGCTCAAATGGACTGTCTTGAAATTAATCCGAGAACTTTCGAAAGAAAATTCTTTAAGGGCTTTGAGTCTTGCTCAGGTCAGTCACTCTGATGGATTTCCAACTTTCACACCAAACTTTATTTCCAAGAGAAGGAAATATTTCCACTGATAACACATTTATACCCATAATTCTAACTAAATAATTTCGGTGAATATAATTCCTGTGTTCACTTTCTTTTAAATTTTCATCGTTGCTTCCAAGAAAGTTAACTACCTGTTTTAGGGCTGGCTATTTGTTACTATAGCTCTTAACCTACAGATACATTTAATTTTCTCAGAAAAATAATCAAACAAAAAACTACAGAGGGTTTATGGTAATGAATTCGATCGCTAGGTAGCACATGCATGAACACGTCCGCCGTGAAAGTGAACTTGCAGAGAGGGTGGCTGTTGTGACTGTGAGATGGCTGTGAAAACTACGGTCTTTCCGAAGGGCTACATTTATGCCCTTGTCGACATGGTTATAGTTAAAGTCATAATAAATAGACAGTGACTAAAGGTTCCATGTTTCAAGGGAAGGGATCAACGCTATGTTGAATTGCAACCAAATGGAGGCTAGACCTCCAATATTGGGCACCATAGATATCGGAGGCCCGGGCGTACCTCCAAATAAGCTTCCTACAAACCAAACGTTGGAACCTGAATACCTACCCTATGCCTTTCTTTATGCACATGAAATTAATGATTTTTATTTATCCTTGATAAAGTATCCTTTTTCTAGACTTGATAACGATGGTTGTGCAATGCTGTCGAAATGATGGGGTGGTGGTGGTGGTAATAATAATAATAATAATAATAATAATAATAATAATAATAATAATAATAATAATAATAATATGAATAATAATAATAATATGAATAATAATAATAATAGGGCGCAAAATTTCAAAGTCAGACGCACTTGCCAATCCAAAAATGATGGTCGCCAGTATCTCTCACGTACAAATTATGAAAGACTCCCCTTTGGTTTGACACATAAAGAGATTACATTTGGGCATAATATTTCAAAACCAGACAGATTCAAGATTATAAATGTTTTGAATTGGACAATTCATATACATGTTAAAAAGTGTTTTACCTTAAGACTTCACGTTTGTGTAACGCTCTCTCTCTGCACTGAAGTACCAGTTGTCGATTTCAGTTTTCGGATCAAAGTCCATACTGTCAGCAAATCATCCAGTGTGTCAGTTTTCAGTAAATTTCTGTAGGCAGTCAACTCTTGCGACTGCTGAAGCCTCTCTCACATGAAGCAGTACTCACAGGTGAAACTGCACAAAGTATGACAACTGGAAGCAAATTTGGGAATCTCATAATGAAGTTTTCACTGAAAATCTTTTTCACTGTCTGAATCAATTATTTTCAAATATTTCAGCGTGACAATTATTTGCGTGCGAAACAGAAACTGCGCAGCCCTGTGAATTTAGGCAGAAACCATTTCTACTGAACACTGGTCACCAGCTCTAAATTTCTAGTCGGCAATGGCGACCGAAAATTTTGCGCCCTAATGATAATAATAATAATAATAATAATAATAATAATAATAATAATAATAATAATAATAATAATAATAATAATAATAATAATAAACAACTTACCTGCAACTGAACTTAACGCACCTTTCTGCCTCTTCACGTCAAGCTCTGTCCCTCCACTTCGCCCTCTGTCACCTAATTAATTATGAGAAATAAACTTATTTAAATTTAGTCGTAGCAATTTTCTGCAAGCAAAAATAAGATATTTGAGCATTTATTGTGTTATGATAATTTACTTCCATTCGACTGAGGTAATAAACACACACAAACAAATCAGAAAATACACAGTACATTTTGTATGTATAATTTCTCCTGGAATTAATTACATTAAAACCGATGTGCATAATAACAAATCATTCATTATGACGAAGTATAATTAGCAATAGCTAAACGCTGATCATAAAAATGAATTAAGCAGATAGAGACTTTGACAATAGAAACGAAGAGTTATAATAAATAAACATGAATACAGTGACGAGATCCTGAAACTGAACTAAGGTCAAAAATTAATACAGAACACAAAACATAAAAAGAAAAAATGAATAAAGCTAATGAAAGAAACGCTCACAGATCATCAATCAGGACAACACGATACGAATTCACAACACTGCTGGACGTAACAACACAAAGAAGCCATTTACCCCTTATAATTCTACTTCGATAGTGAACTATCAGTTTTTTTTTTTTTTTTTCATCTCAAATATGAAAAATATTATTCTCATGAATATAGGAAATCTATTTAACTTCTAGGAATTGGGAATTAGGGCAAACAAGAAGTACATTTTTAGAAGCACAGTTGCCATATTAAAAGTCCACTTTTACTTCAGTACACCTAAACTTCGCTAATATTTTCTCTGTATTACATCCGTCTCTATATACAAGTGACAAATGTGCACATGAGAATACGTACTTTTCTGCGCTGTGTAGCTGAAAGGAAGCGTTTACATATTTAAGTCGTATCAACTGAGGCAGAATGAAAGTTTATTGTTGCCAGGCGAAATTTTCCTATCACTATTACTAACAGTTTTGTTGTTTTGCCACACAACTAATGTATACGATCAAAAATAACCACATATAAATATGTTGGTATTGTTTGCTTTTCTATGGCCATATAATTAATGTACTCGACTTTGAGTTCGATTACCGATGGGGTCATTTTTTTAGAAAATGAATAGAACTCAAAGTATTTGGGAAGTGAATTCGCGAAAATCGTGAAACCTTGTAAGTGACTGTACATTTACAGAAACATATGCATGCGCGTGAATGACTATGAAGTGACAGATACACTAACCAAACTATGCTTCTATATCTTACATTGTTTAATATGTTCACCGCTGATCGCACGAGTCACTTTTATCGTATAGTCTAGATCAAGGGTGGTCAGCCAAACCTTTGGTTCACTGATCTACCTTAGACTATGAAAATCTTTGGTGATCTACTTATCTGTACTTGCCATCTGCACTACACTTTTATTCCCCATAATTCACTTTCAGGAGGGAAGTCGGAGTTCTCTTTCTTGCCTGGGAACGCAATCTGCCTTTCCAAATTGCGTTTTTTCAACCGAGCAATACAAACGTTGGACAATAAACACTTATTTATCCTTTGATATAACTGAGAGACAATGTTCTCATTCTTCATGGAAATGACAAGTTTTCGTCCCTTTAATTGAAATCGTTTTACTTCAATTGAAACTAACTTTTAAAAAAGACGATTTATGTGTAATATTACTTTTCAAATACTATATTTATTTCTTTTTTAAGAAAAATTGCGATCTACCCGATATTAAGCGACGATAATCGACTGTTTGGCTAGCCTTGGTCGGTCTACGTATCATCTCTACCACAGGACATTCAGAATCTACATCATATCACAGCTATCTATCACTCCTGATCTGTTTAGTAGATAATGGGCCGACGTGAACTATAGCATAAATATGCCATAGTCATATATAATATATGTAAACCGTGGAAATATGATCTGATAGGCGCACCTTTCACTTTAGAACATTTCAAGCGCATGTACAGATGGTTATGAAAATGATGGAAACAAAGTTTGCAACATGTAAAATGTGACATAATAATATTAAGGATGCATGTGTAGCACCTGGCCGATATTAGTGATGTGTAGAGCAACCCACATTATGCTTTATTTTTTGTTTAATTATGCTTTATTTTTTTCAAATTATGCTTTATTACGCTTTATTGTTAATTTCAGTCATTGTTTTACATTAATCGTGTATAACGTATAATATTTACTATATATTAAATATTCTAAATAGCTTGATCTATTTATTAATATTTTATGCAAGTAGTTTCTTTCATATTTAATGAACTTTCTACTTAATTCACTGTAAGGAGATATGCTTTGCTCGAGTCAGTTTTTTTTATCACTTGTGTGCGCCTTAGAGGTGCACATATACAGGAAGGGAGAGTAAAAGATGCCACCATAAAAATACAGAAAGTGCTCAAGTTCAAGAGGTACACATAACAATATAGTGTCAAGTTCTTGTGCACTTTTTGTACATTCCGAATCATCATTCATAACTACGCATACACCGTAAAGTTTACAAAAATAAAAATAAGCTTTTCATTATTGCATTGTTATGTTCTCAAAGATTTTGCATTGTAAATACTGGTTTTAAAAAGTATTAATACAGAATGTGAAACTTGCAGTTAAACAGAATTTTCCAAGAATTGTGCTATACTATAATTTAAATTATGCTTTATGCTTTATTTTCTAAAATTATGCTTTATTATGCTTTTAAAATTAGTTTCTTCTGGACTCTTAGACAACCACAACCATGTTTAAGGTACCAACCACATGTATAAAATGCCATTATGCTTTTTATGCTTTTGGGTTGCTTTAGTGATGTGTTACGCGAATATATTACGTAAGATTCAAAGTGAGTACTGTAACATTTTGAATTACGAGTGTAGTGGAATTTAGCTTATAATGCCTATAGATTATCTCAGGAGGGACAGAACGAAGGTACGTGTTGAAGCGGACAGCAAACAGTGATGATGTAAAATACGAGTGTCGAAGAGGTCAAATTATAGATACGAGATTCATTGTGCAAGTCTAAGATGGTCAGCGTGTTAGATGCGTAGTGAGGAACGGTATTCACAGTAATAATGGATGGATCTCTGTGTCACCGAACACTAAAAAGGACTGTCACCGAACCGTACAACGAACCCTACAGAAGTGACAACGCACCTCAATCAGCACCTTGAAGAGCCTATTGTGATAATTTCAGATTATTACCAACAACGGTTTAACGCGAAAAATAGTAGTCCCGAGAACAAGCAAAGTGAGGATTGTTTGATAATATGGTCTGACGAGCCCTCTTTTGCCTTACTTCCAACAAACCATATTCAAATGGTGGACGCTTAGAGAAGCTATCCTCTACATTGTCTTTTCTCTACCATGTAATATATTTGTGATACTGTAAATCGCAATTTCCTGATCTTTCGTGGGTTCTATTATTACGTTCACAGGAAGCATTACTGCCAATGATTAGACATTTTAGGTTACCAAGTGCATCCTATGGTCCAGATGCTTTCAACCAACAATTGTTCATACTCCTGAAGGTGTTGGGGCGTACTGTCATGAACTATTCAAAGGTGGCGAAAAAAATTACGGGAAATAATTCCCTGACTTTTCCTGGTTTTCCAGAACACTTGAAATTTTCACTGATATGTAATTACGCCATACAGACTTTCCCATTGATGGAACAAGACCAACAAAACATGACAACGATGATACGTAAGTAATATATTTTCCCCTAATCAACTAGAGAAATTAATATTATAAAACGCAAATACAACATATTTTGTTACCAAATTACAAAACATCTATAAAAGTTTCTGCACAAAGTAGAAAATTAAACACTTTACCCGAAAAGTGAATCTATAACTGTGGTCACATACGAAAAAGTCAGAGTGAGACACTCACCGAAAAAAGATGGATGTATGCACATAAAAGTGACTGCGGTACAGTATATTACCAACGTAATGTGCACAACTACAAAACAGACTTGTTGCACATCGATAGTAGAAACAAACAGGTACATTTCTAAGTCTGAAACTGCCAAAATACAAGTACTCAACCAAATCTGAAATGGTCCTAAAAATTTTCATTTCAAATGTTTCTAAAATCTCAATGTTAGCAAATCGAAATTCTCTTGACTTTTAGCAGAATTCCCTGACTTTTGCCAGTTTTGTCGCTGACCTGTATACAACACATCCCTTCGCCCACCAATTCCCAGACTCAATATTACTAAGCATTTGTAGTCTGTTCTGAGGCTCAAACTCCGGAGCAGATATGTTTGTTCATCCCCGCCGAAGGAACTTAATACTAACCATCTGTGTGTCTTTTATATATATATAAGAAAGTCATTTGTACTGTTTCAAGGGTTTTTTCAATACGGTATCTAATGTACAGGGACAGAACACTTTCAAGCGTCACTGTAGAGTTGCAGACAAAGAAAAAATGAAATGAAATCTTTAAGTTTTACATCCCACGGTTATGCCGGTTAGGCTAAAGGAGACGGTGATTATGAGAAATGAATGAAATGGTGGAATGAAGAATGTGGAAGGAAACGGGAGAACCCGAGAAAACCCACGAGCATGGTGTTTGTCCACCACAAAGTCAACACGGCGCGAGCTGGGATCGAACCAGGGACCCCAAGCACCGGAGGTGTGCAGACAAAGAATATACGCGTACCACACATTCTCACTTGGTTAAGAGTTTCGGGACAAAGAACACACGCGTACTGCACATTCTTACTTGATAAGACTTTCGGAATTTTTGGATCAATCTGAATTCAACTGTCAAAACACGAAAGAACGTAATATCGAAAATAGAATTTGAATTGTCAATCCATCCTGAAACTATTAACAAAAGATTATCTTTTGAGTGGAAAAGTGGCCCCTTTCCCTGGCCATTGCACACAATACCAACAATATATAATTAACTTGTTATATTAAATAATTATAAAAGGAAAGAAGTTCCCCTGATATCAATTTTCTAGTTAGTACCTACTAAATAATTTGTTCTTTTAAAATTTAATATTCTCTGACTAGAATAAATCATACTACCTTGAAACTACAGAAAACTGAATGCTAACTAGCTCATTACTCTAATAATCTAATTAACACAGTAATTCTATTTGATATGGTTAGCATTAATTTTCAGTCGCACATACAAATGTTTAAGAAAAAAAATCATACGCTCTTTTGTATCACTACGTTATCAACTTAATATGTATTTTCCTTGTTAATATTGATGACGTACTAATCACGATTGTTTAAACTTCAAGTTTTAAATCATGAACAAAAGAAGGGTTTTAGGCGAAGATATTAGTCCACCTGTAATATATTATTTAACAGAAAAATAAGTAGAAAAAAAAATATATATGCATAATTCATCACAGCATTCTGTAAAATATAAATTATAATAAAAGTTTAGTGTATTTTTAATATTAAAGAAATGGTACTACAAGACTAACACATTTGATCAGTTTCTGACTAGTCCTTAGTTCAAATGTATATGGATTTTCTCAGTAGTTACCTATTAACTTACCAAATAATATGAGAGTAGTAATGAGTTTAATGAAATAATATGGAAGTGTGATAGAAGTAAATGAATACTTTTGCTTCTTCTGCTAATTTTATGAAATAATGAAACTAATTAATGATTTTATGGTAAAACGAAGAACTTTTTATCACTTGAAAGCATCATCATCATTCATACCATTTACTCACCTAGAACTTATTCTTCATAATCATACATCTGATAAAATCTAAACAGAAAATCTCTCTACTACGTTGTAGTTAATTACTGTAAAAGCTACCTGCACATGACAAACGAACCTGTTCTCCGCCTGTAAAACGTTCTCATCTGGATATGCAAATAACATCAATTTAATTTTGTGAAGATTCTGTATACTAAAACAAAATATGAGATATTTCAGTTTAGTTATATAAAATCTTAAAATTAAACAAAAGTAATATTAATAAACGTAACAGATTTTCCTCAACATTAAAATCATTCACAGTTTTCACTTATACTACTATGACATTCTATAAGACTGAAGATATTAAATGGCTTTGTTCCTGCAAATCAACATCTCTTGATTCTAGAGAAGCTACAGACTACACAATACTTCATCACGATATTAAAGCAAAATGTTTGAACACACTAATTTCAACCTTCTGGAACTAGTTTCCTCTTTTAATGTAATGGGTGTACTTCTTGTTGTGATGTGGCAAATGGCTTCTTGTGCTTAACTAAATTTTCACTAACACCTAATTAAAAGCATATAATTAGTAAGCCAAGACAAATATAGAATATCTTCGCTTTCATATAACTATATAATAACTACTTACAATAAAACCTTGGGATCGAGTCTGGAAAAAAGATTAAATGTTAAAATGTTTGTATTTCGAAATACTTACGGATTGCACTACATGATGATATAGTTTGGATAATGACTGGACTAATTCAGCTATGAAGCAAGGGCTAAAGAAGTTTCCAGTAAGTTTTTTGAAAGATTAAGTATACTGTTTTACATTTTACCTTCACGTAAACGAACAATTTCACTTTGAAACAGAAGAGAGATTATTTGTACCTCGAGAAAAGAACTACTTTAAGGTGTAGAGAAAAAAGAATATCAACACGCTACCTACAATACTGTATTCGCAACTAGGACTGAGAGAATTTTTTGGATTAGGATACCCTGTTCACAAACAAAATTTCCATTATGATTCTACTTAAACAGAGAACGATCAAAAATCTTTTCCAATATGCAAATTCATTTTCACAATTCAGATCATAAATTGCAACTAGATAATTTCTCTACGTTATTTCTCAAGCATCTTATAATGATCTGTGTACTGTACGGTTCTCGATGATTAGATAGCGCAAAATCATCTGATCAGAGCATCGATTCATTGTTTCTGATTTCAGTTCCACATAATCAACTACTTCTTTATTTAGGTAGCTTGTACTTCGCCTTCAACTTCCACCAAAAATTAAGCACTAAAGAGATACATTTTTAACTATTCTCGAGTCGGGAGAATCACAATTTTAAGACAAGAAAGGATGGATCTTATTAATATTGAAAATATAAATAAAATATGTGACAGACTCGGATCCCTTTACCTGCACTATTAGTTTTGCAATCAGAGCTAATTTATTTTAAATATACGATGCATGAACACCATAGATCCTAGTATTTTGTCTAAATTTCCAATCTACCTCTTTCAACCAAAAACACAGGTCTAAAGAATCTTCCCAAACTAGAAATATCTTTTCATTTGGGAGCTCACGTGGTTCACATCTCTTACAGCCTCAGTGGTTCACATCTCTTACAGCCTTACGCTAAACTCCACACCAACTAACTTTTAATCTGGATAATGAGTGGTCCCGCATAGCGTAGTCGCTAACGCTCTCGCCGTCGGTGCGAGCGGCCCGGGTTCGATTCCCGATTGGAGCACTCGGTCGAAAAAGTGTAAAAAGCTTTTACAGAGCAGCCACCCCGCATGAGGTTTTCCTCATTTACACCAGGCAACTGAAAGGGTGGTACTACCTAACATGAAATGAAATGAAATTTGTAAGTTTAACGTCCCACGGTTATGCCGGTTAGGCTAAAGGAGACGGTGATGAGAGGTGAGTGAAATGGTGGAATGAAGAAAGTGGGAGGAAACGGGAGAACCCCGAGAAAACCTACGAGCACGGTGTTTGTCCACCACAAAGTCCACACGGCGCGAGCTGGGATCGAACCAGGGACCCCAAGCACCGGAGGTGAACGCTCTACCACTGAGCCACCGCGCCCCCTACTACCTAACATAGGTTTCAGGCCGCTTCCTTCTTTCCATAATTCTTTCTTCCTTCCCTTTCCCCGGATAGTGTGCTCGCCGAGGGATGTCATCCCTCAAAACGTGACAGGCTACAATGGCCATCGATGCAGAAGGCCCAGATATCTAAATCCTAAATCTTAAGATAGTGATATTCTGTACATTACCAGTTATAACATGGTAAGAAAGACCTGTGTTTTTAATATACGATCCTCGTACTTACTTGGTGAAATTAGAAGGGAAAACACCTGCATCAGAAAGATCGATAAGCTCCGAACAGGAAGTCGACTTGTTACCACAGCAATAATTCGTATCTTGTTGACACATCGAAATCCGTCAACTTATGGTTTTGTTGATAAACCGTTTATTTTTGATTCAAAAACAGAAATTTTGTTTGCCAAGAAAGATTCAGTATCCTGTGTGTCCAGTTAGTTACCAACCTGTGTATGAAGGTGGGGGCGGGGGAGGCATAAGCTGCTTATCACGATCCTGTTGCTGTGGCTGCTGTTGATTCTGTTGATGCTGCTGTTGTTGAGGCGGCTGCTGCACGGAAGGAGGAGCAAGAGCATTGCCCATCATCAACTCCTGAACTCTAAAGAGAAAATACAAACTGACTGTAAAGCTATTTACATTGTAGTCTGAATGACCGTCTGACAATTCTCCAGCGTTACAGTAGTACTTACATATCGATCACATTCCGATGCATCATCACACTTTTTATAAAAAGAAGTATTAATGTAGGCAGAAAACACACACACTACCATTTATTTAACTTAAACCCAACACCATAACTATACAGTTCTAAGTTAGTTTCACTAATAATAATAGTATTGAAGACAAATGTAAAATTGTCCTTTTAAATACATTACACCTGTAAGTCTTGAAAAAGAAACAGAGAATCAATTAAGAAAAAAATATATATATTATATTAAACTTCACTATGCTATCGTGTACTACGTTCACAAATTATCACATTGACTTCTGCAGAATGCAACACAATTATTTATGTTAATATCTAAAATACTGATAATTTTCCATACTTGAAATACAACTTCGATTGTTCGATCGATATGTAACATTCGTATTATGTAAAATTAACTTGAATCTTTTCCTTTATTTAGTACTACATTTGATATCATATAAACAGAGCTGTATTATTATACAAGTTGACATTCATAAATTCGACAACCTTCGGACACGAGGAGTGCCGGATTTTCGAAAATTTCGAATTCTAGATGAATTTTCGGTGCGGAAAAAGTTCCAAAAAACGTATGGGACTCACCCTAGCAGAGACAAGTATGAACAGTTTAAGGTGACGGGAAGTAAGTCTGACAGAGGGAAGGCCACGAACGAGTGATGCTGTGATTCAGACAGCACAGGGAAACGTGGAACGGGATCCAATGAAATTGTCTAAGCAAAGATTTTTGGAACAGGGTCTATCAAGGTCACACAAGATCGTACAAGAGAGAATGAAGGCCCGGCCCTACAATGACAATGGAATTTTCTGGAGAGAAATCTGTGAGTAAGTATATCAGTAAAAAGTACAGCATATTACTAACAACATAAAAACACAAAATCCTGTACAGGAAACTAAAACTCAAAAATGATGTAACTACTGTCTATTGGGTGTTGTAAAAAGGTGCCCACGGACTACGGAACACTATTCTACAAGTCAATATAAACATACATACATACATACATACATACATATGTATATTTGTATACCTTTCGGATCCTCGTCTAGAGACGCGAACTGCACTGTGTGGCAACGTCGCAGATAAAGAACATAGACTAGATCTACCAATCCGTCAAATAATTACATCGATTCTTGCCAGATGACAGTTAAATTCAATAGACATTGACATTAGCACCACTTATTACCTTAACAATCGATGTAACTGTTTGACGGATTTGTAGAACAATGCTAATGGTTCCAAGTTAATATGCAATGTTGCCACAATGTGAAATTTTGATTCCCCATAACAGCTGAATGAGGCGCGGAGGGCATTCCATCGTGTAACATTTTCGCTTTAACCTCTAGAATAGTGCTCTGTGGTCCGTGGGCGACATTTTTTAGAACATCCGATATACTTAACAGAAAATTATTATCTGTACAGTCCTTTACAGAAAGAAAATTAAACAATAAATGAAAAGAAAACGAAATGAAATTCCACTTCTTTCTTTTGCTGAATCCATAATGCGTCTATATAGGGGCATGAGATGAACAGGAATATCTGTTAGCAGATGTAATGAAGTCCCAACAAATGATTATAGACTACAGCGAAGAAAGAAAAGAAAGAAAAAAGGCACTTCTGGCAAACAGTGGTATACCAATACGGTAAATTTGAAAATGTACTCCGAAATCCACACCGGAAATCTGGAGAATTATTTATGGTCAGATTTTTGAATGTCAACCCGTACTACATCACAGCTGAATCGACGTCCTGGAGCGATGGAGCGCCCAGTGAGCTATTACCAAATTTCTAAATTTCCGGAAAGAAATCCGCCTTCTGTTCAGTAAATATATCGCTAAGCATTACAGAACATTACAAAAATAAAAACACAAAGTTCTGCAGAAAACTAAAAATCAATAACGTTGTAACTGTTGTTAATGAATACAGAATTTTTGAATAAGGAAGAGGAAAGTTTAGTTTTGTTGTGGTCACACTATTCAATGACGCTTGCACAGATGATCACGTGACTCAATATTGCATCCATATACGAAAAGGAACAATGTGTGTTGTAGTTTGCGAAGATAAAATCCTGCAATTCAATGCGGAGGAAGTTTCAAACAACGTACGGGGATCACCCCAGCAGAAGTAAATATCAAGTGATGGTATGGAAAGTTTAAGGATATGACAAGTGTGTTAAATCTGCAAGTGGAAGGCCAAGAATGGGTGACGATATAACTCCGAAAGCACAGCAAAGCATGGAATGGAGTCCTGTGAAATCAGTTAGAAGATTCTCCGAACTAGCAATACCAAGGTCAATGTTACAAAAGACTGTACACAAGAGCATGAAGGCCGGGTTTTAAAATTTGTACAGGATTTGATAAGACGAAGACTGTGATGTGAGAACGGAATTTTTATGAATAAATGCTTACGTTAACAAGGTGATGTGACCCTCTGTATTGTGTTCTGTTCTCAGATAAGGCCACGTTTTGTCTTAGGAAAAGGAACAGGGGCGGATTGAACATCCTAGTGTTACTTTAGGAAAGACATCGTAAATGCCGACGCACTCTGTACATGCTACAGATATTCCTTGTGTCAGAACTTGAAACAACGGATCACCACCACACATTGCCTTTTAGGTTCGGCAATTTTTTCAACGAACAAATTGCGCAGAGATAGATTGGCCGAAAAAGACTCACACCTTGACCTGTGAGATCACCAGATCTGTAATCTTGTGATTGCTGATTATGAGAACATGTACAGACCGAGGTGTATGCACTCAAACCAACTAATCTAGATGATCTGAAGACACGATATATGCATGCACAGAAACCACCTCAATAGGACGATCTGAAGAACGAGATACGTGATGTGGTTTTGAATATCACGGACAAGCATCCTTAATACTCAATTCTTCGTTTTAGAAAAAATTGCAACAGTGTTCGACGTAAATGGTGCACAACGAGAGGTTTAACAATGAACTTTAAAAGTACAAAGAGAAACTTGGAACCGTACTCTAAACACACACAAAACTTTGTGTTAAACTTGGTAGCTTTTTAATTACAGCAGTTTAAGTTTCCTGTAGGATTTCCATGGGGTGTGTGTGTGTGTGTGTGTGTCTTGAAACTAATACAACTGTACATCCATATGAATTAAGCGTTCGCTCTACAGTAAATTGATGAAATGAAATTTTTGAGTTTTACGTCTCACGATTATGCCGGTTAGGCTAAAGGAGACGGTGAAGATGAGAAATGAATCAAATGGTGAAATAAAGAAAGTGGGAGGAAACGGGAGAACCCCGAGAAAACCCACGCACACGGTGTTTGTCCAACACAAAGTTCACTTGGCGGGAGCAGGCTTTGAACCCGGAAACCATACACCAGAGGTGAACGCTCTACCACTGAGCCACCGCGGCCCCAAGTAAATTGATGTAAAGCAACCTAACGTTGGTTGGCATTTGGTACTTCATTTATAACCAAGTTTCAGTCTCTCCAAAAACCGATTATACATATCAAACACTAATGTTTTAAAATATCATTTTTTTTTTAAACCGCTGAGCCAAAATGACGTTCACTTCTGGTACTACGTGTTCCTGGTTAGACATCGTGTGCTTCTGGTGGACAACGTATTCGTAAGTTTTACAATACCGAAGTTCCTTCATTTTCTATCATAACCTTCGTTCCACTAATTGTCTGGTACCCATTCACCATTAATTGTTTTCTTTAGCCTATAAGGTATAATCGTGGGAAATAATGGCTAAATTTCAATACTATTGTAAATTCTCAAACTATTTATGAAAAAAAAAAATCATACATAAATATATGACTGAATATTTTGCGTTACCGTTGCCCTCCAAGACCGCGACACACTTTTTGAGAATCTTCCTTTCCTCTCCCCATATATATATATAAAGATGCAAAAGAAGATTGTATATAAATGTGCATAAACTACAATGATATGTACATCGATTTAAAGGAACCTTTTTGCAAAATACAAATCAATTTACAGAAGTTATGTATATCTGTAACAATGAATGACATTTAACAAAATGTGACGTACATTGCTAACTCAACTGAAATTTAGGTATAAAATACTCTGTCTTAAGTTTGAACTTGATTGGATGTCTGCGAGATTTGGTAATTTCACTGTACCATGTTAGCACGGAGTTGAATAAGCTTTGCAGTGTTTTTAATCACATGCAGTGTCACCTGACATAATTTATTACTTCAATTAACTCAAGTCGTCTTGAAGGTATCCTTACATAATTGGTTGGTTTGAAGCTTACGTCTGCGTTCTCTTGTGGCTATATAGTTTGAGTTTCCGACTTCAGTGGGGGATACCCAGGTTTACTTATCAATAAGAGTTCATGTGGTTTGTTCCCAAGTTACGTTGTGGATCCACGTCTCATATGGCTAATCGTAACGCCCTCACCAGTCAGATATTCTAATTTTTTGGATAAATACTCCGTTATTCAGAGCACAACAACTGAACCACTGAATTTACACCTATGGAGAATATAATGTACATAACAAAACGATACTTTTCACACGTCTCATATAGCCTCGCTGCTAAAAGGGACGCTAAACTAAAATCAACTCAACTCAACAATTTCTCACGTAACACATCTGGTAATTTTCTGTAATATATTAAAGACCTTATCTCTAAAATTACACTCTTAAGACTTCATCTTCTCTTATGGTATAATGGTGCAAATGAAATATCCAAACTGACGTGTGCCATTTTCAAAGGCTATAACAATACTTGGTTAGTCAAATAGTCTCCGGTGAAGCCATACCTTTCCGCATCACTCAGCCACCAATTGGATACAGCGTCCGACAATTAACTAATTAGACTGATTTATTGTGACCAAACAAAGATAATGTAATAATACCTGTTTATTAGTCAAAGTGCATCCTTTCTGCCTCAATACAGCGAATGGCACGATTACGCAAGAAGTAGAACGACCTCTGCACCTCAGTTTGTGGTATGTTCCGTAACACCGTTGTCACAGTTGTTTGGATGTCATCAACATTGTCAAAAAGTCTTGCTTTTTAACAGTAATTTCAATTTAGGGAACATATCTGGAGAGTAGGGGTGGTGATGCTGCAGCACATACACACACACTTGATTTTGGCCAAATATTCCTAAACAAGTACTACCCGGTGGGAGGGTACATTGTCATGGATAACGAAGCAGATACTTGGGGCTGAGTATTCAGGTCGAAAACGATATCCTTGCTGTCATAGAAACATAGGAGCATTGTCTTCACTTTCGACTTCTGACTTCAATCAATTCAATACCACGTTTAAAACGTTCACACCATTTAAAGATCTGTGAACGAGACATAGACGTCATACATTCTACGCATCAAATCTACAGTCTCTGTGGCACTTTTACCCAGTTTATTTGATATTTGTTCTCTGCTCCATGCTGTTAGCGTGATGAGGGCCTCTCAGTGACTGCTGCTAATGGCATTATTTTCCCCGTCATGCTTCGCGTGAGACAATGTGGTGTTACCAGATTATAAGAGGAGGGATTACTCTTTCGAACGCACATATTGGTTTCTGGATTGCATTCATTGTTTCGTCACAATAAAATCAGTCTCTTTACTTAACTGTCGGATGGTTATAATGACGAAACAAGTTTATAGTCAGTAATGCAGAGAAGACCTCAACTGCATGTTGCACCACCCAGTTACCAATTAAAATCGGTCCTGCCGAGATGTCGGGAAAATACCATGGGTGAGGGTGAACTTCATACTGCAACTCATGGAGAATCTGTATCGCCCTTTGGGCGTGCATTGTACTGCAACATGAGGACATTGTTGACTGCTGCTGAATGCTTGCGGTGAAGTTTGAGATGCACTTCATAGGGATCAGCACTGCAATGATCTAAAGTGATGGTCGCATCTCGACGCAAAAAGATGTACTGGATCACCCACATACCAGCAGCAACACCTTCTCGCTTTAAAATCCATTCTGGATACTGATCACGATCCGAAAACACTGTTCTGATCATATACAGATGTCGTAGATGATTTATTTTGCATCAACAGCAACGATTCGATGCTGGCGACCTTCCTTGGTTATTCCGTACACCCAGAGAACCGCTCACATCCAAACGGAGATCCTTGTTGTCTGGTGTCAACTAATATGGTACCAGGTACGGTGTCTGTCTACCTGTACGTACTTGTGCGATCACTTTTCAGAGTGTACACTTTCACAGTGTTCCTGAGGAGCTTTACAGAACATGCTATTGGTAGTGTCCGCAAGGCTCATTTTTTAAGTTCTGTCATCGCTACTACGAAATTTTAGCAACTAACAGTGTATGTTGCATTCATTCACCATTCCTGAGCCAAATGCACTGTTTAAACCCGTAAAGGAAAATCATTCGCAACTGTTCTCTATGGTGCATCATATTAGCATCATATTCTACGAGTTATACATTCCAACACCAAAAATTTGAATACGCGGTCAGTGCATCTCTCCGGTGTGTTTGTTTCATGGCCAAATGATAATGAAAAACGAAGGATAACCATTTCTCCAGTTTATGATGAATTTTTATTGTTTGGAGTGTTTTGCCCAATGAACACCATATATCACTGACATTATAATTAATTGTATGTGTAATGTATTTGCTTATTACATACTACACACAAGAAGAAAGAAAATACTGATCATACATGAATTAGAAACTCCAACCGGAAGTAGGTTCAAATCTTGCAAACGGTGCGAAATATTGAAAAAACTAATCGAAAAAAAATCTCCCCTTTACGATAACCCTTGCCAGTTTTTTTTTAAATCAAGACGTCTTTCACTTGTGTCTGTAAAGGGATATGTACAGATGTTGTGAGGAATGACAAGGAGCTTCACGCTCATATGTGAATGATGCGCTATGTAGAGAGAGCAGGTTCAGCTATAGTGCGTCCAGTAAGAGAACGTCTCTGACAGCTCGCAGTGACATTGTCACTACTCGCGTGTTAAGATTTATTTTTTTTTATTTTTTATTTTTTTTTATTTTTTTATTTTTTTTTTGCTGCAACTGTAGTGGCAATTTAATTAATGGTATAAGACATAGTGATCGTGATTGGTAACACTGGTATCAAAGTAGGGGCTGCAATGTACCACCGCATGTGGTAAGAAACGTCAGAGACCATCTCTTGTTGGCCGTGCTATAGTTGATAATAAAAATTTATTTATTTTTAATTTCCGAAGCAAGAAATTAAATTTCATCTTTTGCCTTACATCTATAGGATAGATTTCTAATAAATCGAAGAAGTTTTATTTATGTTAAGGACGAGATGGGTTAAGCGTAAAACTGCTGAGAAGTACTACTTCGTTATTTGAGACAAAGAAATACAATAATATCAACGTAAAGTGAATTACTCTAATACTTAAATTAATAGGTATAATAGTTGCATATATTTTCACAATATTATTATACAGAGTGTCTGAAAACAACACCGACAGCGTTTGGGAGGCGATTCCTGACAACAAGATAAGACGAAAAGTACAGACCAACCTGGGCATAAGTGCTTCCTTTCGGAGTTATAGGCTGCCGAAAACATGAAAAAATGAACTTTGAAGGTCCATAGCTCCAAAACTATGTAACCTGTCTTAGTCAAGTCAAGACTCCACTCACGAATTAATACGTATACTATCCAATAATACATGTTTCAGAATCCTAAGGTACTTCCGCAACAATTTTTATAGAGGTAGTTGGAGAGTACTTCAAATTATATGCCCGTAGACTAATTCCCTCTATAAAAATAGCTTCGTGAGTACCTTAGGATTCTGAAACATGTATTTTTGGATAGTATAGTATTAATTCCTAAGTGAAGTCTTGACCCAACTACGATAGGTCCCATAGGTTTGGAGCTATGAACCTTCAAAGTTCATTTTTTTAATGTTTTTGGCAGCCTTAACTCCGAAAGGAAGCATTTGTGCTCAGGTTGGTCTATACTTTTTGTCTTACCTGGTGTCAGGAATCACCTCCCAAACATTGTCGTGTTGCTTTGAAACACCCTGTATAATACAACATATTTATTTTTTTAAAAAAAATTAAAAGTTAGGGTTTTCAAAAGTACACGGCATCTGCTACTAGATACACAATATTGCACACATAAAAAAATAAATGTACCATACCTACTAACACGCATAGGTCCTTACTATACTTAACAATTACAAAACAATGTCAAGAAGTTACAAATGAGATATTTTCGGTACCAAATATCGTGAAAAAAATTTAGAATGTATATTTCAGAAAAACTAGTTACTAAAAATATGTTATAGTAGTAACAATTGAATTATAAGAAGAACGTACGTAAATTGAACAGAAAAGCAGACTAAAACGAAAAAAATCAGATTCAACAGCACAATATTAGATGAGTAAGAAGAAGAAGTAACGAAACACTTTTTTGAACTAAATACAAGCTAAACATCTAGGACACATTTAAAGAAAGCCACTTTGTAACTAAATGTTGATATGAATACAATGCCGGTTTGCAGAAATCCGCTGGTTGTTATATAATATCATAAGTGGAGATCTGAGAAACTTCTCAGCAATTAATAACTAATACAGAATTGGAAAGTTCGATGAAGATCTCCGAACTTTAAAAATTCTTGTATATTTTCATTCACTTCACACAGTAGTTTTATAATTGTCCGGTTATGATTGTAAAATGGAGTTAGTAGAAAAGTCCTCGTTGTGCCCATCTTAAAATATTTCAGAATAACTATACATGTATAATATTAACTGAACAAACCACAGTCAATTCTATGAAGGTTTTCATAGTAAAGTTTCAAAAATTAGGAAAAACTCTCTTGCTTTGTTTCCTGAAGTCTGTCACCAGCAGAAGTCGCATACCTTTAAGAACATTGCTTGTAGACATCATAAGGTACAGTATCAGATCAAACTAAAGATAATAGCTATATGGAAACAAAGTTTAGCATTTTCTTTCTTCCTTTTCATTGAATGGGGATAACAACTCTTGATCTCAAATATTTACCATCTTTAAACAACACATCTACATCCTTCAAAAATCAGAAAGAAAAATTAATTTTCATATTTTTAATGAAATCTGCAGTAATAGTTACGTAAGTAGTATATTTTCTATTACAAAAGAGAGGCGAAAGGTGATACCGCTAAGATACCGTTCTGATAAATATATTTCAGAGGAAGAGAATTCTTCAAAAGCAAACAACTGAAACAGTCCTCTATTGCAGTTAACTAATTGTTGAATTATGGAAGATAATTTCAATTATAGAGTTAAATTTACACATAAATATTACTATATCTCACACAAGTATCTTCAGACTATCACACGAAAGTCATTGGCTTTCTCCCACGCCTAAAACAAATGATTCAAATCAATTGATCATGATTATCTTATTAATAAAATATTTCGTGTAATACACCCACTTATCTAGAACTGGTTATTCATCTACAACTACTCTTTCTATACACTATATAGTACAAAGAAACATGAGAAATTACTTTTGGATATTACTTTGCGCACAACACAAGACAAGAATAGGAAACTTAACATAAATTTTATTCTCAATACAGGACAACATTTAACAGTCCTTAATAATAGTAAAAAGAACGTACAATCTAACATAATCAAGTCAATGGAAGTCTTCTTTCCAGAAAATTTCAACGCTCAACTCGAATTAATATATAATATTAACGAAAATATTAGTGCTTTCAATCAGTAGTTTAATTATCTTAAATAATGCTATTAATAAACCAATGACCTGAAAAAAATAATCATTATTGCATTAAAAACATTACTTATGAATAAAAAAAATAAAACATTTCCTGTTTATTTTTTGAATTACTATAATTCACTACATGAACTCACAAGAAAAAAATTAGGTTCGTATACTGTAGATATTATGGATAGCTGCATAAAAAAAAAAGTTATCATCAATTACTTCACATACCTTGGCATAATACTAAAGGGACGAAGGCTCAAGTCAGGCAACACCCTACATTATGGAAACAACGAAATTACAATATGTGAGAAAATAAATGCATATACAGGAACTAAGCTCTTTTTTTAAATACGAAATCACATTGCTTTCTTTTTATATAAAATCAAAATAACGGTACTAAGTTAGTTTTAAAAAATGCATGAAAAAGAAGCGAACTTAGGAAAATATATATATATTTTAAAGAACTGTAAAGGTGGATCTGAAAAATGAAATAAAACTACTGGATATTTGCATTAGGGAAAAAATGAGATACGTATCTGCAGCTAATGAAAAAAATAAATTACAACTCGAGAAAGGCAAAAAACAAAAGCACACCACTACGGTGCTCGATTCAATACTCAAATACTACAGTAACATATATATATATATATATCTGAAAGGATGAAACGGATGTGGACTTTTAGTATATTTTATACAATGTGCCAATATATATGTAAACTTCTACAATTACAAACACAATTCAATCATTACACAACATGCCACATATTGAACAAATTGAATGGTGACAAGTGGATGTTAGTAATAGTATGTTAGAACATTTCACTACAGGTTGGTGTTGGTATGATACAGCCAACTTACTCACACCACAAATAGCTGGAAAGATAGCTTTGATTCTGTAAGTAGATCACATTTCTTTTAAAACAAAAAACAAAAGCGTTATATTAATAAAATCAATTGCCTACGCTAAGGCAGTTTCTTCATTCACCTCCTATAAATTACAAATTAAATCTCACTATACTGAACGAGGATCATCTAACATTCTAACGAGTCATTCGAAACAGAAAATTCAAGAAAAGAACAGGTTGAGACATGACACTTCAACATACATTAAATTTGCTGAATAATTTACCAATGAGACGGACAGTGATGATGAACGTCATTGTATTATGGAGAGTGTTACAGAATATTATTCGATTAAATTAACTATATGAAAGCTATCTAGTTCTGTGAAGCTTTAGCATAAGTAGCACTAAGTCGCGTTTCAGTTCTCTTTTCTTTCCTACAACTAAATACTCCTAATACGAGTTTTGGAACTTTATTTTGGAATGTGGCTAAATCTCAAGTCCTTAGTGTGAGCTATGTTGGGAAAGAGTAATCAGTTTTCCACAATAATTAAGCGTCCATTACTGAAAAGAACCTCATATAGAAAATCTATCACGAAAAATGAAAACTACAGCCTTACTTGCTCTACAAAATGAACATATTTCAAGGCATTGCTGTAATGAAGCCAATCTTCTTCTTCTTCTCAATTAACAGTATAGACAATCTAATTCCACCTTTATTTTATATTTTCTCTTCCTTTTCTTTTTGAGGATGTTTAATCAATAAGCCCATACGTACAAAATTGATTTCCTTCAAACTTCTTTCAATAGAAATTATTTTGGACTCACATTTTAACCTCGTACCAAGAAGTATTTAATACAGTTATTCAAGCTATTAATTAACTTCTGACGTAATACTATCGATATAGAAATTTACAGAAATTGTGAAACGTAAGACTAACATTTTTCTTAGAAATGACCTAAGTATTATTAATATCCTTACATGTACTAACTTTTAATTTCTGTGCCGAATGCACACAGAATAAGATTGATTGCATATTGAATCGTATTAGTGCACGCTTTTTATTACTTTTAAGCTTTCTTCTGGCATGGGTACTTGATATATGACCTTGGTCACCTAGTACATTTGAGTTGCTGTACTGTTTCTAGGCTTACATAATTTTGTTACATCTATTTTCAGGTCGGTTGTAAGCCAGTTATCAGTTTCTTAAGAATGCTTCAGCGATCTCAAACAACTCTGGCAGATATCTATTACTTTTATGTCAATTTTGGTATAAATTGGTCGTTCTTCCTGCGAACAGACGTTCACGGACATACCATATAATGCAGACTACAGTGGGTTGTCAGAAAAGTCATAACTTAGTAGCATTTTTCAGTCCAGTAATAAGCAAAATTAGATGTGACGCATTTGTAGTTTAAATGTCCACTAACAACAATCATTAATGTAATGAATTATTCACGGACATAAAAAAGCCTCGTTTACAATTGAGTGATTCATATTCGTGTTTTAATACTTCTCCTTCATCACCAACACCACGTCAGATACTTCATATTACGAATTCACAGCCAAACTCTTCCTTGCTTTTTCTTGGTATGCAATTCTTCAATTCTACCACTTAACCGTATACCTCAAATATGCTGCTGTCCATATATTATACTCGCTACTGATTCCAGTTACAATGCTATTTAATAAATTATTAAATAGTAAGTTTTGTTATTGTTGTTTGAAAAGCTCGAACTTTTAAGCTCAGCTAACCTTGTCGAAACTTAATCCTCTTAGTCTAGATCAAGCTTTTCAGTTCAAGTATTTCGTACACAACCTTCAAACTTACTTATATTGTACAAAACTTGTCCCATACTGATTTTTATCTGCCTTATTCTGTAGACTTCCTTTTGTTCATTTCTTTCGATTACAAATTAATGTTCTTAATAATTATCTACGTCCAGCCTTGGAAATTGCATTATTAACAAGAGCTGCAATTGATTCTATGTTTATATACGGAATGTAAGTCAATTATCATTCACAAATATTTCCCTTTTGCACTGGAACAGTTCGGACCTTCGATTTTGTCAAATTTGCACTCACTAGCAATGTAATCATGAATTATTAATAACATCTCACTTTATGCTTAACATCGCTTCCATTCTTACTAGCAGAATGTACATTTACAAAAACACACCTTTGTAAATTGTAAAAAATATATACATAATTCTCGAAGAAAATAAATGACATAAAACTTACCCTACTCCCTGCCGAGGTGGCTGCTGATTGGGTGAAAGAGCTGGGGGCGGTTGCGGCTGTCCCATAACGTTAGCTATCATTGGGCCTCCAGGCTAAATAAAACAACAATCTCAGGTTAAATATACCAACAGAAGAAAATCTTAAAACAATAATTAAATGTAGCTTACTCCGTAAGTCATACAAGTGTGCTAAAGTATGTACGAATTTCGCAATCACAATTTCCATTGTCTGCCAAAATGATACAGCACTCACTGTACATACATAAAAGTAGGCAATGAACATAAGGATATGATTTAATGACATTTAAAATTACTTTCCATGTTATTGGTACGATCACCTCTATTCTCAAAATTAACTTGTTCTTAACATTTTACTTTATATACAACTATAACTACACACACTTGTTTTTACCATAAATCACCTAATATATCAGTTGCCACACTTGGCTCATGTACCTAAAATATTAACAGCCACTTTTGGCTCATCAACCTAATAATCAATATCCTCAGCCACTTATGGCTCCAATCCTACATGAACACGAATACACACCATTTATATTGCATGGTAACGCCCTTCATTTGTTCATACAATCTCTCAACACCTTGTCTATTCCTACGAAACACATTGTCCGATACTTTTAGATAATGCCTAAGCTCAACTCACAAAATCCTAACACTTTACAACTACATGATGATTTGTGGAACTGTCAAGTAACAAAACCTAAGTTCACAATGAAATGCAGTGTTTAGCATGCAGTACAAAATAAATCAAAATTTTACTGCGCAACAGTCCGAACGGAAACTTGAATGTGACACGACACTTAAACATTAAGAAACGTATATTTACTGTGGATCGAATCCAGCAAAGGTTCCAACGATTCAGCTATACGCAACTGCAAAACAGAAAAATAGAAGAATACACGAATATAGAGAAAAGATGGCTAGTAACAAGGAAAAAACAAACTCAACCTGATATCCTTCAGTGTTCTGTTCAACTTCTTCAGTGAATCGCCGCTTTTGCCCAGGTTTTCCCAAAGACACTGGTGGCTGCTGTTGCAATTGTTGTGGTGGAGGTTGATTTTGCTCTTGTCTATACAATGGATAGCTCACAGGGGGTACTCCTTGGATTGGGGCTGCTGTGTACTACAAACAAAAAATACAGCTATAAATCAATATAATCGAAAACACTGACGTGCATTTTACTTTGAAGAAGAAAAATTTCTTCGTTTTTTAAAATATTACAGAATATTTTCATTAACACACTAAGATTGCCACTGAATATTAAATAATAGTTCAAAATTAGGGTGAAAGCCAAAATACATCTAATAATCAACTTCGTACTGTGGCGAAAAACTACTGAGATTTTAACTAACAATTAAACTGTAATGATATATATGGTGGTTCATTTAAAACCCGGCACCCCAGTATCTTGTAATAGAGGGTTTGTTTGAAAAATCCCGAAACACGTCCATTGTAGTTTTGAGGGGGACGGATAATTGTGGCAAATTCAGCCGCACTGCCTCACTCCCTGCGCTCTAATGGCGAAACCTTCATTTTTTGCAAATGGCAACAAGGGTCAAATAGCACGTTGTTTGAAAGCATATTTGATACTAGTTATGGAAATAGTATCGGGAAATTACAGAATATACTATTCGGATGGCGACAAGGCCGAGAATGGTGACGCGATAGTAATGAAGAACGAAGTAGCAAGAAGTGTAACCAAAGTGGAATACTGCAGTGACCGCTTGATGTTTGTGAAACTACATGCAAAATCAGTGGATATTATGATAATACAAGTGTATATGCCAACAACCGACCATGATGATAATGAAGTAGAAGTATGTGTGATCAGATTAGTGACATATTAAATCAGGAAGGAAGAGGTAAAGTCAACGCCATAGTAATGGAAGACTTCAACAGCGTAGTAGGAGGAGGAGCTGCGAATAAGGTAGTAGGACCATTTGGATTAGGTCGAAGAAACGAACGAGGTCAAATGCGTATCTATTTCTGTAGGCAACATGATCTGGTGGTGATGAACACGTGGTTTAAGAAAAGAAAAAACAAGCTGTACACATGGAAGAGTCCAGGAGATAAGAAACGCTACCAAATTGATTACATTCTTGTGAAGCAACGTTTCAGGAATAGTGTACGAGACGTAAAGACATTGCCAGGAGCGGATATTGATTCGGATCACAATCTACTGGTGGCGGAAGTGCATCATCTCGGTTTAAGTAGATCAAGAAAAATGGGAAGAGAAATCGAAAATGGAACTTAGAGCGACTAAGAAATATCGACGATGATGTGAAAGAAGAGATTGAAGAAAAATTCTGTGCATGGGAGATATGGTTGACAATATAGAGAATAGTTGGGGAAAAGTTGAACAGATTCTACTTGACACACTCCACAATAACATTAGCAGGATGGAAAGAGCACCGAGAAAACCACGGATAACTGAAGCAATACTTAAGAAGATGGAGGAACGCAGAAGAGCAAAAAACACGGACATCAATGAATACAGAAGGCTGAATAATGAATTGAGAAGAGAAACGGGCAAAGCCAAAGAAATGTACATGGAACAGATATGTGAAGAAATAATGGAACTTCAACGGCGCGGCAGCTATGATCTGATGTACCAGAAAGCACAAGAATTAGGAGGGAGAGCTAACAAAAGTATACGAACGTTCGGCATCAAAGATCAACCAAGTAATATAACCACTGACCATCAAAGAATCCTTAGAATTTGGGAGGAATACATAAAAGACCTGTATGATCAGAAGAACCGCCCCAAAGATATTGCAATCGAAGCAGAGGAAGAGGTGGATGACGATGAAAAAGGACCCAGTATATTGAAAAGTGAAGTAGTATAAGCAATCAAAGACATGCGAAGGAGAAAGGCCACTGGAGACGACGACGACATACCAGTAGATTTGCTCAAGGAATTGGGAGGAATTGGTACTGACTTCACTTATTAACAAGATCTATTTGAGTGGAGAATGACCAAAGGATTTTCTTGATGTTACAATGACACCGTGCAACACGAAATTTGTCCTTTACATGGAAATATGATTTTTTTACGTATTTTTGCATGAGAAAATCAAATCTGTAATTACTTTCCATGTGTCACATACCAATTTTGAGAAAAACTGAAAAGTTTGAAATTTTGTACTGTGAAATACTGTAATTTTACGGGAGATAATGAAATGTGATTAATGTTTGGTGTGGTTATTGAAATTTAGCGTATCCTTTTAGCAGCGAGGTTATATGAGACGTGGACCTACAGTTTCAGGTGTAATCCGAGCCACCGTGTATGTCAATGTTCTCCTACTGGGTATCGAACCCGAGACCCCACGCACCGAAAGTGCGCGTGCAACCTACTAGACTAGAGGGAGGGAAGAAATTTGCTTAAGATAAACATTGTTGCATATGTAATATACCTTACAATATACGCTCATTTAAACATCATCCAAGTTACAATTTTTCTTCTTTACAGAAGGAATAGGCTGTTTAAAGAGGGGTTCTCATAACCTTCCAATTTTCCTCTACTGCATAAGTCTTTTTCCGCGTTATAATACGGAACACTAGTTTCTCATAAATAAATAGATCATGTAACTGACTATTACTTTTGCTTCACATATAGAAAGGGCTTTTCCTCTGAATATAAACATCAGTACCCTAATTTAAAGTCAGCTATTCGTCTAGTTCCCCACAGTGAAGATCTTCCAATACCTAAAGCTCCAGAACATAACACTATTGACTCAGAAGAATATACCTTAGACGCTCTAAGTAACAGGGAAAATATAGACTTTCAGCTATCTACGTCCCAGTCAACGTCACTTCATTTGATTGCACAAGAACAGATTAAAAATCTTGTACGAGATTTAAATCTTCCCAAAAGAAAAGCAAAATTGTTGGGCTTCAGGCTTCAAGGCTGGAATGTCTTAGCTCAAGATGTTAAAATAAGTTTATTTAGAAAACAACAAAGTCATTTTGAGGACTATTTTGTTGAAAATTGAGGCATTGTTTATTGCAAAGATGAAGATGGCTTATTTGAGTCTTTTGGACATGAATATTATCCCACCGAATGGCGTTTGTTTATTGACAGTTTGAAACTAAGTCTGAAGGCAGTGCTTCTCCATACTAGAAATGTCCACCCATCTGTTGTTGTAGCATATGCGGCTCATACAAAGGAGACGTATGAAGTTATGAGTGCAATATTGGACTTCACTTTTTTTTTTTTTTAATATGTATGTGAGGGACAGCCTTGGGAAAGCAAACCACTACGTCCGTAAATACTGGCCTCAAAGACAAGATTTCATTCCTGGCACCAAGAACATATTTCACAAACCAATTGTGAACCCTCAAGGTATATTTTTGCCATCATTATATACAACAAGTGGTTGGTGGTTTTTAAAACCAATAGATAGAGAAGGTTTGTTTTCACGAACCTAGTTGTCTAGTTGTTATAACTGAGTTCTGTATATTTTATACACCGAGGTTGTAAAACCTGCGGTCGAGTTTAAAGGTTCGATTGTGGCTACATTGCTCTCGTGGAAATGTATCGATGGAATGTCTGGTCTATCGCTGACACAAGGGACGAATAGCGCACTATTAATGTGTTCGTTGCTTACACTCTCACGAATAAATACATAATTTAGCAACTGCTCTCATTAAGTTGTGAAGAATTGTGAGAGACAAAAATAGGGTTCCTACTGATCTGGAGAAATCTATTTCCCTGACTTCTCCCTGACCTTTCGCAGGAAATTCCCTGACTTTCATGACAGGTTCGGATGACGTTGACATATACATAAGGAATAAATAACGGTGAATATTTATATATGAGAACATTTATTCAATAAAAACAAATAATAATCAATTGCTCATACGTACATTCCACTTATCACTCATAAAAATCTGACCAACGTTCTACACTGTGATCATTAATGGTTGGCTAAGCTGAAATTGGTATACAATTAATGTTAAAAATAATATATTTTATAAACTTTCTCTGATTTCCAGTCTTTTTCCCTGACCAGTAGGAACCCTGTATAACAGACCAATATTCCAGTACTTAGCCAAATTCAATAATGACAAGGCTATTTGTATTAGGCAACTTTGATCCTGCTAAAGAGGGTGCACACATACTTAGGGTAATTTAAACAGTTATTTGAATCTAATTAGGTCAATTCGAAGAAAAAGATGTGCACATTGTTTCCTGTGTTGCTATGGTCTGTATGCGCCACATCGAGAGATTGGTGGCACTTGTACATTAGATATCAGATCTTACCTACACAGAGTTTAAACAGGCAAAAAGAAACATAAAAATGCTAAAGTCAAAACATATCAATATGAATCAAAGGCAACACCTACTACTTCAAAAATCATAAAATGAAATCACTTTAGTGATGTTTTCCATTATGGTGAATGATCTCCAATGTGACAAGTAGCAATTAAATATTACCAAGATGTACCAAATTTTGTTCCGTTGAAACCAAGCTTTACATGGATATGCTAGTCAAGGCTCTCTGTTAAGCTCACCTCTTCTATTGTGAACTATTTAAGGACAATGAAGAAAAAAAAATCTGAAACAAAAGAAAGTAAGCCACGTAATGGTCTACAAAATGATACTAAACATACTGTTTCCAGATCTTTTCTTATAGACCAGAAATTTGAGTGCGCAGCTCATGATATTGTAACTGCTGGACATACATATTTATACACAAAGATCTCGAAAAAGAATTATATTTAGCGTTTTGTAGATACTATCTGGCTTTTCTACATTTATGATATTCTTCCTCGTCTTTGTTATTGACTAAAATTTAAAATGAGCGTGAGCTTAACGAAGAGGCTTTAAGGTCACGGGTGAAATCATCAGAGAAACGAGATAGGAAGAGAATATATAAGTGCTTAAAAAAGCCAATCAGAACTTTCAAATATACAGGAATAGGTGAATTATTTACGAGAAATGAGCTACTTTGAATAACGTTAGATAACGGAGTATGACGTGAAATTCACTAATATAGAAAGATCACTGAGTGTGGTGAAATTGCCAATTTGAAGTTGATTAAAAAGAAGGATAATGTGTCTATAGCAAGGTCTATTGTGTATATATACAGGGTGTTACAAAAATGTGTCACAATATTTTGGGAACAGATTCCACACATCAAAATAAAAAATAAAAAAAAGTTCATATGGGCCCGTACTCAAAAATGCATAGTTCCGGAGTCACAGGGTGCCGAAAACGTGAAACAAGAGAACTTTGAAAGTTCATACCTCCACTACTATGGGACCTATCACAGTCGGGTCAAGACATCACTAAGGAACTGCTATGTGAACTATCCAAATATCCATGTTTAAGAATGCTCCTGCACTTGCACACCAAGTTTTAGAGAGGTAGGTGGAGAGTGATTAAGTACTACCAAACAGCCTCTCTAAAGACGACTATGGAAGCACAGGAGGTTCTGAAGGATGGCTATTTGGATAATTCACATACTAGTTCCTCAGTGATGTCTTGACACGACTACGATCGGTCCTATAGTAGTGGAACTATGCACCTTTAAAGCTAATTTTTTCACAATTTTCGGAACCCTATATATATATATATATATATATATATATATATATATATATATATATTATGTGTGTAGGAGGATAACGCATCTATGAAAGGCGAAACACTAAATGATAATAATACTAATGATATACTAGTGTAAAGCAAGGTATATGACAACGTCGGAAGACGGAACATAGCAAAAAAGCGCAATACTGACTGTTAGATTGCGTTAAGTCCGCCATCTGAGATATTATCATTTTAGAATACATCATCTGTTTATCTTATAGTAATCAGTTATGTGTAATAGCAAGATATTGTGTGATACTTATGTATGAAGCATGTTTCGGATTGGTCTATTTATTGACATGTTGCAGAGATTCTGATACTCATGTATGGAATAAATATTTCGCATTTGTGGTTTATTGCATTATAATGCGTATATCTTCATCAAATATTTGGAGCAATTGATCTAGTTGCAGAAGTGATTTATTGTTAATCGTGATTGCTGTGAGGTTTTCATATTAATCTGTTAATAGCCTAATTCCGCTGTTAGCATTCTTAATAACTAAAATTAATTCTCACCTGATACGGATAAGATGTAGGCACTGTTCCCTGTGCTACAGAAATAAAGGTTTGAGGTTGAGGATTAACCGGCTGATTCGAAATCTGGCTCACAGGTGGCTGCTGTTGCTGATGTACCTGTGAAGTTAATGGTGGTGTTTGCGTAGGAGGACCACCGGCCTGTGAATAGGCTTGAGGAACCTGGTAGGAATGTGACATGATAGGTGGAGGTTGGTTAGGAGGAGCAGATGCCAACGAAGTCATTGGCTGAAGCTGCGCTTGAGGTTGTGAGGTCACAACAGGCTGCGTCATGACCATTGATGTTGGGATTACTCCTTGTGCCAAGGAGGTAATCGCAGGTTGCAATGCTGCGGGTTGGGAGGCTAAATGCTGTGGCAACATAGAGGGTGCTTGAGAAACAATGGACTGCGCCGGTATTTGTTGCAATCCAGGATGCGACACCATTGTTTGGAACTGGATTGTCGGCTGTCCTGGTGACATCTGAATATGCTGAGGGGCTACTTGCTGCTGGAGATGTAATCCTTGTTGCTGCTGTGGGATCACGGAAGCAGTCATGTGGGGAGGCATCATGTGGTGCTGTGGAATTGCCTGTTGCTGCTGGGGCTGTTGTACTGCCGCAAGGTGGGTAACTGAAAACAAATAGAAAGTAAATAAGCAAAGTAAATTGCACATGTGTTCTATAATACTTGGATTGTACTAGTCACAACGCATTGGTCATGTTCATGATTACTTTACAAATGCAACAGAAACATATTTAACTTTCTACAAGGTTTAAACTTTTTATGTTACAAAATTCTAGTTAAAATAATAATAATAATAATAATAAAACCTCGGAAGTTTCCGGCGTGCAAAGCTGTGGAACACAGCCTATGTTGGTTGTCGAGCCGAGCCTGTCCAAGCTTAACCTTCAAATATGAAGAGCTTTATTTCTTAGATAATGAACTATTTGCCCACCAAATTTCGTTGAGATCCGGCCAGTAGTTACCGAGAAATAAAGTATCAGATAGACACACAATATAACTGATGCGAAAAACTATAAGCTCCAATATGCTTACGACGGGAGGTAAAAATACTTTAGATGAATCCACGATCGCTATTAATACACTCTCCATATGTTAATAGCGAAGACACTCAGTCGAAAAAGTGTAAAAAGTTTTTCAGGCTAGCCATCTTAAGAGAAGTTTTTCTCCTTCACCCAGACAAATGACAGGATGGTACCTAACACACGTCCCAGGCTGCTTCCTTCCCTTTCTTCGGATACTGTGATCTCTGAGGGACGTCATCCGTCACACGTGACGGGCTAATGGCCATAGATGCCGAAAGTCCAGAAACCCTAATAACAATTATGAAACACTAACTTAGAGTCATTTCCTTTTTCATGCACTTAATTTATAAATTTTGAGTAAGCACGTTACATAAAGAAATTCTAAGTACTGAGATAGAAGTTCAACAGTTTTATTATTATTTTCGAAATTTTGTAACAATAGTAGACATATAGTTTGTTTCCACATTAATACCTACTATAAAGATTCTCCACGTATGTCAAACTGAAAATTGTCACAAAAGAGCCAATGCAGTCCAGTCCGTAAGAGCAAGGCCCTATACTTTGTAAGTTATGTTATTTACAAAGGAATTACTTAGAACTCATGGTAGCTAAAGGACCTTACTAACAATGACAAGATGTACTTATTAGACAACATAACTTATCATCATGCCTACCACAGACAGCATAATACTAAGCATCCCCAGAGCTCCTTCGTGGCTAAGCGGTTAGCGTACGCGCCTCTGGCGTGGGAGACCCGGGTTCGATTCCCGGTGGGAGCTCATGTGGCTCGGATTCCACGTTAATCAGTAGGTCCACGTCTTATATAGCCTCGCTGCTGAACGGGACGTTAAACTTAAAATCAACTCAACTAAGCATCCCCAGGATTAAAAGCATTCGCAACAGTTTTCTTGCTTTATTTCAAACCAATGAACAACACACAAGCCCTGCAGCAACTTTTGACGTACCTATTGGCGTATTTTCTGGCTGTGACACAAAATATAAAATTGTATTTTCCAGGGATTGCTTCGCTCTGCACTTGTTACTGCACAATCCATTAACCCGAAGTTTTGTGTGTGTGGTCTCCACATATCGCATAATGTAAACTTTCTAACATTACACGATAAATGTAGACACAATCGATTTTTTTCATCCCATATTCTCTATAGGTGAAAATACACTGGAATTCAGAGTTTCAAAAAATGGAAGACAGTACAGAAAATTGAACCTGGGGTCCGACTTACTATGCCAGTGTGTTATTCATTACACTATTCAGTCCAGTTCCTCATCAGCTATGTATCTTCATATATTCAGTTAAATTGATACACTTTTAAACGGACAAGATTAGAAGCACAAATAAATTCTGTTGTGGTGAATAATGTGCAAAGAATGACGTACACAGAATGACTGAATGAAGAATACATTACTCACAATTATTCACAATTCACCCTATGTACTATGTGCAAAGGATGAACTAAATTTTGAATATGAATAGTCAGAAACATCACATTAATACCTATACGTTTGTACACAGTACACATTCTTTTATTTAGTTATTGCTTTATTTCACTGAACTTTATTTATATAAAAGATATTCATCATTATTTTTTCTTTTCACTTCTGAAATATTACGGTAATAAAAAATATGGATTGGACTAATTGCATTTCGCCTTGTATTGGGCTACTGTTTAGCTGCATGACTCTGAAATATGTTAATTTTAAGGACAATCTGTAGGTAAGTATATCACGTTTTCGTGATTGTCTGCAATATAAATCCAACTAAAAAAATTATATTACTAACAAGGGAACATCTTATATTGATAGTAGCGTTGCCCAATCAAACAATGTGCAATCGGTAGAGGAGTGAAGAAAAGTAAAAAATCCAAAGAAATGCAAAAGATACACTGACACAGAAACAACTTTAAAATGATTAAAGTAACCAAAATGACATTTACACAACAGTATAATAAACAAATATTGTACCCACAGACATGCTCAATAACATGTGATGCAGTGTTGCCAACTAAGCACAAAATGAAGTTCTGTTAAACGGCACGGAACACAAATTATAACATGTAGAAAATCTAATTATGGTTAGAACCATACCTGTGAAGTCATAATGTACAGTGTTAACAACATTTGAAGATAGAACTATATGAATTCCTACATGAATCTCGGATGTAAAAGAGTACATACATTATCAACACACTGCGGAGAGCTTTATCAACAGCAACACTGAAAAATTGACTACCAACAATGTGTGAGGTGATACAATATTACGTGCATCAGAAACGTGAACCTGCTAATCAATTGTCAATCCAAGAGCATGCATCATTTCAGTTTTGTGTGTTGATACTATTCTGATTTTCCACTTGGGCAAACCTGCTTCGATACTGTGCTTCGTCCCTTATCTTCGTGCTTCAGTGATTATATTATTGTTTGTGGTCTCATATTTTGGTTTTAACTAGTTTGAATCGTGTACTGTATGTTCTCTTTTACAACCGATATTCATGTAGGAATTCATATAGGCCTATCTTCAAACGTTGGCAACACTGTACATCATGACTTCACAGGTATGGTTCTAATCAATTAGATTTTCTACATATTATAATTTGTGTTCCGTGCCATTTAACAAAATTTCATTTTGTGCTCAGTTGGCAACACTGCATTACATAAGGCGTTATTAAGCATGTCTGTGGGTACAATGTTTGCTTACTATACTGTTGTGTAAATGTCATTTTGATTATTTTAATCATTTTGAAGTTTTTTCTGTGTCCGTATATTTTTTTGCATTGTTATCTTCACATGATTCTGGATCCTTCTTTCCTCTGTATCTCCTGTGTTTCTGCATGTCGGTCAGTAGAAGTTTGGATTTCTCACTTTTCTTCACTCCTCTATCGATTGCACATTGTTTAATTGGGCAACGCAACTATCAATATAAGATGTTCCTTTGTAAGATCTTTAAATAATTTGGAAAATCCATCTACAAAAAATACGAGATGGTAAAGCAGTGCTCACAACAGTTAAAAAAAAGTCCGAAATAACTTCATTTCCCAAATAAATAATAATAAAAACTCTCATTTAATAAATGAGGTGCTCACATGCAATCTAGCTAATCCTAATTACCATTTAAAAAAAGTAGTTTGTACTCGAAAACTTCTGATACAGAGATAATCTGCTTCTTCACGGTGAGTTCTTTCCTCTCGTGTCATTTATTCATTGTGTATAAGAGAGAACACAAAGCCAGACATTTATAAACATGTTACTTGAAATTCTGATTTCTGAAACTCTCTCAGACTTCCAAGCTTTAGGTTTTCATCTGGAGCCTTGTTCGTGAATGACAAACACAGGAGAAAAAGTAATAAAAACATCAAGGAAATAAAAAAGAACAAACTCACCAGGGTACAGCAGTTTATGTATCATAAAACTTGATTTCAGCATTTCAAAGCATGATATACTACTATTTGACGTGCGGCTGGTGTTCTATTGCGATGAATTTATTCTTTATTACTTCTTTCTACTTTTTATTCTCTGTGAACAGATCCCAAATGACGAGAAGCCTGGAAGTACGAGGGGGAGTCAAATGAAAACCATAATTATTTTTTTAAATATTATTTATTGGTCACACAGGGTACAGAAGTAAATAACTTTTTAACATAGTCCCCTCCTCGTTCAATGCAAGTCCGCCAGCGCTTCGGAAGAGCCTGAATACCTGCAGAAAAAAAGTCTTTTGGGCGACGGCGCAACCACTCGTGCACCGCGTTGCGTACCTCTACATCGGAGTGGAACTTTTTGGGTTTCGGTTATGAGGAGTGGCGCCACTCCTTGCTCGCTCGCTTTGTTTCAGGCTGATGGTAATGCACCCATGTTTGGTCACCAGTGACGATTCGTGACAGGAAGGCATTACCGTCATGTTCAGCACGCCACAAAAGGTCTTCGCACGCATCAACACGTCGCTGTTTCAGTTCAGGCGTCAGTTGTCGGGGCACCCATCTTGCAGACACCTTATGAAACTGGAGAACATCATTCACAATATGATGTGCCGATCCATGACTCATGTGTACACATGCTACAATTTCGTCTATTGTCACACGGCGGTTTTCCAAAACGATGGCTTCAACGGCTGCAATGGTCTCTGGAGTCACTACGCGCCCTGCCTGGCCGGGGCGTGGAGCATCGGCCACAGACGTAACACCATTTGCAAATTTCCGACACCATTCATAGATTTGTGGCTGTGACAAACACGCATCTCCATACTGAACCTTCATTCGCCTAAAAATGTCAATCGGTTTCACACCTTCACTTCGCAAAAACCGAATCACAGAACGCTGCTCCTCGCTGGTGCATGTGGCTAGTGGGGCTGCCATTTTGGAACTGTTGTTGCGCCGGTGTTTGTGCATCTGCCGGCTGCTGCCACCTAGGAGACATCCGGCATACTATCGTAAACAGGCATGCCAACTTACAGCTCACTGGCGCCATATGCGGATTTTTATTTCTACTTTTATGGTTTTCAGTTGACTTACCCTCGTATTTTCAGGAATCAAAATTTCAAGTACGTAAAATGATTCATAAGATTCCTGACCGTGTTAGCACATTGTCTGAACCACACATATATATATATATATAGTCCTTTACAAGAATCAGATCAAATATAAGTAAAATTATTACTACATGCGCACCGTAGAGCTAAAATTACGACACTATTTTCCGATATCCCATTGATTTGACGAAAGAAAAACAAGTTAAAAATACAGATGTTACATGACGCACTCAAGAAACATCACTCTTACCTAATATTAATTAAATTAATGTTTAAATAGTGATTTAAGAAATTTAATTAGCTTTACCTACCAGGCTGGGAAACTTGAGTTGTTAGAATCGTAGGAACACTAGAAACTACTGGTAATGCCACGGACGTAGCCACTAATCCAGGTATTCCTGACTGTTGCAACACTTCTGGAAAGGCAATATATTCTTTAAATATCCTTCAATTCCGAAAAACAATTACCTTAATTAAGTATTTATCAATATTCTCATTACTCATAATAGGGAGGGAGTGTCGAGAAAATAATAACGTAAAACTAAATAACGACCTCATGTTTTCGTTCGTTTACTGATTTACAGTTTAGCGTCTCTTCTCGGCACTGACGACATACGAAAGGTCGATCTACAATTTCATGTTGAATCCAAACCATATGAATACCGGAATGCCGGACTCCATCTAACTGATAATTCTCATCGTTTACCTACAAGAGTACCCAACTATTTATTTCGATCTTCCAAATCAAAGAAAGTAGTTACGTACGAGTAGAAGTAACGAAAAAAAAATTTTTTTTTTAAGAGTTTTCATTTCAATCCGCATTAACATTTTCCTTAGCCTACAAGATACAGTCCGCGACAAAAGTTCTTTGTTTGGTAAAATTTATTTTGGGAATAACTGTGATATAGCTGGAACATATGTTCTTCTTAATTTACTGAAAACTATTCTCATGTCCTTCCATTCTGAAGAGTTATTTATGAAACTCATTTTATCAAACGGAAAGAACTTTTATCGCTGACTGTACAACCGTACAATGTTCAGCTGATGATAGAATTTCACTTAATTACATTCGTTTCAGAAACCTCATTTCTTAACTCTGCTTTTTTTAATCTCAAGAATAAGGAATAGGGCTTATCTTTTTTACACTTATCAGGCGTGAAAAATAACTAAGTTCAATCAAGAAGAGCAATTTCTGGATATCGTACCCACGACTCCCTTTTACAATAATGTATAAATAGGTAATAATAAATTGTTACAAAGATATCAATTAGCTGAAACGAATTCGGATACTGAACTTAATGCCGAATGGATGGCCCGCAACATTATTTGGAAGAACCAATACGTAACGCCTTTTGTGTATTCGAAGTTACTGGCAAAATGTACTTTTTATTAGTGACTGCAGTATGCCACACAATCAAAATAAATAAATAATAACTGGATTTTTAGCCAGTTGGTGATCCACTTCGCGGACACTTTTCATTACCACTGGGAACCATTTCACATACTGAAATCCAATTTTTGTTGCTAATCATGGTTTTCGATTAGATCAAGCATATCCATACTTTGATTTAAAAAAAAAAAAAAAAAAAAAAAAAAAAAAAACTCGTCGCTCGTTTGTTGTTTAATATCTTCTTACTCACAACCACAATAGAATACTTCCAATACTGATTTAAAGTTACAATTTCAAAAAAGAGACCAAGAAAATTACATTCACCTAATAGAAAGGTACAGAAATTTCGGGTAAGTGAATTGTTTTCTTTTCTCTCTCTCTCTCTCTGAACATAATTATATCTAAAGACACTACTATTCTTTTATTCAACTTTCGAATTTTCGATGTGACCAAATTGGTCAAATAGTTACTGAGAAAAGAACGGATTATGTGTGAACATATCCAGTCAATTTTTATCTAGAATAAAAGAAAATAACAAACACAACTGTCTATTGTGTAAATACGATGTATTGTCCTGATTTCTACAAATGCACGTTGATACTGCTTCCATTTGAAAAATGTGTGGTGAAACAAAAGCATCTTTCATTTATCTTGTTTTAATTTCAAGTTGATGAGTTCAACATCCTAACTAAGTTATAAGAACAAAGCTTTTATTACAATAATGGTCAAAAACGAAAGCACAAGAAAAGAAGATTAAATGTTACTGAAATGAATGCTACAACGGATGTGTGGGATAACAAGAAGAGATAGAATGAAGCATGATTGTGTAAGAGAACTAACATTGCAGATATATCTAAAACGATCCAAGAAAGAAGACTGTAGTGGTATAGCCATGTAATGAGAACAGATGACTATGTGGTCAAAAGAGTGATGGGAATAAAAGTAGATGGGAAGAAGCAGAGAGGGAACAAAAAAGAAATGGATGTCATGGTCAAAAATGACTTTCAAGAGAGAAAGATCTAACAGAGAAAGAATTCCTGGACAGGGCTTTATGGAGAACATTTATCAGAAACGTCGATCCCATATAAATGGAAAAAGACGGAGAGAAAGATTATTATTATTTACTTTAAACCCTAGGCTGAACTTACTGCAGCAGCAGAGATTAAAGCAGTTTAAGTAGGCGAGTTCTAAATAAGCAATGAAACAAAATTTATTAGTTTTCACGAAATATTTCTGAGAACAATCATTTTCATCTCATTTTGAAGCAATTATACTTAAAATATTAATCAAGTTCCAACTTACCTTGTTGTTGAAGAGGTTGCTGTACTGTCATCAAACCAGGTTGTGCTATACTTCCAACGCCTATGTGCTGAAGTTGATCTGAAAGCAAGTAATTTTTTAACCTTCAATGAGCAAAATAGAGTTGAATCGAAAAAAAAAATACAGAGAAATCTCACTCACAAGAAAAGTGCTTTAACTGATATAAAACAAACATGCAAAACTTTCAATGTGAACAAATTTTGGCAGTGATATTAAGCACTGGAAAAACTAACAACAGGAATCTCAAGGAACATATCGGACGAAAAAGGCTTTAAAAAAAAGTTAACATGTCCTCGGAATTCGAATCCGAAAACTCCCAACCGCGAAAATACAAAACGTTAACCATTATATCAAATCGTTTTGTTTCTATTAACTACAAAACTTGACAGCTCTTTTTTTTTATTTATTTATTTTTTTTAATTATTACTACAGAGACTGATTCATTTCCATATTGAACAACTCGCAGCATTAACTATCAAACCGGGTTTCACAGAGTAAATAAACTGTACGTGCCCATGTGTCTCTGAGCTATTATGTATCAGATAGGTGTTATAGTAGGCAAACTGCCACTGGAAAAAAATCTCATTGGGCAAGGGTACGTCCTGAATTTCCCGCGTAGTAGAAATGTGTCGGAACTATGGCTTTGTGGTGGGACGCACCATCGTTAGTGTTATAATTTAACGTTATGCAGAGTGGCCTCCTCCACAGCCCATATAACCAAACAAATTGCATCCAAAGGCGGCGCCAATGGAAGTCGTAAAACATATGCTAAAGGAGGTCTGGAATATGGCGGCTTGAGAATTCAAAATGAAAATGAAATAAAATCTTTGTTTTACGTCCCACGGTTATGCCGGCTAGGCTAAAGGAGCGATGATGATAAGAAATGAATGAAATGGTGGAATGAATAAAGTGGGAGAAAACGGAGAACCCCGAGGAAACCCATGCATATAGTGTTTGTCCACCACAAAGTTCCTTTGGTGCGAATTGGGATCGAACCAGGGACCCCTAACCAGAGGTGAACGGTCTACCACTGAGCCACCGCGGCCTCTCTATGAGAATTCAATACCACAGCATGTTATGATCATATGGTTGCATGTGGCCCGATCAACAGTGCATTATGTAATGCATCACAACTTGAGGTTGCAAACTATCCACGAGGGTAGCACGCATACATTAAAATTAACGCATTCCGCGAAACGAAAGAGTAAAGACAGGAAACTGTAAAAAAAGCTACCTAGCTACAAATTTATTCTAACAATGAACAAAGCACAGATCTACCTAAGTGACTAAAAATATTTGGGCCTCGACTTAAAGAGATGTTCATGAAAAAGCTGTAACTTTGTACATCAATGCGACGAAAGTTTCTCAAAAGATTTTATGGCTGTCATTGGCTTTGGCCACAGAACGAAGCTCATGGTTTGTAAGCTCGAAAAATTCAAAGCTGCTTATTACCAAGAACATGTTCTATCTCCAATTTACACAGACGACATACAACATTGTATGATGATGACACTCATTGTCTGCAACTGCATAAGGATAAAGTTTCAACCCATGCGGGCAAAACATTACTGGCCTTCTACGGACGCATGGCAATTGGAACTGGTATTCATAGTATTCCGTTCGGGGATATTATCATTAAGAGTTCAGATGCTAGTTCTATGGATTACTGTGCTTTTAGACTTCTCAAATGGAATCTTTCATCACGTCGTGCGTCGTGTTTGTGAGATAAATGGCCTCGAGATGGTCTGCAAACACGACTGAGACAATAATATCCCCGATGCAGTGGAAATTGCGATATTATACAATAATCCATACCGGTAGTATCACATCAAGTACAGGGTGGCAAGCCGCCGACTCCCCAATTTCGAAGGTCTATATCTACTGAAACCATTTTTTAGGTTGTCCGGGGTAAAATAGGTGACTACCATCATTACCCCGAACAATACCAAGAGTCACGAACCCGAGAAATCTCAGGTCGGAGATGTTTCAAAGAAATTTTATTTACCTCACGTCTTTAAGGCTTAGAGAGAACAGAACATAACAGAACAAATGCAAATTACTATTAATGATTATTTATTAAAATAAAATAAAAATAAGTAAAATATTGAAAAAACGAACAATAACTGACAATGGATAAAATGACTTAAAACGAAACAACATTTCAAAAAGGATATAGCTCATCCTTTATAATTCAAAAGATCCTCTAAAGCAATATGATTAGCAATATGTGTATGCCAAGTGGAACCTGTTCTAGTCTTTGTATCTTGGAATTTTGTAGACCATGGCTCTGAAAAATTTTAAACCATTACTTGAGCCATGACAAGATTAATGTTGTCTAGGGGAAATGAAGTTATGATTATAACAACTTAGTCAATAACAAAGTCAAAGACATATTTACCTCCTATAAGGTGACGTCCCACGAGGATCAACCTCGGCTGCTGATAGTCGGAGAGTGGCTCTAGAAATTTGTATATTTTTACTTATATATTTCTCGGATAGGGTGTTGGCCAGAAAATAGTCACACAATGTTAATTGACGTAATTAGTAACAAAAGGGGGTTGAATAGTACGATTAGAAGAAGTTTATTGTGATTCCTTTGACATGTTTATTCGTGATTGGTTATGAACTTGAGTATCAGAACATAGGTAGGATGGCATAGCGACGTAGAGATAGGAAGAATATCCGTTTTCCTATTTTTTTTAATTTGATTATCCACTATCGATGATGACAAAATTCCTATGGTTGCTACAACCACATTTTCCGTATAATGCGTTTCCCGTAGGAAACCACAACCATCAAAATTTAACTTAGTGGTTTATGCATTTCCAGGATAATATCTGCCATCCTGTTATTCTTGAAGCATTGAAAAACTGAAATTTCATTTTTCAACTAAAATAATAATAAAATTGCAAGTCCAAAAACAACCAAGAGAAAACAAGTCTCTGTTATAAGAAAAATGATCATTCAGTTAATCTAAAATTACCTATAAATTATCCATATCAAAAATATCTCTTGCACTACTAACAGGTGACATTTAAGAAAACATGCAAAATACCTGCTGAGAGAACATATCTTGTCATTAATTACCTGACAATTACAAACTTACTTACGGAATACATCAAGAAGATGGTGTCCATTAGACAATAGTTTGCTGCAATCGCTTCATGAAATTTACGCACACACGTTCCAGCAATACACCGTCTATGGCCGCAACCTCTTCAATAATGGGATCCTTCAACTCGGAAATGGTTGTCAGGCGTCGACGGCTCATCTTGTTTTCAAGGTGGTCCCATAAAAAAATGTCGGGAATGGACAGGTTTGGGTGGCGAGGAGGCCATGAAATGTCTCCAAAACGTGAGATGATCGTCCTGAATATTCATCTGAGAAAATTCATGCTGTTACGGGTTGTGTGAGCAGTGGCTTCGTCTTGCTGAAAGTAAACAGTCCTTAGATCCACTCCAAATCTTTCGAGTTCACTAATCATAAAGGTTTATAACATGGCAACACAGCTCTGACGTAACGGTCACACTCTTTCTCATTACCATTTTTTTTTTTTTTTTAATACAAAAATAAGGTTCCACAATGTCAAATTGGCCAACACCGAACCATACCATAACCTTAGGGGAATACAATTGCTTCTCCATTATTATCTGAGGATTATTAGATACTCAACATCGCATATTTTGCTTATTCACGGTATTATCCAGCAGAAAATGGATTTCATGACTTGTAACCAGCAACACCGAATGTCGAGGTGCTCCGTTATCATGTATTGCAGAAATCTACTCTTGCTTGATGATCATCGGGGTATAGTTTTTGTGAGATTTGCATTTTGTATGAGTGAAAGTGCGGTTCAATTAATATGCGTCCCAAGGACCTCAGCGACATACCCAATATTATTGTTTGTTTCCGTGCTGAACGTTGCGGGGTTCTTTTAAACGCATCATGTTTTGTGTCAGATACATTCCCACTTACATAAAACATATAGACCCAATGCATAATTGTTTTATGTGATGAAACCGCACCGTGCCTTGTCACACTGAACTTCCTACGAATCTCCTTTGTGTGGACACCACAGACTTCGTCTCGTAAAAAACACGTGATGCGTCACTGACGAGTGCTCCATGACTACTGACGAAAATACACTTGCAAACGAAATGGCATCTATCCCTGCTTCCAGTGATTACCCGTCGTGCATTTTACGCTAGCTCTTATAATTGTGACGTGGCTTTCAAATTGAAAAACTTGCATTGCTGGAGTATGTGTTTCCAAATTTCATGAAGCGATCGCAGCAAACTATTGATTGTCACAGACGCCATCTTCCTGATGTATTCCGTAAGTAAGTTTGTAACTCTCAAGTAATTAATAGCAAAGTATATCCTATCAACAGGTATTTTTCTTGAGAATCGGTGGTGCGCCACCCTGTCTGATTTATATCTTGTGGCAGGGTGGAATATCTTGGGTAAGCAACAAGTTCAATCTGTTTGGATGAAACGGACCAGTCTCTGTATTTTCATGCAAATTTCTCCATTACAGCCACCTGCTGTGCTCACGATTAAACTAAAACCTTTCCTATCTTTTTCTAAACCCTATGAATTTCAAAATATATATAAATATCCTCCTCCACCTTCATTTCTCCATGTGAACCTTAACATTTTTACATTCTTCATTTTAGAACCTACTAGAACAATGGACTAATCCAGGACTAAACTAATTGTCACGTCACCTTTTCCTGAGGTTTGGCTTCCGGTGTTCTCATGCAGCTCATGCTATTTCTCTCGAATATATATTAATTACAATTCTTTATAAGAAATACTTACTTTGATGTAGAACAGAGTTCTGCAATGTTAAGCTATTTAACTGATGCTGCTGCTGCTGTTGTTGTTGCTGCTGCCACTGGGCGAATTCTTGTTGAATTGTTTCTACAAGATTCTGAGCCAACTGTTTAGCAGTCTGAAGTCCTTCGAACTTAGTATGTCTGAAGAAAAAAGAGGCATCAGATGAATCATCTTACAAACCACAACTCTAAAATATTTCCCAATTGAATTTAACCCCTATTAGAATTCACTGCATGGTTCTATTGGTATTGTTAAAAAACATTTCGTAATGATTTAATATTTGAATACTTTCAGCTTATGAGAAAAGCAAAAAGGCTAATACTCATCGCAAAAAAGTTTTTTTTTTTTTTTTTTTTTTTTAACGCTGTCGGAAGAAATCTTTTCCTTCATCGGCTTGCTTAAAATTCAAAAAAGATTTACCTTTTTGCGATGAGTATTAGCCTTTTTGTTTTTCTCATTAAATATCATCACCGCTCGCAATTCTGTGATACTTTCAGCTTCTATTGTAGCATTTATTCATATATTCAAAATTCGATCCCAACAGTCTTTAAAAATAAGTTCTGAATCGGTCTTCCAATTTCTGTACGTGGGATAATGTTATTTATTTATTATATTGCAAATTTTCCTTTAGCATCAAGTTAAAAAGCAAGTCAAAAAGTAATATTAAGTTCAATCAAAACAATACTTACTCAACGAATAAATGCATTGGTTCCATTGACTCAGTGCCTGTAGTTGGTTCAACAAAACCAGAGCCTTTTCCTCTTAACGTCACCATGGCTCCAGTTTCACTCCGTATAAAATGAAGATTTGTACCACTATTTCCGACTACTTTATTCCTTAAGTCAAACGCTAACGGCGCATGATCCAGACCAATGAACACTTTCTCCTAGAAATAAATATATAGTACAAAAATCAGTTATGAGTCAATACTAAGAAAAAAGGTTTCCAATAAACATGCGTTGAAAAACTTCTCTCAGGCCTACACAAAATAGACAAAACTCTACATATCAGATCAGATATATCGACTTACACATTTACTCGAGCTGCCCTTTCCGTCGAGTACTTGTAAAGCGTTGGTGACAACAGCACGAATACAGGTTTTGGCCCTCTTGTGCATGCTTAGTATTATATCATTAAAAATGGCAATACGTTTGAGTTGATTCTCTTAAATAGTTTCAGAAATAAAATGAAACTAAGTTTAAAGTTCATGTTATTCCCTCTACACTTATAAGACGGATAATACATGCAAATAAATAATAATGAAGTATTGGAACGCTAGTAGAAGAAAATGCCCCCCCCCCCCTTCTGCTTCAAATTCCAATTTGTCCACCACAAAATCACATGACCGAGCATCGAAGGAAGAATCATCGTATCAGAAGTGAGCTGAGATATATCGTCTGGGCTATAGCGCTCCCCTACTCTCCCCCTATGAAAAATACATGCAAATTGTGTGATCTGCTGTAATTTACAGATATTGGAATCTACAGCTACGTCATAAAAAAAAAAAAAAAAAAAAAAAAAAACTAACACTACAACCTTACTACAAAGAAATGGTATGAACATACGTTAATCGTTGAAAAATCAAAAGTTCTCAAATTAGCACACTTTGTCAGATTGGCCAAAAACTGAAATAGTTTTCACTTCAGTAATGTTACACGGCTGTGCCATGTATGTTAATCGATACGAATGATAAGTTCAGATATAGAATACTTGGTAAAATGAAGTGACGATTTACAAGCGGAAAAAATTTTGGACACTATCCATGGGCAGTGTCCATAATAAACTAGCGTACCTACGATTGAACCAGGTTTCACTTGCATCAGGAAAGCGATCTATCATTCAGTCACCGTGCCACCATGTCACACTTTTTAGTTACATTACTTATGAAACAAGATATACTGAATAATCGTAGTATTACTAATATGATATTGGAACACACCGAATCTTGCTATGCACATTACTACCCGCTCAATTTGAAGATTATAATTCTGAGATAATGAAACTTATGAAAGTGGAAAAGCTAAAATATTTTTCCAACTTACCACAGATGGTAACGATGTCTGCAGACTCATCAGCGGTGGGGGTCTTGGACCCTGGGAACCATTCACATTCCCTCGTGGAGCAAATTTTTGAAACTTATCATTCCTCCGAGCTTGTTGTTGCTGCATGTGCTGCTGAATAATCTCATTGATTCTACGGACAGCCACTGTAATTAAATGATTTCACACGCATTTTATATTTTACTATTTAATATAGTAAACTACACTGTATTATTATATAATGAATTTTAAGTTCGTCTCTTTGCAAATCATCAATCATGGTATCTACCAAACTAAATAAATTCCCTGACTATCGCTATCATTTTTTAAATTTATTTTTGTTATTTTAGTATATCTCAAGAAAATAAAATTTTTATTTGAAGTGCACTGTAAGTTTTTACTATTGCTTACATGGTTATACACTACACTGCAAACGTACTAACTAATCAATTTATTTGTAATTTATGACTATTTCAGTGGCATTCTTTCGCAGCTCAGTCACCTGCGAAGAAACGAAAGCGGAGGGCTTTTTTTTTTATCACAGTGGAGAAAAAGCTGGGTAAATTAGGTGAGATTACAGCTGGGCCTCAAAAGCGTCCATCTCCTGCAGAGGGTATTGTTCCAGGAGCGTCATTTCAGATTTTGCTTGGGGGGGGCAAGACCCCTTGATATAAGTAAAATTTCGCGTTTTTCACTGATTTTCTACTATTCTATTGATAAAATCCATATAAACCTCAACTCAGGGGGGCAATTGCCCTCCCTGCCCCCCATAAATGACGCCCCTGTATTGTTCCTAACCAAAAGAAGGCACAGTGTCATATGTGCCCATCATGCTTAGATAGGAAGACGAGAACCATGTGTGATTTGTGCAGAAAAAAATATTTGACACGAACACTGCGTATGTCCGCAAGAATTGCAACACTGCGTAACTTTACAAAACTTTGAGATTGTGAACACTTCCTATATCGAGTCAATTTTTTAAATATTTTTTTTTCTTTTTCATACAATAAAACAATGTGAAAACCATATAAAATATCTCAGTATCCTCGATTTTTAATTAGGATCCATTGGATCCCAATGGTAGAAGGTGTGCGGCAAAAAGTATGATAGTTTCAGTGTTAAGTATGTTTACTATTCCATTATTATCCTCTGATTTGTAATGAAAATTATTTATAAGCAGTGATGATTTCAGAAGACTTTCCCCGGGGTATTGTCGATATGCGGGGGAGGGAGTACTGGAAACACTGGTAGTCCACATTGAGCACCATCGAAGACATGTCCTCGAAGGGGAAAATTTCTTATTTCGAGAGGAAGATGTCAAATTCCTTCAGGTCACCCGTTAAAATCATCACTGTTTGTTTTTAAGGTTTCCTTAACTAATAGGCTTACATTTGTCTCTCGTTCTACATTTTCAAATGGAAAATCGTAACTTATAGAGAATTATAATAAAGGTATAAAGACTTATAATACTAATTACGTAAATATTATACGTAATTTACGACGTAATTAAAATACTATTATAGGCGTATTTACGATTTTGTTTCGGGAGGGCTTTGCTAACTTTATTCCTGGAAATGTGAAAGTTCTGCAAGATATTTCATTTACTTTAAAATAGTAAATGAAATTTTGGGTGGGGGCTTAAGCCCGAAAACCCCCTTAAATACGCCACTGAAAATAATGCATAATAAGTGTGGTATTCTAAGTTTGTTTAATATGTAGATTTGAAACATGTAATAACCTGACGTTGTGCCCGTTGAAAAAAAAAAAAAAAAAAAAAAAAAAACACAACTTTATGTTGGGTTGGTAACACTGCTAACCTTGTGGTATCACAGGGTATGCCAAACAATGTTTTCCTACTGATCTTTGTTTAGCACAAAATTTCATCCTTTTTTGTTCATCAGTTTAAAAGTTACAAGGCCACATTAAGATAATGGTCCACCCTGTATTATATATATTTCAAATAATTATAATTTCATGATTATCCAGAGAAACATACAAACTGAGAACATTAACCTCAGTAACAACCCATCAAAGCACAATAGCTCGTCGTGGAACACTCTAGAAAAAAAGAAAACTACTTAGAAAGTACAAGTACTTTAATAGTTCTATTTTTTGTTTACAATAACAAAATCCAACAACAATCATTAATATTATTTAACGATTAGTACATACTTCAACTTTACTTACATTCAACTGCTTGGTGTTCAGAAGCCTGAACATACAAATATAATGGACGTTCACCAGTATTTCTGGCCTTTTCCTCAAAACTCATATACCTTCCTCTGGTAGACACAGCTGCTCCTGAAAAGTAAATTATTGCAAAAAATGTGAAATTGTCGAAACTCTTTCAGTGAAAGACAGAAACAAGCAGTTGTACACAAAATAGAATGTATACCACACGTGAAGAACACATTCTGTACTACCAAACTACCACTACCAGCAGGACATAAGTCATCGTCCATATGTATTCCATAAAATTGCCAAGTCATTTGCCGCAAACTGAACAGCTTCCATGTACCACGATCTTCGAGCTAATTGCTTCGACTTTTGGTAGGAACTGTTGTTTAATACCGTCCTGCCCTCTTTAGCCCTTCTCTTTTTTTCCTGTCACCGTACCTTCTAGCAAGCCACTCCTGATACAGTTTTTTTCTCGATCACTCCCAACCACTTTTACTTCGTCTTTTCAGTTACATCTAAAATAGTTATTTTCTTTCCTACTATTCCTAACACTTCTTGATGCGTTTTTTCCTTCAATCCAGTTAATTTTATCTATTGTTCTCGACACTTATATTTCGAAATCCTAAGGTCTTTTTTTTTTTTTTTTTTTTAATCGCTTTTGCGTTATCTTTCTGCCCGATTACAATACTACCCACACAAAACATTTTATGGGTCTTTTCCTTAACTTTTTATTCAATGATCTATAAAGATTCTTGTCTTCTTCTTAACTGCTTTTTTCGCCTTGTTTTCATTTTACGTTCGTACTTCAAATCCTCACTAATAATACTACCCAGGTACTGAAAACTAGTCAGTTCTTCTATTATACTTGCTTCCCTTCTACTTCCATTTTTGATACCGAGAGCTTGTTCCAATTACCACGCCTTTTCTTTTTGTACCATTTATTTTCCATCCCATATTCTTCACAGCTTTTTCAAGTAATCTAACATCTTTTATTCTTTTCAGATTCAACAGCAAGCGCCGTATCATTTGTAAACCATGAACACCTAACCATTCCATCTTCTATCGAAATACAGTCTTCATTATGGAAGCCCTTCTAGATATATATTAAATAACGTTAGTGAGGGGGTAACATTCTGTCGAATTTCCCTTCCAATTGCATTCTCCTTCACCTACTGTAACATTAACTTATTGGTTCACATAAAAGTTCTGACTGAATCTTCGTTCCTTTCGTTTCAACTCAACCTTCTTCAGAATTCCCAGTTCATTCAGTCAGAATTATTTTCGAGATCAATAAATACAACAAACGCCAACTTTATCTTTCTATGAACTTTCACTGATTACTCTTAATCCTTAAATACCCACATTTTTAAACATGCACACATCCGAATTCAGTGTTGCAACGACCGGAACAAACTACAGATGATTTTCAGCACCACCTGGTGACACTAGTAACCGATATGTGAAACTAGAGTTCTAACGTGATGAAAAATGGATTGATAATAATCTATGACAAAGTAATGAAGATCACAAAATAGGATTCAATTAGTTGTGCAGGTATGCAGCGCGGCGCATTTAAGGGTTAATAAGACAACTGCATCTTCTGTGTCCTTATCCTTCCATTAAAGCCAAACTGCTTATTATCAATTTCCTCACTTTCAGTTGCAACCTTCATATAGGGCGAACCGGGCAACATCCGGGAGATCCGCGCTTCTGACTAATATTATTGATTTTTAAAACATTTTAGACAGCATATTATGTGTCATTCAATACAATTCTGAAGCTTAGAAAATTCTGAATAGTTAAACCTATTGTAGTTCTGTAAGTGGCCCATCTTCAGGACACCATCACATCTACCATGAACAAATATTCCCATTATTCCCTCCACCAAAATGTTCAGTGTATTTGTGAGTCCTATTTCCCTTCAATTCACTCTGTAGTATTTTTATAGATCAGTACTCATCAATGAAGTACTCTCCTGTCATCAATACAAGGTTTTTTTTTTTTTTTTTTTTTTTTTTTAAATTTATTTATTCTATTTATTATTTACAACTCTGGGGAAACTTCGAAGTTTAGACACAGCATTCGGCAGTCAGAAAAATATGGTATGTGATTAAAAAGAAGTGTTACCAACAGAATAGAGGACATGTTTCTTGAGTAATATCATTGGCAAAATCTTCGTGCATTACTTTCTCAGTATTCATAACCCGCAACCTACTTAGTTGAGTGCGAGTTCTGCTTACTAGGAAAGGCGTACTTAATATCAGATGATGTTATATTGATTACTATTGTCATAATCGTTTCTGACTTTTCCATTTAGCTTGCAGAGCTGCTTTCTGGCTACATCGTTAGCGCAGAAGACTGGGTTCGATTTCCGCTGGGAGTTCATGTTGTTCGGATCCCACTCATCAAGCTGTACGTTTACTAGAGCCTCGGTGCTGGAAGAAACGTTAAACTTCAAGCCAACTAACCAACTTATTTATCCTATAAACAAGAGACTTGAGTATAGTAAGGAACTGACTAATCAAAATGTCAATACTTCCGAATTTTGTCAAAGAAACAAGAGACTTGGGTATAGCAAGGAATTGACTAATCAAAATGTCAATACTTCCGAATAGCCTAATTTTGTCAAAGAAACAAAAGACTTGGATATAGTAAGGAACTGACTAATCGAAATGTCAATACTTCCGAATAGGCTAATTTTGTCAGAGAAACAAGAGACTTGGGTATAGCAAGGAACTGACTAATCAAAATGTCAATACTTTCGAACAGGCTAATTTTGTTACAGATGATCTGAAAACTATAGAGCAACTCAAAGTATCTCATCATAAACTGAAAAAGCAGTGATCCATTATCAATCCACTGCTCGATGGATGTCTTTCGAACTCTTCATAACCATCTATTTCGGCAATTCTTGTTCATATTACTCGAGTCCTTGAACATTTCTTAAGTCACCCTTTGTCCCTTGATATCTAATCAAGGATTTATTTATCCGTCTATCACAATTTCATCTTGCAAGATGATCGATCCACTGTCACTGCAATGCATTTTTACTTTCGAGCGACGATACGAAAGTACGACGATCATTAAAAAAAAAAAAAAAAAAAAAAAAAAAAAAAAACCTGAAATTGATATTTCAACGAATTTACACATTTCATAGCCTCTACACAAATGTATTCACTTGTCTAGAGGTCATACCGTTCAACGAATCCGCATCCACACCAAAATTTAAACTTAAGGTGAGTTTTTCAAATTTTCTTCCTACTCCTAAAATTAAAAGTAAGTAAAAATTGAAAATTCCGATTTTTCCGAAAACGGTTCTAACGGTTTTGTTTAAATTTCATATGTCAATATTTCATTAACAATCTTATATTGTCGTATAATCATTTCTGTGGGATGTCACCGACTCCAAGCTCATTTTATCAAATTTGAAAGAGATTGGAAAAGAGATTGTTAATTTTGAACTTTATTAACCGAGCCTCGTATATGAAGGAATAATCTCGAAGCTTCTTTCATTAGTTTGGTATGTTTTGTATGTGTGTTAGTAAGCCTAGCTTCGATTCTACGGCCGTATATGGTTAAACGGTAGAGGAACTGATCATGTGATCGCAGCATTTCTGGTGATTGTTTCTTTGTGTCTGATTTTCGGGACTCTCAGCCGTCACCCACGCACTGTTGTAGCTGAGAGTTGATTGGGCAATGATCCTCTCTATATTTGATTTTCGGGACTCTTACCTTCCACCCACGCTAAACTGTATCTAAAAAAGACCGCCATAGTTAGCTAAGGGAATCTCCAGTGGTGTTTCTGCTCGTGTCGACGCACGATCCGTGTTGATCGTTGCTCTGTAGGGCCCCCCTGATCATAAGTCGGGTGTGCCATCCTAAGGTGATTCTCGCGCCTGCCTCACTGAGAGCTGGATTGCTTGTGTCCTTGCTTTATTAAGAGAGCTCCCCTTTGTTCGGGTAGAGCACAAACATTAATTTGAGTTAGTCAAAGATTAAAATATAATCTTTAAATGTAAAAAGGAACTCAGAGTCAATTGCTTCCGTTGACAATATACGTTATGTGAAGTTACTCTCATGTCCCAGAACACCAGTCTATGTTTTCATGTGCTGACTCATCACGCATCATTTGGGCTTCCCACGAGTGAAATCCTAAATTGATTATCAGGCAGTTGGCATTGGATTAGTGCAAACCAGTTTAAATTTTCGTCTGTGGAACCTGTTACGGACCCTTGTATCCACTTGAGATTCGACACCTGGGACAGCATCAGCAGCGAATCGAAAGACCGGTCGAAGAGCATTGTGAATGAAATCAGGTATGAATTGTTGAACATACTAAAAAGCCACCACAAACTTTTATAGTTAAAATCGAAAACGGCCGTAATAATTACAAAGTAAAAGTTTGTTTGTATAAAAGTTTCAATGTTATTTTAAATGCAGGAATATATATTGTTAAATATTATTACAGGGTACATGCATAATATACCTTTAAATCAGGTTTATTATTGGCATGTAACATTGATTTTTTAATTCGTTGTGCATGCTTATGCTTAATTACAAGTACACATTCCTATTATACGGTTCTCATATCCCCGACTTCCGCTCCCCAGCTCCGAGTTGGCGAGGATATAGGTATGGTTGAGTTCGTGATTCGTCGAGGCACGGCTGGGACAGAAACAAAAAAGTGAGAGAGAGAAAACAAATTAGGTAGAGAGAGAATAAGATAAAAGGGAGTGTTGCGTACATTATACAGTAAATTCTAACCAGGACGAAAAACACGATCTCAGGGAAATCTACTCTTACGGGTGGGTACCTTTAGAACAATTTTCTCAAAAATGACAAGCGATTTTGTTCATATTTCATAAACAAATATTTCGTTAGAAACCTAATAATATGGGATAATTTATTCTGAAAAAATATGTAATGGGTAGTTTACTCTTGGGAGTAATTTTTCCAGGCGATTTTGTTCATTACCATAAATAAATATTTCGGCAATAACCTAACAATATGGCAGAACTTATTTGTCCCAAAAAAATATATAAGGGATATTATACTCTTGGTGGTAGATTTTTCTGGGCAATTTATTTTTACGAACGACTGAGGCAATTTTGTTCGTATTTCATAAATACATATTCTGTTACTAATTTTACAATACAGCATAACTCATTTGTCCTGAAAATATACATAAGGGATAGCTTAGTCTTGGAGTGATTTTTTTTTTCAAAGCGATTTTCTCAAAAGTGACTCGGGTGATTTTGTTCACATTTATAAATATATATCTCGTAAATAACCTCATAACGTGGTATAACTCACTTCTTCGGAAAATCTTAACACGGGGTAGTTTACTCTTGTGGGCTTAGTTTCCTCGACAATTTTCACTCATATTTTATGAACAATATTTCATTAATAGCCTGATACTGGAGCATAACACATTTCTCTTTTAAAAAATCCACAAAGGGTAGTTTAGTCATAAATGTGTGTTTTTCAGGCGATATTCTATAAAAAAAAAAGAAAAAAAAAGCGACAATAACTTACCAATATGGAAAAACCCATTTGTCATGAAAAATCCACAGGGGGTAATTTACTCTTAGGATTTTTGGGGGCGATTTTCTCAAAAACATTTCAATGAATGTTGTTCACATTTCTTAAATAAATATTTACCATTTTCGTAATATTTTATAGAGAACCTAATATTGCGTAAATTATTTTTTAAGGAATATATCCACAAAGGGTAGTTTACTTTTGGGGATAAGTTTTCTTTGGCCGAAGTTTCCTTTGAAAACGCCTTATAATTTTGTTCGTATTTTACTAAAGCTTTAGTTATAACTAAAGCAAAACGTGATTTAGTTCAAGAAATTGGAGTGAGAAAGTTTCGTGCAGTGATCATAGTAATATCCGCCACTTTCATCATCTTTTTGATCCATATGAGCATTTTCATATATATGCGAGGGTTATCAGTATAAATTCTCTATGCTTCGTTCTAAATCTTAATGTCTGATTTTCTTAGACTGTTATTTGTTTGTTTGTTTGTTGAAGATCAATGTCCCTTTTCAGCACCAAGGCTAATGAGATGTGGAACTATAATTTAAGGTAACATCCCAACTACCGTAATAGTTCAAGTTGTAATGCTCTTCCACCACCAATCGAATCCAGGACCAAAGATGCACACGCGAATCAACAAGCATCACAAAGAGGAAGGAATGAAACGTGAAGCAACTATCGACTGCATATCCCAGATTCAAATTCGAACGAACAGCGCTTAAATATATTTAAAAGAAGTTATTTATTCGCCGTTGTTCAATTTTCAGCTTTGCCGAATTTAGCATTTAGGAGCCATTTCGAAAGAAATAATCAAAAAGAAATTTACAAAACTTATGGCAAATAAAAGAAAAAAATAAAATAAAAAGCTGTTAAAAACGCAAGTACTACTCTACTCTATTATCCTTGACTGTGCACAAAATATTGTTTTTTTTTTTTTTTTTTTTTTTTTTTTTTATAAAAAGGCCTTGTGTCCATCTTAAACATAAATTAAATATAATAAAGAATACAGACAGCCTTGTAAGAAAGTTATGTTTAAATTATTTTCAGAATATTGGTTATGTAAAAGTAGCTCTGCAATATCGCCATTCGTTAACAAAGACATCGAGAATAATTCTATATTTTCCTGACGATATTTTGACTGACATAGTCTGTCGCTAATACTTCAACTATTGATATTGTGTCATACAACTGACGAAGGGCCCCGCAGGGATCCCTCGCCCTAGGCCCTGAAAAAGCTAAGGCCGCCTATGCTCACTTGCTCTTCCATACAACCTTCTATTCAATATCTGAAGCCTAAGTTTTGATGCACGCAATATGGGACTAAATAGTTCTGTAGTTCTCTTGATTCTTTAAGTTCTATTTCTTAGCCAGTGATATAATTATCGTCTTCGAGAAATCTTTTGGCCATTCTCACTCTTTCATAAATGTTATTACATTTACCTGAGTCTATTTACCTGATTACCACCCTTCCCTTCCTTCATTTCTGCAACATCTAATCTGTAATCCATGGTTTCTTCGCTATTTTCTGCGGAATGCTAACATGTACCTGGATATTTGATATCGTTCTGTAGGACAAATTTTATCAACATGAATGTTGATATATTTAATTAATTCCTTACAATTTTCGTTAATTAAAGTTTAAAGGTGACTGCCCATAACAGAGGGATGTCTCTACTAAAATCACTGAACTTAAGACATACTGTGAACAGCAAAGCAAACATAATGAAGTTACAATATATAAGAATGCTTCCTCATAACTGTAATGGAAGAAAATAAGGACTATCGAGAAGTGACATCAGGATTGTTCCTTTTTATTGTTTATTTATTTACTGACTTCGAGATAATTTGTATCGATACTGGATGGATCTCTTCATTAGAATTCTGAACTTCATTAAAAGTACAAGTTTTTAAGAACTGATGAATTTCATTCGGTCATAACATCTGTAAATGTTGTTCAATTTTAGTGCGGTTTGTCGCAAATGACGCAAGAAGAATGAAAATTTTATGTTGGTAGGAGGATAATCACTTATCTTTAAAGCACATGTTGCAAATGACTTCCATTTTCCCTCAGGCACAGTCAAACCCGTCGCTACCTGTTGGTTGCAGAAACACAATATATCCTAGGTGACGTTTGCAATTCCTCTTGTGACGCTGGCTCGAAAGTATTCTAGTATTCATCAGTTATCTCGGTATACGCGACTTTTCAGATAACCCCTTTGGAAGTAATCTGGGAACGTAAGATCAAGAGACCAACGTAATCTAGGACTACAAGTTCTTAGAAATGATCCGATAACCACTGCTGACCAGGGCCATACTTTTATGAGACGTGTGGCATATAGCTCCATCGTGCTGATAATAACCTGTTAGTACAATTCCGACCAGTTGTTGGACAAATTCATTTAAAATGTCCGTAACGAACTATATTCACTGTCCTCTCGGAAAAAAAAGGTCCTACTATCGTGTTGCGGACATAGCATATCACACTCCAATTCAGAAGGGATACTTCAATTAGCTGATGTAGATTTTCTGATGTCCACATGCGCATTTCTGAGAGTTCACGCAGCCAGACAAGTGGAACTGTGCTTCGTCTGTAACCCATGTGATTTGCAAAATGTCTGGGATACGCGTAACGAACTGAAGGAACTATTGATAGTAGGTAACCCGCTCTGGGTAACACAATTCCTGAACAGCAGTTATTTTGTGAGGTCGTAATCATACTGCCTTGGAAGCTTTCTGGCACGTAGAATAGCTGTCTCTCGTCTCCTGGAATAAATGACGTAGAGACCTTTTTTGGTGAACTCATTAGATGACACGCGACATCAAGCACCATCTTCACGTCGCGTTCGATACTTACCTCTTTCACTGACAGGGGACATGTTTCGGTTTGAAGGCGAGGATCAACATAAAACTTGGTAGAGATATACAGGACTAAATACGATATGACGGCACCACTACGCGGTTGTGGTTCAAAGAGGAACAGAATGAAATTATTAGATTTTTATGGGAAGGTGTGAAACGGGTTGATATTCATCGAAGAATGAAGACGAAATATGGAGATACCTGTTGTCATAGTTGCATGTCTACGAGTGACACAAGAAATTCACAGGAAGTACAACTTAGATGATTGATGCTCCCCGTCCAGATCAGGCTCATCGAGTTGTGACAGAAGAATTCATAGCCGCAGCAGATCAGCTTATTCAGGAAACCGCGTGTACCCTGGCTGAAATGGCTTCCTTGCTGAATTCAGTACAACACATAACGTTAGTGCATCACGAACTCTGCTCCAGAAAAGTGTCTGCCAGGTGGGTTTCTCGAGCGCTGACACAGGAACTGAAAGATCGTCGGGTTGACATGTCAAAAGCTGCTGAGGTGTTTTGAAAAGGAGAGGGGGATTTTCTAGCTCACATTGTCACCGAGGATCGAACTTGGGTGCACCATTTTCAACAGAAGAGGAAACGTGCAAGCAAAGAATGGCGACATTCTTCTTCGCCGAAACCAAAGAAGTTTTGCAGCCAGTCTTCTGCAAGGAAAGCCATGACTTTATTCTGGGATAAGAATGGTCCTATTCTAGAATACTATATACCCCCAAGTAGCACAGTAACTACACCGACCTCGTTAAGAACCATTTGAAGACAGCAATACGCACACAGCGTAGGAGATTGCTAAGTACAGGTGTTCTGCTTTAACATGATAACGCCTGTCCCCATTCTGCCTGTGCAACCATGAAAACTACCGACGACCTACGCTTCAAATGCTTCCCACATCCACCATATTCGCCATTTGGCACAATCAGATTTCCACATTTTTCGTCCATTAAAGGAGAACCTTCGAGCGCTGAAGTTCAAGTATGATGAAGACGTTCAACCGGTGGAGCACAAGTGACTACAGCGTAAACCAGAAGGATTTTCCTTACGGGTATCGAAGCAATTCTTATCCGATGGCGTAAGTGTGTTGAATTGGGAGGAGACTATGAAGAAATAATGTACAAGCAAATACCTTCCTTGCAGTAAAATAAAGGGAAAAATTAATCGCTGTATTAATTTGATTCTTCCTCGTACCTTATTATGTTGTTTCAATTCTTATGAATACGGAAATCTTACAGGTATTCTACTATTCTAAAAGAAAAATAATAAAATAAATAAATATAAAATAAAGTAAAGAAGAAAAGGGAATGGGATTCGATCCCATGTCAAAATGCATTGTAAGTTTGTAGTCTGTTGATATATGCTTGACAGACATTCTAGAAACTAGGCCTAAACAAGTAGATTCAACACTATACTTCCTTACCCAGCTTCTTTGCTGGAAATTTGTGATTTTCCTTTCGCGACTGCGAAAATCCGTCGAAAGCGCGATTGCCAGGGAAATCGAACCTAAATGTCTTTCTATGCTTATTATTTTACTTTTTAATACAAGGAATGCTTTCTTAATTATCTTTTACTAATCACTCAACGTTAGTCAAAAAGGAAACAAAAAAGTAATAAATGCGAAAAATTGTGAACTTCAGTATACGCGCAAGATTTAATAAGCATAGGTGTACGACGTACTAACATTATAGTGGCCGCAACAACAAGATGGCCTTAGTGAGTGGTAATCGGAACTGTCCGAACAGTCGTATTCTCTTAACTTAATGTGTGTCCAGCGTTAGCCACAGTTTTGGTCCATGCTACATTATTATTAATGACTTACACATGCGGGTTCTTTCTTTCTCTATATATAGAGAAGGGGGAAATGAACAAATATTGACCAATTTGCCTGCATATATGGGTTGTTCCTTCTCTGAATATTCTGTTAAAAGCAGGTTGAAAGTGTTAAATAACAAAGCAACACCAAACACCTGGAGTTTCCAGACTACTTTTTTTCTTCGTCAAAACATTTAAGACATTTCATTCTTTACTCATGTGGCGGAGAAGATCAGCTTTTGCTCATCCCTCTATTCTCGCCTAGAGCTGACGTCCAGTTCGAATTTTGCTGGCAACACCGAATTTCGGAGAAAATATCTGTTTCACTACCATGTAGTGGGAGAGAAGGCTAATAGGTCAATTTTCTATATCATCCACTAAAGATTTTAGGCTCTTGCCCAAAGAATACAATATTGTGTTCCACTTCCGTCATCCTAATATATCTACAGCTCTTTCGTTGCACTTTTTCCTATTTTGCCCTTTAGTTTCATTTTTGAAAACTTTTATTTCCAATTCTACATCGACACCTATATATTACTTATCCAGCTAACTTAGATTTCGCATCTCATGATAAATAGTTACCGTTCTAAACTTTTACACACTAATTTGGGTTCGATACCTTGTAGTTAGGTGGATCTCACGCTGAACTCATTCTCATGACTCATACAGTCTTTGTGCTGAAAATGTACGTTAAACTCAACATAAACTAATATTTGATAATACTGCACACATACGAATTATGTAAGAATAGATATGACTTACCAGAAAATTTGTTGATTTCATCCTGAGTGTGTCCTCGTGTCAGAAGATTGCGCGCTGACAACGGTGCATCATTAATTTCTACTTCTGAAGTATATAAATCACCAGCTGACTTTGTATTCCCACCCTAAAAATAAACAATTAAATAAATAAATATCGCATTCAAAATTCAGCACTATCGAAACTATTATACAAAAACGAATGACTAACTAATGTAGCTATATATTAGAATCAATAATACCTTCCTTGACTGTGGTACTTCAATTCCATTTATTTTTATTATAAACCTCCGATATTTAGTTTGGATAAATGAATTAATTTTTGAATTTTGAAAAGCATGCTTCAAAAATGTGAACATAATTTTCTTTCGCGCACCGAATCCTCTGTTAGACTACCAAAAACCACAGGCAAATTAAAATTAGTCCATTCGGTTTAATGTTACTGAGGAAAGGTTATATATAAAGTTATGGATGATGTGCACTTTTGTCGGTAGAGTATGGAACTTTTTGCTTATAAGTACATAAAACTGATGATACGTAGGTTGAACAATAAAGACTGATCAACAGTGTTCATGAAGTGAATACAACAGCAAGGCACAGAAAACGAAACACGCCTATGTAGTGGGAGAAATTACGAATAGATCGAGCAAGTTTGAACGCCATGACGTCAGGAATGTCACTTTGTCAGTCGTTCAAGCACACGTAGTTTCAGTTTCGCATAAAGCAACATGGAAGTGACACGCGAAGAACAGTACAGAAATTCTGTTGACTATCTTGCAAAGATCAACGTTCCGTGTGTACTCTCATCCTCCATATAGCCCTGATTTAGCCCCTTATGACTTCTTTTTCCAACTTTGAAGAAACACCTAAGCGGACGGTGTTTTGCATATTCAGGGGCAGTGGTGACAGCTGCGGATGCGATTTTGAAGAATTTCCTCCAAAAATGGCTTCTAATATGTCTTTAATGACTGGCAAAAACATTGGGACAAGGGCATTGCACATTATGGGGACTACTTTGAAAAAGATAATCAACATTTGGAGGATCAGTACAGGTAATTATGTTTTATTCATTTATGATCATTCTTTATTGATCAACTCTCGTATCTGAAATTTTCATTGAAAAAAGGTTTTCTAATCGTCTTCAGGGAAAACAGTCTCCAAATACGCTACATGAAAATGTTCTAGGATAGGATATCTACTATTTCAGGCAAATAAAATCTCTGAGACTTTTCCTAGTTTTCCAAACTAAATAATTTTTCATTTTAAAATTTTAGTGAAATACAATAAACACTCCTCCCTGATTAACTACAGCTTCGTAACTTATATTTCCAAAATATATATGTATACTCTTTGAAACGGCTGATGTAAAAAATAACTCAACATTATTGATGTTATATGGAAACAATGTGAACCTACAACACGACTTATTTTTTTTTTTCAAGTGACAACGATAAGAACTCTCTTTTTCATGTGAGATCAAGATTCCTTTTTAAATATAATTGGTCAGTCATCGTACTCAAACATTTGGTAACTGAATACGAGAAGTTTACGATTATCAGGCAGACACATTAACGCCAAACCGTATAGGTCAGTCTTTCACCCATGTTGGTCGCATTACACACAAAGAAAAGCTGATCCTCAATTTTCCTAAGACACAAAAACTGACATAATGGCAGAAAATAAAATTCCGAAGTTGTCCAAAGCGAATCACAAAGAAATATTTTGCAGTTCTAAAGTGTTGAAACTGGAGTCTGACGGAAGTATTGTAAGTCAATCATCTAGGCGAGATAAAAAAAACTAAAGGATCAATGGAATGTATTGAATGAACTCTTCACTGTCTTCAGCAATTCAAAATGCATAACAAACAGAAGAGGCAGCATCAATCTTATTCACAGTATGTTTTCTTTTTAATGTACTACATATTTTAATTATAATGTTAAGTCCTCGGAATATAGTGAAGAGCTTAACACGTTAATTAGTAAACAATATATAACAGTTTTCTTCTATTAGTGAACATTCGAGATCAAATAACTGTGAATAGCTAACTTTTGTTAGTAACTTTGTGCATCTGCGGGGGAAAAAGTTAGCATTCCTGAATACAGAAAAGTGTCTCTTTTCCGGGTTAAGGTAGATTATGAATTGTTGGCGCAAGATCCGGTGAATATGGTGCATGGCACAGTGTCTTCCAGCCAAGTTGCTAAAGGGTCTCACGGGTCCTCTCTGCCACATGTGGCTTGGCATTGTCGTGCAGGAACAGCACACCCTTAGCAACTGCTGAGAGTTGAGGTCAACAGTGATGGTCTGATTAGGTGGAAGGAGCTCGTAATGCACCACATGCCGACAATTCTACCATACAGGGAGCATAATTTTCCATGAGTGCAGAGGTGGTCTTGAAATGTGAGGAACAGGGATTACGCGACGATGTCTGGTACACTTGGGAGTCACAGAGGACCCAATTTTCATCACCAATGAGCAAACTATCAAAGATGAGTGTTCCAGGTGTCGAGTGAGCACGAACAAACAGTCTGTAACCAGTTTCTTGTTGGCTGCCGACAATGTGTGGGGTACCTACTTGCTTAATTTGTATGACTTCTCTATTCCATGTACAACGATAACATGTGTATTTATACAGTATATTTTGTTTAATATTCAGGGCCAAAGTGTTATTTGATCTGGCACTAGCAACATAGAAGAAGAAAACTGATATGTCATGAATAATCTTGTTTTGCTGAAATATATTCTACGTATGTGAACCTTTAGATGCATTTCGGGGGTCAACTTGACCCCCGGGTATTCTTTTTTGTATTTTAAGTATATGTTTTTTTTAAAAAATCTTACTGGTTCTTTCTGACATCCTGCAATAGGTTCTTCTGTATTATTATTTTATATTTATTTAATAATTTTGTTTACAATAACCGTGTAGGAATATAGTATTTTTATTTGGGGTGTTAATTTGACCATTTCTTCAATTTTGTTCTTTTTTGGTGGAATTTTGAACAAGGTTTCATAGTTCAGTTATGACAGTTACCACACCGTCTTGTATACACGCATGAAGAAGAAGAGGAAGAAAAAGTAAAAGAAAAAGAGGAAGGCGAAGAAGTGTAAGAAAAGGCCTGTATGATTCTCTAATTGCTGGGAGATTTTTATTACGTCAGATAACTGATGTCTAAGGACTGAGTCTAGTCTGATAGGCTATTGTTGTGCAGTCGAAACAGTTTGGTGAAAGATGAGTGGTCTTACAAACGATGAAATTTTGCAGGAACTTATTTTAGAAGAACAGGAATAACACTGTACGAGGATATGGGAGTGGCAAGTTTGAAACCCTTGTACACAAAAGATAAGGAGTTCACCTACCGGACGAGATAACTGTAATGAAAAAGAGAATTCTAGGTTTACCGGTAACGTAGCTGAACCTAACTCCCAAGTCAGTATTATTTTCAAAAACAATCGATACAACCAACATAACTTAACAAATGTTAGTAGATTTCGTAGCAGTTCGAACCGGATAGAAGACACGATTTTCTACAACAGGAGGCAAACAATAAATGGATTAAGTTCTCCTCATGGTTCTTCACAAAACTGCTGTTCAATGTAATTTGACTGATGTGATATGAAGTAATACCTTAACCTAACGCTTGCTGGCGGGGAAACAGATTAAAATTACGTCAGCAATTGAAACTCTATGTCGTGAATTTACAAATTTAGAAATTAGTAAAATTGCTTTGAACTCTTATGTTGATTAACATTTACTCGGCATTAATAATTCTAATTTTGTACGTAGGATTTTGAAAGTATATATATATATATATATATATATATATATATATATATATATATATATATATATATATATATATATATATATATATATATATATATATATATCACACAAATGATGCTCTTCGTGTCATACGAAAAACAAATGGTTATAGATTATTAAAACTTCGGTTAAGAAGTATTTCCCATAGCTAATTTAAATAACGTTAATTTTCCTGATTAATTCTTGGAAAAATAATTCTGTCCCATACATAATGTAATGCACAGCTATTATATAAATGAACTGTCGCATTACACGATACTTGGAAGATGGTAAGATCATCGGTAGGCATCAGATGATCTCTAAATTAAAATCTGAAAAGGAAATTATTTTTTTCGATGAGTAAAGCCTCGGATCCAATGTCGAAAGCTAAACCCAACTATGATTGTATTTATGTTTTGGATTACATTTAAAATTTAATAATCAGACGAAAACTAAATAAGTAAAATCAGTTCGAGCTGTAGCAACTATGTTAGTATTTTGTTTATCTATTAGTAATTTTAATTGTCTATATACATATATTATTGAGAATTTAATTCTAGTTTTATTAAACAGCCCTCAACAAAATATGATAATGATATATGAATGATTTAAATAATGTGATGAAGTATGAGGATTATATACAAATAAAAGAAGATAATACATAATGAATTGTAAGATGTAATTTGAGAAAAGGCTTTTAGCAGTTTTAGAATTGATCTCAATTAAAACATTATATAGATATTCATATGTTGTTCTTAAATACTGCATAACGTAGTTGACATCTCATAGACCTTCATGCACAGCTTGATAATTAACGATCATTAATTTATATGTACTACGTCTGATAGAGAGAAACCGTTTACGTTCTTCATTGAAGGAGTTTCTCCATCAGCACACCGAACCTCCAATTTTATAATGGAACACGTACCAGTATGTGTGAGTAGATGCATTTCAATAATTTCAATTGATATTAATTAATGTCGTTTCTTTTCCTTCAATTGTTGTGATTTTTATTTTGTTTCATGACATATTAATTATGTTTTCTAATTTTATGATAGTTGCCCCAAACGAAAGAACATTATTACGTTGTATCTTAACTATCTTGGCTTTAACAACAATAATAATTGTTAAGAAAATAATTCAATTAAGGACCTAATTAAATAAGGAAATGTACGATTTTGAATTTGCCTACTTTTCGACGGATAAATAAAATGTAATTAATTATTATTCAATGAAGTATTGAAACATGTTATGGAAATAAGAAAAAAGTATAATGTAATATATTAATAATTTATAATTTTATTGTATGAGGGCAGTTCAAAAAAATACGGTAACCAATGTATATGATATATAAGTCATATTACGGTCCAGGATTCTTCCTTAAATTCGGAACAATTCAAGAATTCCCGTAGTTCGGGAGCCATCATACAACGATAACATGTGTATTTATACAGTACACTTTGTTTAATATTAAGGTCTAAAGTGTTATTTGACCTAGCACTAGCAACACAGAAGAAGAAGAAGAAAACTGATATAACATATGTCATGAATAATCTTGTTTTGCTGAAATATACTCTACCTATGTAAATTAAGTGTGTAATCCTTCAAGTAGTTTATGGAGTATAAGATTTAAGATCTTAATAATTCGAAATGAGTATATAATTATATATTTGTTATACATGTAGATGCAATCTGACTTAGCGAAAACATGGGAACTTTCTGCGAGTTTATCATGCGTTAACCACTGTCCTCCTCAATGGCTGCTTTCAGGGCCTCGTCATAAAATATATGTGGTCGCTTACTGCGAGGTTCACCCAAAAGGTTTACATCATCCGAATGGAATTTCTGGAATGCGGTGCGTTCGTTCACGGCATTCTCACACAATGGCTGACATATGCGACAGCTGACAGGCACACTTGAAAGTCATACAACAAACACATGTGAACAAGCTGCTTCCACACCTCTATTTCTCTTCGACACTGGACGAGCTATAACTGCTATATGTGCGCAACGTGCCTGTATTACTGAAGGTCGATGGTCAGATTAACTGTCGATCAATTGGCAGGCAGGTACGTCATTTTATTTCCTCTCTGTGAGTGCATGATTACTGAGACGTCAAAAACGGTAAGAACTTTTTTAGTTACCTTGTAGGTGGTGCTAATGTTATCTGTATATACAGTTATAAAGTTTTCTTTCTATAAATAAGTAATCTGTGATCTCAAGTCATTGTGACAGTAATTGACAGTAGCTTAAACAGATGTGTTTCGAGTAACAGAGAAAAATGAATAAAACTCAAATTTGTGATGTGATTTTACTCTTTTTCTGGAAAAGAAAACAGCGGAGGAAAATCATGAGAAGATTTTACCTACATTGAGTAATTTATGTCTTTCCTATGTAACTGTTCGACTTTGGGTAAAGGATTTAAACGTACCAGAACAAGTACTGAAGATACTTCACATCCTGGAGTTCCGAAATCATTGATGAAGTCCAGGATTTGTTTTTAGCTAACAAAAGTAAAAGCGCACCAGTTAGTAGAAGCCATAAGCATCTCTACTGAGCAGGTTAACTTGATTTTTCATAATGAATTGCGCACGCACAAACAAACAAACAAACTACGTAATATGCAAACAAACTATTTGCTGAGCAAAACAATATAATCACATTTAAAAACTGCATACGTGTTACAGTTTCTATAGATAGTGTCCGATGAAGCCAAACTGTTGGTTGGTGAAACTGTAACACGTATGTAGTTTTAAAATGTGATTATATTGTTTTGCTCAGCAAATAGTTTGTTTGTATTTAAGTATATACAAAGCAAAGCTTCTACTTGGAAAATATTACAGTGCGTAAGATGGGTGCCGCGTGTACTCACTCTAGAGCAGAAAAACACACTGACAAAAAGAGAGATGACATTATTCAAGGCAATTCCACACAATAATCATTTCATAACGAACAATACCATTTTTAGGAGGAGGAAGGTTTGTATATCGCACTACTGATGTACGTTGAACATAGCAGGTAACCAAAAAAGTTCTTGCCGTTATAGAGCAGGGATAAACAGAGCAATGCAGTGGACGCCACGTACATTTAGGTTTCGAAGTAATCTTCATCAGCATCCAATACCTTGTGCCAACGTCCCTGCAGCTGCACAATATCCTGGTCATAAAACTCGGCAGTCCTGCATGCAAAGAAGTACGTGAGTGCGTTCTGCAGGTCTTTTTTCATTTGCGAAGGATCTCCCACGGAGGTGGTTATCGAGCGAATGAAAGAGGTGGTAATCTATTGGCGTAAAGTCCGGTGAATATGATGCATTGCATTGTCTCCCAAGCAAACTGCTGAAGGGTCTCCCGGATCCTCTGTAGCACATATGGTTTAGCATTGCCGTGGAGGAACAGCATACCTTGCGATTCACCAATGCCGGCTCCTTCTGTCGCAATGTACAGTGCATCCTTTGCAACTGCTGAAAGTAGAGGTCACCAGAGATGGTCTGACCGGATGAGAGGAGCTTGTAATGAACCAATTGCCGACAATCCCACTATACAGAGAGCATAACTTTCGTGGGGTACACAGGTAATCTTGAACAGGGTCGCGTTGGAACAGGTTAGGAACAGGGTCACGTTGCGATAACCAATGTCTGGTACGCTTAGGAGTATCGCAGAGAACCCAATTTCTTCGTCACCAGCGAGCAAAAACAAGATAGATGTGTTTAGGTCCCGAGTGAGCAAAGACAAAAAGGCTATAACTCGTTGTTCCTTGTTGACTGCCGATAATGTGTGAGGTAACCACTTGCTTAACTTGTATGACTTCCCTATCCCATGCAGAAGCAGTTATGACTGTTTCAGCGGAAGCATGGAACATTTCTGCAAGTTCATTACACGTTATCTCGCTTAAAACTTTCCGCAATATACAGTTTTTAATATTCCAAATCCTTTATCATCTTCGCTTTGTTCATTTCACTCTTTAACGTCTAGACCAGGGCACAAATTTCCGGTGAGTCCCCATTTGTATCCAGGAGTCTTCTTAATTCCATTTCCCATCTTAATTCCATTGTCTATATTTTAGCTTGGCGATAGGCATTTGACCTTTGTCTTCGAACTACGAAGAAAAAATGACCAAATTCTCTGATCTTGTTATTGGATTCAAGACATAAGCTTTTGTGCCCTGCCCTAGACTAAGATATTTCGTGCTTTTATACATTTTTTTTTCACTGTACTTCTTCCAACTGTCTGAATCACTTAGTCCATTTACAGTATTTCCCTAATCTTTTTAATTCCTCTCATAATACTTGTTGGATAATTGAACGTTCCTTTTCAGCCTCCAAGGTACATGAGACGAGACCTACTGTTAAAGGTAGGATCCGAACTAAAAAGTGTAAAAATGGATGATGTAAAGGAAAAGAGTTAACTTGTCGCGTTCGAATAAACTTACAATTACAAGAAATTGCTTGACGTGTAGCATTCAATTACTGGCACATAATTTCGCTATAATCAGACAATCGCTGATCATATTGAAATTAATACTATTCTGAATTGTTAGTTAACTAGATATGGAACCAAATTATATCATTGATTGCAAATTAATTCAGCATAATAATAATAATAATAATAATAATAATAATAATAATAATAATAATAATAATAATAATAATAAAACATATTTAATCATTTCCTATCAATCGACGAACTTGGCATTATGCACCTCGTTCCTCGTTGTCAAATATCATCTTTTCAAATACCCAACAACACAAATCACTACTCAGGTTAATATCAAAAGCAAGAACCTCAATAGGAGTCGAACACAGGACCACGCTCGGCAGCCACTCGGTTACGAGAAGGTACAGTCATTGCATTTACGTTACTAATACGGTTTCCTGTATCTGTTGATTTTCCTTCATAATTCGCTCATTTAAATGTTTAGCCTATAACTAAATGAGCCGAATGATAACTGTGAGTGATTTTACAAGAACTAGTGGAATAAAAATGCGGGACGAAACGATATTCGTGCGATAACCTACATATATAATAAATTCAAATGGACTGGGGTCAAATCAAGATCCTCACATCTGAGATGAGCGCTCAATTATTGAGCCACCACGCTTCCCCACCCTCCACCTTGAAATTCTCTGTCTGTTAGTTCGCGTTTTTATTTGTTATCTAAATTTAAATTACTTTTCTTCAAATTTCCTACCGAATCTACATCTCATTTTTCCATCATTCAACTTTACAATATGCAACTTCTTTTTCCTTACTTTTCTCCTAGATGTTTTTCAGTTGGTTTTACTTCAGCCAGATCTGCGAAAATAGCGACGTAGGGAGAACCTTCGTGTTCATTACAATATGCAGAATCAATAATTACATAATCATATTTGACCTAACTGTTCATCGAATGGAAACTAAAAGGATTTAAAATTCCAAGTAAACAAAAAACTAAAAGTATCCGTCTTCATTTACACAAAGCACATCATTGCTCTGGACAAATAAGGTACAGTTCAGCACGCCCATTATTTTTGTGCCGATTTTATTACTATTGAAAGACTGGAGTCAATGAAGGCCCAACTTACTTTCCCCTTGAGAACAGACGATGGTGGGGGTTTCAGTTTTCCCTTTGCAATGAGCATTGCATTGACTTTGGCTGCGGCTTCGGCGGCAGCTTCCAAACTACTCTTGTTGTTCATAGCCCTGAAAGAGAACAAACAGAGTATAGCCCACCTGACCTAAAAAAAGCAACATTTCTTGAGTCATGCGCATGCGAATTTCTGATTGGAAAATGTTCATTGTGCACTAGATAGGGTGTGAAACTAGCTTTCATTTAGATCTGTTTTAAACAACCAAAGTTGAAGTGAACAGGCACGGCGATGAATATCTGATTCAATACATAAAATATATTACAGAGTAACACACACTAAATGAATTCAACAATTATTACAAATACAACAGCTAAAGTATGTTCATTGAACTCTAAAGGTATTATCACGTCATTTTTTAAAAAGAAAAATAACCTAAAAACAGGATAATTTGTAAGTGCCATGATATACAAAATGCTTTAATCTATAACAGTCAATATTTTTTTTTTCTTAAATTTTTCCTTATCGAGAAGTATCCCACCAAACGTATGACGCTACAATAAGTTTCCAAATCTATGAGGAGCGTTTAAAAAGTTATTTACCTCTTCAAGATTGCATCAAAATTGACAACTCGAGTCCAGAAAACAAATCGGACAATTAAATTATGTCATTAGTTTTTAATATGCAATTTCCACCGAACGCAACACACTTCTATTTCAATTACAGGGATCCCTCGGAATGGAAGGCAACATCTATCCTATTTAATCAATGAATCACTGCTGACTTAAAGAATTTTATCAGGAATAATAAACTGCTCGTTATTAAAAATGTAACACCAGGAAGGAGACATCATAGGAAGTCCAAATTTGCAGAATATGTAAAGCATGGAAAGAGGATGAACAATTGATTAGCACGATTGCACCGTAAAGCACCGGAAGAGCCGGGATGCCATCTGTTGGCAACCCACGGAGAATGTCCAAAGAGCCACAGTTCAATGGTAGACATACGCTGAGCTGATGTATTTGTGCATAGGTCAAAAAATGTCTCGTCGTTGAATGCAGCAGACTTTCCACCAAGTTCCAACCTTTGATGGTGGTCGAATAGTGGGATATCAGGAGTGTGATGGTGTGTGTCTTAAACTACCAAAGTTCAATTGAACAGGCATCATATTGGACGAAATGCGGCCACAGTGCAGTGTATATGGATTCGATGGTTCTATATACTACACGGCAACACAGAAGATCCAAGCAATCGCGTCATACCACGGGCCGCGAGGACAAACGGCTTGTGTGTATGGCTCTGGCGGATTGGACAGGCACATGCACTGAGGGATGTTGCACAGTGCACAGTGACGCCACGAAGAGTTCTACATCCTCTGGCAAAGCGAGACACATTTGCACGGCGTCCATTGCTGCAACTTCCGCTGATTGCACAGCACATATATGGGAGGCTACAATGGTATTGTGAACGTCACATCAAGGAAATCAGTTTGTCTGCAGAATCCACATTCTTTGACGTATGCACAGGCGAATTATTATGAAAGACCTGCCACTTTTTTTATTTTTAGTTTATCGTCCACTATTACGCACCGAAACTAAGGAAGACCGTGAAATATATATATATATATATATGATAATGATTGAATTAAGAAAGTGGGAGAAAACACGAGAACTCCGAGAAAACCCATACATATTGTGTTTGTTCATCACAAAGCCCACGAAGCTGGGATCGAACCAGGCATACTATTTTTATTTGATGACAACCAAAATGACCTCGATCTGTTAGTGCAGTATTCTTCAGATATTGGCATAGATTTTACAACCAAATATCTTCTACGGATAACTCCTGGGTCAAGTGTTGTACATAAATTTCTGGGGGGAGGGGGTCTAGAATTCTCATGTTTTCACTGCACCGACTCCATATTTGGTTCATAGTAATAGACTCATATCTAACCTTACGCCTCTTTTCTTGGGGAAAGACTTCGAAAGCTGCAAAATGCTTCTGATCTGTTGTCAATAATATTCGAAGCACCCATTGGGAACTTACCTTCCATATCTCCAAATATTTATAAATGATGGAATTTGTTCTGACTGAAATGATTCATTCATGAGATGTGATATGCACTTTCACACGACGGTCTTATACAATTAGCCCTCCACTTTTAATTCATTTCCGATGCAGATGCAATCACAAGCGGTCCCGGCCGACAGTCATCTGCAATAGTTTCCATTGAAACTACACAGCTTTTCCCAGAATTTTCCTTAATAATATGAGAGTTTACCATCATCATATGTGGAATCACTTATTTCCTAATTTTGTTGTTTCTTCCAAGTTTTGTCACAGATTTAATTATCGAAGGAAGTTCTGACTTGAAAATGTGCTGCAACTCAGCCCACACATGAACACCGTCACACATTATCAACACAATCATACTGAGGTAAATAACTTGAAGACTTCTCGCACCATTCAAGAACAATAAATTTATTATAAGAATTGACTATTTCAGATTAAAGCATTTTTTATGCGCTAAGATGTTGCAAAGTTTTGCTTTTTCATTTTGGCAGTATATTAAAAAAAAAAAAAAAAAAACAACTAAAATACACTATAAAATTCAACGGACAGGGTTAATTATTCATTCATTTCACAAGTATTTGCAAATAAACTTCCACTTACACAGCTGATGATCTAGTCTTACTTACCTAGTATCTACTGAAATACTACAATCAAAAGTAACAATTCCTTCAAATACGAATATAGAGATGGTTATCACAATAATGAAAACACCTGAGGAAAAAGCAACTTACCTGACTAATATGGTGTTGCACCAGTTACCCTGCAGTCAGCTCTGATTCCTCGTGTATGGTTTCCAGAGGAATATTGTATCATTCCCCACGAACTGCAGCAGTTTTATTGGCGAGGACAGAGAATATTTGCTCCCGAGTCGTTAGCTTCAGAAATATCCACAAATGTTCAAATATGGGGACTGGACAGACCATAGAAAATGTAGTTCAATCCGATGTTCATGGCACCATGCCGCAACAGCTTCAGCAGTATGAATTGGTGCAATGCCATCTTGGTAAATGTTAACATCTGGACTATAAGATGCACGTGGTCACCTAAAATTTGAACATAATCATCGGCCGTAATATATCATGTGAGCGTAATCAGAGGACCCACGGACGGCCAACAGCATTACAGAGATGTTCCACGTTAGGGAGGAGACAGTTCAGATCATAAGGTTCTTTGGCCGTCCATACATAAATACGGCCTGTTGTTGAAAATAAGAATGAGGACACATCAGACCGACGCGTTCCCAATCATCTTCTAAGGATTGAAAAACAGATCGGTTGTCCACTTTGCATGTTTTCGACATCGACACTATTTTCCTCGTGCTAAAATGCTTTGGCGGAGATCAGCGGTTTGGGAATTTCACCCCAATTGGGCATGTTTAGATTATGAGTCTTTCGTCAGACTGTGATTGTCGTAATAGGCTGTTCCAGGTGCTTATTGTCTTCCGCAGTTACTTTTAGCCGCATTCGCTCTACGGGCCTCGTGACAATCCGTCATTGACGCTTCTATTCCATCAACTACTTCTTTTCGCCATGAATTTTGTAGGCCTCATCACCTTGAACATTGTTCCTCGCAACACTCGTTTTTCTGAGTTCTGTAGTGGACACACTTCCTCGCGACAAACTCAACGCACTGGTCAGTTTAGGTACACTTGCACCAACTAACTGCGCATCCACAGCATAGCCTCCTTGAAACTGCGATGGGTCTACTCTCCCAAATTGTCTATTAGACACAGGCCCGTTCTAGTCCATCTACCGTAATACAAATTACCATCTAACACCTACTAAAACTGGCAGGCGCTGCACACGTATCCTCAGTCAATTTCCCGTGTTGTAAATTACGGGTTTCCATTATTTTGATGATAACCATCTGTATACATTTAATATTGTTTCAAATCATTAATACAATACAATGTGATAAATCATGGAACTCTAATAAGTAAAGAACTTTTTTTAATTATTATTATTTAAAATTTTACAGAGAATTTTTCAATTTCTTCATTACTGGAGAACTGCTTTAACTCTATAATGGGACGGTCATAGTACTAGTTCATTTCAGCTTGAAACCTTATACGTATTTTCCCTACTTATGAAAAGGTCAGGAATTTCACAAATGCAAAGTCAATTCACTTTGTGATTTTAATTTCAAAGGTGATTTTAGTTCCAACGTAAGGTCAAATTTATGAAGGACAGGCTTCTACTAGTAAAGTGGATTCTGAATCACTGCTCGGGGTTTTGCTCAACATGTTGTATTCCTATCAAAGTTTAAACCTCAAAACATGGGTATCGAGAGAGAAAAAAAATGATAATCATGGGACTCCGGAGAAACCCAATAACAAAATAAATAAAACAAAAATCGTTAGTTGCTTATCTTAGGGTTTCTGTTCATACAAGTCTTTATGTAAGCGTAGGGAAGACATCAGACACTAGATATTATAGATCAGTTAGTGTATATTTATCTTACGAACAATACCTGTTAATATTTGCAATAATTATTTTCAAAACTAACCACTCATTTACATTTTCAATACATGATTTATCAACAATGAAAAGTGGTTGCTAGGTTCCTGCTTTTGGAATTTGGATTAACGATCTACGTCTCACGAAGAAGATTCCCCGAAAGAGACTGAAATGAATGAAAAATTAACATTCATACCAGAGTTGGCAAAAACCATGGTTTTTATTGAAAAAAAAAACAAAAGAAACCCGGTCTTTTAGGCTTTTTTGGTTTAAATAATTTGCTCTATGTATTTATATCACATATGGACGGAAATAAGTTTGTTTCGCCTTGGTGTTATTATGCATCAACCGGATTATGCTAGAACGGTACGTGACGTTGGGCGCGAATTAAATTAAAAAGTCATAATGTTAGGCGCTGAGTACTAAGTTCGAATCAAGATATCACAAGGTGTCTACTGTAATGGAAGTTCTTGAATTATACTGGATTTTGTTTTACATACTAGAAATGCTGGAATTTTAAAATTCTAAAAACTGAATTAACAATTAAATTTTGTGAATTTAAGTTTCAACCAAAGTTAAGTGTGCTTTTTATTTGATAACTTTTAAATCCAAAGGTAAGTAGACCAGACTAGATATGATTGACTGCATTACATACATAGTGAGCCTATTCCATTAAAAAACTTAAAGCAGGCCTTCTACTGTAGTTATGCAATAAGTGTGAATGTCAAATACATTTCTAGTGGCTAAATGACCAATGTATGTACACTTAAGTATTATTTTTCACTTTGAAAACGTTCTTTCGCCACCTTTTTTTTAATGGAGATTAAATGCTTACAATGGGACGAAAAAAAAAGTGTGTTAAGTTTTTTACTTTTATATTGGAATGTTAATAAAAAAAAGTGATACCAGAAATACGGCACACTGCAGTTCCTAAACTCAATGTCTTAGACACCCTATATGCGAAATATCTTTCCCTCAACTCGATTAGGATTTAGGATTTTTAGATTTCTGGGCTCTTAGCATCTAAGGCCATTTAGCTCGTCACGTTTGAGGGAGCACACTATCCGGGGAAAGGGAAGGAAGGAAGCGGCCTGGACCTATAAATTAGGTACCATTTGCCTGGTGTGAATGAGGAAAACCCAGGAAAACCTCATTCAGGGTGGCTGGCCTGAAAGAGCGTGTTACACTTTTTTGACCGAGTGCCCCCACCGGAATCGAATCCGGGACCGCTCGCACCGAAGGCGAGAGCGTTAGCGACTACGCTACGCGGAGCCACTTCCCTCAACTCGAGTGCGCAGAAATCTTTTATTGGTAGTTCATTGGACTTCAGGAAGAGAAGAGTTTGGCAAACGTAATACGAAAGAAAACAAATTTTAATATTCATAAATATGTAATAATTAACTATTTTTGAAAAATACAAAAATTAAATCAATATGTTTTAACATTAAGAAAATTATTAACAGTTCGTCTGATTCCTTCATTTCCTAGCTTTCTTATACAATATAAAATTTAGATCAACATTAGATCAGAAGTACAAGAATCGTGATCAAGCGAAAAAATCAATCCATGACGAGGTTAGGCAACAAATGCCACAAACGCATTAAACTGTTTAATTTAGATGAATAAATAAGATAGAGATAGAAAATATACAGATAAATAAGGTGAGATAAAGATAGAAGTGTAGGAAATGTATATATCTTGATTCGCGCTTAGTTTTCAGTGCCTAGCTTACTTTATATGTCGTAAATTGTGATTTTTACTATGTACCTCGCGCCCAAACGTCCTGTCCCGTGCTAGAAGGGGTCACATAAGCTTAAAAGCGTAATCAAAACCGCTTCTCGGCTTACATCCGAGAGAAACTGTCCTCCATTTGAACTCGAAACCGGTACTAACTAGCCACAAATGCGATACGTCTGCTGACTCACTTACGAAGGACTCCTGATAAAAAATACGTTGTACTGATCGTTACATACTTGTTAATATAATTGTCAAGAGTCATTTCAGAAGGACAAAAAGATAAACAGTTGCACAAGTGAAACCATTATACAGAATTACATATGAACAATTTCAAAGTACTGCAGAGTACAGAAGAACTAATTTAGTCCAAGTTAGTTCATTACCACTTTTATTAGACCAAGTTAAAGAAATAGAACGACTTAATTTGCATATCAGTAAAAAAATGAATAAGGATACGAATTATTTGAGTCCACTGTGGCTCTGACCATTTATACATAAATACATACCAAAGATACTTCTGATTTCAATAAATGACTCTCGTGGGATTTGTATTACCCCCTCCCTAAAGAAAAGTACGGCATTTCGATGTATTTTATCAATAGTAAACATTATTAAAACGAAACAATATTTAGAATTTTTCTTTTGATTGCAATTGCATAACAATAATAACTACAAAAAAAAAATTACAAAAGGAACATTCATAAACTTTATATATATATATATATATATATATATATATATATATATATATATATATATATATATGCTTTTGTAGTAATCTCCTTGAATAATGAATGGAGAATTTAAATACGAATAATATACGAGAGTGAAACGTGATAACCCACAAATGTGTGTTGATCAAGATTTTACAGACATTTGCACTTTTCCTTTTCGGTTTACCTTGGCCTCAACTTGGCCTCAGTTGTTGCATCCTTATTGGTATGCAACCGTGCACATCATATTGCATCGGATTCATAGAATATTATTGGTGAATCGGCAATGGCTTTCATGTTCTTGATGCTATTCCTTACATTTCAACGACTCACGTTTACTTAGTATGAGTGCATTTCTGGGCATTTTTCGTTAAGTGCTTCCACACATGTGAATCACCCTGCTTCATATGTTGTGCTCTACCGACACTCCAGATGTCTTTCTCCAGCATTTGAGAACAAATTTGCTACACTTAATGCTCAGAACGTCACTGTTGGCCAGCATCCGTACCTGGCGATTATGCAACCACACACAACGGGCATGAAGGTGTCCGCCATTTTGTATTTGTTCCAAATATCGACTTAATACAAACGGATTATTGTTACCTGGTAGAAACCCTATCAATTCATATCCATTTAGACCAATTTTCATTTGGCAGATTATCCCTGACTCCCTACATTCCTTTGGGGAATCCTTTGCGCGTGCATGGTAGGATTGTGAAACATGCAAAATTCAATACAGCCGGTATGACTTCGTCAGTGAATTATTTACCCGCCCTCTTTACGATGGATAGTTTCCGAACTATTGGCGTCCGAAAGTCATTTTCCCACGCTTTCGGCACCTTGTAGATCCGAAACTATGTCCGATAGCCGAAAGTTCAAGAGAACTTTTTTTTTTTTTTTTTTTTTTTTTTTTTTTTTTTTGTCTCAATGGCAGGAGTCACCAAAATTGAGGATAGCCCTTGTAAGATTCTTTCTGTTGAATTTGATAACTTCTTTGTATTCATTCACTACGTGGTCGTGTCCGGAAAATTATCTACAGGTGAAACAAGTATATGCTAAAGGATTTTTCCTTAGGTTTAAATTTTAATAACCACCAAGATTTGACAACTTTTAACGCAGTTCACTGAATTTTAGAGTGTATTTTCATATTTTTCCATTTCCTATAGTCATCTACAAAATGCTACCATGTAATTCGTTCTTTCACTCTCATAGAATCCGCTCAACAGAGTTTATAAAACAATAATTTTAGGAAGAAAGTGGCAAATTGGACTTTAGTCAGAAACAACGTTCGCTGAAAACTGCCTTAAGTCAAATTTTCATTACCAATCTGTTCCGATTTAAAAAAAAAAAAAAAAGAAAAAAAAAGTCCTTTCTACTTGGAGAGGAAAAGTGCGCTTAACCTTGAAGCTGATATAAGGTCAGTGGGTTCAAGGAAGTCAGAAGTTCAGTTTACACATACAAAACTTGCAAAATATTTAAATAATTAATACTTTTCTGACCAGTGTTTATATTTATTTATTAAAATTAAATTAAGTCCTAACAGTTTCAATAACTTAACATTATCTCCATCAGACGTTGAACATTAAATTAATATTGTTGGATAATTGCTTCGATGTAACAATCAGGAATTGTTATAATTTACTGTTTCATTTTAAATTTGTATAACTGTTTTTTTTACAATCATTATTATTTTCACTTTTATTATTATTATCATTATTTTAATAAATTATTCCAATTATCAGTTAATTTTGAAGTTTCCTCTGAATACACTGTTGTATCACATATTTTTATTTTTTCCCTAATAGATTGGGAAGGTGTCCAAAGTCTAGAACAATAATAAGAAAATGGAAGGAAGCGCAAAAGATTAAAGAGAACAAGAAGTGAAAAATTATTAAGAGAAGAAATAAAAATAAAATTATATGATAGAACATTGAATTGAGAGGAAACTTCAAAATTAACTGATAATTGGAATAATTTATTAAAATAATAATAATAATAATAATAATAATAATAGAGAAAATAATACTTATCATAAACAGTTATACGAAAAAATTTACAATTATAAAATGAAAGAATTAAAATTATACAACAATATTAATTTAATGTTAAGATATTTCTTCTAGTTAACGTCTGATGAAGATAGCGTTACGTTATTGAAACTGTTACGACTTATGTTAGGCCTAATTTTAATAAATAAGTATATACTCTGGTCAGAAAAGTACTAATTATTGAAGTAATAGTTCCAGAGTTCAGATGGATGAAGATACAAAATATGAAGAATTATGACGATTTTCATTAAATACAAAAATTTTGTCAAAAATATGAAAATCAAAATCACGTTATTTCAATTCTACACATCATGAAACACAATGACCCCTGATCCCATTGACCTGCGAGGCATGCTATAAAATATAAAATTTCACATTTTGCCTTTCTTTAGTTATCACGCACCTCGAACTTTTTTTTTCTTTAATCATGTTAGGCCACATTGATTAAAATGTGTATTCTAAAGGGAGGGAAGAGGAAGCGGAAGGTCAAGAATTGAGTATCTCACGATTCTCTCAAGTTATGAATATGAAACTCGGTATATAAACTCCTCACTAAAAATAAGTGGCCCTATGTGCCGGCATTTTTGAGAATTCTCGTTTTAAGAGGGCAAAGGGCCATTATTTATAACTTCTTTCTTCACATGGAAAGCGATGTTGTATTGTTGTTTTTGATTGCATCACGGGGACATAGCTGAACAGTTTGAAATTAATTTTTGAACACAGTACCTACTTTAAGTTGGGTTTTATTATATTACTGTGGATTACAAAGTAAAACTGAAAAAATAAACATTTTAATACTACCTAATTCTTTAGGTTTGTTTCACGCAAGTAAATTTCTTATATATATATATATATATGCTTGTTAAATTGTACAGACAAGCCAAAAAAAGAAGAAGAAAAAAAGCGTTATGCCTACACATATAAATTATGTTGTCTCTATTATATAACTTTAGTGTCATATAAGCCCGTGCATCAAAAAATTGTAACGAACTGTAAAAAAATTCCTAGCTGCACTATTCTTTAAAAAAAAAAAAAAAAAAAAAAAGTCTCTCTCAAACTGACATTTTTCTGCACACGTCAAAATTTCAAATGTGAGACATTGAACTTCGCGTTTAGTTTCATTCATCGATATACCAGGACAAATCCTTTATCAGACCTTAAGAAAAAAGCCATCTACATCATCAACAGCAAGTTATTAAAAAAATTTAATTGAATTCACAAATTCACTACGCTACATTTCGTAAATCTTCACTAAAACTATTAAACTCAAATATAAAACATATTTCTGTGTCGAGCAATTTATTTCTGGAGAAAAAAAAAAAAAAAAAAAAAAACTAAGATTACCAATATAAAATTGGTAAAATACGTGTATCTTTATAGCACTAAATATTATAGTATCCAAGCTCTAGCTTCACCACCGTAACAGTACCTTTGAGACGTCGTCATCACTTTGATTCAAGGGTGTATCTCTGGAGGTTACAGGCGATTCAAAATTTATATAATAAATAACAGTATCTCATCAGTTCGCTAAATTAGGAAGATGGAACTCGGTATATAAACATCATTAAAAATAAGGACACACGTCCCGGTTTTTGAAAACTTAAACTTTGAGAGGGGAAGAAGGACATTTTCTATGATTTTTTTCTTCATATTAAAATTGACTTTCCTATTATTTGCGACTGCGTTACGAGGAAACTGTTGAACAGTTTTAGTTTTCGAACATCTCAAGCAGGGATTTTATCATGTAATTTTGTTTAAAGAGTATATATGTCCTGAGAAAGAAGGGGGTTGAAAATTTGTCAAAAACTGAAAATCCTATGGAGTTTGCATTATTATACTTTCACTGATATGCGTATCTTAAGGGGGAGAGAAGGTTTAAATATTTTCCATTAACCTAATTCTTATCGTACGAGGAGCGGACATTTCAGCTAGTCTAGAATAAAAAGCAATGAGACTACATTACCTTTGCTTTTGTAGTACACATTCGCGTAGTAATACAAACAAACAATAAATAAAACGTCTTTCTCCATATGTCAGTTAATTACAAGTCGGGAACGTTCACCTGGAAAAGGAAATTACTAAAAGATATACCTTCATCTACACAACATTAACGGCAATCAGTTCGTGAAACTACCAAATTCTTCTTTCGTATCAGGTGGAATATATGATATATGGAAAAATTACCGTATGTTACAAAGGTACCTTAACCGTAAAATCTATTGTAAGAAGTTGGCAACTTGAAAATGGAAATTAAAAAACAAACAAACAAACAAAAAAAAAAAAATCAATAAAATCTTTTCCTTTCTGACTTGTGAATTTGAGGCACTATCCCAGTATTCACCTAGGTGTTGCGCATTTTGAGGAAAACTAAAGAAATCTTTAGTCAGGATAGCTGGCTCAGAAATTTGAGCTCTGAGTGTAAGAGGGGATTTTATTCGTATTTTAAAGTGTACAGAATTACCCAACTCTACAAAACTGTCTACTTCCTTCTTTCTAGAAATTGAAATATTAACTGAGCGTGAATGGTCAATAGTGTAAAGTGTGTCTCACGAAACGTGGACACGGTTTCAAGGATTCCCTTGTGCAACTTTTTTTATTTATTTATTTATTTATTTGAAAGTTTATTTCCATGTCTCACAATTATGCACAGAGGCTAACGTAGACGGCGAGAATGTGATGAGATAGATGATAAAGGTGGCATGACGAAAGTGGGATGAAACGGGACAATCCTGAGAAAACCTTCGCACATAGTGTTTGTCCACCACAAAATCTACTTGGGAGGAACTAGGAGTTGAGTTGATTTTGAGTTTAACGTCTCTTTCAGCAGCGAGGCTATATGAGGCGTGGATGTACTGATTAACGTGGAATCCGAACCACATGAGCTCCCGCTGGGAATCGAACCCGGATCTCCCACGCACGCAAAGGTGCGTGCGCTAACCGCTTAGCCACGAAGGAGCTCTAGGCAGTAACTAGGATATAGCCTGTTAAACTAGTGAATATTTACAGATTTCTGCGCAAAAACATAGTGAAAAATCTAACATAAACTGGTAAGATTATGTGGTTTTCGAAGAATGTTGAATTTTTGTTTGAATGTGAAATATTATTTAGAGAGTAGGCTATCTGTGTCCTATAAGTTTATTTGCGATTAGTAAAAAACAAGAAACTGAACGTTCATGTCATTTAAGAATGATCAGTTTTCAGGTAAGAATGCATGGAAACAAAACAAAACGGAAAGAAAAAATCTTAAGATGTTCCGTAGTTCATCTGTGTTTTGATAAGAGATAGTGTATTTGTTCGAATATAAGTTATGTTTGAAACGTCGTTGGTTGTCATAGTAACAGGAAAAAAGCAAGTCTCCTATAGTTCACGTTACGTTTAGAAGAATATTAGATAATTATGTAGATACGATTCACCATATTAGCTAGCTAAATGGTCGGAGCTGATCGAGTATCACGTCAAAATATTCTTTTTTCAATAATAATTCATAAAAATCTACATTTAGTAAATGCTACGTTTTCTATCTTTTTGTTAAATATATTTTAGAAATAATAGTCTGCTGTATAATGATACAAATATATAGTAAATTAAATATAAAAATTAATGTCATGATTCATGTTAATAACTTGTACTGACGAGCAAGATTCATTACAGCATACACTCTGGGAGAAAAGACGCCAATTTGTTTTCCTCCTATACGTCCTCGGGACAAGAGTATTTCGTAAGTATGGACAACATCTTTACAATTTTTAGGTGTGAAAGAAAAACAAGAAAGTAAACATGTATTATATTCTTACAAAAAGTCAAAAAGTGATCTTCTAGACCGGGACTCGGAACCTGGGATATCCGGCATATCGTGCCGAAGCGTTAACCACTACGCCATCCAGTCCATTTTCCAGAACAGCCAAACACTCTCTCACCCTTGCAGTCGGTGGTCTCCTCTCAGATCTCATGCCTCGTACCACAGCCAAAAGGTGTTTTCAATATATGTACACAGAATTGTCCAAGCACAGCAGCTAAGCTGTAGTAAAAGCCATGTGGTCTGAGTGGAGAAAGCATCGGCTGCAGCTGTGAGAGTGTGTTTAGCTGTTTTGAGAAACGAACTGGGTTGCGTAGTAGTTAAGGTTGGTGTTAAGGGACAAGTTTTGTCGATAGATGTCACTACAGTCTTCGTATCTCCCTTATGTATTTTGTACTTTTCACGAAAATTCACGATTTTTCTTAGAAGTTTCAGCGTAGAGATTTCAAATTTCTAGAGAAGGAACTTCATAACCTATCGAAGGCAACAATCCGTGCCGATCTTTTATTTAGAATTTTCTTCATTGTTGAAACAGTTATATTGTTAGAGGTTTGGATATCCATTTCAATAATCAAGCCATTGCAACAATGAAGAAAATTCTAAATAAAAAATCGGCACGGATTGCTGCTTTCGATTTATTATGAAGTTCCTTCTCTAAAAATCTGAAGTCTCTACGTTGAAATTTGTAAGAGAAATCGTGAATTTTCGTGAAAAGTAAAAAATGCATGAGAGAGATACAAAGACCGTAGTGGCATCTATCGGTAAAGCTTGTTCCCTTACACCAACCTTAACGCATCGGCACGGCATGCTTGAGATCCTGCTTTCGAGTCCCGGTCCAGTCGTATCACTTTTTCACTCTTTGTAAATTATTGAATTCACACCTAGAAAGGATTTCGTGTGTAAAGATAGTTGAAAAAGGTTGTTTCCTCCTTTCACTAATATATGTATCACATTCATCTGTTACAAGAACAGCTTTGACAAAAATGACTAAATGGGATTTTTTTTTTTTCATTCACGACTTTAAAATTGTACCTACTAACTAGTGGGCTTTCGTTCGTTCGTACTTTCCTTATGTTAAACGGAATGAAAGTACAGAGTTGCAAAGTTTAAATATACAACGCTAAGAGCTAATGTCCCTGTGAATTACGTTTGTAATTTAGGGAAAACATATTAAACTACTTTCATTTGTTTTTGTACACATTTCCTTGAATATAAATATTTTAATAACGAATCGTCATATCCACACATCAATTCTAACTTCTAACATTAAACTAATTTTCATTATTAGTTCTCACTTTCTGGAACTCAAACAAAAACACTTATCTCTTTTGTTATAATAATTATAAGTCAATGAAAAATACAACCATTGTAAGCTCCATATCTAGCTCACGACCTCAGAACCCAGCGGAAACAAATGAACAACAAATACTGACGGAAATACGTTATGTTCATTAGTCGGTGACATAGTGTTGTTGTATGATGTGTTATCACGGTGTTATAAGGTACTGAAATGTACCTAACTTGTCACCGGTGATGATAAAAATACATGTTTTTTCTGGCTTTCGACTTTTATTTAGTATATTGTTAAGTTATAAATTGCTATATTTTTAACACGCACTCTTTAATATTGGGGTTTGTTTTTTTTTTTAAACATTCACACGAATCCGCTAAAATAATTTATGTTTATTCTCTGTAAGTGTAATACAATCAGCAAGGCGCAAGGTTAAACTTCATTCACAAACCCTTCCAAGTACAAGTTTTTTCCGACAAATTGTTTATATTTAAAATGAAATCTTTCAGCTTAACGTCCCACGATTATGCCCTTTAGCCTAACGGAGACGATGATTAAAGCAAGAGAATGATGATGGAAGAATTGGTAGAATGATAATGTGGAAAGAAACGGGACAAAACTCACGGACACGATGATGTCCACCACAAATTTACTTGACCCGGGATCGAACCAGGGACACTACGCACCAGAGGCAAGTGCTCTACAACGGAGCTACCGTGCTCCTTTGTTTATAATTAATTTGTGTGTTTCTCTAGAGTAAACTTTCCCTTAATAGTCATGTTATATTTAGTATAGCATTAGTAAGTCAAGTTTACATTACCACTGCCAGTTGGTATCCATACGCAGTCTCGGAAGATTGCACTACTTTCGTCTTAAAAATATAACGTTTATGTACTTGTATAGTGATATATCAGGGTGTCTACTAAAATTCGAAAATGAAATTTCGTGACCTTTTCCTTCCCAAACCATAAAATTTAGTAACATTTTCAAGAGCGAATTTGGGTGCAAACTGGACCGAATTTTCAAGCATGTGATAGAAGCGTGGTTTGTTTGCGATTTGGTAGCATCTAAAACCAACCAGAAACATTTTTGGTGGTGAATTTTGACGTTTTATAGAACAAAATTTTCTTATCTACACTTATATTTCCACAGATAAAAAAAAAAAAAAAAAAAAAAAAAAAAAAAATTCGTGACCCGAAAGCTAAATTTCTTGACTTGCATGACCGTTTTCTGATTTCGTGAATTTCGTAACCGATAGACACCCTGTATATGAGAAAATAAAATATTTACCTGGGCACGACTTGTTTTCTTTACCGGAATTTCAGTAGTTCACGACTGTTGTCTTCTAGGAGGGTCGGAAATTCTACGAAAAAGGAGATTCCACCTAGTTACATTGTTGTTTCTTTACCTTGAGGTTGTTTTCCAAAAATTTCTTATTCACTATCCAAAGTGGAATCTCGTTTTTCGTTGAACTTTCGTCCCCGGCGAAAGGAAACTGCTAAGAGATGCCGAAAATACTGGTAAACAAATTAAATACGAAAATACAAGGTGATCCGTTAGGTCCAGCACTGTTTGCTATGACTCTCCAACCAATTGTTAATAACATAAACGCAGAGCTGAATGTCTGGTATTTGGATGATGGAACAATAGCTGGAAATACAGACGTAATACTACAAACATTAGACAACATTCGTACACACGCATCATCAATTGGCTTATCGCTAAATTGCTCCAAATGCGAAGTAGGATTCCTCGGTGCTACAGAAGAACAAATTAAGAACCTCTATGATATCTTTAATAAATCAGCACCTGGTATTCAGCTCCTCACACCAAGTAATGCAGAGGTTTTAGGTTCAGCTATCTCAACAGAGGCACGGAGCAAAATGTTACTAGACAAAACCTCCAAACTAGAATTTTTTATGTCACGACTTTCCAAGCTTTCAGCCCATTCTGCTTTTTATCTGTTAAGGGCTTCATTTGGAATGCCGAGATTATTTTATTTCCTCCGATGCTCTCCATCTTGGAAGGAAGATGACCTATTGGAAAAGTATGACGATACTCTTAAAACTGGTCTGGAATCCATCCTCAATTGTTCTCTTAATAACAACTCTTGGATACAAGCTTCTTTACCAGTCAAAAATGGAGGCCTTGGAATCCGTCGCGCCACAGATATGGCTATTCCGTCTTTTTTAGCGTCTTTCTACGGTGCAAGTCAAATAGTTAGTTCACTTCTTCAATGGGATAACGACGAAATCACCAATCCAGATGTGATGGACTGCATAGCTAAATGGACAAATTTAGTTGGGTTAGACCCTCCGACTCTCGAAAATCGTAACAATCAGTCGGCTTGGGACGAGCCCATCGTTAATTGCCATGCAGCTTCTTTATTGCAGACTACAAATAACATCGAAGATAAAGCCAGACTTTTAGCGGTCATGTCCCCAGAAAACGGAGCATGGCTTCAAGCTCTACCATCACCATCTCTGGGCCTACACCTATCCAATGAGAGCTTCCGAGTATCAGTTGCACTACGGTTGGGAGCAGATATATGTGAACCACACCACTGCCCCATTTGTAACACCTTTGTAGATAAAAAAGGATTACACGGTTTGTCATGCAAAAGCAGCGCAGGCAGACACCCACGTCATTCAAGTGTAAATGATATAATATTAAGAGCATTAATATCAGCAGGGATCCCAGCAGTGAGGGAACCGATTGGATGCAGCCGATCTGACGGAAAAAGACCCGATGGTATGACATTAGTACCTTGGAAGAAAGGAAAGGCATTGATTTGGGACTTCACATGTTCAGACACCTATGCCCCCTCCAACCTACAATATGCCTCAGTACAAGCTGGACTCGTAGCTGCTCGAAGAGCGAAAGAAAAAAGGAATAAATATAGCAATCTACTCGATAACTATTGCTTTGTCGCAATAGCAATTGAGTCTAGCGGTTCCTGGGAAGAAGGAGGCCTCAAATTTATAAAAGAAATCGGCCACCGTCTATCAATTAAATCAGGAGATAATCGAGCAAAAAGTTTCCTGATTCAACGCATAAGCATAGCCATTCAACGTGGGAACGTGTCGGCTATAATGGGAACGTTACCCACTAGTAAAGAGATAGAAGAAGTCTTTCTTCTGTAATTGCGGAGAAGGGAGGTTAGGAGTAAAAACAGACATCATTGGTGCATCAATTTATGTAGCAACCGAGCAAGGAGTATAAAGAGACAGCTCACAGTCCATAAGTTTATATATATATATATATATATATATATATATATATATATATATATATATATATAAAAACAGCATGAATGCTGTACCGTACGTCAAGACATTGACATGACATGACAGATTGGAGCCTTTGAAAGCAGAAGATTTAGTAGTACCTGCCGAACATTATGGGAACAAAGTACCGAAGAATAGATATTTACTGTTTCATTTGAAATTTTCATTATAACAGTTTTTTTTAAATAATCATTGTTATTTTACAATTCTTGTGTAATTACTTATGGTAATAACAATGGTATATTTTTACAAAATTATTGTAATACTAAACCCTGTTAACAATTGAAATATTATGTAGGTAAATAATATAGATAAAAAATAAAATTTGGTACATATATATATTAGGAAATATAAGATAAAATCTTAAAACGTTTCAATATATAATTGAATTCTTTTGTGCGTCCACTGAAACAAAATTCGTGAAGCAACCTTCTCAACTTTGTGTTATAATTATTTATAATAATTAATCTGTAAGTATTAACTCTAATTTCAGCTTATATTGATAATGTTTCAGTTAGCATTTTATTTATTATTATACTTTCGTATTAACTTCCTAATCATGTTCATGTGCATCAGAAACTAGGACCATGTAGTTCAGAAATGTTTTGCAACAAATCGAGTTGTGCCGTTACATGTTCGGTGCAAATTGTGCAGAAGAACCCTCCAAATCTGTGCTAGGTGGCCACGACAAACTAATATTGTATCTAATTCGAGAGCGTTAGAGGAGGACAAGTCAGGTTGCACCCAATAGTGAAGGTAGTACGTGCATGAAAGAAGATTTCTTTGTTTCAACATTTACTAATACGATTTTTATCTTTCTTCTCGTGTTTGAAAGTACGGCTTAGGTTCTGCAGATGGGAGCCCATAGTCGGTTAGAATAGTGAGAATAGAACATGAGCTTAGAAATTTCCCAGATAAGGTAAGTTAAATTGTTAAAAATGTTAGTTGGACCCATCACCAACGAACGATCTTTTTCCCTCACACTTACTTTTCGTAGAGCATAAATATGATTGCTACCTATTTACCTATTTCTATATTTACCTATTTCTCCCATCTGCAGAACCGAATCCCCTAATGCCTTGTTCGGGTCTGCATAAGCACAACTGGAGCAAACATGGACAATTAGCCCCTACTTTCAACCATGAAACCACATTACTCAATTTGAAAATGAAGAAATTACATATTCCTCTAACTAACTAACTAACTTATATATATATATATATATATATATATATATATATATATATATATATATATATATATAAAAGGCTATTCTAATATAAACGTCGTTAGCGATACCGAATCTAAACTATATTCCATCTAAACATAATAAACTAAAAGAAAAAAAAAGTTCAAGAAAAAGTCTGGACATCTACATTTCCTTCGTACCAAATTATCCTCCTTGCAATATCGTGAAGATAACAAGATAATGTTACCTAATACCAAAACCTGCGCAAAAAAATAACATTCAAGAATAACCTGCAAAAAAAATAACATTCTAGAAACAAAAGAAGGGTTAACTTCCGCAGATAGCGGCCCCTAAGTACAAATTTTACGGGTAAACGAACTGAATCGGACGCAATGTTAGCATGAAAGTAATAAAAATGATGTAATAAAGGTCATCAGTGTGAGGTGATTAATTAGGGAAGAAAACGAGAGAAAACAGAAATGTAGAACGGAAACTATTGAAATACGAGTTGCATCTGAAAGACATGTAGTGAAATGGTGCAAAATTTTGGGTGCTATCCTATTTCATGTGGGCATAAATTTGTGAATCTATGGAAGAAATGTGTTACTTGATTTCACAAGGCAGGGCGCAAAATTTGACACTCTCGCCACCGCACTCACCAATCCAAAAATGATGGTCACCAGTATCTTTCATGTACAAATTATGAGGTCCCCCCCCCCTTCCCCTCGGCATTTGGTTTTACAAAGTAAGATTCATCAGGGCATAAAATTCAGGATAATAAATTTTGAATTGGATAATTCATATCAGTGACAATTATTTTCTCACTCAGTCACAATTATTTTCGTGCAAACCAGAAACTCTGCAACCATGCGAGTTTACACAAAAAACATTTCTACTGAATACTAGTCGCCAGCTCCAAATTTTTAGTCGCCAATGGCGACCGGAAATTTTTCGCCCTGCAATGGGATTGTACAAATAACGAAACTATATCGGGATCTTATCTTTTACATATAATAGGGTAGAAATTCGAAACTGAAAGTGTCCTCTTTTCTACGTAATACTCCATAAGGTAGGCATAAAGTGAAGTGCTACGTGAAATAAGCATAGAAAGTGATCATAGAAGTGTAGCAAAGCTGTGCCACAAAGGCACGTGTTTCTATGTCATATAAAGTGTTTTCTACTGTCGTCGTTTATGCGTATTCCCATCATCGCTGACTTGCCCGCTCCCTACGGAGACACTTTCTCCCTATGGCTCGGGCCCCTTTCCAGCGCCCATGCCCAGACTTGGTTAGATAGCATTCGTGCTTTTTAGTGGCCACTTAGCACAAGTTGGTTCGTGTTTTAACGTTAATTCGTGCCTTACGCACTGCAGGTTTTATGGTATAATGCAAATGGGTCTATTTAGCTCTCCTAAATTCTATATTCACCTATTAATGCAACTTCTCCCTTAAGAAAACATTCTAAGGCAATAAAAATGCATTTCGTTGCCGTCTATTGCACTGAACATGAATAAAAGTTCATATTTCATGAATATAAGTATTCACTTGTATAGAAACAGGTTTAGAAAAGTACTATTTTCGTATGTGTTTTGGAGTTTTCGATGTCCCAGGGACATGTATTTGATAGGATCCCCCGTACTCAATATCCGTCTAAAAGTTTGTTTACACAACACAGTAGTTGAATGTTGTTATAGTGCTGGTTGGTAAGATGATAAGATAAGAATTCATTGTCTTCATTATTTCTGAATAGTGCATAGTTTGTAGTTCTGAACAGTGCGTAGTCTGCAACTCTTTAACTGTCGGAAAGTAATAACTTAGTGCATTAATATAATACATTACTCAATATGCATTTACTGAAGAGTAAAGAAAGTATTAAAATATGAACATGTAGTTCGAACCGTACAGGTTTACCTTGGCGCACCACTAGGAAGAATTGTTGAAAAATTATAATTATCTTACTAATTTCCCTATTATTGTCCCTTGAAAGGTTTCCACTGGGCGACATGTAAATATCTCGCTTGGTATAGATTAAATTCAAGGGGGTGACGAGAAGCAATTGTTAAAAAATTACAATTATTGTACGATTTGCGTATAAGTACGGCTTCCGGGCGTGTAAGTTAAAAAAACTAGTTCAAAAACAAACCAACCTGTGCAAGGTGGCCACTAAAAAGCACAAACGTCATTTAAGGGTCAGGATAGGGCGAAGGTGGTGGGCTCGTGCGGTGCTAACCTTTAGCAGAAGGGGTCCAGCAATTGCTTTTAAAAAATCTTATAATTTCGGTAATTTCTGTTCACATTAGGTTAGTTTAGATTAGTTTCGGTTAGGTTAGGTGAGTTTAGATTAGATTATACTAGTGTAAGCATAATTTTCCAAAAAAAAAAAAAAAAAAAATGACGATTCGCTCATTTCTGCTTATATTAGGTTAGTTTAGGGGTTATGTTTAGCAAAAAGGGTGGAGGAGAACGTAAACACAAACTTTACAGGAAAAATGGTTGATGCAAGTACTTTGACCTAATCTAACATAATCAAATCTAACCTAACACAACCTAAGGTAAGCTGAATTAACCTAAGCAGAAATAAGCGAATTTTTTTTTTTTTTTTTTTGAAAATTATGCTGGATTCCAAAATTAACATAAACTAACTTAAACTAAATCTAAACTCACTTAAACTAACCTAATGTGAACAGAAATTACCGAAATTGTAACATTTTTTAGAAACAATTGCTGGACCCCTTTTGCTAAACATCAGCCTAGTTTAGATTAGATTTGGTTACGTTATGTTAGGTCTAAGAACATGATTCATTAATTTCTCCTGTAAGTTTCAATAGCACATGGCATGATTTAATACTAGTAACGGTCACTTGTAAACAGGGTTGGCAAAAACCATGGTTTTTATTGAAAAAACAAAAAAAAAAAACTTTTTTTTTTGTTTAAACCAGGTTTTATTTTTTTGGTTTAAACCAATTTTTTTGGTTTAAATAATTTGCTCCATATATTCATATCATATATGGACAGAAATAAGTTTGCTTCACCTTGATGTCATTATGCAACAACCGGGTTATGTTGGAAGAGGTCAAATAAGCTTAAAGCGGAATAAAAACCGCTTCTCGAGTTACATCCGAGAGAAATTGTCCTCCATTTGAACTCGGAACCAGGACTAATTGGTCACAAATGCAATACGTCTGCCGACTCACTCACAAGGGAATCCTGATAAAAATAAGTTGTACTGATCTTTACATGCTTCTTAATATAACTGTCAGGGTCATTTCAGGACAAAAAGATAAATAGTTGCACAAGTGAAACCATTATACAGAATTGGATATGGACAATTTCAAAGGGTTATAGTTAAGGAGCCGTACTTCCCATTTAGGGAAGGACGAGAAACGCCATACTTTTAGGAATTATTCATTGACTATCTAGAATGTTAAAAAGTAGGTAATAGACTGAGTTCTTGCCCTTGTACTTAGGGTGTTTAGGTAGTGCAACAGTAAGATGTATCCTCGTGCCCGGGAGATGAGAAGTAACTGTTCTTAACTATTACAGAAATTCAATCGACTTAATTTGCATATCAGTAAGAAAAGTGATTAAAGATACGGATTATTTGAGTCCACTTTGGTTCCGACTCATTTATACATAAATAGATACCAAATATACTTCTCATTTCACTAAATGCCTCTCATGGGATCTATATGACCCCCCCCCCCCACACACACACACAAAGTACGGCATTTCCATGTATTTTATCAATAGTAAACATTGAAACGAAACAATATTTAGAATTTTTCTTTGATTGCAATTACATAACAATAATAACTACAAAAAAATCACAAAACATAGATTTATAAACTTATAAAAAAGTTGCTTTTGTAGTATAATATTTTTGAGTAATGAATGGGGAATTTAGGTCTGAATATAATACGAATAATATACGGGAGTGAAACGTGATAACCCACAAATGTGTGTTCATGAAGATTCTACACACACTTACACTTTTATGAACATTTTTCGTTTTTTGGTTTAAACCATTTTTTTTTTTTTTTTTTTTTTTTTTTTTGAAAAAAAAACAGCTGGTTTAAACCAGCCAACCCTGCTTGTAAACATAAAATATGTTCTGTACACTTTGTAGAAATTTGTCGCCGGTGGAAAATAGCACCTAATAGAGGCAGCTTTCATATGCACTCACTTATTTTATCCGGCGAAAAAGCACTTGTAATGATTTTACACTAGTAGCCCTACACTTGTAGTACACTTAAAATACAATTGCATTATTTTTTATTTAATTCTGTCGCCTGCAGAAATTTGTACCTGTGTTTTCATGCAAAGTATTGAATTGTATATTTAAATCTTCCAAAATGTTGTGCGCCAAAACTACACCTGCACCGTTCGAACTTTACAATACACTTTTACTTAAACGTATAATTTCTAGATACGTCTAACGTAGAAATTTCCTATCACCTTCGTGAACAACTCTGATATTGAATTATCTTCGGCTTCGGCAGACTTCAATTCTCATATTCTAATTATACATGGTCTATATATCTATTAAATTAAACTTATGCTATTTGAATATCCTTAATATTCATTTTTACATAAAAAATACCTACTTTACGCCTCAACTCACCTTAAACTCAGGGTAGTTGCGACTCTCGTCTGGCAGCTTCAAACCATTGTATCCAAACATTGGTCCCTTGTTTTGATTCACCTGAGATGTAATAATGTCCTTTTTTATTGAATATTGTGCTTCTCTGCACTTTCCGATTACATTCAAATTATCAAATGTTCCTGCATAAAAGCGGGAAATATAAGATTTCAACACAAACATTCACTCATTCCAACTTCCAACCATTATCCAACACCCAACACTTTCGTTATCTTCATTTACATCCCTGTAATTCTCTTGCTTCTCAGATTGACAGAATCTACTTTCCACGCGAAATATTGAAGATGAAAACAGGCCTACGAGCAACAGTTTCCAACAAAACATTGCAAACCTTGCGATAAACTGGATAGCTATTATTAGAGGTCTGCGCGGATGCGGATATCCGCATCAAAATGGGTATTTGCGGATATATATCTATTTTCTGTGCAAATAGCGGATAAAGTTGCGGATAATGTTTCCTACATTTTTCTACCTAAAAAAATACTGTGAATTTTCTGATAATGGTGGAAAGAGCGCTAGAAATGTTCGTTTTGAATTAAAAGTTTTAAAACCAGTTGAAAAATACTAAAATCAAAATACAAGTGTGTTTCAAGCTTGTGACTCAGTGACAGCAAAAGGACAAAAAATGACACGAGAGAGCTGTCCTTTTATTGCTGTTTTCAATATTTTTAGCAGCCGTTATGTAGGTGAATGACATCTCTGACCTAAACAGACAGAAACGACAGGCCCTATCGCTACTCCTCAAGTACCGCTATTTGCTGTTAAAAAAAAAAAAATTGCCGCCAAAGCCCCTCTGATAAAGCTGAAAATTTTCAGACCATTCGCCTTGAAGAGGAAGAAATGTCTTCAAATAAAGTTTTTCTAGCCTGAGAGGTCAGGAAACAAAACCCTAATTTAAAACACCGCATCCCCTTCCATAAACTGAAAACTGGTCAGCAGAATTATCTTTGCCTTTTGTGAGAAACTGGACAAAGCGCGCAGGTCACCGAAATAGTAAATAAATCACATCATACACTCATCTTTCTCTCTCCCTCTTAGAAAGAAAAAGAAAAATCTTCTTCACTGTTTCCTTTGAAGTACAATAGATACTGAATGCACATTTGCGACCCCACAGATTTCTCTCTTCGGAGAGGTGCCACGGACCTCAATGAACATTCTGAGGGATTGGAGTTTTATAACAGCAATTGCTTCTCTCTTTCTTTCTTCTTGTGTGTACGAGGGTCGCTACGAAAGTTTTGAGATGTGAAATAACTTACATACTTAAAATCAATTTAACACTTACATTTTCTCAAAGTATTCACCATTACACTGTACACACTTTTGCATCCTCGAAAACCACTTTTGGAAGCAGTGTTGCCAGTTTTTTTCTTCAAGTGTTGAAAGTTCATTCTCGTAAGCCACTACAGCTTCTTCAGGGCTGCAAAATCTCTTCCCACGCATGCGATCTTTGATCCTGGGGAACAGAAAAAATCTCACGGGGCCAGGTCAGGGCTATATGGCGGATGAGTCATAAGTTTAACCTCCGTAGATTCTAAACACTGAATTGTGATGTTGGCCGTGTGTGCGGACGCGTTGTCATGATGAATCAGGATTTTTGGACGCCGTTCCCGAAGCTTCTGGAACACATTTGTTAGGCAAACAGTGGTGTAGCACTGAGCATTTACAGTCCTTTGTTCTTCAAGTGGAACAGTTGCAACATGGCCAGATTTGGAGAAGAAAGTTGCGACCATCTTCTTCCCCACGATTCGCGGTCGCTTCACTTTCGTGGGTGGATTTTGTGCTCAGGAAAGATCCAAACTGTAAACTGGCGTTTATTTTCAAGCTCAGATTGATAGATCCAATTCTCATCACCAGTAACAATGTCAGAGACGCGTCGAGAATTGCCTCCATCATATCTTGCAAGCATTTTTTCACACCATTCCACACGCATGCGCTTCTGCTGTTCAGTCAAAGTTGTGAGGCACCCAACGAGATGAAACCTTCCTGAGCCAAAGATGATCATGAAGAATTTTTGTTACTGCTGGGGATCCGATGTTCACTGTAGATTCAATGTCCTTGAAAGTTGTTCGAGGATTTTCTCGAATCATTTGTTCCACAGCGGCAATGTTTTCATCTGACACAGCTGTTGCCAGACGTCCAGCTCTCTCTTCATCTTTAAGCGATGTCCGGCCTCTTCTAAATTCAACAAACCACCGAAAAGTTGTAGCACGGGAAGGAGCAAGGTCTCCAAATGTCCCCTGGAAACGGTCAAGGCTTTGTGTCTCGTTCAAACCACTTTAGAATTCGTAAAGGATCATTGTCCGAAAATTATCCCTTTCGAGCTCCATTCTAGACTGCCGAATACTGCTCACATCAACAAACAAGTGAAGGCGATACGGCCACGCCGATAAGCGAGGCGAGTTGAAACTTGCTTCGTTTCTTCGCTGTGGATACCACTACCGAACGCAATTGTTGGAATTCACATACTGTGCCACAACAATGCGCATCTCAAAACTTTCATAGTGACCGTCGTATGTGTATATGTATGTATGTTTTGGGCCTCTGGTAAAGAAAGAAAGAACAACCAATGCGTTGTTTCTCCTACCCTAAATGTGTCCAACAATGAGTGGGGTTGCAAAGAAAAGCAGTAAATTCTAAACTTCCTCTATTGCCTCTTCCCGAAATTAACGGTATAGACTTCCTATTTGTATTCGAAGTTATTTTCACGAAAGCTTGAGTTAATTTTGAGTTTAACGTCCCGTTCAGCAGCGAGGCTATATGAGACGTGGGAGTAGTAGTCCCCCCGTTATGCCCGAATGACTCATCCTCACTCTCTTTCATGACCAGGGTGAAAGGTCAATGACCTTGGCCCGGGGTCAATGACCTAGGGGTACATAGGACCACCCCCTCTAAATTTTGGCAGGGGTACCTTGGCCCACCCCCTAAATTTTGGCAGGGGTACATAGGACCACCCCCCTTAAATTTTGGGAATTGCCAAATCTAAAAATTTGGTGTGGTAGCCTAGGACCATAGTATGTACCTCTATCAGTATTGGGTGTCTATGTCGTTCCCTTTCATGGGTAAAAAATTGCCAAAAAGTCAAATTTCGGGGGTTTTTGACCTAATTTATCGCCTTTGATGAGGTATTATTACCCTATATGGTTATATGGGCGTATACAGGGGTCCATTACCTTTCATAAGACATGGGTATATTAATGCACCCCTTGAAAAATTTGGGAGGGGTACCTTGGCCCACCCCTTAAATTTTGAAAATTGACCAATTTAAACATTGGGTATTATAGTACAGGACCCTAATATGTATTATGATAAATTTGGGTGGTTCACCTCGTTCCCTTCTAGGGGTACAAAATTGCCAAAATATAAACGTAAGCAATACGTAGTACCACGTGTTTGGTTTTTGGTCGATTTTATCCCCTTTGATGTGGTCCTATTACCTTATATAGTTATATGGTCATGTATAGGGGTCCATTACCTTTCATAAGATATGGGTATATTTGTGCACTCCTTTAAAAATTTGGGAGGGGTACTTTGGCCCACCCCTTAAATTTTGGAAATTGCCCAATTTAAACATTTGGTATTATAGTACCGGACCCTAACATGTATTATGATAAATTTGGGTGGTCCACCTTGTTCCCTTTCATGAGTACAAAATTGTCAAAATATAAACGTAAGCAATACGTTGTACCACGTGTTTGGTCTTTTGGCCCAATTTATCCTCTTGGATGAGGTTCTATTACCTTATATGGTTATATGGTTATGTATAGGGGTCTATTCCCTATCATAAGACATAGGTACATTTGTGCACTCCTTTAAAAATTTGGGAGGGGTACTTTGGCCCACCCCTTAAATTTTAGAAATTGCTCATTTTATATATTTGGTATTATAGTACCGGACCCTAACATGTATTATGATAAATTTGGGTGGACCACCTCGTTCCCTTTTAGGGGTACAAAATTGCCAAAATATAAACGTAAGCAATACGTTGTACCACGTGTTTGGTTTTGACCTAAGTTAACCCCTTGGATGAGGTCCTATTACCTTATATGGTTATATGGTTATGTATAGGGGTTTATTCCCTATCATAAGACATAGGTACATTTGTGCACTCTGGGAGGGGTACCTTGGCCCACCCCTTAAATTTTAGAAATTGCTCATTTTATATATTTGGTATTATAGTACTGGACCCTAACATGTATTATGATAAATTTGGGTGGTTCACCTCGTTCCCTTTTAGGGGTACGAAATAGCCAAATTTTAGTATAACCACGTGTTTGTTTTGGCTCAATTTATCCCCTTGGATGAGGTCCTATTACCTTATATGATTATATGGTTATGTATATTGGCCCATTCCCTATTATAAGACATGAGTATATTGATGCACCCCGGGAGGGGTACCTTGGCCCACCTCTTTATTTTGGAAATTGTCCAATTTAAACATTTGGTATAATAGTATAAGACCCTAATATACTATAAATTTGAGTGATCCATCTCGTTCCCTTTCATGGGTACGAAATTGCCAAATTTTAGTACAACCACGTGTTTCGTTTTTTACCTAATTTATTCACTTGGATGAGGTCCTATTACCTAATATGATTATATGGTCATGTATAGGGGTCCATTTTCTATCATAAGACATAGGTACATTGATGCACCCCGGGATGGGTACCATAGCCAATCCCTTAAATTTTGGAAATTTTTCAATTTAAGCATTCGCTATCATAGTACATGACCTCAATATGTATCATGATAAATTTGGGTGGTCCACCTTGTTCCCTTTCATGAGTAAAAAAAAATGCCAAAATATAAACATAAGCAATATGTTGTATCACGTGTTTGGTTTTTGGCAAAATTTATTCCGTTTGATGCGGTCTTATACCGTATATGGTCATATGGTCATGCATATAGGTTCATTTCCTATCATAAGACATGAGTACATTGATGCACCCTTTAAAAATTTGGGAGGGGTATCTTGACTCATCCACTCAGTTTTAGAAATTGTTTAATATAAGCATTTGGTATCTTCGTACAGGTCTTCAATATGTACCACTATAAACTTGGATGGTCCACATCGTTCCCTTTCATGGGTAAAGAACTACCAAAAATCAAATTTCGGAGGTTATTGACCCTTTGATAAGTATTTAGCACGTTATATGGTTTATTACCTTTATATGTTTATGTTCTCTTTTAAATTTGGGAATTATAAAATAACACAATTTGGTAAACGTTTTCTAGGACCCATTGGTGTTCCTCTTATGGCCAAATATTCAAAATTTAAAGGTTATTAACCGGCTTTATTATTGAATAACTACAGGATTTATTACTTTTTCATAAGACACAGTTGTATTTGTGTACCAATCTTAAATTTTGGGAGGGGTACATTTCTTATTGTCATATCAATAATTGGTAATTGTTCTTAAAATTGGATAGTATCTCATTCATTGGGTAAATCATTATGATCACGTGATCAGTTATTGACCTATGATGGGATTAGGAGTCCAGGACATTGGTACATTTCCACTGCATGTTTAACACACTGAAATACGCTGATGAATTTGTTCCATTCCGTTTGTGTTAGATACACCATGTTGCGAGGGACATGGAATGTACTCTTTTTACGTAACAGCACCATCTTCTCTTCGAGGACTGTACGCAGCACCACTTCATGATTTGAGCCTAATGATTTGACTATGGTCACATTTAGCTCATCATGAAAATAATCGTTCATTTGGTCGATTCATGAACATAATATTTGCCATTCTTCACAGGTCAGTTGTACACCAAATTGTTCTGCTTTGCCCAATCGAATTACTGGTTCAAATGTTCTAGCACTGATACCAATCATCACATGTTTTGTTTGAAATATATTTATTGGATAATAGCTTGCGAAGATGAACTCTTTATCGTTAGAAGTACACATCTTTCCACCTGAAAAGCACTTGCTCAAATGATTTCGTGGGATGACAGTGTATTGGTTGATTTATAGAACTACGGCTGACGTGATTGGAAAGGAATGTGCTGACGTTTGAATTTATAGTTTCATCACAGTTGCTGACGTCATGCTGACCAACCAAATTCATACAACTATGTCTGACGTCAAAGGAATGTGCTGATTCATGATTTCATCACAATTGCTGACGAATCTGGCTGTGTACTAAATTCAAATTGATGACTTCGACCCAAGAATCCTTTGTAACATAAAGATACAGATCCATTATTTAAGAAACGCAGCAGTTCTTCTTGTTTTGATGCTTCCATGGGTAAATATCTTGCTGGTAAAATTATATTCTTATCATTTTCAAGCTTCACTACGATTCTTAATCCAAACTTTGTAGGGATCATTTGGCTAGCTAAGATTCTATAAGGTACATTCTGTTGTAAATTAGTAATCTTGGTAAATGATTTCATCACATCACGTGTGTTTAGAAACTGCAGACAAGTAGCCATGATGACGTTATCATGAATACTAACGCGAACGATACTTATATATGATGCAAACCTGATGACGTTGCATTATCATGTTCTGACGTGTACTATTGCACCACAATGTTGCCAGAGGTTTTAGTTCTAAACAGTTCCAGTTCTTTACTAATAAGTGCACAAACTTTTAAAAATGTCAAACCAAACTTTGAAACAAAATTTTTGAAACGAAAAAAATTTGGAAACGAAAAATTCAAACAAAATTTTAAAACGAAAAAAATTTTTGGAAACGAAAAATTTCAAACGAAAAAATTTTAAACAAAAAAAATTTAAACAAAAAAATTTGGAAACGAAAAATTTCAAACGAAAAAATTTTAAACAAAAAATTTTCAAACAAAAAATTTTCAAACAAAAAAAAATTTTCAAACAAAAAATTTTGAAACATAAATTTCAAACAAAATTCTGAAACAAAAAAATTCAAACACAAATTTGAAACAAGAGTTTTCAAACAAAAACTTTCAAACAAAAAATTTTCAAACAAAAAAAAATTTCACGTCTCACGGTTAACCGTCAAACTTTATCCGGTTTTTAACTATTCGATTAACAAATAAATGGTTTTGATCATATTTATCAGTGAGTGCAAAATGTTGAACGAAACCAAGATTTTTAAATGTTAAATAAAACTTAAAACTGAATGCAGCAAAGATTTGAAAATCAGCAACCAATCAGATTGCACGAAAGATAGTGATCAGCCAATCAGATTGCACGAAAGATAGTGATCAACCAATCAAATTGCATCAACAATAACTTTGCCAGTGTTGTAGCATGTATTCCCTTAAGACTATGAGTCATAAGATTCAATAAGGTTAGCTATGTATCCCTGTACACTACCTCATCAAGGTCAATCACGTGGTATATCGTATTGCTTACGTTTATATTTGGCTGTAATAATCAATACCAATGACGCATTCTCAAATTATCCTACAAAGTTTAAATGTACCAATGTCCTGGACTCCTAATCCCATCATAGGTCAATAACTGATCACGTGATCATAATGATTTACCCAATGAATGAGATACTATCCAATTTTAAGAACAATTACCAATTATTGATATGACAATAAGAAATGTACCCCTCCCAAAATTTAAGATTGGTACACAAATACAACTGTGTCTTATGAAAAAGTAATAAATCCTGTAGTTATTCAATAATAAAGCCGGTTAATAACCTTTAAATTTTGAATATTTGGCCATAAGAGGAACACCAATGGGTCCTAGAAAACGTTTACCAAATTGTGTTATTTTATAATTCCCAAATTTAAAAGAGAACATAAACATATAAAGGTAATAAACCATATAACGTGCTAAATACTTATCAAAGGGTCAATAACCTCCGAAATTTGATTTTTGGTAGTTCTTTACCCATGAAAGGGAACGATGTGGACCATTCAAGTTTATAGTGGTACATATTGAAGACCTGTACGAAGATACCAAATGCTTATATTAAACAATTTCTAAAACTGAGTGGATGAGTCAAGATACCCCTCCCAAATTTTTAAAGGGTGCATCAATGTACTCATGTCTTATGATAGGAAATGAACCTATATGCATGACCATATGACCATATACGGTATAAGACCGCATCAAACGGAATAAATTTTGCCAAAAACCAAACACGTGATACAACATATTGCTTATGTTTATATTTTGGCATTTTTTTTACTCATGAAAGGGAACAAGGTGGACCACCCAAATTTATCATGATACATATTGAGGTCATGTACTATGATAGCGAATGCTTAAATTGAAAAATTTCCAAAATTTAAGGGATTGGCTATGGTACCCATCCCGGGGTGCATCAATGTACCTATGTCTTATGATAGAAAATGGACCCCTATACATGACCATATAATCATATTAGGTAATAGGACCTCATCCAAGTGAATAAATTAGGTAAAAAACGAAACACGTGGTTGTACTAAAATTTGGCAATTTCGTACCCATGAAAGGGAACGAGATGGATCACTCAAATTTATAGTATATTAGGGTCTTATACTATTATACCAAATGTTTAAATTGGACAATTTCCAAAATAAAGAGGTGGGCCAAGGTACCCCTCCCGGGGTGCATCAATATACTCATGTCTTATAATAGGGAATGGGCCAATATACATAACCATATAATCATATAAGGTAATAGGACCTCATCCAAGGGGATAAATTGAGCCAAAACAAACACGTGGTTATACTAAAATTTGGCTATTTCGTACCCCTAAAAGGGAACGAGGTGAACCACCCAAATTTATCATAATACATGTTAGGGTCCAGTACTATAATACCAAATATATAAAATGAGCAATTTCTAAAATTTAAGGGGTGGGCCAAGGTACCCCTCCCAGAGTGCACAAATGTACCTATGTCTTATGATAGGGAATAAACCCCTATACATAACCATATAACCATATAAGGTAATAGGACCTCATCCAAGGGGTTAACTTAGGTCAAAACCAAACACGTGGTACAACGTATTGCTTACGTTTATATTTTGGCAATTTTGTACCCCTAAAAGGGAACGAGGTGGTCCACCCAAATTTATCATAATACATGTTAGGGTCCGGTACTATAATACCAAATATATAAAATGAGCAATTTCTAAAATTTAAGGGGTGGGCCAAAGTACCCCTCCCAAATTTTTAAAGGAGTGCACAAATGTACCTATGTCTTATGATAGGGAATAGACCCCTATACATAACCATATAACCATATAAGGTAATAGAACCTCATCCAAGAGGATAAATTGGGCCAAAAGACCAAACACGTGGTACAACGTATTGCTTACGTTTATATTTTGACAATTTTGTACTCATGAAAGGGAACAAGGTGGACCACCCAAATTTATCATAATACATGTTAGGGTCCGGTACTATAATACCAAATGTTTAAATTGGGCAATTTCCAAAATTTAAGGGGTGGGCCAAAGTACCCCTCCCAAATTTTTAAAGGAGTGCACAAATATACCCATATCTTATGAAAGGTAATGGACCCCTATACATGACCATATAACTATATAAGGTAATAGGACCACATCAAAGGGGATAAAATCGACCAAAAACCAAACACGTGGTACTACGTATTGCTTACGTTTATATTTTGGCAATTTTGTACCCCTAGAAGGGAACGAGGTGAACCACCCAAATTTATCATAATACATATTAGGGTCCTGTACTATAATACCCAATGTTTAAATTGGTCAATTTCCAAAATTTAAGGGGTGGGCCAAGGTACCCCTCCCAAATTTTTCAAGGGGTGCATTAATATACCCATGTCTTATGAAAGGTAATGGACCCCTGTATACGCCCATATAACCATATAGGGTAATAATACCTCATCAAAGGCGATAAATTAGGTCAAAAACCCCCGAAATTTGACTTTTTGGCAATTTTTTACCCATGAAAGGGAACGACATAGACACCCAATACTGATAGAGGTACATACTATGGTCCTAGGCTACCACACCAAATTTTTAGATTTGGCAATTCCCAAAATTTAAGGGGGGTGGTCCTATGTACCCCTGCCAAAATTTAGGGGGTGGGCCAAGGTACCCCTGCCAAAATTTAGAGGGGGTGGTCCTATGTACCCCTAGGTCATTGACCCCGGGCCAAGGTCATTGACCTTTCACCCTGGTCATGAAAGAGAGTGAGGATGAGTCATTCGGGCATAACGGGGGGACTACTACTGTGGGCATACTGATTAACGTGGGCTTCCGCCGGGAATTGAACCCGGGTCTCCCACGCCAAAGGCGCGTACGCTAATCGCTTAGCCACGAAGGAGCTTGGTCGTGAAAGCATGCATTGTATTGCGTTGTTAGTTTCGTCGCTTATTTTTTAAATTTAGTACAATTACTGGTGTTAGTGTCAGTTCGGGATATGTGGATGTGTTTGCGGTCCTGTGATTAATTTTTATTTCTTAATGACGATTATTTCTATTTTGCCTTTGTGTTTTTATGAGTAATGATGAAGTTTAAAAACTTAGTGACGTGCTCTAAAATTAGTCGATTGAGGGGATATTATCTACATGGCATTATTTTGGTGCGATATCTGCATTTGAAGATCTTGGGTAAGTACATAAATCGTTCATTAATTTCTGATTTGTATCTACACGGTTTATATTGCATTTTATTTATCGTAGTTGATATTTGATCATAAGGAAACTGATATAATACATTGTTTCGTTTGATTCGGAAAACTACGTGTATTATAGAATATGTAAGTTGTATATATTTGCTACCTCATTATCTGCGGATGCGGATAGAGATGTTGCGGATGCAGGTGCGGATAGAGATGCTGCGGATGCGATATTTTGTATCCGCGCAGACCTCTAGCTATTATAACACTTCTTTCATTGTTTTCGTTGTGTCGCAGAATTTTGCGAAGACTACTTAGAAATGACCCGGTAACGGTAATTCTAAACACAAGTTCAACGATAAAGTAATTAAGGATCCATTATCTCCTAATTATATTCTTTTCAGCACATGCTTGTTATTACAGTATTGATTCCGGAATCTGAATCCCACACTTTACCCAGAATTCGAAAGCCGTTCGTTTCTGTTTGTACTGTACCTTTTATACCAGAGATTAGCCCGGATATTTTAGGTCAACTTCCTTAACGGATTGCTTCAGCATAACGCTAATTTCCGTTTTAATTTGCAATAATCAGCATAATGTATAATTGATTACTGTATTTTTTGCCTTCCAATCTGCAAAGTATTGATAAGACCTGTACAGAATGAAAAAACAAATTATGTTACAGCATCGTAAAAATTGTGTTGCATAACACATCGTATAAAAATGTAAAGCCCGTTGTATATGATCAAATATTCCATCACATTGCATCAAATGTTCATTAATGTGATGTGGAATTAAAATGTGAATGATAAAAAGTTGTACACTTACATTTATCGTTACAATTGTTCTAACATTCTGTATAGTTGCGCTAAAATCGACTGTGATGTGGACACAGTAAATGATTGGAATTCCTAGGCCTATATTAAAAAACACACACACTCCTTGAACTGTTCCTTGACTTGACTTGGTGCCCTGAGAGTCAAACATCAATTGAAAAAGAGAAGCATATTTACGAACCGTTCCTGGCTATTCCTTATTGAAGGTTGAATTTGAGATAGAGTCAAAGAAAAACGAAATGGAAATGATGAAGTCATTAGTAACAACCAATAAACACTCACAAAATGAAAGAAGTATGAAATTCTCCATTGAAACTACTATTTTATCGATGATTTGTCGTTTAAAACATTCCATTTTTGGTTATTTGTAATATATTACATCATTTGCCCTAGTAATCAAGATGATATGTCCGAAAAACAAAAACTCATGAATAATATATGATTCCGCAGCGAAATCAAACTACTGCAAATTGTAGTTTTAGCAAAAGAAGTAGTGTTACGCCACAAAAAACAAAAAAAAAAAAAAAACAATGGACAATGCGCACAGAAGGAATATTGAGATAAAACAAAAGCCAAGGATAAGTACCCATTCCAGGACAAGAATGAAGAAGCACCGAACGTCCCACCAAAAAGATCTAGAGTAAACTGTAACACAGCTGCACTTCTATTATAGATCCCTGGAAAAAATACTACATATAATTTCTAAAATTTTTGGACGGGCACAAACATAGAGAAACGATCTTTGAAAAAAAACCATCCAAACCATACTTGAGCATCAGAAACCTCCTGTGATCCGTTTTACGCGTACAGGATATTTCGGTTAAGTTTGAATTTCGAGTATACCTAAAAACTATAGTATCTATTTCAGCATCACTTGAGGCAACACATCCTTTACAACCTCTTCCTCGAAAGTAGAAACTGTGGTTGACAAAAAATATCAAGGTTATCCTGAGTGAGTGGATAACAAATTATAGATGGCCATTTTCTACTGGGCTCGCTCGGGCTCGCGCTCACCTGTCTCAACTAGGCTCGCGCTCACGATCACTTCTCTCATCTGAGCTCGGGCTCATATCTCTCGACTGGGCTCGCACTCACCGGGGATCGTGCTCATCTGTCTCAACTGGGCTCGCGTTCACTCGGGCTCGTGCTCCCTTCTCTCGACTGCGCTCGCGCTCAATTCTTTCAATTGGGCTCGCGCTCATTCGTGCTCGGGCTCACTTATTTCATTGGGGCTCGTGCTCACTTGCACTCGGGCTCACTTCTCTCAGTTGGGCTCTCACTGACATTTCCTTGACGCTTAGGCTCATTCATTGAGCCCGAGCCCAGTGAAGGTCAATTGCCATGCTCGCGAGCGTCTGGCTCGCGAGTTTGTACACCTTAATGGTTGATTAATGGCGTATACCCCCCTCCAATTTCAACCCCTGATGGATTGTTACAATTAATAAGAATTTTCTAACTTTCCTATTTTTGCGACAGCCCAAACTATTATCTAAATCGATTTTTGTTAAAATAATGTGAGTCACTTTTGTATCGATTTTCATTGTTTTTGTTTGCAGAATCTACGTGGATAGAGCTATCATTTAGTTACAAAATAATGTTTTTCTTATCTCATAGAAATACCTGACACGTTAATACTAAACTTCGTTAAAGCAGCTGCTTTAACACAATGAGCTAAGTCCCACAAGTTATAGATTGTTTATGCAGCTGAAATTTGCAATACTGTTGATTGATTAATTGATTATCTTTCAGCGTCCCCTTTGATCAGCGAGGCTATATGAGACGTGGAATTAATAATTTTAACGAGGAATCTGAATCACTGTCGTTCAATACTTCCCACCGGGAATCGATCACCAAAGACGCGCGTGCTAGCCACTAGACCAGTAGGGAGAGCTTGTAATACTGTTGTCCAATGATTTTTATTGGGAATAAATTACAGGTGATTTTAATATCGTTTAGTCAGCGTAACGAAGATATCAAATTACAGTATGATATACTGATTATGAATGTGATAGTGCAAACATTGAACCATTGTGTAGTCCACAATCCAGCTTACACCCTCTGAACCCGTCACCAAGTCAGCCTAAGGCATTCAAAGTGCCCCTCTCCCTGTCCCTCCCCATTGTTAAGAAACCAACTACCCAACCCCGAATCAGTGAAACGGAAATCGACCTGGGCCGATGAGAATTTTGTGCTCAGGAACTGCATCAATTAGTAAGTACAACAAAATTACTAAATCCCAGGTGTGTTAAAAGCAGACTTTTACCTTCAAGTCTTATTGTATTGCCAAGTCCCGAGGCTCATTCATTGTTGTGCTCTGTAGATAATAGCTATGTATCCGAAACCATGCTTCAAAACCATACTTGTAAATTGTTTTCAGTCTTTTATCAAAATACTTTTGGCTTACGGTCTAAAGCCCTATCAAATAATTATGATATAATCACAATCATCGACTTTTTTTAACAGGCTGTGATATTGATGGTATTTTTTAGATAAAAGATACCAAGGTTTTAGCCAAGACAGAAATCTTGAACTATCAAATAATTGTAAGGGAAGGGTTGTAATAATAGCAGTACATCAAAATTACAATGTATCCTATAAAAAATCTTGTGATTTAAATTTTGAATGTGTAGTTGTCAAGCTTTCCAGTCACTCACTAAAGATGTTTATTTGTGCAGTATACATTCCTCTGAATACAACTGTAACATGTCTCTTGTTATTAATGAAGATAGGCACAGTGACGACGCCAGCTTTAAGTTCTTAGGGGGGCAAAGGAGGGGCAGATACATTTTCGGGGGGGCGGCTATTTGCCATACCAGAAATGACATTTATTACGTTTGACTTATTTTACATTATATTGTGTATTTCGTTGCTGTTTTTATATGAGACCTATATGATTATAAATTAAAGTTATTTCAAGTAAAATTTGTTACTAACAAACAAGTAACGTCTGCACATGAAATATTTTTCAATGAAACTTTTGAAGCCTAAACATAAATCGAATTACTTTCGTGTATGGTATAAGTAATACATTCGTCTAGTAACTATATGCTACGTCTCTCTCTCTCCGGAGAGAGAGAGAGAGAGAGAGAGAGAATTTACGAGGAGCTGCTGAAAATGTCGTAGTCGAATCCAGAAGGAGTGTAGGTACTAGGTAGAAAAATGAAACCATAGTTTAGAAAAACATATCTCTGTATGTACAAATACAAATTTTCATATTGATAATGAAATTCTTATTGTTTCTCAGACCTCTGAAGTGATTATCTGTGCCCAAACAGACAATTTCACGAACATTCTGATCCTAACTGTTATAACATGTTTGTTCCACCAAGGAAAGTCACCGAAGTAAATTAATTAGGAAATCAGTGAAACGCCACGGGACTCTCCTCTGTTATATACAGTGGTAAAGAAGTACGATATAGTATAAACGTGGCGATTTCTCAACAAATTATGCTTTACATCCAGGATGATTAAAAGTAATGACTCTTCCCGAAGTCATGGATGCAATTTGTGACATTATTTTTGAAAATTACAGCATTTCAGCCAGTGTTGGATATAGCCCGGGGCCGGGGCCACCCCAGTTTTTAAGTGACAAAAATAATTTAAGCTATTATTTATATAGTTTTTAAAGTGTATAGTAAACCCACGATATACTTATTATAGTCTGCACCCCGCTTTCTCAGTTCTGGGCGTTTCTTTGGAACTCGTCGGTAGTATAATTCAGAATGGCTTGGGTATGCGCAAAGTTTACGGCATAATGGGTTCGAAAAATATCTATCAGGAGAATAAAAGAGTAACGGCATTAAGAGAAGTCTTCTTCCAATTTGACCCTAATGCTGATCAATTTCGCTCACGAATAGTAACCATAGACGAAATATGGTTGCGCCACTATGATCCTGAAACGAAACAACAGTCAATGGAGTAGTAGCACTCATTTCTCCATCGCCCCAAGAAGTTCAAGACACAGAAGTAGGTTGAGAAGCTGTTTGCAACATTCTTCTGGGATAAGTATGGAGTGGTACTCATAGGCTATCACCGCAACGGTCAGATATTTAATCCAGAGTCTCTATATTACAAAACTGAAAGAAAAATTCAAAGTTCAATGCCGCGGAAAATGAAAAGAAAGGAATTCTGTTCCTTCAGGAAAATACATCTGTCCATCAAGCCCCTGCGAACACAACTGGCATTGCATAATCTAGGATTTCAATGTCTAGATCATCATTCTTATTCCGCAGATTTAGTTCCGTCTAACTATTACGTGTACTTATTTCCCAAACTTAAATAACACTTGAAAGGACTCCATTTTAGATCTGATAGAGGAAGTGCTACGAACAGTGGTGCAAGGAAATCTTCAGATTTTTTAACTTTTCTGCAAAAACTGGAGCATTGTACAAGGTAGTATATTGGCTTTCGGGGGAAGGGTAGAAGAAGTAAAACTTCACCATTTCACGCGCACTCCTTCTGGGTTGGGCTACGAATTTTTCAGCAGTTCTTAGTCAATGTGGTAAATATCACGTCAGTACTGTGAAACAAAATAAGTAAGGAAGCAGTAGTATAAACCAATTACTAACTAAAGATCAGCACTCTGACAATACGTTTTAGTGGGAATCAATTTAATTCCATAAATTTATTATTATCATTTGCAGGAAGGAAAACACAACTCTTTTTATCCCCTTCTAAAAATTAAGCCCTGGCAGTTGGAAACTAAGCTGTTATAAGCACATTTTCTGAATATTGAAAGCCGAGAATAATGTTTCAGAAAAAAAAAAAAAAGTTTTAAACAAAACAAAATATGAAACTGAAAACTTCAAACCTGGATAAATACAATCAAAAAATGAAATCTTTGCGTCCCACGGTTATGCCGGTTAGGCTAAAGGAGACGGTAATGATGCGTAATGAATGAAATGATGGAATGAAGAAAGTGGGAGAAAACGGGAGAACCCGAAGGAAACCCACGCGCACGGTGTTTGCTCACCACAAAGTTCACTTGACGGGGGCTGGGATCGAACCCGAGACCCCAAGCACCAAATACAAACAAGTTACGTAACTGGTTTTACTTTTCTTTTGTTTCCAATCGAAGTTGATCCAATGAGAAGAAAACAAGTCGACCAAATCTACTATTGTTCGCTAGGCACAATAATTAAAAATCATAAGAAAGAAGTATAACTAAAATTTACCTCAAAAGGCGCTAAATTAGAAAACAGAAATATGCGTGCATACCCAGACGCTCAAAGAAGAAAGCGTGAGGACTAATCTGCCACATAGTAAATGCATGGAAAGTGGACTACAATTTGACAATGAGATTGGTTATGATACTCATATAAAATACTACATGTAGAATGTTTAAAGATTGTAGGAGTCTGGGGGGGCAGTCTAGGTGGCAGTCAGGGGGCAGATGTAGCTACTAGGGGGGCGCTCGCCCCCCTTGCCCCCCCTCTGGCGTCGTCACTGGATAGGCATCACTCAGCTATAGTTATCTCTTTCCCAATTAGACACTTGCAGAAACATAAGAAAAAAGTTAAGGTGTCCAATTTTAATTTTAGAAAAGCAGATTTCCATAAGATGTACATAGAACTCTCTAAAGCATAGTGTGGTTCTAGTTTTCAATTCATCTGTACATATCCTTAAGTATCTTAAAAGCTGGTTCTTTAACGGCGTAACATATCGGAAAAATAGAACGTTATATAAAATGAGGTAATATTAAGGACTGCGTTAAAAGAGTAAATGTAATTATGTCAATTTACGAAGCTATCGTGAAATTTAGAATGTTTTGTGTTCGTTTGTTTGGAGCTTAATATTCTTTTTCAGCAGTGAGGTTGTACGAGACTTCGCTCATCTGGAAGATGTGAATACTTACCATTTATTCACAGTGAATCAATATGTATAAATGCCTGGCAACCCTTAGCTATTTCGTCAGGTATGTGCTAATCTTCACGATAATAAGATTTGATAAATCTGCAATGCAAATATTGTCAAACAACATCAAAATCGAGTTGTAACCAGGGGTAAACATTGATCTGAAAAGGTTGGGGGACGCATGACGTCATGCCGTCCCCGTCGCCTGTGCCTATCTTTGCCCATTATATTTTTTAGGAACTGGAAAGACGCCATAGATCTTTTTGGAAGTGGAGGACGACGTTCTCCGTGTTTTCCCTCACTTTTATCTCAGGTCTATGGCGGATTAATGCACAGGCACAGTAGGCACGTGCCTACGGCGCCAGCGCTGAAGGGGTACCCAAGAAAAAATATATTTAAAAAAAGTTACCGAGAAACCGGTTTTCGTTTACAAAAATCACTTGATAGGCTTTTGCGCTTGCACTTTATTTTTTAAAAGCGCTGTGCAGTTTTGATGGCAATAGTGTACCGATTTTATTTGCTGAAGCACCCATCTGTGTAGGCATATGGTATCCGCTTCGTTTCTTTTCTCTAGCAGATTAAAAAAACTAAACAGGGGGCGCTGTTGACTTGAATTTTTTAAAGTATTGTTGATGGAGCACTGCACTGTAATGTTTGTTTCAAGTACACCCGCATAAAAAAAGAGCGAGACAGTGTGAAGTAGTTCTATGTTTGTCTTAGTATACACAAGTCGTGTCGATAATTGGATCAGTATGAGTGGTTTAAGAAAGAAATTATCAGGTGCAGAAAGATGCATGTTAAACAGAGAGAAGAGAGCAACTGAAGAAAATTCCTAAACTCGAAACTTTTTTTGGTGGCACGAAAAGTGATAAGACAACAAACACGTCAGTACATGATACAGTTGCGGATGGTATTTAGGAAGAATCCAACTTGAACATCAATGATAGTGGTACAGATGAGGTTAACGCTTGCAGTACTGCAGTAACTCTAGTGACTTTGAAAAATCCCGAAAGTTCGACTGAGAGTGTAAGAGAAATGACAGTTTGGACTCACATGAAAAAGTTACAAACGAAATAGCGATCACAGATATTGAAAGTAGGCATACCGATACCCATGCTGCAACTTACTCTAGTACTACAGAAAGGAAGGTAGGAAAATTACTGATAATCTGATCCCCTTATGATTTGTTCATACAATAGACCTGCACATCAACATTTTGCAAATTTACTTTACATGTCTTTGCACCTTTTCCATATTTTGATTTAGTTATCTGGTGCCTTATAGGCTACTTATAATTTTATAGACCCTATTATAAAAATAACAATAAAACCATTTATACAGGGTGCGGCACGTAAAACCGGCCCGTCGTAATATTCTGGTATATTGTGTTTTTGGCAACACTTAAATAATCTACCTTCCTACCAAGAGATGGCGTGTCGAGGTCGGGCCGACTTACGTGACCTGCAGCAGTCACGTGCAGCCGCAGCCAGTGAAACTGGTCGAAACCAGTTGAGAAAAAGGTCTCGTTGTGTTAAGCCGGGTGAGTGTCAGTGTGTGATAATGTCGTATTCGATAATCATGAGTGACGACGCGTGGTTCCACCTGTCTGGGTACGTAAATTCCCAAAACAACCGGTATTGGTCGACAGAAAATCCACACGCAATCCACCAGGTACCCTTGCATGATGAGAAGATTGGTGTTTGGTGTGCCATTTCCGCCACACGCGTTATTGGGCCCATATTCTTTGAGACGACAGTGAACAGTGACGTGTATATGGGAATCCTGGAGGAGTTTTATACACACTTGACCGAAGAGGAGCATCAGTTATGTTACTTTCAGCAGGACGGTGCAACATGCCACACATCAGCTGCATCATTGTCCCTTGTGCATGAGATGTTTACACCAGAGAGGACAATCAGCAAAGGCTTGTGGTCTCCTCGGTCACCAGACTTGTATACGTGTGACTTTTACTTATGGGAACTGTTAAAGGGGAGAGTATACGAAACAAATCCACACACAATTGAAGAACTCAAGATCAGGATCCAGGATGTCACCAATAGCATTACAACACAAGAACTGACAAGGGTATATATGAATCTCCTCAATCGTGCTCACATGTGTGTTGAAGTGGGCGGAGGACACTTTCAGCACCTGCTGTGAAAGTGAGTAGTCATATTCAATACATTACATTTCATTTATGTGTTGTAGTTAATCATATTCAATACATTACATTTCATTTTATGTGTTCACTTTACGAGCCGGTTTTATGTGCCGCACCCTGTAGTAGCCCAGTAGAAGTAAGTGGATTCATCCAACTTTTGGGAGACAAATTAACTGAAGAAATTGTGAAAGAGTTGAAAGTAGCCAAGAATTACTGTATCGTTGTTGATTCCACATCTGATATTGCACATATAGATGAGCTCACTTTCGTGATTCACTATGTTCTTCCAAATGGTGAAACAGCAGAAAGGTTTATTAGGTTTATTGAGCACCCAGAATACAAATATGAGAAATTAACAAGTCGCGCTGACAGAAATTTTAAAACTTGGACGTGATATAAAACACTGTAGCGGACAAAGCTACGATAATGCTATCAACATATCTGGAGCTTATGCTAGATTACATGGAAAAATTATAGATGTTAGTCCTTTGGCAGGATACGTACCCTGTTTTGCACATTCTCTAAATCTTGTAGGAACTTGTGCCACTGAGTCTTGCCGTGACGCTTTTTTTCTTTTGTTTTGTTTACTGTAGAATCTACATAACATCTTCAGAGCCTCAGACAGGAGGTGGGCAATTCTACTCAAACATTTGAAGCCAGGATCAACTGTTCTAAAAAGCTTATCAGCAACTCGTTGGTCAGCAGATTTGTGTACAGTATTTGCCACAAGCTACAGTGAAATGTGTGTAGCTCTGGAGCAAATTGAAAACAATGAAAAAAAACAAACTCATAATAATGCTGATGATTACGGACGAAAACTACAACCGCTAGAGTCGGCATTGATGTGTACTATCTGGGCAAGGATCATGGAGCGATTCCATGTAGCCAATAGAAAACTACAAGCAACAGATATTGATGTGAGTGAAGCAATAGAAGTCAATGCAGGATTGGAAGCGCATTTCCAAATCGCTCGTACGGAGTTCGATGCATACAAAGAGAAAGCTAAGAACATAAGTGGATATCAGGAATATCTGCATGACAAGAGACGGAAGAAAAGTAGGAAAACTACTCCCGATAAAACAAAAGAGGGTGAACAAATGTTTACAGGAAGAGAACGATTTCGTATGGATACATTTAACACAATTGTGGATTTCCTCATCTCTGAATTGTGCAGAAGGAAAAGTCATATAACATGATACGTAAATGAAAAAAATAATTTCCTCACAAAACTGGATAGTGTGGACTATAAAACCACCCAAGTAAAAGCGGATGCATTTGGTTCTTCATTACAAAGTTGACTTAAATGGCAGATTTTCGAATGAATGTATTCATTTCAAAGCTCACTTGATAGCGTGTGGTGGAGCCATAAAAACTGCATCTGAAATGTTGAAGTACACTCGGACAAACAAACTCGAAACCATCTTTCCCAATGTAGATATTTGCCTATGTATGTTTGTATCACGAACATCTGTTCAGGGGAAATATCTTTTTCTGTGTTAAAACGCGTTAATAATCATTTACGGTCCAGAATGCACACAAATCTTTTCAGCTCTTAGTAAAATGTTTATTGTTTTAAACGTACTGTTAAGAAAGAGATTTTGAACCAGTTGTTAGTTTATTTGCAGACGCTAAATCCAGGAAGAAGTGTTTTATTCTGTAACAAATGTCGTACTATTTCCAGCAACTGTTGATATTTAAAGGTAAAAAGAGTGTTACCGTCCATATTGTGATATGTAGCCACTGTAAGATTCAAAAGCGTCATAAATATTTATTTTATGTAATGTGATGAACGGAGTTTTTGTCTACTGGTATGTACAGATATATTTTAAACATGAGTTGTGCTGGTGTTTTATGAGAAGTGCGTAGATGTATGTTGGGAAGGGGGCGCCTTATGTCAGAGTGCCTAGGGACGCCAGAAACCTTAATAGTCTCCAGTTGTAACAAACCACACATCATCGTTTCAGGATAACTTGCGAAAAGACTTTAATGAAAGGAGGTGTGTGTGTGTGTGTGTGTGTGTGTGTGAATGTATGTGTGTGTGTGTGTACGTGTGTGTGTGTGTTTGTGTTTGTGTGTGTGTGTGTGTGTGTGTGTGTGTGTTATTTTCTTGGATGTTGAATTGCTATCTTTCTTTTTTTAATAGCCCATTGATTTACATGAGTAAGTATTTTTCTTTTAAATCGATGAGATTTTAATAATTCGATTTTACTAATTTCTCCTTCTGGCCTATTTAAGAGTTAATTCCTTTAAAAATACTCTTATATAAAAATGTAATATTGTTTGTTTTAGTTTTTATTTATAAATATTAAAATTACATAATACAGTAGTTAAATTTCGCATAGATTAGATTTTAAGATCTCAAGAACTCAATAAAATTAACTGGCTGAAATTCTTTAATTTCAAAAATTAAAAAAAAATGTTTCCTCATATAAGATAATGGGCTGAAAAACCATGATGGTGCAGGTATTCAACATTCTTAAGAGCTACTCTTGTATATTGGGATTTAAAGAAGCTACAATTAAATAATACATGATTAGCTTGCTCGACTTTTCTATGAACGCATAACTTCATTAGTTGCTGGTATATAAATTTCCTACTTCGCAAGGTCAAGCAGTTTCCTTACTCTATGATCTTAAAAAAAACACCTTTGGTCACGCAAGTTATTACTAAAACAACAAAAACAAATACCTGCCTCAAACAAATACCATTACCTCATAATAACCATGAAAAGTCGATTTTCTATCGAAAGGTGTTTGAAGTCCTTTGGACAATAAAATGACAACTCAGACCTCAAGAATGTGTTTTTTATATGTGTAAAGTTGTTTCAATCTTCCTTTTCAATTCTGTACATGGAATGAGTTTCTATCTTTTTGACTCTAAAACAAATTAGTCCACGTGAGTGCGAAGTGAGCGCTGGCTCGTACTCAATTGAGCTCGCGCTCGCTCGGGCTCACGCTTACTTCTCTCAACTGAGCTTGCACTCACCCGGGCTCGCGCTCATTTCTCAAAAATGGTCTCTCACTTACTCGGGCACGCACTCATTTCTTTCAACTGGGCACGCATTCAGTCGGGCTCGCGTTCACTTGATCTCGCGATCACTTCTCTCAACTGGGCTCGCGCTCACTCGGGCTCACGATCACTTCCCTCAACTGAGCTCGCGATCACTTCTCCCAACTGAGCTTCCGATCACTCGGGCTCGCGATCACTTCTCTAATTAGGCTCGCGCTCATTCGCACTCGCGATCATTCCTCTTAACTGGGCTCGCGATCACTTCTGTTAACTGGGCTTGCGCTCACTCGGGTTCACGATCAATTATTGAGCCCGAACCCGGTTGAGCGCGAGTGCCGAGCTCACGAGCGCCGACTCGCCAGTTTGGACACCTATGTAACAAATATCTTGCATGTGGTGTCTTCCCGTTGCCTAAAATCAAACCAAGTTCTTGGCAGATCATATGCCAAACTAATAACCATTGTTATCTCAATATACCAAAGAAGTCCTGAGTGACTGACTAATCAAAACTGAGAACTAGATTAATATGTGAAATGTTGACAGTCCATAGGATATATATAACGTAAGGACCACTAAGCAAGGATTTGTGGATATTCGACAAGGAAGGAGTTGCAGTTATTGTATACATTTGAAATATCTGAAGATGAGACATGAAATTTGACACATGGGTTTCTCATTTAAAGTAATTAGACACGTGTTCAATTGTATATTGATATTTTACTTAGAAGGGGAAAGTGGTGGGATTAAAATTATTGTATAATAAGATGCCTATATCAAGAAATCCCTGAAGGTTAGAAACTTAAAATTTAGTGCGTGGCCTACTCATTTAAAGTATTTAGTAACGTGTTTCAGATTATTTTTTATATCTGACCTAGAAGGAAATGAAAGTGTAAAAGATTTCGTTCTGGGGATATCAGCCTCATCGATAAACCTCGAGAAGGTAGTCTTGTACAACTGGACAATGATGCCCTTCTAGCAGCAGTGGAGGCCAGCCCAATACAAACTGTTAAAGAACTGGCCAGGGAACTCCATGTCTTCCATCCCACAATTAATTGTTATCTGTAAGACCTTGGGAACATACCAAAACTCGGTAACTGGGTGTCCCATGTTTCAACGCCTCAATGGCCGAAGGAGCGAGTGGACATATCCAATTCACTCGTCACAGACGTGATACATTTTTGGACAGTATGTGAAGTTGGTGAAAAGAGGATTCTCTACCATATTATTACGCACAAATGTCAGTGGATACTGCAAGAAAAAATATCAATGTGTGTATATATATTATAATAATGGGTACTGACCGTGCCTAGCTCGGGTTGCGACTGTGTGTAGGGGTATAAATTTAAGCCAATGAAATTACACATAGGAACATATCCTGCTAATAAAAGTCTTAAATTCTTTCCTCTCTATGCCTTATTTATGAAAGAAAATCTTTGGGCTTCACTTTGAATCAATCTAATTCGAAAAGAGTTATCGAGTCCACAAGTTGGCTCTCGAAAAACTATATATTCCTAAGTATAGCTCGTATTCGAGATATAGCTCCTACTCTGATATCTCTTTAAAGAACATTAAATGAAACCTTAATTTAACTAAAGTTACTCCAAATTTTGGGGCCTGCGGACTCACCTTCTTTGCATTCACTTACATGCCTTCCAGTCAGCTCTTAATTTTCAAAGATTCCTTCAGCACTCGTTCAGACACCTGGCCTAACGCCTACTCGTAGTACAGCCTATTAGAGGCAGTACTACCAAATAAGGATTTTATCTAATTGATTTACAAGGATTGGGTAGAGTTAAGGTAAGGCAATATTTCCTCAAGAAGGAAATAAATATATCCCTTACTACGGGACTGTTTAAGTTGTAGGATGTCTAACAAAACAATATAGGCTATAATCCCTATCGCTCAAGAGTAAGACCTGTAAACTGTATCTGGCAGGCCGATCACGTCACCTGCTATCAAAGCGGAATCGAACCCACAAACCATAGGATCCGTAAATACCAAATAACCCTGCTGCTGCTCAAGTAGAAACCACACTTAACTGAGAGCTTACAAAGACTCGGAGAAACTCTAAGAAAAATCCAATTTCCAAAATAGGAGTAGGATTAAAAACACATATAATAACGTAATAACTTCTAACTAAATCCTTATAATTCAGAAAAGAGAGAAAATCCTAACCAGGGACTACCCTACCAAACCTATCTTACACAGGGATACAGCCTCCCATTTAAAAAGCTGAGAAACTTCCTGTCTCAGAATTACTCATCTGTCTCGAAAAAGTGCAAAAATTCTAAGGAATCTAACATAACCTATGATGCCATCACTAAGGCAAAAAAAGCCAGCATAAAGCTGTGACAAAAATTATCTTCGAGGCGTTGAGGGTAAAGTCTAGCCAAAAATGAAGATGAGGACAGCTCCTCCTCGTATTTATAGAGAACTACCAAAGGGACGCTATGACAAGAAAACAGCTTCCTATTCCAAACAGATTCCCTACGTGGACTTAGTAAGGAGTTTGAATTTCCTAACGTTGACGAATCGACGAAAGATGTTTGATTTGCTATTTTTATATAAAGTATTAAATAATAAAATTGACTGTCCAGAGCTACTCACGAAAATATATCTGAGCGTTCCAACAGGCAGAACAAGACCAGGGAATACTGATACATTTTTCTGTGAAAGGGCACGAACAAATATTCTCAGTAAATCTCCGCTGTGGAGAATGTGTGACTCCTACAATGAATTAAATCATAAAACTGATGTATTAGATGTATTCAGTATGTCAGAATATGTATTTAGAAACATGATTATTACCGAGTACCTGACACTCGGAGTGAATTGATTAATTGTACGGGTAAATGTATATATGTATATGTATGTATTATACGACACTATAATTAGGCATTAAGCCTGTTGTGTTGTTTTCTAAATAAATAAATAAATAAATAAATAAAATGACCTTCCTTACAAAAAAATCCATTGATACTCCAAGAGAAAACACGACACGCTTGGGAGAGTAATGCTCCCGGAAGTACGTTTTTCGCGCGGTACTCTAGCCAGCTGTTTTACGCGCTATCCTAGCCAGTTGTTTTGGTCACAAAATTTATATCATGGAGTACAAGGGAAACAAAACGAGCCCTGCGGGGCTTCTAACCCGTTCCTCCTCCTACTACTACTTATCTGCATAAAAGTAAGTAAATCACTTTTTTGAGTATTGTTTTCATATTGTTTTAATTTAAAACGTGTTATAAAAATGTAAAAAAATGTTTAAAAAATGTCCTCGGGCCGTGTTTGAACCCAAAAGAGATTTTCGATACAGCGCTAGCTCACTCGACCACGAAGACCGATAACAGCAATCGTTTGATTTCTGCTACTTGAATGCACTGTGGCAAGAAATGGATAACGCCAACCAATCAGAACTGTGTTTTTCGTTTCTACTTTCGGAAGCATTACTCTCCTGAGCTAGTCCTGAGGAAACGGTCTTCCCCACATTCCAATGCTGGTTTTCCAGAAATAAACTGGTTTCTAAAGGTAGCAAGAGCAAAAGAAAGATTTTTGCAATAATTTTAAGAAGCTCTAAAAATACAGGGAATATAAATCAGATTTACAATAATAATATTGATAATAATTTTTCATGCTAATCAGAATAAATGAATTAAGGGATACCCAGGCCTGGGTTTTCCATCTTATTTAATTTTAACATAATAAACATATAAGTAGGACAACCATCTCTGCAAACCGATGCTGAGTGTTTGGTGGGATATCCATGAAATAATCCATTTTGAGATCTTGACACTTAACGAGACAAGGAATGCAGAGCACTGTTAGCAGTTTGGACGCCTATGCCTGTATTGTTGAAGAAATGTCCTGCTTCGGTTAATCGCGAAGATATGTTCATCCGAGGTGATAAAGTGTGCCCACAAATGGCAAGAAGGACCTGTGCTAAGATTGAAGAATATGTTAGTAGTGGAAGGACATAGATATCGGAGTAAAAGCACAGCTGTACAGGAAATTGTTAACAATAGGTCTATTTGTTAACCCCATCAGAAGACTGCCGCCTACAGTCGGATAATTTGTGCATGCCGACCAGATGCCGTGGTAGGATTGCCGGCGCCAGCGTCTTTCAGCGCGATTTTCGACCGCGACGAATAGTTGCCTTGCCAAACAGTCGGCAAACAGCCGTAAAGGCGTAGTAAATGCGCCGGCACCGCCGTCGAAGGGAGACCGGCATAAGGAGTCGGCAGAGAGTCGGAAAGACGTCGACAAAGGGCATTTTATTTTAAGATTTTCGACCACTTGCCGCCTCGGCAAAAGGTCGGCAACTTTGAAAAGTAGATCGTCGTGCCGCCACAGATGGGTACCGACTGCTTCTGGTGGCCTGCTACCGTCGACGGCGGAAATCTCTCTTTCCGACCGCGACCTTGTGATGGGGAATGTTTGTTTTGTATACAATAAATGTTTGTTGACAAGATTCTCTGGCAATATGTCTTGTGTTTGACAACGCTTTCGGACAATAGGTATTGTCCTTGCCTACACACATGTGTGCGTTTGGGAACAATGTAAGGAATTCAGCACAACTGTTTGTATGTATAATGCATTAGGATAATTGGCGAGTTGGTTTTCTTTCATCTTTGTTGACAAGATTAGGACAATAGATCTTGCCCTTGACAAGATTTTCGGAGAATAGATGAATGACATTGACTTATATACACCCGCGTGGAAACAATGTAAGGAATTTCAGCACAGCAGTTTGTAAGTATAATAAATTGGGTTCATTGACAGAATGGTGTTCTTTTCTTCTTTGTTGACAAAATTCTCGGGCAATAGGTCTTGTCCTTGGCAAGATTCTCGAAGAATAACTGGATGATCTACACACACACATCCGCATGGGAACAATGTTACGAATTTTAACACAGTTCTCTGTATGTATAATAAATTAGGTTAATTGACAGGTCGTCTTCCTTTGTTCAAGAGAAATGTTTACGGAGAAGAACCCAGGTGAGTGTTGTTTTAAATCTATTGTATTCAGGAATAACGTTTGAATGTTGACGTGACCGGATGCACATACGCAGAGGAAGAATGTTTTGAATTTCTAAGAGAAGCTTTTGTATGTTTAGAGGGAAGTAAAATACCTGTGCGCGTTGCTTTTATTCTACTGTGTTTTATACAGGAATGTCGTTTGAATGTTAACGTGGGTTCTATGATAACAAGTGGGTAGTGAACTTATATGAACTTGTTGTTAGGACGCCATTTTTTTCCTTAAACGCTTAAATACACAGTTTCAGGAGAATGTTGTATGTATTCTGCAATGGCACCAGTCAGAAAGTTAGTTTTTACCGAGCCTTACGGCGAGGACATATTATCATCTCTCACGCGAATGAAGAGGCAAAAGTCCAACAAGCCGGATTGCCCGTACTCTGTAGAAGTTATATATTTATCATCATTTTCGGACAATGAAATTTATTCATCATTGGCGGATGAAAAGGAGGAATTGGATCCTCTGGAAACACCATCACCCAACGGTTTCTCCATCGTCGCTGAGTTATCCATCTTTGTTAAATCCTTCACGATTTTGGAGTTTGAGATACTCTTGTTACAGCGAAAAAGTGGACGTAAAATTCATTATTGAAACAATAAATACATAAGTAAAAGACAAAACTCTAATTTGAAGTGGCTACGTAGAAGGGCTTGAGTATCAGCTTAGACATACTGTTTGTTTATGTCCGCAGAGGAACTTGAAGAAGGCATTCATCAACGTAGACGTAGAGGATATATTCTATATATACATAAAATCTCACCTAATTGGCATCCATACTCGGGAAAATTTTTATGAGACATTTTTTGATCTGATTCAGGAAAAAGGCACTAAATTTCTAAGTGAAGGGATAAACATTCTTCAAAGTAAAGACAAGAAGAAAGCTTATGCGCAGTCATTAATTGGACAGTATGTAAGTAGTTTTTGTTTAAAATGGATTCGCATATTAGTGGATTTGGTGTGGTGATCATATTTGTGTATTTTGTAATGACAATAATATTAGTGAACTATGTGTTTTAAAAACTATAAATGTATATTTACGTCTAAATGCAATTCCGTGTAAACAATGTTCGTTGCATCTTTAAGACCAATGCTTGTTCCTTCATACTACTGGAATATTTGCTGTACAGCATTTATCCAATTAGAAAACTCTTGTTGATTTGTTTATAGTATTTGAAGAAACACATAGTGCAATTTCAATCACAAACTTTCGAAAAACGAGTGTATGTTTAAAGATGCCGAATTTATCGGACAAATTATTCCGTTGTTCATGCCTCCTTATGTGAAATTTCACCAAGTGCTAATCAATATATTATTGACATAAAGGTTTTGATATTTCAAATATCGAATTTACTATTCGTGAATTTTGTGTAACTGCGTGTGATGATACAGTAAATTTGCATTTTAGTAAAGTCGCCGTTTGAATACAATCAATTATCTTTAGGATGTCAAAAACAAATTGATTGGTTAACAAATAAATTGCACGGATTAGTTGGAATATTAAAAACGAGTATACCATATCACATATACGTAACCTTTTATATCAATTATGTTCGCAAGATACAACCTTTTATTGTAAAGGAGCAGAGAAATCAATTTGGATTAAGAAAATATTTTCTTTAGATTATAACCGCTACTAGGTTATAGAAGTATTTTTTGTGGACACTCTGTATATTTCGTAAAGACAGTGATTATTATTTTCGATTTATACTCTATTCTGCGACGCTATAAGTTCTTTCTTCGGTGGGAATTGCTTCCTTCCCACGCAACTGGACAAAGAAGTCTTTCATCGTTTTTTCATATATATATTTAAAACATTGCTTTTAGTGAGAAAATTTCAGTTAGTGACGAACCATTTCAGTGTTTCTCCCTGACTTGTTATTATGCACAGTATATATTCTATAGTTATTGGGAACTGAATTAAGTGCTTTCTTTAATCGCTTATGAAACATTGCAATAGATTAGAGCAGACTAGACCAGAACAGGTATTCAAGTGACCAGAGTGACGCCAGTCACGTGATTTGCAGTTTCTTATCTGTACTTTCTCATGCCCGAGTTATCGCAGTGTCTCGTGCATCGTGGGCAGTTTACTAAAATTAACATAAATTAGTTTCCGTATTCTGTTTGCATGTGCACAATGACATCTGGACAACAGAAAGTATTTTGTGTACTACGTTTTGCGGAGTGCAAGTCAGTGATAACTGTTCAGCGTGGCTTTCGTACTAAGTATGGTGTGGATCCTCCTACTGCACAGAGCATTAGACGATGGCATGAACAATTCCGAACAACAGGTTGTTTGTATAAGAGAAAATCACCGGGACGTCCTTGAGTGCCCGACGCAGACTTGGAGCGCGTCCGTCAATGTTTTACACGCAGTCCGCATAAATCCGTTCGTCGTGCAGCTCGACAGCTCAACATGTCCTCGATGTCCGTCTGGCGTGTGTTGCGTCGTCGTTTACACATGAAACCATACAGAATTCAGCTACTGCAAACTCTTTGTGAAGTGACAAAGAACGACGCATGGAGTTTTGTAATTTCATTCTTAGCAAGATTGCAGAGGACGACAGTTTTGTTCCACGCTTAGTGTTTAGTGACGAGGCAACATGCCATTTGAATGGAAATGTGAACCGCCATAATGTGCGAATATGGGGAACGTAACACCCACTTGAAGTTGTACAACAGGAGTGGGACTCGCCAAAAGCTAATGTGTTTTGTGCAGTTTCCCGAAAAAAGATGTACGATCCATTTTTCTTTGCCGAGAACACTGTGACGGCGATAACCTACCTTGATATGCTTGAGTAGTATCTTTTCCCACGGTTGGAGACTGATTCGAATGATTTCATCTACCAACAGGATGGGGCACCGCCACACTGGCATGGGAAATTGCGGGGATTTTTAAATCCAACGATTCCACGAAGATGGATCGGTCGCACTGGACCAAATGATGCAGCGTTACATTACTGGCCTCCAAGGTCACCTGACCTTACTGTATGTGATTATTTCTTGTGGGGGTTTATAAAAGACTCCGTTTATGTGCCTCCGTTACTAAGCACATTGAATGAACTGCGACATCGCATAACGGCAGCTGTGGAAGCTGTAACTGAAGCTAGCTGCAGTTGACATGCTAGCTGCAGTTTGGGACGAATTTGAATACTGCATGGACATATGCTGTGCATTTCACGGGGGGCACAGTGAACACCTATGAACAGGTGCAAAAAAAAAAAAAACTTTTTGAGTTTCACTGTCATGCAAAACAAAAACTATTTGTATATGTTTATTAGTTTCAGAAATACAGACTTGCCAAAGTGGTTGAATTTTTTGATACACCCTGTATAATACCAAAACCGGAAACCAAAGTTGGTAAAGCAACTTTTCCTCCCTTGCCCAAGGAAAATACAATAGCCATTGTATAAACTTTCCTTCCAAAGTTTTACCTAAAGCCAGGTTAAGCATATATATAACAACTTTTCTATAAATTGACTACTGATTCCCGATAGAATAGCTATAAATTGAGCTAATTATGTTTTCCTACACCTCGTGAAAATAAAGAAAAAGTTGAAAAGTACAAGATGTCCTTTTCTTCACAAATTCAAAGAGCACAATTATTTTCTTTCTTTCATTTCACGAAATGTACACATTTCCCCAAATATCTTCCTGTTAACTCAATTTCATCTAGAAGAGGCAGGTTTCAAAGAAAATACCTTTTGTTTTTCTCAAATGATTATTTAACAAATCAGAATTTCAACATTTTTCTCACACCAACAATGAATTTCAAAATACTTCCAGAGATTTCTACGAAAAGTAAAAGGTCTTTTCTACCAACACACATCTGTTTTTCTTGAACAATAAACTGAGATCACAAAAGCTCCACTGACATGATTTTTCGACTAGTATCAACAGCTAGAATGCTCTCATGTATTTCTAAATTCCATTTTCACTTTCCTAAGAAGTCAAAAATAAGCTATTATCCTCTCACGTACATCCAATTTTTTAAACAATAAGGCGGTATTTGAAGATCACATAAGCTCCACTGACAGTTTTTTGACTAGTGACAATCGGTAGAACGTTGTCATCTATGTTATACTCACACATCGGTATTTTACAAGATAAATGAGTTACAGCTCAGAATCAAAACAAAGACTCTACTTCCTGTCATCTTCGTCGAATTTCGAACAAAGCCCTGTGTTTCGAGATCACGTCAAATAAATCTTAAATCCGTGACATTAGGTTGAATGATACCATACATTCTTATGTTCAATTGTCATTATCTTACAGGGTAAATGGCCTACAGCTACCAAACTTCGTCACAACCAAACGAATGACGTATTGTCTTCGATTTCTCTTAGGTGTGTCGAAATTAAAAAAAAAAAACACCCAACAGTGCTTTTATTCCGATATCTACTTTCTTCCACTACTTATGTTTGGGAAAATGTTCCCACCCAGCGTTTTCACCACTTGGTTTTGTACCAATAAACTACTATGTTTTTCACAGCCTGCAATACTGCCTTACCTGGAAAACACTACAAGATGAGGATGACGTGTGACGAACAGCGACCCAATTCTTTGACTTCAAAACCGGTGACTTCATTCAGCGATCGAATTCAACAATTGGTTGACAGGTGACGGAATGTTGTGGAGAACGATGGATACTATTTTACTTGATAATGGCAGTGTACCACATATGTTATCGTTCTCACGGTACAAAAATACGACATTTATGGAATACCTAGCAATCAGATTCGTACACCCCGGAATCTATTGAGGTTAGTGGGACGAAATTTTGCATTTGAACTTTTCATTTAAAATAATTCGATACGGGTTTCATGTCTTTTCATATTTGGTTTATAAAAGAAGAAAGGAGGTTGGTAATAAAAAGGGATAGAAAATAGAAGTGTTATAGTAAGAGGCGATAACACGAATCTCAAAACACATAAAATATTTGAATAAAGAGAGGAAGGACATAAATATTGTCAAATCTTTTTCAATACGTTTTTTATTATTTTACTCGAGATTTCTTCACAGTTTGTTATTAAAATACATATCAACATATCCTCATTTTATTGTCCTAACTAACAAATATTTGTTAATAGTAAAGTACTTTAGATTGATAGAGCTTTTGGGGGTTCAGAATTTCATGTCTCCCCCCGTTACGAAATCCTAGCTAAACGAACCAATATATGTTACAGTAAAATAGTTTAGAATGATCTAGCTCCTGGTGTGGTGACCACAGTATTTCATGTCACGCCCCCCCCCCCTTCACAAAATCCTGGCTACGTGCCTGCGTGCTGAGAAATTCGTTTTCGCTATCGGACTCGGGTCCAATCGAGGCGCTGCCGAAACGAGTACCAATACTATAGACGAAGCAACAAAAACTTCATGTCATGATGGAATACCAACGAATATCAAATTATCACCAAGGAGTTACTACAACCACACCAAAAAGCTTCATGAGGAACAGTCAACTACCTGGTATAATAAACAACAATCACTACCCGGAAATTTTATTGGACAATCTCTAATTCACTGCTGGATCACATGAAAAAAAAAAAAAAAGATCATTAAAACCTGGACTCGTCGAGAAATCATAATTTATAACCGACTTATTTTTGGAACTGCGCTGACTCCTATAAAATTATTTCAAATATGGAAAAAAACCTATATATCACTGCTGGTGCGATAAAGGAATAGAAAGGAATAATAGTTCATATTATTTTTGAATGTGAATTGTTTCTATCTCTGCGCTCACAGTTATTAACACAATTATACAAGTACCTTGGTTATGCACCATTTTTATATCAATATATATTGGCAATCAACAATTGGCCATCAATTAAAGCATTAATACATTTTCTCATAACTTCTGGAATAAATATTTTTTAAAAATCAACTATTGAACAATCGATTTCACCTGGACATATGGAATACAGCAAAGTAATAGGGATAATCAAGAATATTAAAAAATGATTTCTTTTTATTCATCTTTTTATAAAGTTGAAAACAGGCAATTATGATAAAGATTGTGCACGTAGTGAAGACCGGCTACCAGAAACATTACTAAAGAATGGAAACCATATTACTTTTTTGGAACTTTATACAATCTTGTCCATCTGTCATTCTGATGCGTGATTAGTGACATACTAAAGAGTTCGACTAACATGTTTCCTACAATAGTCAAACTTTTAGTATGACGCTAATCATACATCAAAATGCCTCTGCAAAGGCCTTCTGTGACTAACTATTTTCAGTATCTGAAAACAATTATTCTTCTTTTTTTGCAATTTTAGCACATACTGGTGGTTACCTGGTGCGCCGATTGTACAGCTGGTGCGCCGATTGAATAATTTGCAGAATTCTAGAGAAGAAATTCTACGGAACAAAAGAGAAAGAAGAGGAAGAAAAAGAAAGAGGAAGAAGAGATTGTCTGTTGAATTGACCGTAAACACTGAATTGGTAACTTTTACTTTGAGGTTTCAGTTTCGTTGAAGATTGAAATTAATTTAGCGTGGTAAAAGCAACCATTCATTTTAGATGTGTTCTGAATTTATGACAACTTTTACTTCATTTTGTATCTGATTACTTACACGGTGTAACAGTTGTATAATACATACAGTTGTGATACAATGCAATACTCCAGAATTAGTTATTGAAATGTTACTATTCTTTTAATTTGCTTGTGAGTACTGAGTCCATGCATATACCATGATCGTTACAGTGCTAAAATTAAAAAAAAAAAAAAGGTAATAGTTAAGAACAGCTACTTCTCATCTCCCGTGCACGAGGATACATCTTATTGTTGCACTACCTAAACACCCTAAGTACAAGGGCAAGAACTCAGTCTATTACCTGCTTTTTAACATCCTAGATAGTCAATGAATAATTCCTGAAAGTATGGCGTTTCTCGTCCTTCCCTAAATGGGAAGTACGGCTCCTTAACTATAACCAAAAAAAAAAAAAAAAAAAGGCATCTAAAAATTAGATACAAATGTTATCTAACCGAGCTGTTGGTTTCGTTAAAAGGAAGTAGGAACGTCTGCCATTGTGTGTATGAGCGTAAACTAGAGTATTGTAAACACGTGGGTTTTGGCAGATATGACTTGTAAAATAACAGTCACTCGTTAAGTGCAAATACAGCTTTATATTATGTGCAGAAGTACAGGGTGGCCGAAAAGTAGGAATAGAGTACCGTGCTGCATTTAGGTTTGATTAGTTTGTAAGGTTAGGTTACTTGATAAGTCTTTAGATAGACTAGAACAATGACTCGATCCGGTTCTCATAGAAGCTTCAATTATCACTTAAATTCAGCAATCCGTGGTGCTTATAAAAATTTAATAGATTCTCTTCATTATTCTTATATAATTCTGTAAAACTCAATGCGGAAATATCACATTCAACACACCGATTTGCCATTCTATACTACTACCATGCTCCTGAATCACTGAAACCTTCCGAGTGTTGCAAATAGTACCCACTTCTATGTATCTTTTCCCGTATTAAACATAATTTTACTGCCAAACTTACACACCTAAACACCACATTAAGAACTCAAAATCATTATTTTTTACCTCATTTCTCCTGTAAATTTTTCTATTTTTTTATAAAAAAAAAACGGAGGGCAACTCTAAACTTAACTTAACCCAGCATTTCTTATTGTTATCCATCAGGTAGACAGTTTTTTTTATTATTATTTGTTCTTAATGTGTTATTGCTTACATCTTAAGCTTGGAAAAGCAGAAAAAAATAAACCCATAAACTAGAATTTTAAGTCGATCAGTACAGGGGTTGTTGCGTAATGAAATACACATATATAATTTCATGTATCCGCCAATTCCCAGTTCTAGCTGTTTTACCCACTAGGAATATAAATAGCATTAAAATTCTTTACTGCAAAATAATTCCTGAAAATAAAACAACCAGCACTGACAATTAACGTCCACACATCGAGTGAGCGCGATAGTTACGATAGAAGGGTAGAATAGGTTCGTATCAGTTTCAAATTACTGCAAATCCCAATTTCAGATAACAACTAACAAACTTTATTTTGTGAAATTTATAACAAATAACTTGAACGAAAAGTAATAAAGAAAGTCTTGCAGTGGACTAAATTAACTATCAGATACAACATCCAATGAGAAAGTAACACACATTAACTTTTTTTTTCCAAGCTTTGTTTGACACTAGAATTTTTAGATATAAAATCCCCACTTTAAACGCAATAAAGCACTGCTTATCGAAACTTTAAATGATATTGAAATTCTCTACCCAATACGAATAACCAGGGTTAGCTACTGAAACTTAATTTATAGTTAAAAGCAAAATCCAAAAGGGGTTTATTCAAATAGCTTAACCAAGGCATTTAATGGTTACGTAAGTTGACAAAATCCAAGTTTCTTTCATTTATTTTCCTTTTCATTATTTCCTTTTTCAAACAAGACAATAAGAAAAGTGAAATGGAAGTTTCTAATGCAAATAAGAATAACTAACATACAAACCAGAAACTGTTTCATTCATTTTCATTTCCCCCTTTTTTTTTTTCCTGTCTCCAAACCTGTTTCCTTTACAGAGCCTTTTTAATGGTTAGATATTCATTTGGTCTCCTTGCAGCCAAAATCCACTGGTTCCTGTCGTATCAACTTCAAATATTAACACCTCCATTTCACAATTCCCACTATCAAGTTTTCGAACTTCACTCAAGCAGTACCTATGTTAAATTGCACCGTCCGCTAGTTAAGCAGCAGGCAGCTGGCTGCAGCGACAACTAGCGACACAGAGCGGAAAGCTCGCGCACTTCACCACAGGCACCACCAAGGTCACTCAATTACGAGTATCTCACGAAACTATTGCTATTTTAAAACGGAGATTTTATTCACAAACATTTTACATATTTTTATTTTTCGACTAAACGTAACACATTAATTTCCCCCTCCCCTGTAGAAGGCAAACAATACTATTAGACAAAACAAGAGGAGAAAAATAAAAATTATTTGTACATTACCAAATTTCCCTCAAAATCAATATTATATGGTTAATCCTCTTACAAACTTAGATTAGCCACTCCATTACATATTAACGACAATCACGCGACGAACACGGATGATGATGATGGGCTCTACCACCACAACTCCTAGCCCTTAACAATAATGAAGATTTTCCTGCAGGAAAAAACAGAATAAAACAAACACAACAAGAATTCCAACAAGACATATAACAATAAATCTCAATACAAATACCAAACAATTCAAGTATATATAAAGGTATCTTAATTATTATTACTCTGAGCATTAGGAGGAACGATAAAGATTTTACAAAAGGATACATGGCGTTTCAATCTTATATTAGGATTCTCTACACTTCTTAACCACACTGTGTTCTGTGTAGGTTTACTTAACACCTCAAATGGACCATCCCAAGGAGGAGCAATTTTAGGGTTAAAGTGCTTTTCCACTGACAATTTTAACATTCTTTTCACTAAGACAAGATCTCCTACATGTACATTAACGGGAATATGTTTCTGAGAGTAAATTTTCTCACTACGTTTCCAGGAATTCTGAATGTTATTACAGATAATAGCAAATTTCTCATCTTTATTTAGGTCATCGTCCAAAATTTCTAGATCTAATGACCATTTAATGTCAAGAGGATGATAAAACTTTCTTCCCATATAAATTTCACTAGGTGAATAACCAGTAATTTCATTCATGCTAATGTTGATAGTGAACGCGATTTTAGATAACAATTGGGCCCATTTTCTTTGTGACTTATCAACGTATGCACGAATTAAATTCTTCACCGACCTTATGGTTCTTTCCGCCTTATTCGGCGACGGGTTATAAGGGGATAATTTTACATCCTGAATACCATAAGAGTACAAAAATTGAGAAAAGTACTCTGATACAAAATATGTCGCGCCGTCGTGCAAGACAGAACCTGGAAATCCAAATCTCAGACAAAGATCTAATAATTTATTACAAATAGTCTTAGAATTTAATTGTCTCAAAGGTTCTAAAAACACAAATCTACTGAAAGAATCTGTTACAATCAAAATAAACTCGTATCCCGAACTATTGGGAAGACGCCCAGCTACGTCAATGTGCCAAATGTAATTCGGATGCTTAACATTTCTAGTATAGTAATTTCCCATAGGTTTCTTAGTTTTATCTTTACATTTCTGACATATTTCACAAATATTCACATAGTTCTTTATATCTGAATACATTGTTGACCATGTAAAGCGAGAAGCAACCTTTTGTATCGTTTTCTTAATTCCCATATGACCTCCCGGTACTAAAGAATTATGAGCATACTCTAGAATGCTATTAATTAAAGAAGAAGGTACGACAGCTCTAAAACCTTGACCAGATTTACCTTTTGTTCGTTTTAGCAAGATGTTATTTTGTAATTTGTAACCTCTTACCTCTTGCTTACTTTCGAGTTTGGTTATAATCTCTTGCAGCTCTGGGTCTTTCCTTTGATGCTCTTTCAAGGATATACTGAAATCAGGATACTTCCAAAAATTTACAAAAGACACATTTACACTTTTACCATGATCTTTGACAACTTCAACAGTATCCGCGTCTTTCGTATAAAATTCTAAATGATTGCCAACACGGCTGAGAAAATCAGCTATACAATTTACCTTAGTGCGGATATGGACTATTCTAAACCTCAAACGTGCAAGTTTCTCCAAAAGAGTTCCATACCGACGTTGTCTTTTATGATTTGTAAGAAGCCAAGAGAGGCTTTTACTATCGTTGTATACAACAAATGGATTGAATAGATAATATTCAAATCGTTCTAAGCAAAGAGTGAGGGCTTTAAGTTCCAACTCATAGACATTTTTACTCCAATCTGTAGGGGGAATTGCTTTAGAGAACATAGCAACAGGTCTCAAATTACCATTTTCATCATATTGACTTAAAACTCCCGAATAATGACGCAAACTACTATCCGAATGGACAATAAAGCTTGAGTTCATATCAGGAACTTTCAAAATTACATGAGAACAAAATTCATCCTTCAATCTTTGAAGAGCAATATCATGATCTTTTGTCCACTTAAATACTCGTTTAGGAGATCGTAATTCCTGTAGAGGAGCTATCAATTCCGAATAATTTCTTACAAATTTAGAGTAAAATGCAAAAAATGAGCATATTTTATTCACTCCTTTTCGATTTTTAGGTTTAGGAATATCCTGAATTGCCTTAATTCTGTCAGAGTCAATACACATAGTTCCCTTTTCAAAACGAAACCCTAAGTACTTTATAGATTGTTGAAACAAAAATGTTTTCTTAGGGGAAATTGTTATACCCCATTTTCTTAAACGGGAGAGAACATCCTCTAACAATTTCTTATGTTCTTCCACATTAGAGCTAAACAATAGAATATCATCATAGAATACTTCCAAATTCTTTCCAATTAACCCATCAAGTACCTTATTCATTGAATTACTTAACACAAATGGACTATTTAGAAAACCCATAGGACAAACCTTAAATTGATAGATTTTATTTTTTGTGACAAAGGCAGTATAAGGACGGCTGTCTTTAGTCAAGGTCAACTGAAAGAAGGAGGATCGGAGATCCAGTTTACTAAATATAGAGTGATTAGAAATACTTGATATAACGTTCTCCATGTTAGGAGAAGGAAAATTATTACAAATCACCCGCTTGTTCATTTCTCCATACGCTACAACCAAACGACTACTTTTATCTGAGTTTTTTACAAGAAAGCATGGGGAAGTAAAAGGTGAAAAGTCTACCCTCTCTACAACATCATCTTTCTCAAGTTGTTCAATATATTGTTCTAATTCTTTTTGTTTAAAGGTAGGGAGATGATAAGGTTGTTGTCTAATGGGAGTATTATCAGTTACTTCTATTTTATATTCAAAGTTCTTGACTCTACCGATTTTATCCGATATCACATCTTGATAATTGTTTAAAATTGTATCAACATATTTCTGTAAACTAGGATCTATTTGTAAAAGTTCAGGCGAAACCTTATAATTACCTTGTAAATTTTCCTCGGTAATCTTCTCTGGATGAAGAACCGAATGATCATAACAAAACTCCAACTCTGGGTCTGGTTCTTTTGGAACAGCTCCATATGACGTGGATGCAGCAGCTTCCGGCAATCCATGCTGTTGTTGAAAACTCACAGAAGTACTAGGAGTAGAAGATGTTTCCAGCGAACCTAGGTTGCATGGTGGTTGCCTTCCACGATCCTCTCCCCTAGAAGTATAAAGGGAAGAGCGCACAGTTTCTGCCGACAACTGGGAGGCATCATGTATAGGTACGCTTAATCTTCGATTTTGTACTCTATATAAGTTATTTGGTAAGTCTATAACAGCACTATACTTTGTATGAAAACTGTTACCCAAAAGAATATCAAAGTCGTCCGACTCGATGATATAAAACAGTTCACAAAACTGCTGACGTCCCATGCGGAAGTAAATACGAACTCTCTGTTTGACGAGAATCTGAGTATTTCCAAGACCCATAGTTCGTAAATTCACATTCTCACTTTTTATACGACACATACTACTTAAACGTTGATAATAGCGCTGACTAATGAAATTATTACTACTGCCAGTGTCTATTACACAAGGTACAGCTTCGCCTTTTATATAAATTAACACCGAAATTAAATTCATTAATCTTTTATCAGGTGTATGAGCTATACTTGATTCAGTAGATTCCCCATATTCATTTATTTTCACATTAGACCGTGGTTGAGAATGAACACCCCGTACTCTATTGAATTTATCTAAATCTGAATGAGGACATTTACATTTTAATGTATTATTACCCAAAGATCTATTTACTTTTGTAGCCTGACTATTCTCCCTCATTTGCATTCCACTAATTGAGTCGTCTTCATAACCTAACTGGTGAACACTAGGATGATTAATATAACATTTTTGTTTCGGTACCTGAACCACTGAGCTACGCATGCCACGAGCCTTTAACATATTAGGTGACTTTTGTGTTGTGACCAGATTTTGTTTGTCCCCTAAGGTTCGTTTACTTAACTTATAATAATCCCTTTTATATCGGAACAAAGCATCAAACCTAGCAGCTAAAGTTAACAAGTTTTCAAAAGTGTTAGGAAATCCGTGCTCAACTAAAAATTCATGAGTTCGAGGAGTAACCATATTTACAATTAGACTACAAATAGTATGCTCATCAAAATTCATATCCAAAACCTTAATTATAGATAATTTAGAATCAATAAAGTCATAGAGTGTTTCCTCTTCACTCATAGTAGTGTAAAAATATAACTTCATATATTGAGTTCTAGCAATAGTAGAGATGAAACGCAACATTATTCGCCTACAAACAGTCTCCCATGAGAGGGAACTTCCAATCAGAGATTGTACCATCTCCTGAATTTCCCCTTTTGTTCGAGAAAGACAAGCGATTAGCACCAAATCCAACGGGAAATCCCGTCCCCTGAGAAAACTATCTAAACGAAGCAAAAACTTGAAAGTCAAGTCTGTATTTCCTCCATCAATTACTGGTAAACTATTAATTTCCTCCATTAAGACTTTATACATGCTATCCGACGCATGCCTTGAAAAATTGAATTGAAATTGACGGGTTAGTGGAGGTACCATTTCGGTCCGACCACCCCCTCTCACATTGGAGGCTCCCCTTCCCATATTAGGAGAAGCACTATTATAATTAGGAATTTGTCTTCCGCTCAAGTCATTTTCAAATAAGGGATTTTCATATTGATACCCCACAAACTCATCGCCACTAGAGCTAGATTGATCATTATCGTGTACAAAACCAGCCCTTCTATCATTAAACTGCGCCATATTACTCTTAAATACAAAACAATATAACGGGGAGAGAGGAATTACATATATACATATAAACACTACAATATAAATTGGGAATTTTATATCTATTATGTTTCTGTAATATACTTCCATCAAGTTTCCTCCCACATTAGCATGCGACTTCCATAACTATCAATTTTCCGCATTTAGCAACCTGCCATAAACAATGCAAGAGGTACGAGAACATTAACGTCTATATACAAACAGTACCAATTGCAAACAGTGCGAATTGAACCGAATAGTAAGATTGTTGTGCAGCAATAATCATTCAAAATGGAAAACGGTGTTGAAGACTGCACAAGACTTACTTAATTATTCATATAATAGTGCCATTGATTGTACGCCTGCTGAATTATTTATTTCTTTTTCGGCTGTTGACAGATTTAGGGAAAAATTTCCTTGGCCTCCGGAGTTGCAGAATATGGAGAATTCAAGACGTCATATTCAGGTTGAACCACGATTGTTTTCGAAAAGAAAAAGAAAATTACAAAATAACGTGGTAGAAATTAAAGAAGGAAATTTAGTAATGGTTCGAACACATTTTCTATCTGATGCGTTCAAAAGAATTACTCACAAGTACATGCCTGTTTATACCGGGCCTTATGTTGCTACAAAAGTGCATCATAACTCTGTTTCGTTAAAAGATTTAAAGGGGAGAGAAGTACCTACACAAAATTTACAAAATGTGAAACTTTTCAATTGTTCTAATGAAAAACGGGAGGAGCTATTAAAAGATTATAAATAGTTATATATATATAAAAAAAAAAAAAATTGTTGAATTTTTTTTTTTTTACAGGCCACTGGGAAAAATGTAACGTACCGGTTTACCGGTAGCGATTACATTATATTGATACCGGTATGCATGTTGATACTCGTTTACTCGTTACATGTTTGATGGCTCCCGTATTGTGTATCTGTGCCAATTTTATTTTATTATTGTTATGTTCGTGTGTTTGTGTTAATTACATAGGTTAGTTGTTGTTAGGTCGGTTTGGCACACCTTGGCAGACCTTTGCTTCCCCTGATATTTCGTAATTATATATAGATTTAGGCTATTATTCTATATCTGAGCACACGTTTGACTTGTAAAACCTATATTGTTAGGCGGAATATAATTATGTATAAATAAATTAACCGGTGTCACAATGTGCATTGTGCTGAAGAAAAACTGCATTGCGGTAATACAAATATAATTACGATAATAATAACGAAACATTACAAATGCACTTCAAAAATCATATTAAATAGTTGAATAGTAGAAAGGGGATTTGTATTACACACTTTATTAATTTGAAAATGGTATTATTATTACTCACCAAGATTATCAATTCAAAATTCTTGTATTTTTATACTTAATTATCAATAGAGCATTAGGCTTAGCGTTAGGCCTAATAATAATGACAATTCAGTGAAGCTTTAGTGAAGTTTTCTGCTGGGTACTACCAAACTCAACTGATTAATAATATTAGACGTATTAGGATTATATTTATAAACAGTAAAATCACTAAATTGGGATAAAGCAAACATGATTTTAAGGATAGTTGTTGATATACTGATTTTTCTAAATTAATGCAATTAACTATAGTGTGAATTAATAATTATACATAAAATAGGATATGCACGAGTAGTTAGGTATAGAAGAAGAAGAAGAAACAAATACAAACCAGCAGCAAAGGGGGTGAGAGAACTCGAAGTTGAAATTTATTATATTCTGAAATTATTTGATTTGTGATATTAACCTATAAAAAAAGATTGTGATTTAGGAACACCTTAAATAGTTTCTTTAGATTGCCGAGTTCTCGCAAAATTTAAATTCAACCTTTTCTGATTCCACCCCCGCTGGTCAATAGTTGCTGGAAGCCATGATAGCAACCAGCACATAAAAACCAGTTTGAGGAACCAGCAGATGACCAAGATTCCCTGCCATCCGGGACTGGAAGGTTGTTCATCTTATGATTCCTTAAGACTGTAAGTAATTGTACCTGACTTCCAGGTAACCAGATTTTTCTTATTTTGAACAATAACATCTTTATGGAGATAAAAGTTCGTCTTCCAAGATGGCGTCGGTGACGTAGGAGTGTATTGTGAAATTCAACAGTTTGAAAATTTTTTATAAAAAAAACTAATAACTCTTGGAAGTAATCTTGCGAAAATGATCAATATGAGTACTATGGATAGCTAAATTTCGTTTGCGTTACGCATCTCGCTTATCTGCCATAAATGTCTCCACGTTACTATTAATCTTTACAGTCAATTCAAAATTTTGCATGATAGAATGAATCTTAGGTCGGAATGCATTTAAATATAAGCGAATTTATCCTTATTGCGTATTCGGTACATGTTCTTAGTTACTGTAAACTCACGGTATGATTAGCTTAGCTTCGGAATATTTTATGAAGGTTGACTTCACCTTGTGGCTCTTAGATTTATATGACTGACAAACTAATGAATTGATCCACCACATTAGTATGAATTTTCTTGCATGTTGTAAAAAAAGAAAAAGTAGATACATAAAACAATAACGTTCCATATTAGTATTGAGAATATCCTGTCACGTACTTACGTTTCTTATCATCAATCATACCATCTGTACATAATTCGCTGTCCATTATTATTTTTTTTTCTTTTGCTTCCTTTCTTTTCTTTGTAGTGCATGAATAAAATATTTAATGTGTTGTCCGAGGGCGGGCTAAATGCTTAAGCCATATCTGATATATGCTACAGTTTTAGAACTCAGTTGGAGTTATACAGTAGCAACACAGATTGGAGGACATTGTAGAATATGAGTGACAGTTAGATAATTATGTCTTCAGAAATGGAACGTTCAGTTTTTTTTCATAGATAATTAAAAAGGGGATGGATGGATCAGTATTTGGTAGATTTTTTTTTTCTTTTCTTGTCTGTAAAACCAGTCATGATACGAATTTAGTCGAAAAGCAATTATTGTAAAGTTCCGTAGTTGGCTACTCAAGATCAATCCTTGTCTGAGATATTGTAACTAATGTACCGATTCGCTGAAACTGTCTTGTGATTATCAAATATATCAATTGAAGTATCGATATGCAACTTTATGAAACTGTTATGAGATACAATTGTCTTAAGTTATTAATCAAACTGGATTTTTTTTTCAAACTTGTCTCCGTTTTGTAATGATAAACCGACCTAAGATAATAAAATTGTTATCCTAACTTGAGCTTATGATTTCGAATAAACTAATTTGTTAAATAGCAATGTGAACAGTGATATATATAGAGGTTGTAATAATACGGAATCTTACTGCTGGTTTACTGCTTAAGCAAGAACCTAAATGTCATTTTCTAGAACCGAGTCAGTTGTGCGTTATCTCGTTGGAACAAAGCAGTATTACAGAACTTAGTTTTTTTTTCCTTTCTTTATTACCTATTCAAAAATTTGTAAATTATCATAGTGTATAATATTTAGAAATACTCATCACTCTGTTTTTATTGGATTTTAAGAATCTTTAACGAAGTGGTAATTCAATTCAGGATTTTTGATTTATTTTCGAGATTTTCTCATTCCTAAAAAAAAAAAAAATAAATAAAAACGTGTTTTACAAAGTGGCGACCCAAAGCCAAGGATGATTATTAACTTCGCTGTAGTATGTAATACTGGTGTGAGATTCTGTAATTATAGTGGGGATAATTATGGTAGATATTGGAGATGCGTGACCCAATTACTATGTAGAAAAATGAGTGAAGTATCAGTGAGACGACACGAACCAGAAAAGTACAGTTGTTGTGATAGCAGTAGTGCTAAAGACAATGTAGCTATTTGTTGTGAAAGCTGTGACCAATGGTTCCATATAAAATGTTTGAATATGTCATCAGCTGAATTAGAGATTCTAAGACAATCGGAGGACAAATGGTATTGTGTTACATGTAAAGTGCAAGGAAATAGAGAAGTAAATACTGAAATGAATGTACAAGCTGAAATCAATGCTGTTCTAGGTCAGGATGACATTGTTGTTACTGGTAGAAAAGAAAAGCCAAAGAAATCTGTTCCAGAAATCGAAATAGGGGGTGGTCCTCTTTTAGATAAGTTAACAACGATTATTGCAGGGTTGAGATTAGATATGTCCTCATTTAGAGCAGAAATAGCAACAAATATAAGTGACTTAAAAACAGAAATGTCATCTATCCGAACGGAAATTAGTAATGAAATGACAACTAATATAGGTGAATTAAAGTCAGAAATGTCAAAGATGGGTAATGACATTGTATTTCTTAAGGAATCTTTTTCGTCCATAAAAGGGGAGTTAAGAAATGAAGTATCGCAGCTTAAATCTGAAATTGAAGAAACAAAAATTAAGTTTGGAGAATCTGTAGTCGAGGTTCAGGAGAAATTTTCTAGGGAAATAACTGATATTACTAAAGATATGGATAAGGTTAAGTCTGATGTAGGTATTTTAAAATTAGATCTTAAAGAATCGACTGAAGATATGGATTGTAAATTAGAAACTGTTACCAAAGAAATATCTGCATTGAAAGTTCAAATTAGTAAAGTTAGTGTAACTGTAGAAACAGAAACAAAATTTGTAAAAGAGCAACAAGCTGAAGAAACCCGGAAGTTGTATGAATTAAATGAGAGAACAACGAACATGGTGAAAGTGTTAGAAAAGGACGTAGTTGATGCATATCGACATGGGCGCGATTTATGCAAACAAAACACTGAAAGTTTAAAGACCTTAGTATATGATCACCTAAATAAAAATAATTCAGATCAGTCGAGCCCCATTGACCAAAATTTGATTGGAAAAACATCGAAGCCTGTTAGAACCGAGAATAACATGTCTAATGAAAACAATGAGACTCCGGTATTCATGTTAGATGGGACGCGAATTAACCGAGAAGAAAACGTCGTACACATAAATCTATCTTCATCATCTGACTCGGATGAAGAGAGAAATAAGTATAAAAATAAAAATAAACGGCTTAGGAATAAAACCGGTAGAAAGAGGACGTCGTGTCGCGAACCGTGCGTCATGCAATGTAAAAGGGCAGACATAGTTGTAAATAATAATGTAGAAATGGAAACTTCAGAGCTAGATAAGACAAGTAAACAATGGGAAAACAGTCCCTCATACAAAATGGGTGCGGGATCTTACCTGCGCGAATTACATCACTTTCCACGGTTTGACGGACAGCTAACTCAGGGAGTGGCACAAATTTTTTTAGATGATTTGATGCAGACAATGAATATGTATGTATTAACCGATAGGGACCGCCTATATATAATTGCAAGATGTTTAGAAAAGTCAGCTAAGATTTGGTATAGAAGCGTAGTAAATCAAATCAAAACATTTCAAGATTTTGTCAGATTATTCAAATTACAGTACATATCGGAGCGAATGGAGAGAGCACAAAAGCGCCATCTCTATTCGTTGCGGTATGACAAAAGTAAACACTCTTCCTTGTTGGGATTCGTTCGGCATATTGTAGAGAAATATAATTCCATTGTGACATCGCCTTCTGATCAGGAATTAAAGGATCTAATATTAGATTGTCTTCCAAGCGAAGAATCGAAAATTTTAAAGCTAGGATCGGTCACTACCGTGCAGGATCTAATACTAAGGATAGCGGAATTAGAATGTAATCCCAATTCTTGTCCAGATTTCAGTGGTGTAAAATTTCAGAATAGGAAACCGCAAATAAGGAAGACTTTTGTTTCGCAGTCTAACTCGACTCGAATTGATAATGCTGCTCAAACAGAACCGATGAAAAATGAAACTTTAGGAAACGAGAACCATTTTCGAACTTTAACTAATCAAAATTTTAGAAACAATAATGGACGACAACGTCAAAATTGGAGGAGAAATCGGAATTTGAAATCAAGCTGGGGGACGAATGGAGTTAACAAATTTAGACCTATGAATGGAGTCCAACCTTACCCTTTAGTGTATGGAAATGGACCAGTCCCTTATGCTTTATCTGGAATGTATAATTTAAAACCATCATATGGCCAATGTCCTCCGGTTCCTATATTTAGTTCTCCTTTCTCTTCTAACATGCCGGTGGTAACTTCGGTTACTTCAGCATTACACCCGCCGTATCCTTCTGTTACTGCCGAGTCGATGAATAGTAATAATATTTCTACGTTTATGAAAAACTCAATTCCTGTTTCGGAAAACATCTTGAGCAGCCATCCTTAAGGGGAGACGATGACTGCTCAAATCAACTTCTCTCCCCGAAACAAAATTTAGGAAACCTATACAAGATTGATGATCCGAATTCTGAAAGTAAAAATGATTTTAACTTACCTTCTTTGAAATTATTAACGTACTTTGTTTTGAGAGAAGAAGAAGAAAGTGTAACAAAACAAGACTTTGAGATATTTCCTTCGCCTTCTGTGAACTGTAGGGTGGGGGAAGTGCAAATAAAATGTATCCTGGACACAGGCGCTGAACTCAATTTGTTAAATTATAATGTTTGGTTGAAATTACAAAATTCCTTTCGGTCTGCAAAGTTAAAACCTGTGCCCAGTGTACATTTGAACGCTTTTGCTGGAAAAGATAGCTTCTCAGTAAAGGGATTGCTCGAATTAACATTAAATATTCAGGACAATCTTTTTGATGTGCCTGTGTTCGTCGTTAAGGACATGAAAGCTGGGTTATTGTTAGGCTCGCCTTTCTTTGCGAAATTTCAGGTAATTTTGGACAGTTCTAAAAAGAAATTAATTTTGAAAAATAATAAACAAGAAAAGGTGACGTTGGATATTTCTTATCCAAAAATATTATTGGTACATGTAGATAATACCCAGATGTCCAATAACCATTGTGATGTTTCTTCTCCTTCCGATAAACGAAGTACTGATTACGGTGAAATTTCGGAGACAGAAATTAAGGAATACATAAATAGTCGAAATGATTTGGATATGGAAACTAAATTAAGACTACAGACACTGTTAATTAAATATAAACATTTATTTTGTGAATATCCAAAACCGATTCGATGTGAGCCATATAACATTGAGCTCAGTGACCATGAGCCTGTTGTGGGAAAAATTTATCCTATACCACAGGCTATGCAAAAGGAGTTCGAAGAGGAGCTACAGAAATGGATGAAGTTAGGTATAGCAAAAGAACATGCTAGTAGCTATAGAAATCCAATACACTGTGTTAGGAAAAGTTCGGGGGGGGGTGTGAGACCTGTAATTGATCTCAGATTACTGAACTCGAAAGTAATTAGTCCAAAAATTCAAGTAGAGCCCATTAACGAGATTTTATCGCGAATTTCAGGAGCGAAAGTCTTCAGCTCCATGGATGCTACCATGGGATACTATGGGGTGAAGTTACATCCAGATTCATTTAAGTACACTAGCTTCATTTATCTTGGTAGACAATATGTACTATGTGTTTTGCCTATGGGACTTAAATCGAGCCCTAGCATTTTTCAAGAAGTTATGAATTCTTATTTCGGGTTGGACACTCGACAATTTGTAGTGGTCTATCTGGACGATTTATTATGTTATAGCTCGGATTTAACGGAACATTTCCATCATTTGGAACAGATATTCAAAATTTTGGAATTTGGTAATTTTGCTTTAAATTTTAAAAAATGTCAATTCGTGCAATCCGAAATTTTATTCCTAGGTCATGTTGTAAATGGGACAGAATTAAAACCCAATCCAAAACAAAATGAAGCCATCAAGTATTTTCCGGTTCCGAAAACTAAAAAGAAATTACGATCCTTCTTGGGAATCCTTTCCTGGAGAAGGAAATTTATCCCGCAATTTGCTGCGTTGACTGCGCCTTTCTTTGATCTCCTGAAAAAGGATAGGAAATATTGTTTAACAGATGAACTATTGGAGAAATTTCAAAAGTTAAGGGTGTTACTAAGTGAACCTCCGGCACTTAGCCAACCGGATTTTTCAAAACCCTTTCATTTGTTTTCAGATGCATCCTTAGAAAATTTGGCCGGTTATCTTGCACAATATGATGAGAATGGAGAGTTACTAGTCATTGAATATGCTAGTCGGAAGTTAAAATTGTGTGAAGTATCTTATTCTATTTTTCAATTAGAGTTATTAGCAGTCTTATTCTTATGTGAACATTTTTCTTATTATATACTAGGTCGGAAAGTTACGGTGCATTGTGATAACAATGCAGTAACATATGCATTCACATTGCAGAATTTGGATCCGAGAACCACAAAATTTTTGTTAAAGCTGCAACGATATGATCTCAAATTCGAACACATTAAGGGAGTGGATAATAATATAGCCGACATTTTAAGTAGAAATACTCCTGAACTCCCTGCTGAATCGGAAGAATATCAAATAAACTTTGTAAATTATGATGTAAATACGTGGTTTGACATAACAGAACTTGAGCAAATGCAGACATTAGATAACTATTGTCGTGATTTAAAGAATAAAATAGATGCCGGAATGAATAAAGATCACATTCAAATCGTAAATAACTTGATGTATATTCAAAATGCTAAATCGAAACGTTGGCTGCTAATAATTCCTGAGTTGTTAATTGAAAGAATAATAAGATGCATTCATGAAACAGGACATTTTGGGGTAAACAAATGCGTAAAATTAGCACGAGAGTTATTTTTTTGGAAATGTCAAAAACAAACCTTTAGGAAATTCATTAATAATTGCGAAATATGTGCTCGAACAAAATTTTCTAACAGATGCATTGCTCGCGAGGAATTACATATCAGCGCAGATAAACCCCATCACAAGATATGCGTTGATTTGGTGGGAAAATTACCATGCAGTTATGGCTACTACTATGTTCTTTCAATAGTTGATGTGTATACTCGCTTCATCTGTTACTTACCTTTAAGAACAGCAACTGCTGCTGAAATTATTCGAACTCTAGAAAGAGAATATTTTTATTTGTGTCCATATCCGAATTATATTGTGTCTGATCAGGGCCCACAGTTCGTTTCTCAGAGGTGGAAAACCTTTTGTAATGAGCATCAAATACGTCATATCTTGATTTCTCCATACAACCCAGGGGCTAACGGGATCCTGGAACGTTCGCATCGCGAATTGAACCGAATAGTAAGATTGTTGTGCAGCAATAATCATTCAAAATGGAAAACGGTGTTGAAGACTGCACAAGACTTACTTAATTATTCATATAATAGTGCCATTGATTGTACGCCTGCTGAATTATTTATTTCTTTTTCGGCTGTTGACAGATTTAGGGAAAAATTTCCTTGGCCTCCGGAGTTGCAGAATATGGAGAATTCAAGACGTCATATTCAGGTTGAACCACGATTGTTTTCGAAAAGAAAAAGAAAATTACAAAATAACGTGGTAGAAATTAAAGAAGGAAATTTAGTAATGGTTCGAACACATTTTCTATCTGATGCGTTCAAAAGAATTACTCACAAGTACATGCCTGTTTATACCGGGCCTTATGTTGCTACAAAAGTGCATCATAACTCTGTTTCGTTAAAAGATTTAAAGGGGAGAGAAGTACCTACACAAAATTTACAAAATGTGAAACTTTTCAATTGTTCTAATGAAAAACGGGAGGAGCTATTAAAAGATTATAAATAGTTATATATATATATATAAAAAAAAAAATTGTTGAATTTTTTTTTTTTACAGGCCACTGGGAAAAATGTAACGTACCGGTTTACCGGTAGCGATTACATTATATTGATACCGGTATGCATGTTGATACTCGTTTACTCGTTACATGTTTGATGGCTCCCGTATTGTGTATCTGTGCCAATTTTATTTTATTATTGTTATGTTCGTGTGTTTGTGTTAATTACATAGGTTAGTTGTTGTTAGGTCGGTTTGGCACACCTTGGCAGACCTTTGCTTCCCCTGATATTTCGTAATTATATATAGATTTAGGCTATTATTCTATATCTGAGCACACGTTTGACTTGTAAAACCTATATTGTTAGGCGGAATATAATTATGTATAAATAAATTAACCGGTGTCACAATGTGCATTGTGCTGAAGAAAAACTGCATTGCGGTAATACAAATATAATTACGATAATAATAACGAAACATTACAAATGCACTTCAAAAATCATATTAAATAGTTGAATAGTAGAAAGGGGATTTGTATTACACACTTTATTAATTTGAAAATGGTATTATTATTACTCACCAAGATTATCAATTCAAAATTCTTGTATTTTTATACTTAATTATCAATAGAGCATTAGGCTTAGCGTTAGGCCTAATAATAATGACAATTCAGTGAAGCTTTAGTGAAGTTTTCTGCTGGGTACTACCAAACTCAACTGATTAATAATATTAGACGTATTAGGATTATATTTATAAACAGTAAAATCACTAAATTGGGATAAAGCAAACATGATTTTAAGGATAGTTGTTGATATACTGATTTTTCTAAATTAATGCAATTAACTATAGTGTGAATTAATAATTATACATAAAATAGGATATGCACGAGTAGTTAGGTATAGAAGAAGAAGAAGAAACAAATACAAACCAGCAGCAAAGGGGGTGAGAGAACTCGAAGTTGAAATTTATTATATTCTGAAATTATTTGATTTGTGATATTAACCTATAAAAAAAGATTGTGATTTAGGAACACCTTAAATAGTTTCTTTAGATTGCCGAGTTCTCGCAAAATTTAAATTCAACCTTTTCTGATTCCACCCCCGCTGGTCAATAGTTGCTGGAAGCCATGATAGCAACCAGCACATAAAAACCAGTTTGAGGAACCAGCAGATGACCAAGATTCCCTGCCATCCGGGACTGGAAGGTTGTTCATCTTATGATTCCTTAAGACTGTAAGTAATTGTACCTGACTTCCAGGTAACCAGATTTTTCTTATTTTGAACAATAACATCTTTATGGAGATAAAAGTTCGTCTTCCAAGATGGCGTCGGTGACGTAGGAGTGTATTGTGAAATTCAACAGTTTGAAAATTTTTTATAAAAAAAACTAATAACTCTTGGAAGTAATCTTGCGAAAATGATCAATATGAGTACTATGGATAGCTAAATTTCGTTTGCGTTACGCATCTCGCTTATCTGCCATAAATGTCTCCACGTTACTATTAATCTTTACAGTCAATTCAAAATTTTGCATGATAGAATGAATCTTAGGTCGGAATGCATTTAAATATAAGCGAATTTATCCTTATTGCGTATTCGGTACATGTTCTTAGTTACTGTAAACTCACGGTATGATTAGCTTAGCTTCGGAATATTTTATGAAGGTTGACTTCACCTTGTGGCTCTTAGATTTATATGACTGACAAACTAATGAATTGATCCACCACATTAGTATGAATTTTCTTGCATGTTGTAAAAAAAGAAAAAGTAGATACATAAAACAATAACGTTCCATATTAGTATTGAGAATATCCTGTCACGTACTTACGTTTCTTATCATCAATCATACCATCTGTACATAATTCGCTGTCCATTATTATTTTTTTTTCTTTTGCTTCCTTTCTTTTCTTTGTAGTGCATGAATAAAATATTTAATGTGTTGTCCGAGGGCGGGCTAAATGCTTAAGCCATATCTGATATATGCTACAGTTTTAGAACTCAGTTGGAGTTATACAGTAGCAACACAGATTGGAGGACATTGTAGAATATGAGTGACAGTTAGATAATTATGTCTTCAGAAATGGAACGTTCAGTTTTTTTTCATAGATAATTAAAAAGGGGATGGATGGATCAGTATTTGGTAGATTTTTTTTTTTTTCTTTTCTTGTCTGTAAAACCAGTCATGATACGAATTTAGTCGAAAAGCAATTATTGTAAAGTTCCGTAGTTGGCTACTCAAGATCAATCCTTGTCTGAGATATTGTAACTAATGTACCGATTCGCTGAAACTGTCTTGTGATTATCAAATATATCAATTGAAGTATCGATATGCAACTTTATGAAACTGTTATGAGATACAATTGTCTTAAGTTATTAATCAAACTGGATTTTTTTTTCAAACTTGTCTCCGTTTTGTAATGATAAACCGACCTAAGATAATAAAATTGTTATCCTAACTTGAGCTTATGATTTCGAATAAACTAATTTGTTAAATAGCAATGTGAACAGTGATATATATAGAGGTTGTAATAATACGGAATCTTACTGTTGGTTTACTGCTTAAGCAAGAACCTAAATGTCATTTTCTAGAACCGAGTCAGTTGTGCGTTATCTCGTTGGAACAAAGCAGTATTACAGAACTTAGTTTTTTTTTCCTTTCTTTATTACCTATTCAAAAATTTGTAAATTATCATAGTGTATAATATTTAGAAATACTCATCACTCTGTTTTTATTGGATTTTAAGAATCTTTAACGAAGTGGTAATTCAATTCAGGATTTTTGATTTATTTTCGAGATTTTCTCATTCCTAAAAAAAAAAAAAATAAATAAAAACGTGTTTTACAAAGTGTTGTCCCAGGGCCACCCACAGGGTCCCAGGCGGGGTCCAACTCAAAAATTGCAAATGATAAGGGAATCAAGTAGCATATCGCTGGAAACGTGTTGGGAAATGAAAGAAGACGGAACAAGTCTCGACTCTCTAAAATTACCCTGTGCAAAATGGCGACCAGTCAAAATGTCAGCAAAAACGTCATTTAAAGTCTATGACCAACCTTATAAATTGAAACGGTGAGACAGATGTCAAGACAGGAAAATACGTTCGTCACCATTTCAAAAGTACAATGATTGAAAGTAAAAATATTTGTCCCAGGGTCCTCCACAGGATCTCAGACGGGGTCGTACTCAAAATTTTCAAACGGCAAGGGAGGTCAAGTAGCAGATCGTTGAAAACTGTTGCGATACGAAAGAAGATGGAACAAGTCTCGACTCTCTAAAATTAAACTGTGCAAACTGGCAGCCGGTTAAAATGTACATCCTCATTTCGATTCTCCGAGCGCATTCGCTTTCCATTTTGCAATCGACACTTGTCATTGTGAGACATTTGCACGTATTCGCTGTTCCAGGTGCAGAGGTGCAAGAATTTTTTTTTTTTTTTTTTTTTTTTTTTTTTGTTTAAATCATTTTATACTTGATATTCCAGACAAAGAGCATAAGTACACTATATGTTACCTAGTCAGTTCTATGCTCAAAGATGTCAAATGTTATTTCTTTTCTTTTCTTTATTTCTTAATTTTCTTTTCTTTTATTATATGTATTTATTTAGACATTACAGGTCCCAAAGAGCAGGATCTCACAATAGGGGCATTCCTTTGTTTCCGTTGAGTACAAGAATTAAAGTGAAAACAAACTAAAACCAGACTACAGAAAGAACTAAAAAAAAAAAAAAAAAAAATGTTTGCACAGTGTTATCGTAGAGCGTAAAGACTTATTTCATCTACTTTCATTTCACAACAGCATTCCAACGATATGCTACTTGATCTCCCTTGTCATTTGAAAATTTTGAGTAGGACCCCGTCTGGGACCCTGTGGAGGACCCTGGGACAAATATTTTTACTTTCAATCATTGTACTTTTGAAATGATGATACACGTGTTTTTCTGTTTTGACATCTGTCTCACTGTTTCAGCATTTTTGGGGGTGGCCATAAACTTTACCATGACGTTTTGCTGACATTTTGACCCTCCGCCATTTTGAACAGCGTAATTTTAGAGAGTCCAGACATGTTCCGTCTTCTTTCATTTCCGAACACGTTTCCAACGACGTGTTACCTTGACCCCCTTACCATTTGTAATTTTTGAATTGGATCCCGCCTGGGACCCTGCGGGTGGCCCTGGGACAACACTTTTTGCTTTAATACGTTGTACTTTTAAAATGATCAAATACGTGTTTTCCTGTTTTGGCATCTGTTTTACTGTTTGCGATTCTAAAGGTGGAAATGGATTTTCTGGACACCCTGTATATTCATATAACTCGCACAGTATATGCACTCGGAAAATTTGTATTACAGTTTTGTGATAGGTGTCATTAGTTCTTTCGATTGGTGTATAAGCCATCTTCCACTTCGATATATAATCTCCCTCTCTTCCCTTGTAAGAAATACCTGATGACAAAGAAACTAAAACTTCTATCCAAAGTTGGCCAACGATAAAAAAAAAGTAGCGGACCAAAGATACTCCCTGCTTGCCTATGGTCGTTTCATAGCAGGTGTTATCATCAGATAGAGAAAAAGAAGCTTTTGTGTAGAGAACAAAAAATCTACAGTCTTTTCGAATTACAATATACCTCTGCCTGCTATTGGAAGAATCCGGTTTCTACTTTGATCCAATCTCACGCTCACAAACTCATTCCGATCTCACGCTCACATCACCAGTCTGACCTCATGCTCACTCAACCTCACGCTCACGCTCACATCATCAGTCTGACCTCACGCTCACTTCGTGAGGTTGATATCGAGCGAGCGTGAGTTCCGAACTCGTGAGCGCCGACCTCATGAGTTTGAACACCTTTGGTCATGAGACCCCTGAATTTCAATACAGAAAGACATAAATTGACACTTTGCTTTCTCAGCTATAGAATCAGATATTCTGTTATGCTCACGCAGAGTTTGTAGGATGCGTCTCATCCTAGTATGAGCAAATTCTGGATTGTTCTTTTGTAGCCTGGGGTTCAAAGCTCACAGAGCATGTACGAGTTTGTACTTCAGAGGGCTTCTTTCCTCAATATTCTTGATTGTGCCCAGCAAAAAGTTTCGACAGTCCAGCCTGAAAGCTAATTTATCTTTAACTGATGTTTTCAGTTCTTTCAGTAGTTTTTGTCTTAAAACCGATGTCCACGACGATGACAAGTCATACTTCGATATCTGCATTTACATGATCAATTATCCCCTCTCAGTCTCTCACACAAATACACTCACACCCACAGTACCTCAATCTCTCAGCACGAAATAGCAACAAAGCATCACTGTTATCATGGGAATGCTGTATTATTGTGATCCTCTTCACATGTCAATCTGTACAACTAATAGAGAGGAAACATGTTAGATTGAAAAAAGAATGTTACACTTGCATATTTACGTTCCCTGACTTCCCATGACATTTTACGCAAAGTGCATGATTTCCTAGACATCTTTTCATTTCCCTGACTTTTCAGAATGTGGAAACCCTGTTGTAATAGTGTTGGGCTGTTTTTTGGGTCCATCCTTGACTTAGTGGGAGTTGCATAAAGAATGTAGGCTAGACAGAAAGTTGTACACGTAGTTTCTTTTGCTGATTTTATTTTTTGTATCTAATATATAGTAAGATAAGTGGAGACTGTTTCCACTGGAAAAACGAACCCAATAGTCTAACTATACAAAGGATGGGTGCTCATGTCACTCAGATGATAATATACGGTATTACGGGTAATCTCAAAGTATATTGATACTAAAATTAGTATACTGTCATGAGCAGGATGTTGATTTTTTATCTCACAAAGATTATGCTTAATAAATGTCCTGGTTTAGTACCCCAATAACAAAATCTTCACAGTGATTTAATACACCGGCTACGGTGTCGAATGCTTGTTATATGCTGTCTGCCTTAAATGTTCGTTGCAGAGTACTTATTCTAAATTTACGTTATCTGCAAATCCCATATATTCACTAAGTTTTGCCACTTTTTACTCCATTCATTATTCTCAGTATTTTGTTCTCGCAAACCATTAATTTCTGTTTATTCCTGTGATTTAGCATCCAGCTTCCATATTCATACAATACAATGGGCAACAATATGTTTTTAAATGAAGAAATAATTGAATTTTTCCTGGCGATGTGATTTTAGTAAGTGTTCTCGGGTTATCAGCCAGGTGAATGTATTGACATCCGACGTTTCGAATGCAGACATCGCATTCATCTTCAGGGATTAAAATGAAGAGATCGGAGATATGGGCATGTATATGTGGTGAATATTTAGGGGCATAGCTTTGAATGGGGACGTATAATTGGCTGAGGGAAATGCTGGCTTCTGATTGGCTGAGAGATGCTGGCTTCTGATCGGCTGTTCTTATGGCTACGAGAAATGGCTTTGTTGATTTTTTTTTTTTTTTCTGAAAAGGGCCGACCAGATAGGGTTGAGTTGAAACCCATTGTCTCTATGGAGACTGTTCCCTTCCCGTAAGATAGCTATGGCTTTGGTTATTGTTCTGTCAGAAAAATTGCTGCACTTGGCTACTGTGGTGGTACTTGTAAAATCAATTCTGTGTCCAAGCTCTAGGCTATGCTCTGCTAGTCCTGACTTTTCAGGTTGCTGAAGTCGTATGTAGCTGTTATGTTCTTCATCTCTGAAGATGCATGCAGTGTCTGCATTCGAAACGTCAGATGTCAATACATTCACCTGGCTGACAGCCCGAGAAGACTTACTAAAAATGCTTTTATATGTTTTAACTGTTAATTCTTATTTATATGTTTTATTGTAGAAGCAATCAGTGAGATCTGAGAATGACTCCTGAACGATTCCGAATTCAAAAGAATAATGTTTTGTCTTCTGAAGACATAAGCAAGAAAGGCTGCATTGATGAACCTATAAAAGAACTGGTTGATTTTATCAACAGTCGAGAGCAATACGTCACTACAAGTTCATGCTCGGGAAGAGCTATTGTTGTGTGTCAGGTAGAGAACTCAAAATTTCCTTCTAGTTGTTAAGGTTTTAAATAGAAATTGAATTGCTGCTCAGTATCGTACGCAAAGGGCTTAGACTCTTAACTTAAACATGGTTCTTTCAAATCTGGAAATTAGAGGAAATTTGTAATTTTACTTAGGAAATTATTTATTTATTTAACTTCGCTTATTTGTTAAGATAAGGCGATAACTCAAACACGGGAGCTCAGTGAAGCAATCTAAGTAATTGTATTACTTAGTTATATAATTTGATGTTTCTTTTACATGTTAATGTTTTGGACGATATAACTTTTTCTTTTCTGAAAATATGGTATAAACGTAAAGTTTGCAACACTTCAAATTAGTATGAAATTCCGAGAACTTATTCAAATTACATCTACATAAAAGTATTGTGGCAATGTATAGAAGCAAAGTAAATCAAAAATCGTTTTAAAAAGTTCCCACGATAGTGCAGCGTTGCCATTTACCGGGATGTGTATGAATTTTGTAAGAGTATGATGAATAGGGCCATGTTTGAAATGGGACCTGGCCATCGACACGTTAGAGTAAAAGGACAATAACATCATTCACTTATGTTGTGAGTCCCGGTAAATGGCAACGTTGCATTTTCATTTTAACATTGGTCGCATAAAGAGTGTATAGCCCAAACGGCTCGTCCGATTTAAACAATTCCTTCACTTTAGTATGAAAACATCATATTTGAAGACGGTTTCCTCTCTTTGTTGTAACTCTTATAATAACTGAGTTACCCTATGTCAGGGGACTTTTGAGACACCGTGTATATACAAAAATCACGCTTGTCCTGAGAGGAGATGAGATTGAATATTTGAACCCCGATCCTTTGACAAAATTTGCGTACGCTACTGTTGCTGTTTCCATACATTTGTATTAAGGTGTACATGGTATATAGAGAAAATAATTAAAGTCAATTGCAATATACGAAATCATTTAAAGCTTCAGCTTTTAAACTTCGAGTTAATTTGTTGTATATATTTTTTTGAACTTGCAACACGATTTTTATGTTTCACTTAGTACATTATTGGACTTTAAGTTACGAAACTTAACTTAAAAGAAGACACAAGAGAATAAAAGTCTAAGTATTAATGCATAGTTATTGGGAATTGTATTTGGTAAATAATATAATTGGGTTGACAATATTTTAGTAAGTGTTCTTTATATTAGTAAGTCACAATTAAAATAGTTTTCCAAAAGAGATTTGTGAAGAAAGGAAAAGAAAGAAAGAAATAAAAAAAAAAACTAATTCTCTCCGATTTCTTCTTAAGAAAATGCTGTTAAAAGTTAAACCAAGTCTAACTGATAGAATATCCATTGCAGTTGTACTTGAAATAATGAGCTACTAATACATTTGTTATTGTTTTTTATTTCTTTTGAAGGAAGAACATCACATTCAGAAGAAGGGTTGTAAATGGCTGTTTGTTAGTCATGATGCAGTTAATCGTGATGAATTCGTCTCTAGTTTAAATCCAGAAGATGGAGCCATGGTTTTGAAATTTGAACCGTTCATACTTCATGTTCAATGTCTAACTCTGGAGGATGCAAAGGCGATGGTAATTGTTACTATATTATTTTGTGTTATGTAACCGGAGAGTTTAGACTCTTCGCTTATCCCCATGTTTTTTGAGTTTTAGTCAGTAACTTAAAGGACAATGAACAGTATTTTAAAAAATGTACAAAGTAAGCCAGGTAGTAGCTGCAAAATACTACTAATAACATGTTTTCGAACCTTTTTTTTTATATATAGTTTTCGATACCTAGGTAGTATTATTAGTGATGATATGAAGTGCGAACGTGAAATAAAAGGAATGACGAAAGAAGCCTTTAGGAGGAAGAAAAGACTATGTTGTAAGACCTTAAATAAAGTGTTGAGAAAAAGACTCATAAAATGATTCATGTAGAGTATTGTACTGTATGGGTCAGAAACATAAGTATTACGCAAAAATGATGAAAAACGACTGGAAGCTTTCAAAATGTGGTCGTGGAGAAGAATGGAGAGATTTAGCTGGGTTGAGCGGAAAACGACTATGTACAGATATTTATTTATCCATGAATTGAGAGTGTTTTCGTATAGTAGACAGGAGTGTCATGCCGAATTCAAATAAACAGTAGAACTATGTCTTTGTGCTCAAATGAATTGTCGAATGAATTACTCATTTGCTTTAAGGTACATTTCGAGCAGCACCGAGTAGCAATGTACTGCTAAAATTATGGAGGTATTTGCTCGACCGTTTACAGAAACATAGCGTATACCTTCCATTACATATCTTGATTTACATACCTTCCATTACATATCTTGATTTACATACCTTCCATTACATATCGAACTATAAAAATATTAGTGAATATTCGTCGTATTCTCTTCATTACATTCCTGGCACCAAGACTATGTGAGACGTAGAATCCAAATCGCATAAATTCCCAACAGGACTAGAACCCGGGTCTCCTGCACCGAAGGCCCGTGAGCTAACTATACAGGGTGGAAGGTAACTCCACCAAAAAACATCGGGAGCTGATTCCTTATACGCAATGCGGGATCTGCGGGTCCCTTATATACGCCACTGTTCCGACTTGATCTTGATTTTCGACTGGATGATATTCCCTTTTCCCAACGATGAATATAGTGATTATAGTTGTTTTAGGCACATTTCCTTGTTTAAAATGATCTGCGATAAACTTCTTTTCTTTATTAATGTGATTATCACAAGGCGTACACTGGAGAAATCAGTCCTTTATGATTCGTGATACAATATCCCTCTTATAAATTACTTCACTCCAACAAAACTCCGTGTGACTAAAGATGATGGACTAAACTAACTACCTGTAATGTACAAAAGAACATTCATATTAGCGAATTATATAACAGGTAATCATCAGTGCCAAATTTTAGGAATCAACCGTTAGAAAAGAAGCTAGTTAGCTTTTCACAATCATTTAGTCGTTCATTTTCGTTTGAAATTACACGGTTATTAAATATGTATGTTAATGGATATGTAATGAAATGATTTTTAAAGAATCTATTGAGAAATCAATATGAAGATATTAACTTGAGCAGTGTTGGGAACTTGAATAATTTGAATTCTTTGTGCTGAGTACAGAATGTGAAATTAAGTTTAGTAAGTTCATACGTAAGACATATACTGGATATTAAATATGCAATGATAAATTCGTTGTCATTTTTCTTGTAATATTTTTGCTTCACGCCAGAATTTAAATAATGCCTTCAAAGTGAAAAAAAATCACCGGGAGCCCCAAAATGGAGTTGGAACTCCTTCATGGCTAAGTGGTTAGTGTACACGCCTTTGGTGTGGGAGACCTGGCTTCGATTCCCGGCGGGAGCTCATGTGGTTCAGATTCCACGTTAATCAGTAGGTCCACGTCTTATATAGCCTCGCTGCTGAAAGGGACGTTAAACTCAAAATCAACTCAACTCAACCAAAGTGGAGTTGAAGAAGCCGTTTTTCCGCTACTGCCGATGTAACTTTCTTCTTGCAGAATTGGAACTGTCACTACTTAACCCTGCACAAGATGTCAGAAAAATTAGTTATTAGTACTTTCTGTACTTTTTATCTTTGTAGAGCTTTTTTCCAAGTTTACTAATGGGTGTTCAAGAATAGTTCTAATATTACTGAGCTCCTGCGTAGCTGAATCCTAAGCGCGCGTGACTTGGTTACTTGTTCCCTTGTATTCTCAATGGGAGTAGTGATTTTTTTTTCTGAATTAATCCAGCATCATGAAGCAGTTGAAGAATTACCTGAATTAAGAGGTAGCGAACTTCTGTCGAGAAAGCCAGAAATAAAGACACCTGGAAACAGATGTGCTGACTACGCATCACTCGTTGAACGCGTGCCATCTGGCCGGCCTTAGTTCTATGGGCTGTAGCACCAGATGTTTAGCACTAGTTAAATTAGATAACTAGCGAAATCACGGAACCAGCAGAAAGGACCCTTTTCTGCTCTTCTGTTGGTTGAAGCTCTAGTAAGAAATCCGTATGTAACAGATATACATAGTTACTTCATAGCATGGTACAAAAATAATAGCTTTGGGCTGCCCTATATTTATTCATTCAAATGGTGAAAGGAAAGTAATGTTCGGTTTATAACTTCTAAAAATAAATAAAAATGAACTCGATTGCGGCAGCATTTTGGTAAGCTACAATATGTGATACAAAATTAACATGTGTTTGAAAATAAGCTCTTTCTTTTTCATTTCATGAAAATAAAGGTTTACTTTGTGGTGTATACAATGCCAATTTTCCGTTCTTTGACGGCATTACGGATTTAGCACTTAATAGAAAGCTCCACGTGGATACATTCAAAGTTAACTACTGTCTTAGGCAATCTGAAAATTTGAACATGTTTCGCAAATTGCTACAGAAAGCTTAATTCCCGGATTCTATCCGAAATACGAAAAGTAAAAATTCGGTTTCAGAAAATAAAATCCAGATTTTTTGGGCCATCCCTGGTATATACAGTATATGAAAACGGAATTATCAAATTCCTGGCCTTATTATTATTACATATACAAATATGTTTCCATAAATCGGTTTGATTTGCGGTGAGAGCTCATATGGTTTGACTTTGCGTTAAATGGGAGATTCCCTCTCATGTGACTTTATTGAAAAAAGTTTGTCTGAACATCTTAAAAAGCTATCTTAAATAAATAAAAAATAAATAAATAAAAAAATAAGATAGTTAAATCATTGAATTTATTTGAGTATTTGCAAGAAACCACTCAATAGAAAAGCTTCTTTTATATGGACACTACTTTTCTTCATATTTATCCTGTTTTATCTGTATTTCTTATATTTGAACCACTTTTCTGAAATCTTTTAAACAAGAACCGAGTAATGGTTCAAAGTAACAGGTTTACTATAGGGAAAGCACAAGGAACGATTAAGTATAGTTGCTCATTATTTCATGGTAGAACATTCCAGCGTAAATTGTTAATAATGGATATGTGTGATAGTATTTTATAGGAAGATGTAGAATGCAATAACATGGCTATCGTTATTGTTTTTAAAACAATATTTCAGCATACTTGTGCGTTGGAATCAGGCTTCCGGAACTCTGGTATCACTTTAGGAAAGCAAGGGAGAATAACTTTGGCTGTAAGAAGTTGTCTGGGATTGGAGGTTCCACTTTCCCACGACGGAGAATTGTTAGTTTCTGATAAGGTAAGCTTAAAACTCATGTACTATAAACTCATCCTAATTTGCAAGCTATTCTCTGTCTTCAAATATGATCAACTTGTGTGTGTGTGTTTTTTTCAATTATACAGGGTGTAACATAAATGCATGGTCAAAAGTGACGAGGTGAGGGGGGACATCCAAGTAAAAATTTTCCTATAAACATGGGTCCGATGCCACTTCTTTTCCGAGATACAAGGTGTTCAAATGACGAGTCCCTCCACTGGCTCACTATAGGAAAGGGAATGGAAATGTTCAATATTACAGGAATAATACAATCAAGTGGAATTACGCCTGTGCAAATACATTTACCCTAACATAAAGAATGAAACTAATCAACATTTGAGGTTATTGGGTTGTGAGTGTTGCCAACCTGGTACAAAGAGTTACGTTTTCAAATAGCACTAGACGTCCACACGTTAGCATATGATTGGTGACATCAAAACGTCCCTAAACATGGGAGAGATTCCTCTTCGTTTTCGGAAGACAAGGCGCCCAAGTGTGAAGTCAATTAACGGCGCATAATAGGAAACAGCGATACCAGGTTGCACTAATGAAACTAATCAACACTGACAACCCAATAACCTCAAATGTTGATTAGTTTCATTCTCTATGTTAGTGTAAATGTATTTGTACAGGTATAATTCCACTTGATTGTATTATTCCTGTAATACTGAAACTTTCCGTTCCCTTTCCCATTGGAGGGACTCGACATTCGAACACCCTGTATCTCGGAAACGAAGCGGCATCGGACTGATGTTTATAGGAACATTTTTACTTATTTGGATGTCCGCAATCACCTCGTTACTTTTGGCCATACATTTATGTTACACCCTATATATATATATATATATATATATATATATATATATATATATATATATATATATATATATATAGGCTGTTTTAAAAATGGCACCCACGGACTACAGAGCACTATTCTACAAGTCAAAATAAAGCATATATATATGTATAGTTGTATACCTTTCGGGTCCTCGTCTATAGACACGAATTGCACTATGTGGCAATCGCAGATACAGAACCATAGAGTAGATAGAGTCCATCAAATAGTTACATTGGTTCTTTCCAGATAGCAATTAAAGTCGATACACATTGACACTAGCACAAATTATTAGCGCAGCAATCGATGTAATTGCTTGATGGATTCGTAGAGAAATTCTAATAGTTTTAAGTTAATATGCGGCTTTGCCACATAGTGAAACTTTTGATTCTCTATGGGCTGAAAGAGGCCCCGGAGGGTATACCATTATGTAATATTCTCGCTTTATTTTGACCTGAAGAAAAGCGCTCAGCGCTCTGTTGTCCGTGGGCGCCATTTTTAGAACACCCAATAAATATATATTACGGTGGTCCTTATTTTGACATGTCTGAGAGTTCAACCTCTGACCCTTTCATATCATTCCTTTCTACAAAAAACAATTTTCTGTGAAATTTGAATAAAATTTAGTAATATTTAGAGGTGACTCAAGCAACTTGAAGTTTATTACATAGTCTGCCGCAGAGCACAATCAATTTGTATACGACATGCTTTCTCTGTATTATAATTATTCATTCCATCATGTATAAATTAATGATAGATAATAATACTAAATATTAACAAAGATAATAAACAATATATTATAATAAATTAATAAACTTAGAGGTATGTAAATATATAAAGTATTCTTATCTATAGAGCGCTAATGCCTGCGTGTGCGCCTGAAAAGAACGCCACAGAAAGTTAAAATTAATACCTTTAATAACAACAACAACAACAACAACAACAAAAAACCTATATCGCATTGTTGGATGGTACCCGAAAAGCAGCGACATCGTTATGGTTCTGTCTTTAGTTTACACTCTCAATCTCTGAAGTTTAAATATTCAGCCATTTTAAGAAATGCTCCATTCATTGCTGGCGTGCTTTAATTAATGAATAACTCATTTTAGTAGTTTAGATTATTTGCTGACAACACTTTCAGGTTTTAATAGTGACGTACCAGGAAACTTACTCTTACAGCCATACATCGTAAAGTATACATCTGTAAGAGTAAGTTTCCTTTAAAGACAGTGAAGCATGTAGTAGAGGCTCATTCTCAATATGTATATTGATATTACAATTGCAGCAGTGAAGCAAGTCCTTGGCCACTTTCTGTAGAGTCATAATTTTCTCAAAGAAACGATCCGAACGGCAGCAACCAAGACAATGGAGTGAGTTGAAGATTTCTGGTCCCGTTTTAGGATCCTTGTGAAACATCGTCAAGATTCGATAAAGAAACTTGAGCATCTTTTCTTACAGTGGAAAGGACTTGTGAAAAATAAGAATCATGGGATTAATAGATCAACCATCCGCCGTTAGCGTCAACAATACATACAATCGGCTGCCACTCACATTAAAGAGTCAGTCAAACCAACACAATTTTGCCAGTTCAGTGGGATGGGAAGCTAATGAGTGATATTAGTGGAAGCAATATGGTAGAGAGGCTTATGGTGTCGACTATGGAATTGAAGAAATTGCTAGAAGTTCCAAAGTTATCCTTTGGAAGTGGAAGAGCTACTGCTGATGCTGTATACAGTAGTGTGAAAGAATGGGAACTGGAAAACTTGATAGGTGTCATGTGTTTTGATACTGTCAGTTCCAATACTGGCCGTTCATCAACAGCATATATCACTCTGAACAGCTACTAGGCCATAGTCTTCTATACTTCGGATGTTGACAACACGTCCTAGAACTGTTATTTCCCTTTGCCTTCGGAGCATGCTTAGACCCTTCTACTCACCAGACATTCTCATGCTCAAAGTTTCACGCAACAGTAAGCCTCCATCAGGGTTGGACCCACCTGAAAATATCCACTTTAAAATCCACCTGGGTTTTTGAGCTTTTTGTTAGTATATTGTTGGTACATCTAAGGTGATCACATTAAAAGTGATTTTTATCAGATTTTGGCCTTTTCTTGGGCGAATTAGGTGCTTTTGCGTTAAAGTATAGAACACCTTTCAACATAAAACCTTTATGAAGTTCTGAATGAATAAGAAACCTTACCTTAGCGTGAGATAATTATAGAACAAATTAATGTGTGGACTATGCTTATAGGCTGTTCGAAGTAAAATATGTAATTTTATGTTTTAGAAAATACTTTCCATAAATAGTATGCTCGGCGACGCTGAAGAACGTTATCCCTCATATGTTTGACGGGTTTAAGGCCATAGGTGCCGATACTACCGATAAATATGCAGTGCATTAGTAAAACTAGTAGTATTATTTTTTATTGCCTTTGATGGTAACACAAGTATTCTTCAGTAAAATTTGGTTTTCCAACAACAGAAGTTCAGTTATTTGTTGCTACTCTTCAAATAAGCATTCGGTAGAATCAACACCAGCAATAGCTTAAAAAATCTTGTCAAATTTAAAAGCTTAATGTTCGGAGTTCCGAAGACTACGTAACGCTTACTATTTCAAGTGCTCAATTCAAAATTCCGTACTATATAATTGAAGTTTCGATGTACAGTAAAGAAAGAAAGCTGCATTTTCGAGGGGGAAAAAAACCGTCGTGACAGTACTCGGGAGGTTCCCGCAATTGAACGCACAAAGCATCGGAAGTGAATACTTCAATTGAAACCATTTATTTTACGCTGGAAAATATTTAATTTCATTTGAGACTTTTTGAAACAATTACTTTATAAAATATGAATTATATATTTGTTTTAAATTAATTTTCTGGAAAGAACTGTCTTGCAACAAGTGCTCGGGAAATTCACGTAATTCAACGCACAAAGTATCGGAAGTGATCTTCAACAAAATATTTGGCGAATGTCACAGGCTCCCGGGATGATTTAATATACATTTGTTCATTTGTCCTTTAGATCATTAGACGAATATTTTACCTCCATTAGCTCAGACCGTCTCCCCTTGGAGGCTATCCGCCCCTGGTGTACCACACATACTACAGGGTACCACTTTCGGTCTTTTAAGTTTAAATTTTCAGGTTACAAGCACGAGACACTCTAAATTTCCTGTATAGATCTTAGCGGTATACCAACGTAAAATTTCAAAATAGCTGTTATCCACGCTACAAGGCGCAATTTTCGGTTTTTCAAGTTGAAATTTTCAAAGTAGAAGCACGAGATACTCTAAATTTGCTGTATTGATTTTCTCGGCGATCCAATGTAAAATTTCAAAATGGTGGCCATTTTTTCAAAATTGCACTGAATAGAAAATTGTTGCAAGTTGTGACAATGATAATCTTTAAATATAAATTACATTTTAACACTTTTACCCCAAAGACATTGAAATATTTCGAAAAAACCCAATTAAACCCGAAAAAACCCATATGGGCCCAGATGTGTTGGGCTTTTTCAGAAAACCCGTTTTTTTTTAAACCCTGGCCTCCATAGGATGTCATCTGAGACAATTTTGCAGCAGCAGAAATTCGTGATGTCCAGGATGAAATAATTTCTTTCTGTGAACACCAACTGCAGGATCGTCAACTGCGAGATGATTATCGCGAACTGCTCTTGTTGATGTTAATTTTCTTGGGAATCTCACCATCTGGTCCACCAACCTAGATCAAGTTCCGAGTTCCTGGGCCAATGCATCAAGCTCGCTGGATGGCAGTCTACAGTCTTAAGGTTTTGTTCTGTTCCCAACCTAAACAGACACAGAGCTGCAAGGATTGTGAGATCTCAACATATTTCTCGGGAAGATTTATATTAAATTCTGGTTTCTGGCACCCCAGGCTTCTACGGCAGCTAGAAATGATCTCCAACTCCTTAAGGAACTTTATACTTATCCTCAACATGAGATTTGTGAAGCAACATTACACAAAATGACACTATATCTGTGGTTCTTGTCAGATTTGATCCTCCTTAGTCTCTTTGACCCAGAGTTAGACTCTAACACGAAACGAGCTATGGTGCAATCTTCAGCAGAGATAGAACGACGAGAATCTCTATCAATCCTAGCAGAGGCGAATTTAGCTATGGTAGAAATTAATACAAACGTCGATTTTGTTACAAAAAGAAGCAGAAATGTATTTGCTTTTCTTGGCATCCCAGATGGTTTCCTCAGTGAAGACCCTGATGTATGGAATGATTGGGATAACTTTAAGGTCGCTAAAATATTGTTTGCTCATTAGCAGCCACAAATGACCATGCAGAGCATGGTGTGGCCCTAATGCAAGAAACGACTCAGTCAGGACGCTTTAAGACTGAAAAACAGTTGCAGTGTGTGATCCAAGTCATTGAACATGCACGGGAAATGTTTCCTCTTACAAGGAAATCAACTTTTCTTCAGGATGAGTGATTGTAAACCTATATGGGGTACTCACAATTGGAATATGTTGTTCTGTAATAATTCAGTAGACACTATTCGAAATTTTTGCAGTTACGTTGATTCACTGTGAATAACTGACTTGTGTGAAACATATAGAATACTCGAACAATTAGCATTAGGCTTTTACGTGGCACAAATTCAACATTATTGAGCCACCTCTAAATATTAAAAATCTTACATGATATTTTGCATATATTATTTCTATATGAGAAGGAAACTTTTGAGAGGGTCAGAGAGTAAACTGCTTTATTTTGAAATTTCACCGTATGTATAAGGACCACCCTAATATATATATATATATATATATATATATATATATATATATATATATATATATATATATATATATATATATATATGGCCCCAAAGTGTGCAAATCAAAATAGAAAGTACTAAAATGGTTAAGTTGACTAGCAAATATGTGAATACTTGGACGAAGTGTACTAGCCTTTCAGTAACCGTGGAACTATTCAGCGTCCAGCACCGACCGACCTTGTATGAGACGTGGATCTCCAATACAACGTAAGATCCGAACCATATGAGCTCCCGCGGGAATTGAACTCTGGTCTCCACGCCAAACGCGCGTATATTTATCATATAGGCATGAGGGATCTCTCGTTTCACATCTGAAACTACTTTAGACTTCCAAACTATGTGATCTAATATTTAAATCAGAAGTGGTAGAGTAGTGTTAGTATATTACTTATGGTTTGAATATAGGAATAAGGGTGGAGATAGGACCTATTCTTGGGAAGCTGAACCCATCTTTCCTGTCTACTCTGATACCTTTGGAAGTCGGAAAGCTGCAGTGAAACCTCATTATCTAATGAAAGTAGAAATAAACTACTAGGCAGTTCCGCAAATGTCGTCGCATAGCAGAATACATCTTTCTGCATTTTGACTTTCATTGGTCAACTTGACGATCATTCTAACTTCATTTACATGTCGAACATCATTAAATAATAATAATTGAAACTTCTGATAAACTAATATTTCTTTTCTTTCAGTGAGCATATTCAATTGCAATATTATTACATAATTGTATTATGTTTTTGTCATTTGTAATAATGTCGTAGTTTTATTTAGCCATTTTACGATAAAAGTTATTCCTTCAGTTACGCTCCATGGTAGTTGTGAATAATCAACATTTGTTAATAAACAAACATAGTTTTAAAGTAAATAAAGTAGCTACAGTTTTACTAGTAAAATTAACAAGTGATAATCTAAAACCGATAGCGTTATTAACGTATCTCGTATCTTTGTATACGTCATTCTCTCTTGACTTATTGTAGACAAAATACTGTACCTGCCACATAAGGAAAGATTCTGCGTATCTTGTTGTTTTATTTCTTTTTTAGACAAAAAGAAAAAAAAAATTTAGTAGAGTATGCTTCTGATGGCTTGGTAATATTTACTACCTCATTACTGTGGCAGCTAATTTCCTTACGAGCGGAAATAATGAAATGATCGAAATTTGAAAGAAACATTTGTGACCAAGTCGATTTCTTTTTGTGCATTGTACAGGAAACATCTCTTCAGCAATGTCCCATATTTAATTTCTGGGAGAAATTTTCGTGTGTTAATTTTGTCAGCAGAGTATTGTGGATCATTGTGTCGTTTTGTATATATATATATATATTTGTCTTTCAATTCAGTAGCTATTCATTTCAATCATCGGTAGCGATTTTACAGAGTTCTAATAAAATCATTGTGAATCACTTGGAACACCTTTTGCGTGTGCTATACTTTATGATAAACCCTCTAACGCTGTAAGTACTTCACATTTTGATTTACATCTGGAGGCGCTGATACCTCTTCCTCTAAACAAATATTCGTACACAGATGTGGCGGAGGATGAGTGTTTGTTCCATCCCTCTTTCGACGTCTTTTTATTCTTATTTCTATGACGAATGTCTACGGGGTGCCTTATCTTATTATGCAGATATCAAACTCCGATAGTTGAATGATATAGGATGAAATAGCGGCTGCACCAAAAATAACTGTGTGTGTTCAAGCGTAGCTCTTAAGAATAGGAAAACATCTAGTTATTTAATGATTTAGCAGACTTTTAGATTTAACCTACGAGACCAATTTACATTAACAATAATAACGACAGTGGAATAGGAACTCTGCCAGGGCGTGTGTTTAAGTGTAGTATCCTGGCATTCATCTCGTGGAACTAAAAAAAAGCCTTCAATCAATACAGCGATCTCCGAAGTTGAATCCAGGACTTCTGGGTTGCAAATCAAGTTAACCCAGCCCACTAAATTCATTCTTTTTACTTGTTTGTCATTTGACAGAGAGAAACAGATCTTTCTGAACTGTACTAGCCATCTACTTTCTCACAGCAAGACACTTTCATCGTTCACATCACGTCTTATAAATATATTATCAAAATTATTTGATTGCTAGCGCCAGTTACCGCGTTCGCTGGGTTTAAATCAGAAAAATCACAAAAATTAGTAATATGTTCCTTTAGTCAGTCAGTTTACTATTACTGAAGCACTCTGATATCGGTGATATTCGACCATTTATATATATATATATCCCCCTTTCTTCCCCCAAGTTACGGGGCTGATTTTGGATTTAAACGGCTTCGAAGTGTTACCGTTCTATCTCAGTGACCCTGAAAACTATGGATTTAACACTAATATCGGTCATTTTCGATCATTTTTATGAATCTCCCCCTCCGTTGATAAAAACCATCCTAGGCCCGAACCTCATCTATGTTGAAAATCTGATCGAGATCGGTCGGGTGGCTCAGAGTTATTAAGCCACAAACATAAGTCACTTTCATTTTTATTTATATAGATATTGTGCAAATGCCATTTCTAGCGTGAAATATTAATGTTTTTCTTTCTCATGAGTAGGACTATTTTTTAAGAAAGATTTTCCTTTTGTATTTATTCCGTGTACGTGTGTGTATATGTAACAGTATATCTTCCTGGTACATCAGATAAAATATGAGTGCTGTAGCATGTATACATTTTTATAAACAGTCATTTGCTTTTTTCCAGTATTTGACATTCTTGGTTTCAAAGATCAACGAGAAAATGGAGGAAAATAAGAAAAGGATCAAAAGGTTTCACGAGGCGCTGCTGTCCTGTTTACAGACATGAAATGTCATAAATCGTAATGGACTCTGTAGAAAACAGTATTATTGTAAATAGTATATTAAATTTAAAAATAAAAGTTATTTTTATAACGGTTACTTTTATTTTTCGTCTATCCGGTCCTCTAATTAATGTCTTGAACAGTGTTTGTAGGTTTCCTGAAGAAAATTTCCCTCGAGTGACACAAAATTTTTCATAGTTTGTTGAGTGTCCAGTTTCTATGACAAAAGTTACATGATGGAAATTAATTTACGTATATGAAAGGAGGTGCCAACCACATTTGAAGGGTAAGGGGAAAAAAAGAAGGAATGTCACAAAACTGCATTTTCGAGAAAACGGCTTTTTAATATTGAAAATCGCGTAAAAAGAATAGGGTTATTAAATCTTTCGCCCCTTTTTACGTGAACATTTCTACATCTGCGCATGTATGGCATATACAGTCAAATAGTACCAAGAGTCACCAACAGATAGGACAAAGCACATACATGGACATTCCTTGTTTTTTCCCCTTACCCTTCATTTGTTTTATTCATTTAATTTTTGTTTGTATTATTTCCTTAGTAAGACTATCCATGGCTTTGGATTAATTATTTTAACAAAAGAAACATTGACCAAAGCTTAAAACACACTTATATATATATATATATATATATATATATATATATATATAACGGTTTCGGATCAGACAATATCGAAAATGTAGACATATATATATATAGTCATTGTTATGGCAAAGTTTAAATTCTTTAACTTGACTGTTAAAGAATTTAAACTTTGCCACAACAATGACTATATATATGTCTGTATTTTCATTTATTTTCGATATTGTCTGAAGAAGGATATGTTAGATATCCGAAACCGTTATTATAATTTAAAAAAAGTATGTTTTAAGCTTTGGTCAGTTTCTTTTGTTAAAATATTTTCTTTTTTTTTAAAAAAACAAAAATACACACACTCACTCAGCCAACAATGGGTTCAAATTATGCTACTTGGAACAGAGAAAAAAGAAATGCTTTCTCTCTCTCTTTGCTATTGTATTGATTTATTTCTGAAGAAAAAAGTAAGCATTTGATTTATATTGGTCAATTAGCCAGCGAGGATTTTCCTGGACATTCATGTTTTATCAAAAAATTCCCCTCTTTTGCTATATTTACCTACACTTTCCCTAGATTAAGGAAATTTCCCTCAAACTACGAACACTGGTCTTAAGGCGTGGACCAACCATTTGTACTTTCTCCTTTGTTACCACCATTCTTTATAATCATTCTTATTCGCTGTGTTGCTCATTTTCAACCGCTGGGTGTTTTCTCTTGGGCATCCTTTTGTTCCTTTTCACATATCATAATTTTAAGTTTTTTCTTATTCTTATACTCTTAACAAGCTATCCTCTTCCACTGTCTTCCGTATAACTCCATTTCTTGATTTGTTCTGCTTTATCTTTTCTAACATGCTCCTTAGAAACAACTTCCCTGCTACGTACATTCGTATAATGTGCGATAGTCTTTATACAGGGTTTTATTTTTTTATTTATGAAAAACTCCCTGTTTCGAGTTTCATAGTGTCGAACTTTATTCTTTTTCGCCATTGATATATTTTTTTCCATTACTTAATTCTATCAAATACATTCATCATTTTAAATGTCTTTTGACCTATATAACCAAATTAGACGTTACCTTTGGTAGAAGATAGCAAATGTGGTTAAATAAATTGAAGTTGTTTAGCTGAGCTGTGTGCAAGTGAGAGTCAGATCAATGAAGTACTGTGGCTGTCATGGGCCACCCCAAAAGAAAAATTGGCCTGAAAAACCTTTTTACACTTTTTCGGGCAAGAGTCCCCACCGAGAATCAAACCTGGAACCGCTCGCATCCAAGGCGAGAGGGTTAGCGACTCGCGGAGCCACTAGAAAAGTGTAAATAATTTGCATTAAAAATTGAAAGGTATATAATCAATGCAAGTTCTTAAAAATGAGTGACTTGTTTAACGAAGTACAACAGGCGAGGTGAGCTAGCTAATGACAGATTTGATACGATACAGCTTTCTGTCAGTTAGGGTTCTCAAAATTTTCAGTCAAGCAACAAACTAAATGCAACAGGCTTAAGTATGGCTGCTTGTTTTATCCTGGTTGATGAATGAATTAAGCATGGACATACTCGTCGAAGGACCTTGCATCTGATTCGAGAATAATGATAAGAAAAAGGCAGTTTTAAAAAATTCTATTTTTGGAATAGAATTTCCATTGCTAACTCAATATTTGAATCCTCATATGAAAATGATATCCTTAATGATTTAACAACCAATGACAATTGTAAATAGTTTATTTAAATACACGCCTTGAATTACATACAAATTTATATACACAAGTATTTTACACAATCTCTCTATTAGTACTCATCATCAGAGCCAGGAGCTAAATCCGTGTTCCTAGCCAACATATAGTTGTCCAGATCTATCGATCGGCAATTGTTAATTGCATAGCGTAGTCTTTCAGCCATTACGTCCTGGAAGAGGAAAAAATTTATTTTAGCTACCACCAGCGATCACTTCATTATTCTATCGTTGTTATATACTAATTTAGTGTAGTGCATAAAATATAAACTAAAAATAAAACTAAAGTGTCAAACTAAAAATACCACTGAAGGTCACTTTATTAAAAACTTGAATTAACACGATCATATGCAGACCAAAAGTTTAAAGTCAGATTCATGAACATTAAAGCTACGAACACGTCTCGAGATTGGGAGATTTTTTTTTTCTTCGTAATACAAAAGCCTATCCGTACCTCGGTTACTTACAAATAGAAAAAAAGAGGACTGTCCGCACTTTATTAAGCTCGGAGTGCAGATTTTCTCCTTCACGCGCGCACACAGTTACTTGTTAGACAAACAATTTTCAATTGAAAATGAAACTGTGCCTCGATAGAAATCATTTATTCTATATTCGGTTGTCAGGATATCTATTATGGTGTAGTAGCCTCACTCGAAAGATAGCCACTTGTTCACAAAGGAAAGCCGCCCTTGTGTGCATTTTTTTTCATACTATTCTGTTTGGTTTTCCTCTCCCTTTAAATCTGACTGACGGGCAATAAACTGAACCCAAACTGTTGCCAAATTTTTGACAATGATCTTTTTTCTTTAACACAACTACCCCCTCACACACTGTTAGATACAGGGATGGAAGAGAAAGAAAGGGAGAGAGGAGAGGGGGAACTACGTATGGCAACGTTTAGCTTTTTCTTCTTCCAAAGGAACCACCAATTTTATGATGGCTTCTTTGTGCTAAATTCAAAGTTTCCCGACTGGCTATCGTCTGGGCGCGCTTTCTATACGCTCATAGCATGTTTCCCTTCCTTTATTCAGATTTTTCAGTCCTTCATTTTTGTTTTTATTCCTTACTTCAGATTTCAGATTCACTCCTTACTTCAGATTTTTTTAACGGATGACCAGCGGAAACGAATTTTAATATCGGATACGTGCAGAAACTTCATGTTGTGTGCGAACCCGTACTAGTTCCCTAAAAGGAAGTTGAAAGGCTCTCCAAAATTGATGGTGTAGCACAGTTTATGGGATATGCGGATCGTTGGTTCATTCTTCTTCGAATCGACTGTTTGCACAGAAAATTGCATGAGTTTTATTTTGAGTAATGAAATGTATCATCATTTGACGTAATAGACGTCTAAGTGATTAGTGCATAAATCAATCCCTATTGGTTGAATGTTTCTTAGCCACTCGATTGAGAGATGGGAACCTTAGAATGAGCGTCATGATCACCTGATATCAACGCCATAGACTGCCTAATGAGAAATCTTAAAATTGATATGTATGCTATGAAAAGCTGGGATCTGGACTCTTTAGTTAAAAGATAACTACTGCAACGGCTGCTTTGGGTACTCACACGTTGAAGAGAATTCAAGGGAACACGGAAGAACGTTTGAAGAGACGGATTATTCCAGAATGATTCGCTCCAGAAGAACGACACCTTCAGTAGAATGAAAGGATCGATCCAAAAGGAACCGCATTGACTTTGGCCGAATCAAAGGACGGATTCATTGATGTCACCCAGTGTAGTTGACGATTGAGTCAGTGGATCTGGTTGACAAAACCAGGTGGCAGCCGAACAACACAAGCGTGGACGCAATGATGGATTGATATAGACAGAAGCGGGCAAAAGCAATATCTTAAAACAGGGAAAGATCGTACGACGAAGTATATAATCAAGTTGCTGCGCATGTCTAGAAATAACCAAACCTGATCTTTCTTCGTTTTTTGTATCCCTTATGTTAGCACATAACAAGTAGCAAATCAGGAAGAAATTGAATTTTCTGCGCATGTCTCGAATCAGGCAAATCCTCTTTATAATGCTCTACTGATTTCCTTCCTCCTCTCCCGTAGCTCTACTGACTTTTGCTTATCTATTGGATTGGTATTCAACCTAGAGTATGCGATGACTTCTTAAATGGCACGTACAATTTAAAATAAGCATTATGTATAGGCCTACCGGTGTATATTTCGTGAATTATGATAATGAAAAACCATTTCTGACAGACAATATGAATTGCGATCTATTTCAACAAATCAACTAACTGTTACATTGTTCTGTTAAATTTATAGCATGATTTTCCTGTTTATAGTAAAACTTTTTTTTTTTTTAATTAGTAAGTAATAAATTCCTTCATTTTTTTTTCGATATGATTTGAATTAAAAATAGCTAGGGGTACAAATGAATGGAAAAGTATAGTTAGGGGTATGCAAAAGTTTTAAAAAGTTGAATACCATTGATCTATTGCATATTATTTTTTCCAGGATCAGTTTGAATACACATACATAAAAACAGTTTATAATATGATCAGAATTTAAAAAGAAACAAAATCTATTTCATCTTATCATGGGAAAATTGTATATGTAATATGATTAAATATACCGATTTCATTCAATAAATATATACCTCTTTTGTTGGTTACAAATCGTCAACAATGTTATTTTTATTTTATAATTTGTTGCTGCGCAACAGCAGCAAATTCTGAATAGCTCTAAGCATTATATTTGCGAACGAATTGAAAATATCTTTATTAAATCGACCAATTCAATTCAATTCAGCGGAACTTCTAATCTGCACAGTCTACAGTTTCATCTCTTCAACTTCAAAGATTATTGATTCCAAAAGAAAAGCTCACCTTTATCTCGTCGGAGTCAGTGCATTATCTGACAATCACACATGAACAAGAAAATGTATTCTTGAATAGGTAAGTATCCATATTTTTATGTTAGATATTAATTAATTAACACACAGGAGTGTAAGTCCAAAGAACCATCCTAGAACCTTCTTAACTCCCACATGTCTGCACACAAGGAAGTGCATTTTCCCTCTCGTACTCAGGATGACAAACTGAAAAACTGGAATGCTCTTCATACGAACAAACGTCAAGTACTTGTTTGAGGAAATTTTCTCTGGTGGAAGTATGCAATCAAGTTCGGGATTCAGTAAATTTTGAGAAACTATATTTCCATTACATAATATTGTTTGCATTTTGCGTACACAAGGAAAGAATAGGGAAATGGAGATGGTTTAGAAAAATGTATGGAAAGCAATACTATTTTCAAGTTGTGATCGTTGATTGACATTTATTGTTCTGATCAACTACCTCGTGATTCCGAGATGCGAATTTGACATATTTATTAGCAATGTGCAACCCTAAAGAGTGTCATATAAAATTATGCAAACACAAAATGGGTTCTCAAAATACCGCTTAGTGAAGACAAAGTAATACGAATTCGCCCACAAAGATTTTAACTTTGAAGTAGTAACATCTTCAAATTAATATCGTGTTCGTAGGTTTTCTCGGGATACTCGGGCTACAGCTCGGAACCGACGCTCTCGTTTTCTCCCACATTTTCATTCTATCACTTGCCTTACTCATCGTCTCTCCTAGTTTAAAGGGCATAATCATGGGGCGTTGAACTGAAATATTTCATTTCAAATTAAATAAGACTTCGCTGGGATAAAATTTTACCCAGAACTTTCACGGAAATAAATATAATTAAAAATCTTTTAACTCTTCGTCGCTAAAATTTCCTTGAAAGTTCAAATACTAAAACACACTACCCGGTAATGTGAGTAGAACGATTTTAGGTAGGTCTCAACTTTCAATTGCTACAGTGGCTTCTCATCTCAAACTGCTCTTCTATAACTGTTTCATCATCCCTGAAAGTCGTCGATCTTGGTGCCTTCAACACATCCTTTTCCAGTGTTCCCTCCTATAGGTAAATGTCTCTACTTCAAAACAATTACAGTAATTACAATGTACGTTTTTTCGTCGTATTTTTGTATAAAGCACGCGGAATATCCCACTTCTTGTGAGGCTACTCCAGAAGTGTAGTGAAACTAGAGCAGAGCGGCGCTTCAGGACAAGAGGACTACGCTCCGGTACAGATTTAGGGCAAAATACTAGCTGTTATTTCTGGAAAGACGAAGGAAAAAAATACTTTTGACTTGTTTTAAGTGTTTGTTCCAAGGTTAAAAAAAATTAATTAATTAGGGTGCTTGCCCTCATTTTATTTGTATCTACTTAGCTAATTGTCCGCCCTCTTTAGTTTTCCTTTCTTCTGCAGAAATATTTACCCCCTTCCCTTATCGGAAAGAAAAAAGGGTTTTCTTTAATAATGATAATGACAATAATAATAATAATAATAATAATAATAATAATAATAATAATAATAATAATAATAATAATAGACACCAGTACATGCTATGGCTGCTTGTTATGTATTGCTTCATTATACAATGCTAAAATAAACGGTAAGACTTTACTTTAGGAAATTGATTTATTATAATGACTATTTTTGGTATTTAATTTCATAGCTATTAGAGATAAATACTCAGTAATGTAAAGTTACGTTGGGTTATGTTAGGTTCGGTTAGGTTAGGTTAGATCAGATTAAGTTGTAGTTGTCTTAAGGAGTCAAACCATTGAGTGGATTACCTAAAGTAAATTCTTGCCAAATACACATTCATAACTTTATTTCAGTTTATGGTTATAATGAGCTTTTGATTTTCTTATCTCTTATCAAGAGCTTCGGTAGGGATGAATTTGGCACTACAACCTTGGTTACCCTTTCGTTACTCCTGTTCTTCATCTATTTTCACATTCATGGAATTTATAGGTACAATAATGAAATACTTCCTTTGGTCGGACTTTGATCTACAATTCTTTCTCCAGTTACGTTCATTTTTGTTTCATTCCGACAAACTTTCGTCAGACTATAGCTCGGAACCGACGCTCATTGTTTATCATTCCTCCAAGCCTTGCTCAATTACACGAGAATACCCGAAATATATATGTAACTTGTAGTTCTAGTGGAACGAATTTATATAGATATTTTCACATCAAAAGACACTTCTGCAAAATAGTGTTGCAATCCCATTTCTTCACCATTATCTTCATTTCAACCGATAGGGATAGACACCCTTTTGTATCCCCATCCATTTTATACTTGGAAAAGACCGTAGAATGTAAATAATAGAAATATATTCGAGATTTACGTTCTTCGTTCTATGAAACAGTAACTGAAGAGAGTTTCTACCGTTCGATACAACATGCATTTGTGATTTGTATGTGTATTTGTTACTTCAATAACTATTGTCCTAATTATTTGAGTCACATGGAACTTAGTGTGTATGTTCTGTGAGGCTTCCGACCTATTGCTAATCTATTGCTTGGAGTTCAAATCGGCTAAAAATTAAAGAAAAAACCTACATAACTACTTTCATATTAACTACCATAGAAATTAACCGATTCTGATAAAACGGCGTGTATTTTCTTTGAGGGTCAAGAATCACTGTTATTGTTCGGGTTTGAAATCAATCAAGAGTAAAGGGTGAGTAATCCGTACTTAAATTAAAAGATGCTTCGGGATAACTTTCATAAAAAATTTTCTCTTTTATAAAGGTTAACGTATTACGCTAAAATAATTTCTGATACTTTTAGTTGAAAAGGGTCAAGGCTAAGGGAGTAAATTCACCTTCTCCTTTAAATCACCTGCGCTAGCTTTTCCTTTGACAGTCATTATGAAAGATTTATAACTTGATGATACTACGTAACTTTTAGAAATAACATGTAATTCTTACCTGACTTGTATATGGAGGCAATCGTAACTGGAAGAAACAAGTTTGGGCAGTAGGAAATCCATCTGGCGCACGTTCTACTTTCATAACCTAGGAGATCATAAAAATAAGTTAGGTAGCTTTTAAAATTCATTAAATCTATAATTTGCTAACAGCTTAACGAAAAGAAACAGTTGAAGATCGACTATTAAGCACTCAGTTCTCTTTCTCATTGTAAGATAACGCTAATATACATACAAAAAATACAGAACGTAATTTACAAATAAGCCACTAGTTTGTAACCGTTCGAGATGGACGTAGCCAGATCCATACCTTTATCTCCACTTATTGCTACAAGGACGAAAACTATTATCGACATGTAATAAAATAAAGTGGCCGCAAAATACAACTTACATGAAAACTGAACGGCCTTCCAGCAACATAAATGATTAAAGACCTGGTTCAGGGTGCTGTCTGTTTGGGACCTTCACTATCGAGACGGCAAATAAAACATACCTTAAGTGGTTTAGAAAACAAGTGTTTCTGATTTCAAATAAATCTTTTAATGAGTATTGAAATATGGAGAAAGAACAACTTAAATGCTCTTCATAGAGTAATCCATGTACATGCGTGTATGTACGAAAACTGACCATCAACATCCATGTAAAGAAAATAAAAAAATATCTGTACGAATATACGTCGTATTTATTGGTTATTTTCCATAAACGAAAATAAAAATATAAACACATAAATTATTTCACAACTTGTATGTGATATATGCACTGATGCACGTAAATATATATCACTATATATTGAGAGCGCTGATTGATTATATTTAGAAACAACTATAAGTTAAAAAAAAAAAAAAAAAGCTAGCTTAGTATTCACCATAGACCAAATGTTCATCTAGGTATTAATTTCGGAAATTACTATTTCCATCCTCAGCTTAGCAATTCGGAAAAGACAATTTAAAAATGGTAAGAAACATGGATGGGTAAAAGCCACGTTAAACGGAGGAAAAAAAATATAAGTAAACCCTTCTGGTCAAAGGGAGGTTGTACATCGTCCACCATTTACTAAATAAACAGTGATTAATAAGTGGTGAACAAAGATTTGTACAGCTTTCCTTTGACGAGAAGTGGTTTACTTCATACTTTTATACTGTTTTTAACCCGGCTTTTACCAATCCATGTTTCTTACCCATTTTAAAATTGTCTTTTTCGAATTGCTAAGCTGAGGATGGAAATAAGGGTCGTCCAGAAAGTAGAGAACGTTTTGGCATGATTAAATAAAAACAAAAGATATCAGCACAGAACTTTATTTACAAGACCAGCCTTTTTCCTTCCCGTCACTAAAATCCATCTTAAAGAAGAAATTATTTTGGTACCATTCAGGATAACAGGGCAAGGAAACTTCAACGCATTTCCAAAGCATGCGTTTTAGGACCGCTTCCAGCGATGGCAACATCATTGAAATCGGTGTGTACATGCATCAGAAAGGTACTTTGAAGGGACAAGCACGAATAGTTGTAAGTCGTCTGTATGATTTTTTTACATCATCAGACCGGGAATTAATTGAACAACCCTTGTATGTGAGAATATAATATTTGTGTTTGTCTATCTCTTCCCTGTTTTGCTTAAACTTATTCCAAATCTTTGTCTTGTGTTCACAGCGCTCTCAGAATTAGAGCGAATATTTGCAAATTACTGTATGAACGTAATTCAAAAGGGGGATCGAAAGTTTTTCTCAACGTTAAAAGTGATTGTTGTTTAATCTTTAGCGTAGAAGTATCATCATTCCCTACGAATAATTTGGAACTTAAGATAAAAAATACTTACCGCCCAGTGTGGATAAAGTATTAAAGTTTTACCTGAAAGCGTTGAGATAAGTCAGCTAAATTAGCTGGCAATCGAGATCGTCCAGACACAAATCGCATAAATAACACACGCTCCAGATTCGTAAAGCTTTCTAGGATATTCCACAGCCATTGGACTAGTTGATGGTTTTCATCTAATTCACGATATCTGCAAAAAATTCCAGAAAGAGAAGACACTACTAAATATTTATATACACCCACACAGTATTTCAGATAAATAAATATATCGTTAAAACGCTATCTTTTGGTAAGCCTACTGGGGGACACACTTAATCAGCGACAGAACTTTATCGATATCTCCATATTCATAGGTATAAATCATGGGTCGAAATTTACAAATGTCACTTGCATATTTGTAAGATGATTTAGCGATCAATCATCACAAGTTCGAGGCCTGAGGTACTTAGCAATAATTATTGTTTTCTCTAATGAAGTACTAATTGTGGCACTCTTTGGTAGTATAAGTATTACCTTATTTTAACAATCATATCATTACGCTATTATCTGTGGAAGTCAGCCGAATCCGAAAATTGTTGCAATTTTGAGCACCGTTTTGATGAAATACCTGGTAAAGGAAGGCACATCATCTAAAGAAATTTCTGAAGACATTTTGTCAATCCTAAAGGATTCTAGGCCTTCGTATACGATGATCAAAAAACGGGACCGCCTATTTTAACAGGACGACAGAGTTGTGAAGACGACCCCCGCCCAAAACGTCCTGTGAAGAGTTGTAAAAGTTAACCCGCCCCGACTAAAGAAAACATTGTAAAAGTTAAAACAGAATTCTGGCCGACCGAAGTATAAAACCGTGGCAGATGGCGGAAGAGTTGTAGATTAGTAAAGAACGGGTCGGAAAAATTTTGCACACACATTTAAACCTGAAGAAAGAAAGAACAAAAGCGCGCTGGGTACTGAAAACAGTTACATCGATCGAGAAGTAAAGACGACTGGAAAGTTCTAAAGATTCTTTTGAATTAGGCGGAGACAATCTCGACGAAATTTGCGCCCGAATCGTAACTGTAGACGAGACTTGGATTCGTCAATATGATCAGGAATCTATGCAGTGGATTAAAAAAGAAGAAAGGCTTTTAAAGAAACTAAAGGTGGAAAAGTCGGCTTTGAAGCTTACGCCCACTTTTTTTTTTTTTTTTTTTTTTTTTTTTAAATACAGCGAAGGTGTTTTGCTGATCGATTATCTGCCAGGTTCGTGAGGCTGTCTTGCAGAAGCGATGTGGGAAACAGACGCGGAATGCAGTTTTTGGAGAATAACGTACTGTTTCACACGGCACGAGTTTCGAAGCAGGCCGTAAAAGATCTAGAATTTACAAAGATACACCACCCACTTTACAGCCCAGACCTGGTCCCAAGTGACTATTTTCTTTTTCCAATCTGAAAAAGGAGTTAGAAGGCCGAAGATTTGAAGATGAGAACGAAATCAAGGCGGCCATAGAAAGCTATTTTGAAAGCAAATGAAAGGCATATTTTTTCAGCAGTATTAAAGCACTGTATGCCCGATGTGAGAAAAGCGTTTCATTAGAGGGAGATTATGTTGAGATTTTTTTTTTTTTTAATTGGAACTTTTCTTTTATTCAATGTCTTAGGCCGCGAACTTATCAAGCCGCTTTTCGTATAATGCGTAATTCATACGCGTAATTTGAGACGCTGAAAATTTTCTTGAAGTTCAGAATGTCCCGCCTAAATTATTTGTAAAACAATCAGTATTTTATTACACAAGTTTTAGCTGAATGAAGTTTTAGCTAGCTACGGGAAGTTCCAATCATTTATCTTCCCTATTTTAACAATTGTACATAATAAGCTTTCGAAAGTCAAAATCTTTGTGACCGAATTTGATATATAGGTAATACGGTAACTCTTCATATGAAGAAGACTGCTTAAAAAAATACTTCAAACATCTGTACAAAATTAGCCCTGACTCTTTTTAATCAGAAATTAATATTGCAACTGTAATTCGGAATCGACTAGACATACAAAAATCAAGATTTTTCCATACCTCCCATACTGGTCTTCAAAGCATTTTAGACGAAAAGTTAAGTTTGGCATTGTAAAATTGGTTTCAAATACATCACTATCTTTTTCTTTTTCAAATTTTTTATTATTATTATTATTATTATTATTATTATTATTATTATTATTATTATTAATTATTATTATTATTATTATTATTATTATTATTATTATTATTATTATTATTATTATTAGGAGGTTCAATCCGTTTGTCATTATCACTAGTGGTTATTTGATTTACCATATAAGCAGACAATATTCTTGGAGTTGCCAGTAGCTAACGCTAGGATTCTTACAAAGTCAAATATGCGTAAGCTAAAAAAGAATGGAAAAGAAAGGGGGTGACATTCAAGTACAAAGCTTCAAATTTCAACATTCTAAAGGATGAGAATTCCAACTGAAAAGTAGCTGCTTTCGCCACTGGACTCTTTTCGCAAAAGAGACCTAGCTCGTTAGTTGGTATTCTGAGTCGAATTATTATGAAATTAGTCCGGTTACGTTGATGTGCTACATTGTTATTTTAAAATTGTTAAACATAACCAAATACCTATTATAATACAATTTTATTGTTATTTAGATTGTGTTGGTGGATTAGAGGCGGCCTTCTCCCCCTCAATATCTAAACTGCTTACTTTATATTAGGTCTTGTCTTACTTTGTCATCAATATCTACTGTTCCACCTGGGCCTTCTGTTTTGTAGGCTTTTTTTGTTGTTTAGTTAATACATACTTCGCGAGAGTAATTGTTCACTAATTTGCATCTTGTTTGTGTTAAAAGAAATTCAATATATTCAATATAATGTTTAATTTTGTGTTTATTTATCGATTTATATTATTTCTGTCATCCCACAGAGAATGTTTCGATCCCAAGTTAACATGTACTTCGGGATATTGTTTTGGTTGCAAGTGAGTTGGCGGTGATAGCACAGTTCTGTGACGGTTCATGGTTTTAAGCATTGTGATTGGTTGGTGGTGTAATGCTCTTGTACGATGAGTATGCCGTGTTGTTTGTATGGTGGTTGAGAGAGCTACTCGGTTACAGGGTACAGTTAGCATGTGTTTTCTTTTCTTTTACTGTTTGTCGAAGGTGAATGTTGTTTTATTATGCATGAGATGCAACTGGTTATTTGAATGTTGAAATGGTGGAATTTTAATTGTACTTTTGGAAGAGATCGCTGAAAATTAATGTAGGAAGGATTACGTCATTGCCGTGTTCCAACTATTTGCATTTCGCTACTTGGAAATAGTTCGTTTTATTATTATTTATTTTTTCCTTTCTATTTTTTATTTTGAGATTTACTTTCATGAATGTACTCAAATCAGCATCGTTTCACTATTCAGACAAACGTTTGAAATTTTATTTATTTTAGCAGGATACCAACTAACGAACTTTACTCCATTTCGATCTATAATTTATATAAGGAACGCGTCCAAGAAGCAGATGCTGTGCTGTGAAATACGAAAAGGTAGCCTATGTATTATACGTACAATTCACCTATACTTCATAACACCTTAACATAATCCACAAAATTATCCTTATCGAAGTCAATGGCCCCTTAACAGAAAAAAAAAAAAATGAAATAAAATCTTTGAGCTTTACATGCCGGCTAGGCTAAAGGAGACGATGATGATGAAAAATGAATGAAATGGTGCAATGAAGAATGTGGGAGGAAACGGGAGAACCTCGACGAAACCCATGCACATGGGTTTGTCCACCACAAAGTCCACTTGACGCAAGCTGGAATCGAACCAAGGACCCCATGAATCAGAGGTGAACGCTCTACCATTGAGTAACTGCGGCTTTGAAATCTTTTGAGTTTAGCCTTCACAATTATGCCCTTTTAGGCTACAGGAGATGGCGATTAAAGCAAGTGAATGATGATGGAAGAATTGGTGGAATGAGAAAGTGGAAGGAAACGGGAATACCCGAGAAAACCCACTGGCACGATGCTGTCCACCACAAACTTATTTGGCCGGGGATCGAACTAGAGACCCAAGCACTAGAGGTAAATTAAATATAGGAGGGCACACTAAGCCATCATGCCCTCCTATATTTCAGTGTGGACTGAATGACTTTGTTAATAATAAATTACATGTGACAGTATAGAAAATAAACTTACCTAACAACCTTCTTCAGTAATTGTATTGATATATGGGGCAAACCACATACCAATTGTTCCAGATGTTGTGATGTAACAAGAGAGAGCAAAGGTACAGGAATGATCCACGCCATGCCTTCACGTACAGCTGCTACCTGTAACAATATTACTAGGTGAAAGATCATCAAACTAGAGAATTTTTATTAAACACACAACACGAATTTAACAAATATGTATTTAAATTATAAAAACTACACAAACTTAATACATGACTATACCAACCAATATTTTATACACAATGTAATTGAATTAGAAACGTGACAACGATTAATGAAAGTCAACGTTTCTTAACCAGTTCTGCAACAAACTGAAGTAACTTGAATCGTTGCAATAATCCCTTTCTTACATCATAACCAGATACTAATTTTTCCATTTTCCCCTTACATAATAACATTTCGTTGTACTTCTCCACGATTTAAATCTACATCCGTTCCAAATGTACCACGACATGTACCACGACATGTAATGTAGCGCACCTACTGCTTTCTGCTATTATTTAACACATTTCGCTAGAACGCAAACCTAAATAATTTAGATAGTGATAGCAGTGTTATAATGTTCATCCCCAGACAATAGGCGGTGAATTCGGCCACAAATCGCTTCATTTCGGGCTTGGTAGTAAACGAAAATGGCGAATTAGATTTCTTCAGGATTTTTACGTTTCGACGCACTTTCAAATTCTATTCAGATATTTTCAATTTAATGGAAATACGTCGATGTCGACCGCAACGCCAGAGTTGTGGTGGTAGTGATGTGTTAGGGTAAATCTGTATTATGTGAGGAGCTGTAGAACGACAGTGTGCAGTGAACTGAGCAGACTGTGAGAGTGTAAAAAGATTTCCGAAAAGGCCAAATCGGTGTGTGCGAGAGTGACTAAAGTAGCAAAGGTGTTAGATATGCCGCTAGGAACAGTCTCCAAGGTGAGGAAGTCGGAAGAAAACCCTCAGTGGCAAATCCCGCCGAGCATTAAAGCAATTTGCTACATGTGCGACTGGTACAAGTGACGGAAGAACTCAAGCAGTACCCCTCGCAGCTTGTATCGACAATCACCATCTTCACGAGTTATATGATATGGACAAAACGAAAGATTATTTGATCCTTATGGAAATGAATTGCTCCCTTCCGTCTTAGGTTGTAAAACCTCTTTTCCACCACCAATCATGTTCAATATGATGGCTTTGGCGATGAACAATTGCAAGACAGACGAGCTCTAATTGAAGGAGGCTTCTATTCAGCACAGCCTGATGCAGTTTTAGCCCACTCGTCCTTGTATACTTTTCAGAGGAATCTCGAAATGCAGTCGTTCGACATCTTGTGATGTTCCGTTTTCATACGGCCATGGGTGATGCGTCTGACAACTGAACAGAAATGAGTCTAAATGGGACAGCCTTGATACATGTCTCTTGTTTTATACAAGCGATTTAGACCACCGTTATTTTAAGGATGTGACTGCCAGCTTTGTCTTGGTGGATGTGGACTTTGGCAGTCTCATTGCTATACAGAGATGGAGCATGTTGAGCGGTACAAGGGCTAACACATGCTATATACAGTAACCAGCATTTACCTTCACATTTGATGCCAATATGTAAATCTTCCAGTTTAACGTCCCACAATTACGAACTTTAAGCTAAGGGAGACGGATGATTAAGGTAAGTGAATGATAATGGAAGCACTGGTGGAATGAGATGGTGGGAGTAAACGGGATAAAGCCGACAAAACCCACGGACACGATGTTATTCACAACGAACTTACTTGGCCAGGTTCGAACCAGGGATCCCACGTACCAGAGGTACGTGCTCTACCGCTGAGCCACTGTGCCCCCTAGTATCAATAAGTGTACTATCCCTTGGTACAGCAATCCGCCACTATTCACTTTGCATGTGCAAATCAATGTGTGTACTTTTTTCAATGGATAGGACGATAATAAATCGTACGTTCCTGCTTTGACCTGAGCCAACAGACACACGTCTCATCTAGGGTGATGATAACAAAACGTTATTTTATCAGCCGCTAGGTAGCGCTCTTAGATATCTTTCCATGCCACTCTCCTTTGGTGTTAAGAGCATGGACCTGGACTTTGTGCTTCATTTTCAGAGGTAACTCCTGTCGGATGATCCGATTAATAGTTCCGGGTCATCAGCGGGCACGTGCTGCTATTTCACGTTACGGTGAGGATTCTCTTCGGTGACATTTTTTTAAAGCAATAACGCCTCGAATGCGTTGCGAAGTGATTGCTTCTTCTGCAGCTTTTGACTAGGCATTGTGCCCCTTCAAGAATGCCCGATGGCAAAACTTTGTCTTTCTGCGATGAGCTTTTGTAAGTAAAAAAATTTCTGCAAGGATTCCAAAATAAAAGATCAAGATGATACTATCATATTTTTATTACAGCGTTACATGTCAATTATTCTGTACAGACGCGGCAGATTTTCTGCGATCACATCGCAGATCGCGGCATATTCTGCTATGGGGCAAGAATGGATGTATATTACGATGGGTTAGCGCATATACACTGCCGCAGGGGCGTCATTTAGGGAGGGCAGGAGGGGGCAATTGCCCCCCCAAGAGTTTGACGAATACATATGCTTTAATAGATTGTCTACTAATATACTAGTACAACACGTGAGATTCTTATGTCAGTGGCAGGCCAACGACTATAGGAGGACCATGGGGGCCTGCCCCCCTAAACTTTTCATGGCCCCTCCAGACCTCAACACAAAATGATATTATTAATACAAAAACCACAATTTAGATATTTGTAAGAGAATTTTAATGACACGCCCCCCCTATCTTATTCATGGTTCCCCAAACTTCTCTGTCTGTTTGCGGGCCTGGTAAGTGGTGCTCTTGCCCCTCCCATGCGAAGTCTGAAATGACGCCCCTGCACTGCCGGAAAATAAAATTGCAACACCCTGTAAACTATGAGGGAGATTGATGTGCTTCCAGTTTTGGGTTCTTTGGTGATAGTGAAGTAGATGAGTAACTGTAACAGTTTCGGCCAACAGATGGCAGCGCCAAAGAGGGACATTTGCGCTACCTGTGCCGAGTCTGTGTTGTGACTTAGCAGAGGCCGAAGAGCAGCAGGTGTATGAAAGTGACTCACACAGTAAACACAAGCAAGACCAAATGCGACAACGACTCAATCGCGCTTCATACCCAGTCAAATGAGTGAGTTCGAACGGGGACCTACTGTGGGCCTTAGAGATTGGTTGGTCCTTTTGTCGAATCGGCAACTACGTTGGCCGTGATGCATCTGTGGTGCAGCGGTGTTGACAGCGATGGATAGCAACCCATTCCCACACCCGCAGAGAAGGTTCTGGACATCCTCATAGCACGGGCATGCGCCAAGATCGGCGTATTGTGAGGGAGGCATTGGCAGACCGCACAGCTACAGCGTCCAACATTCGAGCAAATGTGGTCCCTGAAGTTTCCACACGCAACATTGGGAACAGATTACTAGAGGCAGAACTTCGGACATCCATACCAATTGCCCGTCTGCCACTGATACCACATCATCGCACACGGTTGGCCTGGTGTCAGCAAAGGAACACCTGGAGGAGGGAATGGCGTTCCGTTGTGTTCAGCGATGAAAGCCGATTCTCTCTCTATACAAGTGATGGTAGACTGCGAGTGCGACGTCGACCTAGAGAGCGTCTGCTCCCACAGTGCGTGCGTACAAGACACAGTGGTCGCACCCCAGGTGTTATGCTGTGGGGCGTGGTCAGCTACAACTCTCGCTCACCTTTAGTGTTTGTGAATGGGGCATTGACAAGCACCTCTTACCTGCAACTGGTGGTAGAACAGGTTTTACTGCCTTACTTGAGACAGGAGGATCTTGTACTCTTTCAGCAAGATACTGCCCGTGCAACAGAACATGCTCTGCAAGGTGTGTCCCGACTTCCATGGTCAACACGCTCCTCAGATTTGTCTCCTATCGAACATGTATGGGACATTATGGATCGACAACGAACACATAGCTTCACGTCAACCTACAACTGTTGCTGATTTGCGCAACCAGATCGATCCAAGTATGACAGAATGTACCGCAAAACCGTATCCGTCATCTCTATGATCGAATGCATGCAAGAATCCGTGCCTGAATTGCAGTTCATGGAGGCTATACACGGCAATAAAGTGGTGGTGGTAGTGTGAATGTATTGAAGGAGCTAATATTGTACTTATCTCATATTCGTACCATGTACAGTATATAGAATAAATGTGGTTCAGATTGGAAAACAATTTCGTTGTGTTGCAATTTTATTTTCTGGCAGTGTATATGTCTTATTAGACACTGAAACTCTTGCACTTTCGCTACTTTTTAATTTTGCTATAGCTGTAGATCAGGTCGGAAAGTGCTTCCATGTTGCTCTCCCAAAACGGATTTTTTTGCGGGGGGGGGGATTATAATCGCAGAAACCTTTATTTCTCCTAGCTTGTAGATGATCTGCTTCACTGTAATGCGTATGGGGCCACGGTGGCTCAGTAGTAGAGCACTTACGTCTGGTGGTAGAGCGGGGTCCCGGGTTCGATCCCAGGTCGCGCCATGTGGGCTTTGTGATGAATTATCACATATGTATGGGTTCTCGTGCTTCCTTCCTTTTTCTTGATTCTTTCTCACGATGAGTTACTGAAGCAAATGCAATGTCTCTGGCGGCGCTTGTAGCTCACTACTGTAAGGATGAAACGACCTTCTGTATGGGGTTAGGATGCACAGGTGAAATCGCTAAGGAATTGTAACAACTCGACACGACCCCAGTGGTACCGCGAACATGTGACATAGACCCCTGATGACTGGAAACGTGTGATATGGTCGGATGAGTGATTAAACTTATTTCAAACCACAGGTCTTGTTTATGTTTGACGGAGGACCAAAGAAGTGTATGATCAGCAGTGTCTCCGCCCAAGTGTAAAACATGGCGGCGGCTGTGTGATGCTATGGGCCCCAATATCCTGGTTTTTCAGTGGGTCCTGTGCTGACGCTTTTCGGTTACGTTACACTGCCAATGATTATGTCGTCATTTTAGGGTGCCATGTAAATCAGATGGTTCAAATGTTATTTGCGGGCAATGATGTCATATTCCAGAATGATAATACGTCCATTCATACAGTTGGAGCCGTTGCAGTGTGGCTTAAAGAACATCGATTCCCTGGCCCGCCCAATTCCCAGATCTAAATGTCATTGAACATATATGGTCCGTTTCGGAGACACGAATCCGGCGCAGATTTACATCTCCATTTTCTCTCACGTTCATAAGTGCTGCCGTAATACTCTACTTGCTACCACGATCTCTGTGACTCCATTCCACGTCGCATCAGGGCTGTTCTGAGGGCAAAAGGTGGTCCAACTCCACATTAATCTGGGGGCCGCGGTGGCTTAGTGGTAAAGCGTTCACCTCTGGTGGATGGGGTCCGTGGTTCCATTCCAGCTCGCGCTAAGTGAGCTTTATGGTGGACAAACATTGTGTGCGTAGGTTTTCTCGGGTTGTCCCGTTTCTTCCCACTTTCTTCATTCCACCATTTCATTTGTTATTTATCATCACTATCTCCTTTAGCCTAGCCGGCGTAACCATGGGACGTAAAACTTATAAATTTCATTTAATTTGTTCGACATTAATCGGTACGTTCTTTAACGTTTTTCCATTAAACTGATAAGTATCTGTAATTCGTTTGTACTTGTCACCGTCTTACTAACGGATAGGAATATTATGAGAAACGTTATACTAAATAAATATAATGTAGATCTGATCACTGAACTGGCAGAAGATTGAATTCCAATTGGCTACACTACTTTAGTTTGGGTGGGATACTCTACCATTTCAGTCAACATTATCAGTTGGGTTCAAGCTCCATCTTACCCGAGTTGCCGTCAAATTATTCTCTAAAACACGGTAACTAATTTTAATATTTTGATTGAAGACTCTTTTCCCCTTAAAAGTAAACCATACACAAACGTATTTTGTGCTGCTGATAGGTCAAGTGATACCACTCGCCTTGAGCTGATGGGAGGTAAGCAGAAAGCCGAGGTTCGACCTAGATGTTCTCACATTTCTTCAATATTGTCCATATAGAAGATATAGCGTGAAAATGAAATAAATAAAGTAATTTTTATGGTTACCAGGTTTTAACATTTTTTAAATGATTGACTAAAATTTATTTTATCTTTTGTCAATATCGAGGATATACAAGACAACATCAATAGCTTAATGTATAATCTGAACCTCGTATTGTGAAATTAATGTAAAACCAATACTATACTATGGATATTCAGGGTTCCCACCGATCTGGAAAAGTCAGGAAATTTCATGAAAAGCTGAAAAACCTTAAAAAGTCAGGGAATTTTAAGTACGGACTTTTGCTTCTCAGAACCTATTTGTACTATTGTCATACATTGTATTTGTCCCCTACCGGCTATTTGGGCGAGGGGGGATATATTTTATAAAATAATGAAGTTTGTTTTGAAAAGTTTCTTTACTCACATATATTTTATATACATGTATATGCATAGTTTACACATGAAGTACATGTACACACTATATACATAATCGGGAAAAATATAGTTGCCTTTTTTATCTTACATATAGACCTGGAATTTTGTAAATTGTGATCTGGAAAAGTGTCAGAGAATTTGTGCTTGCCAAATAAATAGGAACGCTGATATTAATTAAGCTTTTCTGGAGTCCAAGATAAGAGCAAATAGACACCTGAATTTTATATAGAAGTTCAAGAAAATACTATTTTTTTAATAAACTGGCTTTTGAAAATCGAATAAAATGAGTTGAAAAAAGAATGCCAATTCCATTGTGGAAGCTTACATATGTGATAGTTTAATAATAATAAAACGAGACACCCTTACCTGCAAATCCATTTCATGTAGCCGAAACTGCACAGCATGTTCAACGTACTCGAGTCGGTTCTGGAATGTCAAAGGAATGCTCCTACCTCCTGGAACAATTGGTACGATTCGACCCGTAAAGCTCGCTCCTTCGAAGCATTCAAGTGGTATTACCTAATGAAATATTTATCATCATTAATATCTCATAAATTGTTATTTACCTGAAAGTTGTAGAGCCTGTTAAAGTTATGCTTAACTTATACTAATTGAGGAGATTAGTGTTATGCTTAACTTACATTAATTGAGGACATTAGTGAAAAGGTATTTTCCGTAAAATTGAAAATATCGAGACAGATGCTCAATCTTATGATAAAGTTTCACGATTCAGCTGCATATGTTAAAGGTTCTCCATTCAATTTAATGAAAAGAAGAATCTGGTTTTTCGGGAGCGTACGTGGAAAAATGATCTATTCCCTTTGAAGTTCAGCCTCAGTGGAAAAGCACCTTAACTTTCCGTCAACAGAGTGAGAGGATGAGATGTTATTGAAAATAAGTGGCTACACGCCAAAATCGTGAGCGTTTTTACATTTTTCTGTTTTAGTTAGAAGGAAGCAAAGTCATTCATCTAATCTTCCTGGGAACTAATGGCTAATGGGTAGTTCGTTTTCCGCTATTTGCGAATTCACTCGTCGTTCACAAACTTGTGCGTTCCATTTACTTATCGAATCGTTCTCGTTCGCGAATTACCCATATCTAGTTTTAGTAAGTAGGTATACGTGGGGACTGTGCGGAAAGTTGCTCCCTATTCCAAAGTGAAAGTGGAGAATTTACCTGTAAAATTACGAAAGCTAGTGAAACGAAGTAATTGAAACATAAGAAACGTAAGCGTGAGGAAAACTCATATGTGATTACGTTGGACACACAAGCAAACATATATATCTGACAACGCAATGATAATGTGTGTTTCAAAACTGAATGCTCATACATGGAAGGCATCGATGATGAAACAAAAGTCTAATATTTTCAGTTCATTTTATAACATGCGGGACTTTAACAAACATATAGAGTGTCACAGCCGTACATCTTATTATTGTATTTTTCTCTTTTTCTTTAATTGAATATTATGTGATTGTTGTTGTTGGTTAATTATATTTAATTATACCATGGGATGATAAAAGGACGGCCGATCTCTCCTTCTTAATTGAGAAGTTACCAATTGTTTATATTGTATATATGTGTTTCGTTTATTTTGTCTGTTCAATATGTGTGTTTTGTGTGTTCTTAAATCTCAATGGAAAATTCCTATTAACATTGGATATGGTAGGAGAGACTTCAAGGGTGAGACAAAGTCAAAGAGGCAATTCAGAACAGGATAGGTTTTTGGAGATGTTTCTTAGGAAATGGTCACGAGGCCTTACACGTGATGAGGACTTAAGCACTGAATATCAATGTGTCAATTTTTTTAATATAACAAAAAATGTGTACGAAAAGGGAAAATACTTAAGAGCCTATGTGCGCACGCAGCTATAGTGTTGGGTGCACAAAAGGGTGTATATGGAAAGTTAACATTGGTGACCAAAGTACAAAATATTCATAAGATCTGACGTAAGTTGCAGAAACTTGTCACGTTTTAAGCATTTACTATAAATTTGATGTGTCTCCAAAAACTGATGTAACTTCGTAGACATACGTCGTACGGTGTAGCTCGGGAGCCCGTCGGTCAATCTCTTTTTCGGCAATTGTAAGTCTAAATTAACCGACGGACTTCAACTGTAACTTTACTTTTCTTTTAATCTTCATTTTACAAATAAACTGGGATATTACATTCGTCTCTATTATTTAAAGTGTACTTGCACCCCCGGATCTATCTGCAGCTAAAGATTAAGAGAGACTTAATATGTTTGTTGTTTATTCACGTGTGACCGCTCGCATCCTGTTAATCCTGAAGTTGAAATTATAAAGTACGTTCCGCTAGCGTACTGGAGCTGCGACAAGAGCCTTGTTGTTTCTGTCCTTCTTGGCCTTACCCGAACTTAAGGATGTAAACGTGTTTATGTCACAAAAAACATACCAATACTTTCCATTGTACATTCTGTGGTGTCTTTAGTAAAGGAAATCAATATATGTAAACGAGCGTCTTGCAATGTCCATGGTATCAATGAAAGTAGTTTGAGTACTGCTCATGGCAAAACTGGAACACTGGGTAATAGTTCAGTTGACTACATTCACTTCAAGCAGATAGTCGAAATAGGTACCAGAACAGGTATCACGCTATTTCACTACAAATACCTAGGTATGTATGTTCTGGCTCACGCATAGTACCCAGTTTTAAAGAAAATGGTTTCTCATTTACACGTGTCATTCCATAAGATATAATGGAAGCAATTCACTGCTATAGAAGCAGATGAGATATTGCCTTTCACTCTCTCCCTAATTACTAATTTATTTAATACGTCTTTCAGTGCTCGTACCTTCCTAACCTCGAGGAAAACAGTACACAAGTCCCGCTTTTCCCTAAGATTTAAGGCTCCGATTCGTTGAAAACTTAAGGCTTATTTTAATACTGTCTGCCCTATCTAAAGCTCTTGAATACTTTGTATGTGATTAAATACGTCAGCACCTTCGAAATTATTACCTTTTGGACACTTTTCAACCTGGGCTTCGTATATTGGACACATTTCAATGAGGAATACGCCAATAAATCTGTTATATAAAAGCGAATGTAAGTTTCTGGCTGATTGCATCACGCAGTAACTACTGAACCAACTAAAATGATACTTGGCATGATTATCAACCTTACGTCACCCAAGATCATATGCTATTAAACTGAGTAAAGTGCATATTCTAAACGCAGAAGGGTCATAATTTATAGTAAAAGTTGAATCACGCAATAACTGATGAACAATTAAAATGATATGGTATAATTATCAATCTTAGGCCTCCCAAGGATCTTATGATATTAAATTAATTAAAATGCGAAAAAATGGAGTGGTGACATGTAATAATAATCGAAAATGACTAATATTAGTAACCAATGTATAGTTTTCGCCCTACTCTTTGTTTCTTTAACCATTTTTCGATGTTTTGAGCATATAATAACATACTTATATTTTTAAATCAGTATTAATTAAAATTTCCTTAATCTTATATTGGTAATAATAGAGAAAATAGATAATTAATTCTTTTTACGAATTGAAGGCTATTAAGAACATTTTATAAGAGTAGATAGATAGATTAATAACTTTCATAAAATGTCAACGCTGGTAGGGAAAATGAAGGATGCTTACTAATTTGATTTCTAAACTCTTGAGACTGTCAACTACTACGTGTGATAAGCAGTTCACCTGAACTTTATTTTTCCTCTTTTGTGAACTAACGTTCAATCTAATTAAGTGGGCCAATTTGATCAAGGATAAAACATGAAAAATCCACGGAGAACATTTTTCTCCAGCACTAGATTAAGAAACTGATAATAATAATGAATGGCACGGAATTCCATAGTCGGTGGCCAAGAAGTCCCGCTAGCCCTTGATAAAATGCTAATATAAGTTTTCTCATTACCTCTTGATAATGGTAAGTAAGTTTCCCCATTATCCCTTTATAAATGTTAATGTAAGGTTTTTCCATTGTTTCAAATTGTGTGAACGATGGCTGATACTTCCAGTTACAGTAGTGAAGAACGTATTGCAAGTTGTTGGGTGCTCCCAGACCTCACCACCTGTGATAATACGCTATCGGGATTCATGAAGGGCATCACTGCAAAACTTCGTTACGATACCACTGCGAAACTGAGTGAGGCTGTGAAACAAGCTTTCACTCAAGTTACACCTGCAATCCTCCGCAAAATGTCGCACAGAAGCTGGCGGCGTATTATCCTTTGTCATGAGAATGACGGTCGACAGACTGATCCTTTGCACAATTAATGTTTCCTATCTCAATAAAACTTCTCGAAAGCATTGTTGTTTATGTCATTCAGTTCTTTCCGTGTAGTTATTTACATACGTTTAGTGGTTTATCTTATTTATTTTCAGGGGTAACGGGACTTCTTGGCCATCCTGTACAGTAAAATTGAAATACATAACACTTTCATATTGAAACAAACCCATCAGTATATGGCACTCGTAAAATTCAAAAATATCACTGAATTAGATATTTAAACGTATTACTACATACAAGTATTAAAATAATATTTTACACAGAATATAAAAATATAGAACCCAAACGTTATAAAAATTATTTAGACGATAAATTCCTTTATATGTTACAGTACCTCATGGAAGTTTTGTTCTGTGACTCCGGATAAGTGGATATCCCTTATTCCTCGAAGGCTCTGCGCATACAACATATCAACTTCCTCCAGATCATCCACATTCACTGGCTCTCCTACTAACAACTTCCACATGAGAGGAGCCAACGGAATAGCCAAAGGTTTCTTTGTTCGCACAGCAACGCCAAACAATACTCCTGAAGAAACAATAACCAACATATATATATGTATACAACAATAAGAGAAACTGTAAATAAGCTGAAAGGAAATAAAGAATATTAGTGGAGTATAAGGAAAACAGGAATATCTTTCAATTGCTTGATGAAATACTAAAAGCCAGATTGTATCATACTTCTTACAGAATATAAGTATATCGATATCATATAAATACTTTTATGTACAAATATTCATATCTTAATCATTTCATGTGCATTTTACACTTGTACTTCGTACCATACTATTTTATCGTTACAAGTATGAACTTTGAATTTCCTACTGCCACCAATAAAGTGCAAAGTAAAAGAATGAGGCATACACTGATAGCGTAGAAGCAGTGAAATCCAAAATGGAATTCGAAGAGATATATGTTGCACATATCCGAATAAAATTTACTATAGAAATGGAATTATAGCTATTGATACTCGACAATGGTATAGGCACTCGGTCGAAAAAGTGTAGAAGCTTTTTTCAGGTCAGCCATTCTGAGTAAGGTTTTCATCATTCACACCAGGTAAATGCCGGGGTGGTACCTAACATACAAGTCCCAGGCCATTTCCTTCCCTCCCCAATCCTTTCTTCCTTTCCTTCCATCAGATAGTGTGATCGCCGAGGGACATTATCCCTCATACGCGACGGGCTAACATGGCCTTAGATCCTGAAAGCCCAGAAATCTAAATGCTAATCGACAATGGTATAAGAAAAACTGTTTACATTTCGTTATAAACAAATCATGATTTTTCGTTCGTTATAAACAAATTGCGATATTTAATTCAACAGTTGCTTTCTTAATTAATTAGTTTACTCAATACAACAAACCTCGTGCAAAATTACGGCATTACAAGGCATTTTTACTATTAATACATTTCACAGTGCAATTCTTACAATCTCTTTGGTGATATCCCAAATCCACTAGTCACATTTTTTTAAAAAAAAACTACACGAGAAATGAGAAAAATCAGCCGATTTCTTCATCCCTATTGGAGCGACTTTAATTCACTAGTTTAACTAAATATACTTACCAAGGAATTTAAACCATGAAAGATGTTGAGTCGATGAGAGATGTGGGTTGAAAAGGTATCTATCTCTGTTATACCCAGTGTCATTGACAGAATTTGGTGTTGGTATAAGGAGTGGAACGGCGCCAGATGTTAACTCTTGGCACATTTCGGTTATTGTATCATCAAACACTCCTCCAGCATCATCTGCACCTTCACCCAACAATTTCACCTGGCGAAGAAACAATCAACATATAAATACCTATATGTTTATTTATGTAAATTCTACAATATTATTGACGCATAATGAAGAAAATATATCATACCAACCGATATCATTCAATGGAACAAACTGATATGATACTTGTAAAAGCTTATGCGTAGTTTTTGAGAAAATACACAACAAAAATGAATTTTTTGTAAACTTAAAAAATTGATGCTATACGATAACCAGATATTTATTAAGATGGAACTCATATCGAAATATATGTTCATCAAGCGCTTCATTTTGTCACTAACAAGACGACAGTATACAGTATGGTCACCGAGATATACCTAAAAATTATGATTGACTCTTAAGCTCTAATTCTTGTTCTACGTATAATGCCTGAAGGTGAAACATCTATAAATTGATAAAGGTCACATTGAGTTGAATAAAATGACATGCTCAGGGGTAAATTATGACGTGTAGTTTCCGAAATATATATATATATATATATATATGGTGCTTAACACTATATCGTTCCTTGCCAATAATAATTGATGGTTTTTATTCTGTTGGAACATGTTTGTTTATTTATGTATTGCATATACAGAGTGTTACAAAAATGTGTCACAATATTTTGGGAACAGATTTTTCCCATCAAAATAAGAAAAAAGTTCTTATGGACCTGTGATCGGAAGTATATAGTTTCGTAGTTATAGGATGCCGAAAACGTGAAAAAATGAACGTTAATAATACATAATTTGAAATTCTTAGCTGTCCTCGCTAGTCTACTGACCAGCGCATGCACCTTTGGTGCATGTGGTTTGCTGAGAAAGCATTAAGATTTGAATGCATTACAGTGGTTCGGATTTCACTTTAAAATTCGGATCAAGTTTCATACATTCTCGGTACTAAAAAGGAAATCCACACTTCAATAAAACAAATAAACAAACAAAAAAAATGGGATTCTTGTTTTACTTGTACGTACAGTTCCGCCAGGAAGAACTGGGAAGACTATATGATGCAAATAAATCTGAAAGGGCGAAAGCAATGGAGATTTGAATGCAGTAAAACTGCATTAACTACAGAAGTTCAAGTGAAGAAAGTAGAGCAAGTGGTTGGTTTTTGGCCCTTCGGGAAAATCAGTGAAAATCTGGCATGTAAATTGAAAACAAAAGCAAGCGTATGAATGTGGTAAGTAAATATTGAAAAAGAAAAATATATTTTGTGGATTAGGAATAGAGATCAAATTTTCGTTTCAAATATAATGTACAGAACACAGACACCACATAAAACAATAATTTTGAAATGTGTGTATGAAAAACAGAAAAATATAAACGTAATGAAAAAATATGAAATAAAAAAACAATATTGGAGAAGAAAATGGTAAAGCACTGTTTAAAAATAAATAAGCAGTAATAATGATACCAGTTGATCTTTGTTCTGATTGTAGGATGTTACGTGACTGACCACGTGCTACGGCGTCATTTAGGACCGCCCTTCTAAATTTTGGCAGAGGTCCGTTGGTTCACCCCTCAATTTTCGGAAGGAATATAGAGGACCACCTCTCAAATTTGGAAGAGTAATACAAAACCGGGGAATGTGCCTCTGAAAGTTTTGGAAATCAACCTCGTTCCTTTCTATGGGTAAAAATTGCCACAAACTGAAATTTGGGAGGTGTTTGAACTACTTTATTCTCTTTGATGAGACTCTCTTGTATTATATGATTATATGGATTTGTATAGGGGTTCATTCTCTTTCGTAAGACATACATACCATAGTGCCCTGTTCTTAAATTTCGGAAGGGGGACATTGGACCATTCCTTAAATTAGGAAATTGTCAAAAAATAAATATTGGTAATTATTCGCTAGAATGAGAATACATATCTCTGTAATCGGTCCTATCCTATCCTACCAAACTTTTAGTTTTAGTAATTTACGATATTTAAGGAGTGGTTCTATGTACCCTTCCCGAAAATTGAGAGGGTGGACCAACATATCCCTGCCAAAATTTAGAGGAGGCTGTTCTAAATGACCCTGGCCCTCTGTAAGTTTGGGTAGTCCATGTTGTTCCCTTCTATAGATAAAAAAAGGCTAAATATTCAGATTTCGGAGGTTTTTAACTCATTTTATGCTCTTTAATCTGCCGTCCATTTTCTTTCGTAAGATGTGGATACATTCCCACACCCCTCTCAAATTCTGGGAGGTACAGTGACTCGCCACTTAACTTTGGGATGATCAAAAAGTAAATATTGGTAAATATGCTCTAGGACTTGAATATATATTTCTATAAATCTAGTTGGATCTGCTTGCCTCTTTCTATGGGTAAAAAATTGCCAAAAAATATATGTAAGTAATAAGTTTTATCATTTCCTTTTAATACATTTCCATAATTTCCAGATTTCTATTACCCTTTTAAACTAGAAGAATATTCTAGCCACTCTACTCTTGTTCTGTTGACTGAGTGGTTCTGCTAATGGGTTAGGATGTGTCTTCGGACAGAGCACTAAGACAATAAATAAAACTGATTTTTACAGAAATCAATTGATTAAAACTGACAAATTACAGATAGTCTGCAATTTTAAAGTTGCGTCTATACGTGGATTACACGATACAAACTTATTAAACTTTATTTTGTGTATTCAAGAGTCTAAGTACCAATGCTACATAAGATGTAGACTTATAGCTTAATGTGATATCCTAACCATTTGAATTCCCGTCAAAAATCGAACCCTGGTCCTCGCACTGGTGGTGACAACAGTGACTATTTATTGGTGAAGAAGCTGCAATTATTTGCATTTTATGTATTATTATCTTCCGTTACAACAAACAAGTGCTCTTGATTTTCTAACATACTCAACGAACCAATTTAAGGAGCTCCTTCTCACTTATAATTTATAATAGTAACTGGTAATCAGCTTTTGTGTTATCTTACCTTCCATGCCCGCGAAGGAAGTCTCAAATCAGCAGGCTTCATTTTCACTACTTGTCTTGCTATTTGAAGAAATATAGGCTTGCACCTTCGTCCCCTCGTTGCTAGTCGACACACGGTCACTTGTGGCCCATAATTTCTTCCCTGCACCATTGTTCGTCCAACACTTCTAACAAAAGGCAACGTATATACACGAGGCGCTAACAATGGCCTCAGCTGTCCAGACGTTAAGCTTTTCAGCGAAGGTGTAAACCATTCACACTACACAAAGAAGAAATAACAGACGTGTGATAGTATTATCTTGCTTTCACTTATCATGTAACACGATCAACTTTCTCTATGTAAAATGTAAAATTGTCAACCTAAAATTAAGATGGTGACAATAACAAGAAAATCACAGCTATATACAGTTCCAGTAAATCGAGTATCAACTCAACTCTTTAAAAAATACTAATAATAACTAACTGAACTCAAAAAATGAACTCCTTCCTTGAAAAATAGAATAATATATTCATTATATTCCATTTTCTTTCAACAATTACAAGGTAATGCAATAAAAACAATATAAAAAGGCTACTACAGCCTGATTATAAATGATTCATCAGGTTTTAAAGTGAAATTTGTTGAAAACTCTTAACACAATACGTTTATACTAATGATGAAACAAAAGAATATATTCGAAAGTTTTATTTTTCATATTCATAATCTTGGCTTGTGGCGACATATGGCAGCACAAATTTAGTTTTCAAAATGACGTCTAAGGAGCAGAAATGATCTGCAAACTACGCTTGAACAGGGCCAGTGGTATAGATGAGAACATTATTATCCTGAAATATGGCATTTCCGTCTGGAAATAACGTTCACACCACTGGATGGACACTTACCAATATTGCTTGGTAACACTTCTGCTGTGCAATGTTACGATAGAGGCTACCGAGTACTATTTTATAGTGTTCTAGATCATAATGGAGACACCATCATGTTTGATATCACATCATGTGGCACGGTGTTCGCCATAATAACGAAAAAATGAAATGAAATCTTTGAGTTTTACGTCTCACGATTATGCCGATTAGGCTAAAGGAAACGGTGATGATGAGAAATGAATGAAATGGTGGAATGAAGAAAGTAGGAGGAAACGGGAGAACCTCGAGAAAACCCACGAGCACGGTGTTTGTCCATCACAAGGTCCACACGGCGCGAGCTGGGATCGAACCAGGGACCCCAAGCACCGGAGGTGAACGCATTACCACTGAGCCACCGCGCCCCCACGCCACAATAACGAGTCCAGTAATGAGGAAAAGAGTACAGAACGACACATCCTACCAAATAACGCGTTTCCAGTCTTCTAGATCTTAGGTTTAGTGGTTGTTGCACTACAAATGTCGCCTTTGGTCATTCTGGTATCACTAATGGTTAGGCAGTACGAACAGGCTCAAAAATATCAATTTTAACTGACATTGGAGTGACAAATGCTTGTTCACTTCTGAAATCATCTTGCTAGCCTTTATTTTCTTCTGTGACGTCATTATATGTATCAATACCCGTCTGTCTCCATACCATGCAATATGTATGCTGTTGTGATATTCAATACCGTGCCTTATGCTGCATCAAACATAATGTTAATGTTTTAGTCACATATGTTCCAGCCAGTCGACCATCAACAAGTAGGACTCTGAAACTCAGTTAGGACTGATACAAAATGAAATTTTTGAAAAAAAAAAAATGAATTTTTTCGGTTCAACGTCCGACGATTATGCCCTTTAGACTAAGGGAGACTATGATTAATGCAAGTGAATGTTGATGGAAGAATTGGTGGAATGAGATCCTAGGAGGAAACGGGAGAGTACCCCTAGAAAGTCCACGGATACGATGTTGTTCACCACAAACTTACTGGATGGAGGTCGAATAGAACTGACACAATGTTCATCCATCAAATCAGCACACCGTTCAAGGCCGCACTGCCTCTCGCTATCACCAGTCCACAGTCCACATTATTTTGCCAGGTATTTCCACTATTCTATCCAATATATATATATATATATATATATATATATATATATATATATATATATATATATATCATATTTTCACCATTCGTTGACGTCTACCTTCCGAGGAAGAATTTTCACTTAACATTTGCGAATTTGAAGTGTTTTACTTTATTCCTCCTACAACATGACCAACGTCTCTGTCGAAGTATTTAGACAATTTAGTCTGGTTTGCTGCCGATCCCATCCCACTCAAACCATTCAATTACGGCTTCTGCTTGATGAACAGACGCATCACTATACTGAAAATGAAAAGAACCAGTTCCAGTTTCTTGCTAGAGAGTGGTTTACAAGGTTGTTTAATGTTCCTTTATAAACTTTGGGATTCATACTTACAGCCACAAAACTCAGTCCACCACAACCAAACCAAGAAAAACTGATCAACGCAAAAGTACCTCATTCCAGTAAGCAGTGCTCGCGTGGCATTCATCACGTTCACATACATCTATTAGATAGTTCGTGATTCGTACTCTATAAGATAAGCTTGCATAATTCCAACGCGCACTGGTGACGTACTTTGCATGGCTATTATCAACGAACAGTAACCCTGTTCTATTCCACAAGGAAATTATAGCAAATACCAAGCATTGCTATTACTTCCCGACACCAATCAAAAGCAGTAGCCAGTTTCCAATAAAGCCTGTTAATTTGATTTCGCCCGAGTCATCAATTTTATCGTCTTCCCTATCCGCGCCTAAGGTTTTATAACTGCCTCAAGTTTCCATTTCATCATTACATCGCTTACTGTTACCGTGTTATCTAGATCTTGCCAGAAATCTCAGGATTAAATTGACAGAATTGATGGGTGCTAAAAATCTACCTCGTTCAGCATCATTTCGTCGTACGTTTATTTCCATAAGTGCAGTTGGTATACATGATTAGAAAGCTTTCACGATTCTTCTAGGATTGCCTGTTTTTTCTGTAGTTCTAAAACTTCCGAACAAGAGTAATTTGCGATAGAAATATGTACCTACTAGCTATGTTTTAACAGTTTTCAATAAAATTACGGAATTGCATAACACACAATACAATAAAGGGCAACGCAGGGAATATGTTAGTATCAAAAATCAATGATTGATTGTTGTTCTAATATTGTGTGACGATGTGCAGGTTTTTTTTTTTTTTTTGTTGTTTGTTTATTTAGTTTGTTAATTTTTATATTTTATTGAGAACTGCTCACGCTATATTTTAAATATACTTCTTTCGTAACACCCGCTAAATTACACCATGATTTTTATGGGAAAAAGTAGTTTAATTTAGGGGAATGACAGTAATATTTATAAAAAGTAAGTTTATTATATAATTAAAATGGTAATATATAATAACATTTAATTTAGCGATTTAACAAGAGTAATTTTGTATTTGATAGTTTATTTGATAGTTTTGATACCTTAATATAGATTGATTAATAGGTTGGATATTTAAGTATTTAAGTTATTATAGATGGAAGATGAAATATGAATATGTAATTTTTAGATTTTAATTTTGATAGTTTTACAATAGGCTGAATAATTATTTTATAGTATTGCATGATATTTTTTTTTTAAAGTAATATTGTAATAAGTGGTTGTGCATACCTTGTATTAAAAGTTTTTTAATACTTTGCAACTTGGCGTCCCGAATGTTTGAATTTTGATGCTTTTAATTTTTGCGTTTTTGGGCGTTTGAATTAATTATTGAGACTTTGAGGTCCCTTTTTATTATTTTTTGAGGGACACACCTTTTTTTTATATTAGTTAAAAATTTTTTGCGTTAGATTTATAAATATGGAAACTTGTTGTTTTTTTGTATTCTGATTGGCTATTAGCAAGGAACCGCACCCAAATTACATGGCGTGATTCAGCACACACGTGGATAGCGTGACTGTTACCACCGGAAGATTGCAATAACATGATTTTTTGACTTATTCACATCTATCTATGACTTGTCCATAGATTTTTAATTATTAACCAAAATTTTTGCAAATGCGGGGTCACGTTGTTAAAATCGTGATGGTTTATTTTGTTGGTAAACAAGCATAACCTTCAACAAATAAACATCCTACAATTTTTGCGCAGTAAAAGCAACTACAGTCACCTTCGAGGTTTTGCGTATTTCCTTTCTCTGTTGCTAGCTTGTGACAAGCTAAAAGAGAAAATTGTCTTGTAAAACGCACTAAAACTAACTAACTCTATGGCCTATGGAACCCGGAGGTTCAATGCCGCGTTCACAAAAGCTCTCCACTGACTTCTATCCTTAGCTAACTGCATCCAGTTTCTACTTTGTATTCCTATCTCTGCGAGATCCATGTTAATATTGTCCTCCCATCTGCGCCTAGGTCTTCCTAATGGTCGTTTTCCGATTGGTCTTCCATTCAAGACTCTGAAAGCGTTTCTACTTTCTTCCATTCTAGCTACATGACCCGCCCACCTAAGCCTCCTAGACTTGACGACCCTAACAATGTTGGGTAGACCATATAAATTATGTAGTTCCTCGTTATGAAGTTTCCGCCATTCCCCATTCCCGTTCCTCTTGGGTCCGAATATTCGTCTCAGGATCTTGTTCTCAAATACTTTCAGTCTATGATCTTCCCTCAGAGTAAGTGACCATGTTTCGCAGCCATACAGAACAACAGGCATAATTATCGTTTTGTATATTTTAAGCTTCAAATTCCTCGACAGAATTCGCGACGACAAGAGATTTTGAACCGAATAGTAACACGAATTCCCTGCTTTGAGTCGACACTTAATTCCTTTGTGAATATGATTTTCCTCTGTTAATATTGATCCTAGATATTTGAAACTATCCACTTTATCAAAAGTATTATTTAATATTTTAACGCATCCATAATTTGCTGTATTCCGGTCCCAACGCACTTCCATGTATTTAGTTTTCTCTGCATTTACTTCTAAACCCATGTCCCTGCAAGCGTTTTATAAGATCTCTGCATTTCTTTCTATTGTTCTCCTATCATCCCCTATTAAATTTACATCATCAGCATATGTCATAACCTGGTGAATACCGTTCAACTGTAGGCCCTGGTTGCTATCTTTGATTTTCCTTATAGCGTATTCCAAAACGAAGTTAAATAATAATGGCGACAACGCATCTCCTTGTTTCAGGCCATTTTCGACGTAAAAGCTCGTGGACAAAAATTCTCCTACCCGGACTTTACTTTGGGATTCATTTAAACATGTCTTAATAAATCTAATTAGCTTTCTCGGTATTCCAAGTTCTGTAAGAACGTTGTATAATGTTTCTCTCCTAACCGAGTCGTACGCCTTTCTAAAATCAATAAATATTTGATGTACCGGGGTATTGTATTCCCACTTTTTTTCGAGTATTTGGCGAATGGTAAATATTTGGTCGATAGTTGATCGATTTTGTCTAAATCCGCACTGATAATCTCCAATAATTTCATCTGCGTATGGGGTCAGTCTTGCTAACAGAATATTTGAAAGGATTTTATAGGATGTTGATAGAAGAGAAATGCCTCGATAATTATTACAGTCAGTTTTGTCCCCTTTCTTGTGAACTGGAACAATGATTGATTCTTTCCACTCTTGTGGCGATTCTTCCTTGTTCCAGATAAGGAGAATGAGATTGTGTATCTTGTTCCACAATTGTTCGCCTCCAGCTAAAATTAACTCAGCCGGAATTTCATCTACACCCGGAGATTTGTGTTTCTTTAATTTCTTTATAGCGGTTTCTACTTCTATTCGGTTGGGTTCTGGAATATACGGTTCTGCGGTGTGTATCACCTTTTCTCCACGCACACTAGTTTTTGGTTGCGTGTTAAGCAAATCGTCAAAGAAATCTTTCCATCTATTTAAGATGCTATCCGTGTCAATGAGAACTGTATCGTCAGATTTCTTTAATATGTAAGCACGAGGTTGATAGCCTTTCTTAAATTCGTTGATTCCCTTATACATGTCCCGGATGTTTTTATTTTTACTATTATCTTCAAGTTCCTTAATTTTAGCTTTCAGACAATCGCGTTTCTTTGTTCTAAAAGTTTTGGCAGTTTCCCGCCTGATATCTGCGAACTTTTGTGTGGTTATTTCATTCGGATTTTGTAGCCAGCGTAATTTTGCCTGTTTTCTCTTCTCTGCCAGTTTTATGCATTCCTGGTCGAACCATGGTTTGTTCTTACGTATTTCCGCGTGTCCCAATTTTTCTTTTGCTGAAATTTTAATGTTATCTCTAATTTCAATCCAGGTATCCTCAACACTAGTGCACTCCAAATCTTCTAAAGCCGAGAATCTATTCGAAACTTCAATCTGGTATTTCTCTTTTACCTGGCTCTCTTCTAATTTCTTTAAATTGAATCTCTCGTTTTCGGACAATGAATATTACCTTTATTCAACGATAACCTCTCTCGTATTATCGCTGCTACCAGGTAGTGGTCAGTGTCACAATCAGCCCCTCTAAACGACCGGACATCAATTATGCTAGATTGCCTTCTTCTATCTACTAAAACGTGATCAATTTGATTGTGTGTTTTTCCGTCTGGTGATGTCCAAGTATATTTATGAACGTCGCGATGTGGGAATTTTGTACTCTTCACGATTAGGTTTTTGGATGTTGCAAAGTTCACGAGTCTAACACCGTTGTCATTACTTTCCTTATGCAGACTTTCGTTCCCTATAATCGGTTTGAAAATATCTTCTCGTCCTACCTTCGCATTGAAATCCCCTAATAGAATTTTCATATGGTATTGCGTGAGTTGGTCAAATATCCGTTCCACTTCTTCGTAAAAACTGTCTTTTATATCGTCATCCTTATCTTCAGTTGGGGCATGTACATTTAAGACAATAATATCACACCACCGTCCCTTAAGAGTAATAAAAGAAAGTCTATCAGTAACAAATTCAACCCGTTTAAATGCTGGTAATATACATTTATGAACGAAAAACCCTGTTCCTAACTGGTGATTTTTATTTCCTTCCCCGTAAAAGAAAGTAAAATTTCCGGAATTCTCAGATCCATTTCCTTCCCACCTAACCTCCTGAACTCCTACTACGTCCATCCTGTATTTCTCTAACTCACTCGTTACGGATTTTAACGCGCCTGCCCTATAAAGACTCCTAATATTCCATGTTCCAAATCTCATGTCCATTTTGCTGAGGTCGTGCCAAGTTATCAGTCCTTGTCCGAGGTTTTTGTGAATATTTCTGAACAAGTGCTTTTTTTTTTTTTTTTTTTTTTACAGGATGAGGTTGTTAGCCCTACCCAAACCCCCAAGCTGGAGCACCACTCCTAGTCGGCTGTCCGCGACTGCTTATTCAGTATATTCGCAGCTACCCTCTATATCTAGAGGCCTTCTCCTCGATCCGCAACCTGAGGACGCGCCATGCCGTGGTGACAGGAACCTACGTTACACGGCTTGTAAAACGCACATTAATCCAAAATAGCCTTTTTTAATTCCTTCAATAAAGAGCAATGTAACCATATTTTTGAATCCAGCGTCACAATTGATAATTATCATTTTAATATTAACTATATTTCACGTGTTACGAACGACTGCAACCTTTCTTTCCTCATTGTATTTCAGTTGATCAGTTTTTCTTGGTTTGGTTGTGGTCAACTGAATTTTGTGGTTCTAATTATAAATCCCAAAGTCTGTAAAGAAATATTGAACAACCTTGTTCTCTGCTTTTCTCTCTGGAAAACTGCACTCCTACGTTACGCATCGACGAGTTGGAAATGACTGATATATATTCACACGGATACTTCGAGTCCTAAATTTATATTTCATACGTCTCAATACTTTTCCTATATATTTACACTATCTTGTCTGCTACTTTCAACACTTATCTTGTCATCAATCTCAGACTTCACTAATTACTAACAAATTGCTCATACCTGTGGCGAAAGTGGGATAAGTCTCCAGCAAGCATAAAGAATATCAGAGAATCTATACAAGAGTTTTAATCTTGCTTGTATTGCCGCTACAGGAATCCCTTGCAAATAGCTGTACTGCGGAGGAATTTGAGATGGAAGCCCCAGTTGTAATGGAACAGAGGCGCCAGGCGTTCTTCGTGGCAAGGGAGGCGACGTCCAAGCTGCACTGTGAGTTCTTCCACATGATATCTAAAAGGTGAAAATAGAATGAGGATATGTACAAGTTTTATAAAGTTGACTCACTCTTGGAAATCAATCCAATGCAAAGATCTACCTGTTACAATTCGTTGCTGAGATACAAAACACATTCTGAAATATTACTAAGTGATCCAGCCAGACCCTTCCTTCCTATCATATACATTCAAAATTTCAAAATCTCTGATTATACAAGGTCTGTCCGAAACGTAATGTCATCATTTTATTGTGAAGCGACTGTACGTTGCAGTACGCTCTATCTGCCGGAATCGATGTTGGTGTTATTGCACCTTAAAAATTATTATTACCTAGACTGAACTTAAAGTAGCATACGAGACAGTTGCTATCCCTGTCAAGATTTAATTATTATTATAATTGGCAGCATTCAGAACACTATTCAATTATCGCATATAACTAACATCGTGATTTGATTCACAAATTTTCCGAGTTAACGATATCTGATATTCAATAACGTATTCCATATTTAAGAATAATAAAATGGATGACTATGTTCAGAGGACACTTATGCATTGTCATAGACCTATCAGCGATAAAGTTAATCCACCCCCATAGACCTATCCAGGATTATGTGCAGACTGGACGAGTTTAGCTGCTCATGATAAGAAATTTAGCGCTCTTCTGTAAGTTTTAGGTTCCAACACTTAATTGGCAAATACCCAGCTTTTCCAAATAATTCTAAAGTTGTCCTAATCTTAATTTCAACAAGGTTTACGGCCGAATTGTCCTTTTCATGGCGATATTTTCCAAATTCTGATTATACCTGCTGCCCTACTTACGTTAGCTTTTCTCTCTTTTCACTGCACCGGACATAACAGCGCCCCCTGGGACAACTATTACTATTATTATATACTTCAATATATTCACTTTATTATAAAATTTAGTATTATTTCATTTCCTAAAATTTTATTTTAATTTTAGCAACCCAAATTTATTAATATTACGTATGCACATTATAAATTTTATATTTAACTTGAGTTACCAAATTTCCTTTTCCCAACATCTCAACCATGGCAAACAGGTATGCAAATAAACAATCTTCATTGATTCCCGGTTATTGTTATCATTATTAAGACAATAATTTAACCTTAATAATCATATTAGAAAGTCCGTAAGTTCTATTTGAGAATAAATTTATACTTTTTATAGAGGAAAAATGCTATAGAAATGTACTACTCATATAATTTACATAGGCCTAATCCAGTAATATGATTATTTACTCTGTTCTTTATCATGTATATTAATAACGTTTTTCTGCTCTACATGCCCAATCAACGTCAAAACTGTCCTCTGAACCCTGATTAACTTTAATAAGTGAAATTTATAGCCTGAGAAGCAAGCCTAAGTATCAGTAGAAACAAGATCATGTGTGATACAAAATTGTAAACATTGTCAGCGGAAATAGTGTTCACCCGCTGGTGCAGATTAAGAGTAAGCAGGCCACAATGCTTCCTCCTGAAAATAACCCATAAGATTCTCAATGCAGAATATCTACGTATTTATGTCTATCAAAACATGTGAAAGTTATATTGTTATAGTTTACGGGAAAAGTGAACTGTAACAATGTAAGTCAACTATGAGTGAGTGCTTACTCAGTTGTCTCCGAGCTCTCAGAGGTGAAGGACAGGTGATTTCGTAAACTTCTGTTTCGTCTCTTATACAAGTAACGCTGGAACAAAATTAAGCAATCAAGTTTTTTTGCAAAATTAGACAAATCCGCAGAGGAAACTTTTCAAATGGTTCATCAGGCCTTCGGGGATAAGTGTTTATCACAAAAGCAAGTCTACAGATGGCACAAGGTGTTTCTCGAAGTCTGTGAAGAGGTCGACGAGGAAGCTTACGCTGGACGCCCGTCAACCTCCTCAAACGACGAAAATGTAACTCGTGTAAAGTAACTTTTGCAAACAAACCGTCGAATGAGTGTTCGTTTAATGTCCGACATGTTAAATATCCCAAAAACTATCGTCCACGAGATGGTGACCAATAATTTGCACATGAGAAAAGTATGCGCGAAGTTTGTCCCAAGAATTTTGACCGACGACCAAAAATCTCGTCGAGTGGAAATTTGTCAAAATGTTTTGGAAATGTGTAAAAATGATCCTCACTTTTTGGATAAATCTAACGTGGCAACGCTGCCTTAGCCACTCTACAGTCCCGACTTGGCTCCCACAGACTTCCTTTTGTTTCAACGTTTGAAATCCCTCCTGTAAGGACATCGTTACAGAGCAATTAACGATGTGGAAGCAGCTTGTAAAATGACTTTAAACGTACTTCCTGAACAGGTTTTCCAGGATGCCTTCGGAGATTGGAATCCCACTGGCAAAGATGTATTGATTCAGGAGAACAATATTTTGAAGAATTTTAATGTACAGGTATTATTATTATTATTATTATTATTATTATTATTATTATTATTATTATTATTATTATTATTATTCAAATTTTTTTCATACTTGTATACTTGGTGACATTACTTTCTGGACAGTCTTTGTGCGTTGCTTCTAAATTTCCATCACTTTCTTTATTGTACAAGCAATATAATTTATCTATTAGGAGCTTGAAAATTTTATGTAAATAATTCAAGTGAGTTGATTGCATAATATATAACTATACGTGTAGAAGTTGTGTTCGTAGTGTAGGATTTGTATACACAGATGTGTATTACAATAGATCAGCTCTAACAAATTGCACAAGATTATTCCCAATGGGCAGGAAATATGTTGGAAAACAACACTTTATTCAAGAAGATGTAAGAGAACTCAAGACAATGACTCTGCATCTTTTTTGGATCGATAGTGACATCAGTAGAATGTCAAAACCGTCTCCTGCTTAAATAATAAATCACAGAAGTAGTAGGTGTGAATTTAACATTAATTATAGAATTTCCATTACCTTCTTCAATGCCATAAAATTTAATAGTGTACAATACTACATTACCCGATTTCTAAAGGCTGGAATTTATTAATTTATACCATAAATATTGATTGGGCATTAGAAACACTTCTTTCCATAATTCTTTTTCCTCTTCATTTATTTGATTCTGGATTTTAATACTCAATTTATAATATCTCATGGCACAGATACAGGATTTGAAACTACTCCTACAGCTTGGAATTATTATGAGAGTATTAGACTCATCTGAAGAAGAAAATTAAACTGTAAACTACTTCAAGTTGGTACTACATAAGAAATTGAGGATGAACCGATTTCCTTTACATTGTATCTTCTACAGCCTGGAATACGATGAAAATTCAAAAAGTGGAAAAAGTACGACTTAGTCAAGCTAATTACATCTTACAATATGCTGTTTTATAATTCATTGAAGCATTTTGGCTAGGTTTAAAAGATTTCCAGTCATATTCAGTAGGACTTTTATGCTTATTTTTATGAGACATGGTTGGGATATCATTCTATGTCTGCCTATTAAAACAAGCTTTATATACACAAAAAACATTTTAATTGACAACTAATTGACTTCGATAACATACGTAAAAAAATGATACATTTAAAATAAGGATATCTTCTTGAATCTTTCAGTTTTACTTTCCAATGTTATGCTAGTTAAAGGAGACGCTGATTATGAGAAATGAATGCAATGGCGAAATGAATAAAGTGGGAGAAAATGGGAGAACCCCAAGGAAACCCACGCATACGGTGTTCGTCCACCACAAAATCCACTTGGCGCGAGCTGGGATTGAACCAGGGATCCTAAGCACCAGAAGTGAACGCTCAACCAGTGAGCTACCGCGGCGCGGTCAATATCTTCTTAAATTATCTTCTATTCCACTTCATTAAAACACCAACTTATTTACACTATTTTCCTTTTTAACACACTAAACACAATCACTCATAAGAATTAAGTATTTTGTTATTTCGGCCTGTTTTTTATAAATCTTCCAGCAACTTACAATTGAACGGACTATAACAATTCTTAAATATGATAGTGGATGAACTACAAGAGGTAGTTAGGTTATTCAGTTACTGCATGTTGGCCAACATCATAAATTACGTTTTATTTAATGTAGATTAAAGGCTCATAACTATGTGAGTTTAGTGTATTTATCAGTGGCGTATTTAGGGGGGGGCTAACGGGCTTAAGCCCCCCCCCCCCGAAATCTTACTTACTATAATACAGTATATGAAATATCTTGCAGAATTTTCACATTTTCAGGCAAAGCCCCCCCCCCCCGAAACAAAATCGTAAATACGCCACTGGTATTCATCGTTGTTCACACGTAGAGCGACTAAGGATGAAAGCAGCAGAGACTTTCGAAAATAAATACATTGGCATTGTAGAATTAGTCGTACTATTTGGTTAAAGGACAAGTTAACTTAAATTAACAAAGAATTAATTACTTACCAATAAATCTTCCGCACGTTTCGGAACAGCAAGCTAGTCCCGTCTTCAGCGGTAAGGTAACAAGCATAATAATGGTTGAGAGAAAGAAAGTGTAAAGGAATACATACCACAGAATGAATAAATATAACGTGAAGGATACTGAAATACCACGAGCAGAGCACAGTACGAAAGAATGAGCTGAGTTGAAGGAAGCACGATGCCTATGTTACTTCACTAGTAACCAATTTATTGGTATGTAGATTTATTGGCAAGTAACCAATTCTTTGTTAATATGAATCATCCTCTCATGCGCCTACATAATAATTTTAATGACAAGTTAGTTTTGTAATAAACTTATTTGTGCATTATTTTTGGTGTGCCCAGCTCAGACAATTTAATCCTTTTCATTTTAAAAAGCTGCTACCTTTAAACAAATAGTGTAACTAATCATTGTACGTTCTCGCAACGGACGTATATCAGCAACGAGGTAAGCGAAGCAACCGACGGCCTTGGCAATCAACAGTAGCCAATCACAGCCCTACCTGCGCTTACGTCACTTTGATAGGTGGGACTGACGTGAGCAGCGAGAACAAAACGGAAACTGCGTGACGTAGCTGACATCGGGCGCCGAGACACTTTATACGATAGGAAGCATCTTGCAATCGCTGCGATTTTGAAATGTAAAATTTAACATATCCGTTTCTAATTTAGAAAGCTGAATACATCTACATTATTTGTTGTCAGAATATTACCTGTCATTCATAAAGATATTTAAGTATTGTAATTTGTATCAAATATAAGCTTTATTTATGCGTATCATTGGCGTTATTCTGACCCGAACATTGCCGCTTCATGTTCGTTCGCTTTGTCGTACATGGTGCAGAATATATATTAATACTAGCAAATTATTGTTGTAAGTTGTTTTTCAGTCAAACAATGCTGAAGTTTTGTCCTATTTGTAAGTTTAAGGTTGTTATTTAAATTTTCGCCTATCTGTAGTTAGCGGTGAAAGAAGCTATTGCTTTTGTGATAACTTGGGTGAAAAAATCGATTAATGACTATCTAATGTAATGTTTGCTCTACTTGGATTACCATCCTATGAAGTAAACATAACAGTTTCTTTAACAGTTCTCACCTCTTCGACTGAAGAACTCACTGGACATGTAATTCGGATACATAAAGAAATTTGTCTTTATGTATAAATAACTACTCTCTTTCTTATACTACAAAATACTTTTATTTACCTGTTTTATCCCTTTCCCCGACAACGTGGTAACAAGCTGAGGTTCTCGTACAATAGCCGTGTGACCAAGTCCCAACTGTCCATCGCTGTTATTTCCCCAGCCCCATACATCCCCTGTCGTTGTTAGACAAAGTGTGTGTTCTGCTCCTACAGCAATGTCTTCCACACAGTAGGAGCTCAATGCTGGAACCTGCAAATGATAGTATAACACACAACAGTATGACAATTGATTTTAAAGATATTCAAATATAAATAAGTACCAGATATTCATAATTTTACTTTTTGTTACATCCGAATGTAAGAGTATGACAGCAGTTGACTATGGAAGTGGTCACATCTTGGAATAAGCGAAAAATAACACCTATTCAGTAGAAAAGGAGCACGTCCTCAACATTTTGTTAAAAATAGTTGACTATATGATGGTTATGAAGCAAAATATAAGCTCATGTGGTTCAGATAGGAATTTTTAAGGTGATTTTTTAACATTTCTGAATGTTTATTAGATATTTAAAAATGTTGTTTGCTGGTATTGACGGGCCGAACTCGTCTTCCATCTTTTGTTATTGTTACACTGTACATACGACCCTATTTTAAGTGAAACACAATGTAAATGATACATGGAAAAAGAGTCATATAGTGATCATACATGGAAAAGAAATTGTTACACACACTGCATTTAAAGTAGTTCCTCTGGTGTAATTTTTAATTCTCTCAAGGACGTAATATTTACGTTTTATGTTTACGTCCCTCGATTATGCCGGCTAGGCTAAAGGAGACGGTGATGATGAGAAATGAAGGATATGGTGGAATGAAGAAAGCGGGAGGAAACGGGACAACCCCGAGAAAACCCATGCACATGGTGTTTGTCCACTAGACAGTTCACTTAGCGCGTCTTTCAAGGAAATTTTAAAGGTTTGTAAAATGACAGCTACAGTGTTCAGAACAAATATATCAGATTGAAACAAGTCTATCAGCAAAGATCAAAATATATATAAACGTAATGTCAAAGCTTAGCTCAAAATTGTGACATCTGGAGTTTCGCAATAAATGTCTTAATTATGATATCTTAACAACGTAGATTATTTTCATAAGTTCGCTGAGATCAAAAGAAAATGTCTAACCTGTTGAGGTCTGCTATGCCCTCTCGCCCGAGAATCAGGTTGTCCAATCAATCTGTCCATTCCACAAGTGTACACTTGTCCATCTTTTGTTAAGAAGACAGTAAACTGAGTGCCACAACATACTTTCTTCACACCTAAACCACTTAACGTGTCTATTTTCTGAAAAAAGAAAAATAAATAAGTTTCTAAGTTACATATTCCTTTCATTTTTTTGTCATCTTTGTTTAATGTTGCATGTTCAAGCAGAAAGTTCACTGTGAAGAAGAAGAAAAGGTGACAAACAACACTACTATTTTTTCTAATCTGGTATCATTTGATTACAAGAAACACTCGTGACTTCTGAGTTAATAATATATCCATATGTCAAGTTCTACACCGCTGGAGATTTCAAAATGTCTGACCAATTCTTTAAATTTATAGACTTTCAAAATACTGTAGTCATAAAATCCATCTGCTTACATAAATACACTTTTGCTATTAACTTACGTTTATTTCACTATGAAATTATGTTAAGAAAATGTTCAAGAATTATTACACATCACACAGATTTACTGAACACATTTCTATAACAACTTCTTAATTACAGCCAACAATAATACAAACAATTCAATTTAAATACCAGAGCTCCTCCTTGGCTAAGCGGTTAGCGTACGCGCCTTTGGCGTGGGATACCCGGGTTCGATTCCCGGCGGGAGCTCATGTGGTTCGGATTCCACGTTAATCAGTAGGTCCACGTCTCATATAGCCTCGCTGCTGAACGGGACGCTAAACTAAAATAAACTAAACTAAACTCAATTTAAATACCATCACGTCAAACGATTTCTCCTTAAATCTGTAAAGATATGGAAAAAGTTTGATACGTCGTTTGGCCGTATGCTCTTGTCCTGTCTGTTTTCTCGCTGTCCATTTTTCGAAGAAGAAAACTCTAGATGCTCATTTGCATTGGAAAAATGAAATGAAATCTTTTAGTTTTAGTCCCACGGATATGCCGGTTAAGCTAAAGAAGACGATTATTATGAGAAATGAATGAAATGGTGGAATGAAGAAAGTGGGAGGAAACGGGAGAACCCCGAGAAAACCCCACGAGCACGATGTTTGTGCACCACAAAGACATTTGCATTGGAATAGCAGAGACAGTACTAGGGTTTTCTTTCTAGTAACAAGGACGGTTACTTTTCTAATGTAAACCCAGCTAGTGCTAACGAATTTTCCATAGAGATTGTAACTATCTTTCTTATTTGGAAGCGAACTACTACCCCAGTAACTGTCCATCGCACTTCATTGAACGCTTCAGCGAATACTTTTCTGTAAATTTAAACATCAAATTTGGATACAAAATTCCTTTTACTACTTAGATAGCCTTATTTTACAACCAGACGACCTTACGCTTGGAACTCAACTGTCCTAATCCGCCATTCAAACTATAAAGAAAATAGGACACATTTCGGCTGGAAATCTGCAACAATTAAATTTTCAACTTCATGACTTTCAAAAACAATAAGTTTTATTTCTGTAACTACTATCAAACGAATATTTCATTTTAAATGTTCAATACTAGAATATTTCATTTTAAATATTCAAAGAAAATATTTAAGACTTACCTGAGGAGTTGACTTAGTAGTGCAGTTTCCGAGGCCGAGTTTCCCATAATCTCCATCACCAAATGACCAGACAACATTTCCATCAGAGGAAATGCATACAGTATGGTTAAGACCACAGGCTACGTAGCCCACGCTATAGCCTTCTAACGCAACCACTCGCTCCGGAAGTTTCTTGTTGGCTGTAGATCCCAAACCAAGTCTGCCATAGTCACCGTTTCCAAATGTGAATAGTTTGCCACTGTTGGTCACAACAGCACTGTGTTTAAATCCACACGACAGCTATGATTATGAAAAAAAAAAAAGTAAAAGAAACAGCCTTTTACCAGGAAGCTACAAGTAACACTTCAACCACATTTAAACTAGTAGTATTCTTTTTCATTTTAGGTTAGTGTTTTATTACGTGTGGAACAAAAATATTCTTTTAGTTGATTAAAATAACTAATGACAATAAATGATGGCACATAAAAAAAGCGCTTTACTTCGTATAAAATACTTTCAGAAGTTACCTGTACTACTTCTTCGCTTTGCAAAGCCTCAATTTGCCGTGGTCGTCGTTGTCGATCACTATTGCCATGGCCTAACTTTCCATAATCCCCGTCACCCCATGAAAACACCTCTCCACTTTCAGCTAAAGCCAAACTATGTCCATCTGAACCACATGAAGTAGCTAAGGCAGTGATTACGAAACCTTGAAAGAAGAAGGGAATGCATAAGTAACATTTTTCATAACAAATCTACATTTTTAAAACATATTCAAGATATGAAATACTAAGCTGTTTTAAGTGCTCGTTCCAGACAATTATAAGACAGTATGTGATTTTGAACTGTGCAAATTGTGATAGCATGTAAAACTTACGTTATTTCTAATTTTCTTAATTATCTATTATGTTGGCAAGCGTGAAGTAAAATAGGTCACCGTCGAAACCTCATTCTTAACCCGCCCTGTTAATGGACAGCCGACACGCTGAATTTATCTTATAACCGTCTGGATGGAAACACTTACAACAAGCACATTAGTATGTAATAATGTGTGTTCCGCGTGCTGTATCTACGTTTACAATACATTTTATGCATATAATTTTGTATTTTATTACGTATTTTAATTGAGTGGTTCGGAATCTTTCATAATTAAAAATAATGATTCACATAAAAGTATGGGTACGGATCTGAAGAACTCAAGAATCTAATAGAAATTGCTTTGCTTCTTTTAACATTGATACTTCCTCGAAACATTTTGATTGAAATTAGATAAACTCTGGTATTTGAAAGTATATTTTAAAACCCTGGGACACAAATGCTTTTAAAGATCGACTATAAATGTACTCATTTCATTTTATGCCATGAAGTGATTCATTAATTTCTTTCAAGAATTACAGTACCAGAACAATGAATTTAGAAAAGGGAAGCTTCATTTTTATTTCCATTAAGTTCAACTGGATGAAGTGATTCGAGTAGAATGTGACTTAAGTAAGATTAATTCACGTGTGAATTATTTTAGTTCCATTTTTTTAGTTTGTTCTTGAGCTTAGTTCGCTTGAAAATGAGTTTATTAAACCCGGCTTTATTTGTATTTATTAATTCAATTTATTTATTTTACAAAGTGCTCTCGCTATTATTAAAAAATAATGATAGTTGAAGAAGACACACACTGACCTTGTAACGCAGATATGACAGTTAGTGAATGAAGATCATCCGAATTGCCTTGTCCTAGTCTTCCGTAACTTCCTTCGCCACAAGCAAGAACAGTTCCATTCGCCTGGATAACGAAGGTACAATTCTGCCCACAAATCACTTGCTGTGCTCCAGAAAATGTGTCTGCCAGTACTGGTGTAAAAGTGCTTCTACCTGTAAAGTACCAGTATTAATGTACAGAAGTATGTAATGAAGCACTATTTTATTTAATTGTTAGTATCCCAACAACTATGTCGTTAGCTCTGCTGAAATCATTGGCAAACAGTTCCATTAATTTGAATTTCTTTTGACATCCTTTTATTCTTTCTGAAATGTTAAGTTATGATTAATAAAATTAAACTTTCTTGAGCCTACGTAGACCAAATGGAAGGGTGCTATGTAACGGCTACAACAGATCAGATGGTGCAAGTTTAACAGAGATGATCAATGCATCAAATCCAAACATCATTATTTTTGGCTTTGTACAGGTAGCTCTCTCTGACTGCCTCATATGATGAAACAACACCGAAATTTATATTTCACACTAAGAAATGAATCCGGTGCATGCACACCAAAGGAATGCAACGAAAGCTAAGTTATGGTTAACCTAGAAAACTAGAACAGTATACTGATGCTTTACATATAGCCACATAAACTCACCAGCTTCGCCTAACTGGCCATGGCGACCGCTACCCCATAAATACACTTGGCACTTTCCTCCTAACTGCCAATCATGAGGCTGTTGTGTAGCCCACAACATCACTTCCTCATCGGCTTTTAAACTCCATTGTGAATTATCTAAAGCACAAACATCATCATCGCCTGAAACAAGCACAAAGTCTTACTTTATTTAGTTTTCGGTATCACACCTTAAAATTACTGTTATTAATGACTTAACAAGGTAACATATTTAGGAAGCATTAAAAAAACACTAATTTTGTTTTTATTTTTATTCACAATACAGCTCTTCCGGTGTTGCAGCTAAGAATGTATATTTATTTATTTATTGCCTTAGTGGTCTGCTTCATCTTTTTGGCCTATCTACAGATTCTCTTTTACCCCAAAGAACTGCCCATTTAAAATTTTATATGCCCTATGCAAACCACGTTTCAGGCCTTGATTTAATTAATCGCATCACATACAGACATGTATATATTGTGGAGGTTTGGGTTATGTAACTTCCATACGTGAATTTGTTGGCTCTTTTCATTGGAAGCACTCATATCTACAAAGTCAATCTATAAAGTTTTTTCTACAAAGGTTCAATATTCATATCGAGACAATTTAAAGTAAAATTTTCAATTTGAAGAAAAAGTACACTCATCAACTCGGTCTTAAAGATCTTTGTTTAACGGCTGTTGGGAGCAACTAACAACGTCTGGAGCAGGCGATTCAGTTTGAAAGTTCTGATTTAAAAGTGAAAACTGGAATTTACTGTGGATACAGTAGAAAATACACACAATAACTCCCAACTGAGCAGTACCAAAAGAGAAACAAATTACAAAGTTACTCTTTACACATGTTTCATACAAGCTAAAATGTTTCGCTTCACTTCCATTCCTTTCTTCTTAGTGTGTATAATGATCACGAGCAACTATTGCCGATTTCAATGTTTTACCTGGAAAAAGAACTAAGCTGAATAAAATGTAAAAAAAAAAATATTTGTGAAGCCGAAGCTATCTAGCATTTGAAGGCAACAGGATTGATTGCCGAAATCAAACTAAAAATATAATAATGCTTTTATCATTCCCGAGGAACAATATAGGGGAATGTCAGTTAATCTTAACAAAAGGTACCAGACTGTATCTATGTTCAGGTATACAGGGTGTTTCAAAGCAACACGAGTTACAGGCTGCCAAAAACATGAAAAAAATGAACTTTAAAGGTCCATAGATTTTATAAAGGAAATTTGGCTACTGGCATATAATTCGAAGTACTCACAGATTATCTCTATAAAAATTGTTGCGGAAGTACAACAGGTTTCTGAAACTTGGATAATTCGATAGGGTACATACTAGTTCCTAACTGTAGTCTTGATCTGACAACACTAGGTTCAATAGTTTTGGAGCTATGGATATAAAGTTCATTTTTTCATATTTTCGGCAGCCTATAACTCCGAAAGGAAGCATTTGTGCATCCAGATTGATCTAAACTTTTTATCTTACCTTGGTGTTAGGAATCACCTCCCAAACGTTGTCGGTGTTGTTCTGAAACACCCTGTATATGAAGCGTGCTCTACAGTTTAAAGTGAGTTCTGAACCACACATACTCTCATCGAAAATCAAATTCCCACCTTTCTAGTAAAGACGAGGTAGCAACAACACGCAATCACATATAGTCAACCTCAACATACAGTTACAACAACTTACTTGGAGTGTCAGTAGTCTGGAGAACAAATTCTGCAGGGAACTTGGTTCTATTAACAAGAGCTTCTGCAGTATGAACTGCTGCACTGAATACTTGTAACCACTGCCATTCAGGGACTGAAAAGAAAACATGAAAGAAAAATATATCCAGAATAATACACGACGTACCAAACAGAATGTGTTTATTTCTATCTATTTGAATTTACACGATAAGGTTCGATTCTACAGTTACAAATAGCTACACTAACATCAATTCGTATCTTAGAACATTTTATCTACATTTTTCATTTTGAAATGCTTCCCTTTCTCTCGTGAGTACTTGCTGATATATAACGGAATGATATACTATATTTGTATTTTATATCTATAAATTTATTAATACAAATAGATAGTAATAAAAATTCTATAAATACTTTAGTATACAAAAGTAATACCCAATAATAGTTAATATAAAAAATTAAATACAGAAACCAGTCAAATAGGATTTGATTCCACATATAATCCAACCTATAATAAAATATTAAAATTTTCTCCTTAAGTAACAGAAATTATAATATAAATCAATATACTCTCAGAATGAAGGTTTCTACATCAGTAATCTTATTGTTCAGTACTACAACAATTAGGCCCTATTTAAAAATAAAAAAATAAATACAAAAAAAAAAAAAAAAAAAAGCTTTACCTCTGTTCAATCTGGCATCATTATTAGGAGGTGCAGGAACATAACACAAAATTTTGTCCAAGTTTAAACTAAGCGCCAGCGCCGTCAGACACTTTAAGTAATTGCTGTGCACCAATTGCTCTCCACTAACTACTAAAGGCTTCTCATACAAATACTGATCTTGCAATATACTTGGGAGATTAAGCAGCAGAGCGCGAAGACAAGGAGCCTGATGTAATCCAGTAACACCCTGAGACAACAGAGCCATTCGACAGGTTGGCAGGACATGACTCTTCATTGCCTTTTCAACTGTTACATGAACCACCTGAATCTCCTTAAAATGAAATAATGAAAAGGAAGATTTGTCAGCACAAGTAACATGTGTATGTTTGTATAAATGACAAATAAATTCAGGAAGAGGAAAAAAGAAATACAAAGCAAATATATAAACTAGAAATGATCCATATGTTTTGTTAAGTTTTTAGACAAGCCTGTAATAAATTAGATGTTTTTCAATGTTTCATTCATATTCTACTTAAGTTGTGGTTCAGTGGTAAAACGTTCACCTCTGATACCTGGGGTCTCTAGTTCGATCCTAGCTTGGCTTGTGAAGGAGTACAAAAACCATGCGTATGGGTTTTCGTGTTTCCTCCCAATTTCTATATTCCATCATTTTCTTCGTTATAATCAATACCGTCTCCGTAATAGCCTCGAAACATTATTGTGGGACATTAAACTGCTTACGTTAAAAAAAAAAAAAAAAAAAAAAACCTAACAAATTTTCTATTTTTGCGTGTATCTTTCTATATACTCATCTTCTACTTTCTTTTTTGTGGTGATCTTGGTTTTAAACTTGACTTATTTAATACAAGGGAGGATCAGAAACTAAGGTTCCAAGGCCGATGTTTCTGGAGTTTCGTCTGTTATAGAGGAATGAATAATGTGTAGTAATTATATTACATGAAATTGGCAACTGTGCAAGAGTTTCAGTCACCCTCCACTTACGACGCTAGTAGTAAGTAAACACAAATGGCGATTTGCTTCGAAAACTGGTCTCACGAAGAAGTCCGCTCAATTATTCAATTTCTGTGAGCGAAACATGTAACCGAGGATGAAATTCACCGGCAGCTGGTAAACGTTTACTGAGAGACTGTAATGTCTCGTCAGCATGTCGCAGAATGGTATCGAAAGTTTGCGGCTGTAGAGAAAACGTCACTGGCGAGGAACACAGTGGTCGACCCAGCACGGCGTCAACAGAATTGAGCACAACTCACGTGGAGGAGCTAATTCAGGACAATAGGAAGATCACGTTACGGTATCTGATGCCAGAATTGAGAATGTCGTTCGGAAGCGTTAGTCACGTTATGCACGATATTCTACTTCCCTTTAGACGACGAGGTGAAACACTTCGTGACAATGGATGAACACACAAGGACAGGGTTTTTACCAGGAGGGAATCTTCAAACTCATCCCACGATGCGATAAGTGTCTCAACCAATAAGGAGACTATGTAGAAAAATAACCTAACTATGTACTATCTCTTGACTGTATTAGTTGTATGAAATCATAATACACGTTTGACTGCAGGCTTTGTAACCTTAATTTCTGATCACCCCTCCTAATTTTAACATCCTCTGTAAATCTGCAGACTATTTCCAGACAAAGAAGTTGAAATTATTAAGTAAGAAGTATTAAAATTAATTAAAGTATTCAAATCATCAAAAACTGACAAAACTTAAAAAATTGTTAGAACTCAGTAATTGAAAGAAATACATTATGAATTACAAAAAAAAAAAAAAAAAAAAGTTTCCCAAATGATGCTTAATTACAACCCTACTTCTCTTTCAATTGTTCGGGTATTTGATTTCACCTCAAACATTTCTCATATTACTCTCTTTAGTCTCTTGTAGTAATTCGTTCACTGCATCTCAAACGTACCACTCAAAAGACTCTTATGTTTTCTTGCTTCAGGTATATATATATATATATATATACAACTTCGATGAAACATCTCCATTGTAATGTACGACTTTCACTCTATATATATATACTAGTCCACATTCGCAGGAAATCGAATATATTCCCGATGTTTTTGTACATATAAAGCATTCTAATATAATAATTACTTATCAAGTTTATCGGATACATAATATTTCAAAATTACTTACCTACTAACGTTCATGAAACAATTTTTTCCCAATATTTCAAGTGTTACACTCGGACACTAATCCTCAGAGGCATACAAAGGTTTAGGTTCTTTTTCACAATAAGATGCTTAATCAATTTTTTTTAAGAAAGTTACAAAAATTTTATTGGTAATTAGGGAGATTAGTGCTCTAATCTTAGGACATATTATGTATACAGGGTGTTTCAAAACAACACCGACAACGTTTGGGAGTGGATTCCTGACAACAAGATAAGACAAAAAGTATAGATTAACGTGGTTGAAGAAATCCGTCATTTCGGAGTTATAGAAAACAATGAAAAAATGAACCTTAAAGGTCCATAGCTCCAATACTATGGGACTCATTGTAGTTGGGTCAAGACTTCACTTGGGAACTAGTATGTGTCCTATCCAAATATCCATGTTTCAGAATCCTATGGTACTTCTGCAACAATGTTTATAGACGGAGTTTGGCTATAGGCATATAATTTCAAGTACCATCCAACTACTTCTATAAAAAATGTTGCGGAAATACCGCAGGATTCTGAAACTTAGATATTTGCATAGAGCACGTAGTAATTCCTAAGTGAAGTCTTGACCCGACTACGGTAGGTCCCATAGTTTTGGAGCTATGGACCTTTAAAGTTGATTTTTTCCTGTTTTCGGCAGCCTGTAACTCCGAAATAACGGATTTCTGCACTAAGGTTGATCTATACTTTTTGTCTTATCTTGGTGTCAGGATTTACCTCTCAAACATTGTCGATGTTGTTTTGAAACACACTGTATATTTGCATATAGTACAATAATAAGAGTAATCTACAATATATTGAGAACGGCAAGTGATTATTATTATCGATAAAATTTCTGTATCATTGTTAAATTAGCACTGTTGGGAGAAACAAAAAACAGTCTCTTAATGTGACAATAATAATAATAATAATAATAATAATAATAATAATAATAATAATAATAATAATAATAATAATAATAATAATAATAATAATAAGAAGAAGAAGAAGAAGAAGAAGAAGAAGAAGAAATTACTGATTGTGAAAGGACTTAAGTCATTATTTGTCCTTGAGGATGCGTGTCCGAGTATAACACTCGAATTATTGGAAGAAAATTTGTTTGAAGAACATTAGTAGATGAGTAATTTTGAAATATTCTAATATATTTGTTCCTAATAGAATGAAGGGCGGTAGAGGAAGTATCTACACTTTCGAAATTTGGGTTTCTAATCGTGAGGATATGTGATACCCCCCTCCTTGTTTTGATTTCATGTCACTAAGTTTCTAAACAAAACATAGAACTAACTAAAAACATAAAACTAGAAATTTCATTTTATTTCCACAATCGATTGAGAAAATTCACTAGAAGAAGTGTGTTGAGTAGTGTTGGCAAGATCGGTTGTTTTTCACTTTTTGAATAACTCGAATTCTTTGTGCTGAATAAAGTATATAAAGCTGTTAAATAATTATATATGTAAGATCAGATTGTATATCTGATTATGCAATGGCAAATTTTTCCTGCAATATTTGTGTCTACTATCAAAATTTAAAGAATGCCCTCAAAGTAAAACATTACTGGAGGTCTCAAATCCAGAGGATGATTTCGCAATGCGGGAGGGTGAGGGGATACAAAGCCAGTTTTACTGCTATTGCCAATGTTATTTCCCTGTAGAATTCTACAGCCGGCACTGAAAATATCATTAATATTTTAAGAGTGCAAATTTTAATCTTAATGATATTAGTATTCGCAGAAGAAAGAAAGAAAGAAAGAAAGAAAGAAAGAAAGAAAGCAAGCAAGCAAGCAAGAAAGAAAGCAAGAAAGCAAGAAAGAAAGAAAGAAAGAAAGAAAGCAAGCAAACAAGCAAGCAAGAAAGAAAGAAAGAAAGAAAGAAGGCAAGAAAGAAAGAAAGAAAGAAAGAAAGTAAGTAAGTAAGTAAGTAAGAAAGTAAGAAAGTAAGTAAGTAAGTAAGTAAGTAAGTAAGTAAGTAAGTAAGTAAGTAAGTAAGAAAGAAAGAAAGAAAGAAAGAAAGAAAGAAAGAAAGAAAGAAAGAAAGAAAGAAAGAAAGAAAGAAAGAAAGAAAGTAAGTAAGTAAGTAAGTAAGTAAGTAAGTAAGTAAGTAAGTAAGTAAGTAAGTAAGTAAGTAAGAAAGAAAGAAAGAAAGAAAGTAAGAAAGTAAGAAAGTAAGTAAGTAAGAAAGTAAGTAAGTAAGTAAGTAAGTAAGTAAGTAAGTAAGTAAGAAAGAAAGAAAGAAAGAAAGAAAGAAAGAAAGAAAGAAAGAAAGAAAGAGCGCGCGCGAGAGAAAGAGAGAGAGAGAGAGAGAGAGAGAGAGAGAGAGAGAGAGAGAGAGAGAGAGAGAGAAAACAAGAAACAGAATGCTTAGTAAAATTTGAAAGGATAAATGTTAACACACAGTGAAATTAAGTGCGGATATAACAACCAGCAGAACTAAGAAGAAGCTATTCTATTATGCTTCCACCAATTAAACTTACCTTTGATCTTCCAAAACATACAGCAATCCCAATATCTCCTACCCACGATAAACAATTAACTCCACCACTTCCAACTACAGTTTGCAAAAGGCTTCCGTCTTGTAAAGACCAAATATTCATAACTCCTGTTAACCCTTTATAGCATCCTAGAAATAATAATAATAATATAAAGGACAAGAGAAGAAAATGATGCATTAAAATGTTGGAAACCGACATACACTACCAAAAGTGTACGTGCTATCCACTAAACTAGTGGGGAGGGCATTGAAATGAGCGAATACCAACATACACACTCGTGCAAGTGTACAACATGAGCTGTTACTGACGTGAAATGTCTTTTGGCTGAATATTTAAACCTATCTATATTACTAAACATGAAATTAGTATTCCGTCATTAATGAAAAGTAAGTACGCTATATGACTAAGTTAATTTTTACAAAACTCTTTTCTTACCAGTAGCGATCATCATCCCTTTAGGGTCTACTGCCAACGAAGTAATTGGATAATAAGAATGGCCCTGAAGCCTGAACAACCGCTCAGGGTGAACTTTGCCATCACTATCTTCGTATGTACCATCCGGTAATAACCACACAGTAACGGATCCTTGAACATTTCCGATGCAGAGTAGTAACGGTGTCTTTCCTATCCCTATAATGACAACGAAATGATATTATTACTCATAACATGTATGTTCTTGTGATACGTACAGTTATGTTGAAGAAAACAACCTAACCACTACTCTTTTGAAAAACAATATACCCTTGTTGTTTTTCTGGATGGAATTAAAGGAATATGAATGTTGCGTCAATTAAGATCTTTCTTTCAATCGAAATACTAGAATTGCCTGTCTACGGTGATCACTATATATACTTTTAAAATAATGGTAGGTTTCTTCAACATGATTTACAAAATAATAATAATAGTAATACAAAGAATAAATTAAACAAATAAACTCATCACAAACTGTACTATGTTTAGGTATCGCAACTGGAGCTATACTAAAACATGACACACGTCACTGGCTCGAGGCTTTATCTTGCTTTGTCTAAGGTTCAAATTTTCTTGTAGCACTGGATGCTTCCAAATTGCTTTTCAATTCTCAAATTATTAATATCATTAATGTTGAACAAGTGCTTCTCATTCCTGATCAACGTATTCTCCACCCCCCCTCCCTATATATATATATATATATATATATATATATATATATATCTGGTGTTCTAAAAATGGCGCCCACGGACCATATAGCGCTATTCCTACAGGCTATATGATGGTATACCCTCCGCGGCCTTCTTCAGCCGCTACGGGGAATCAAAATTTCACAATGTAGCAACGTCACAGATTAACTTGGAGTCATTAGCATTACTCTACGAATACAAGCAGTTGAATCGATTACTACAGTGTCAATCAATATCGACTTTAGCTGCCATCTGGAAACGATCGATATAACTATTTGATAGATTGGTAGATTTAATCTATGGTTCTTTATTTGTGACGTTCCCACATAGTACAATTTGTGTCTCCAGACAAGGATTCGAAATGTATACAAATATATATATTTTTGCTTTACTTTGACTTGTAGAATAATGCTCTCTGATCCATGGGCGCCATTTTTAGAACACCCTATATATATATAGCAAGAGAGTATGAAGGAGTAAATTCAATAACTCACTCAGTTAATCACTTTCAACAAATCTCTGAAACTATTACGCGTAGAACGCTGAAACTTTGTACAAATATTCTCCTTGTGTTCTAGGCTGTAGATAAGTAGATTTGTGAAATGTGGCTTCTAAGGACGGAGAGAGGTCTTAAGAGAGTATTTCTTCTTTTTCGGCATTTAGCAGTTCTCTGAAACTATTAGAGACATACAACATTGGTATTTTGTAAAAGTATTCTCCTTAGGTCCTACAGTGTAGAGAAAACGGGATATAGCGAAATGTGACCCTAAGGGGCGGAGCATTTTTTTTCTTCGAAATTATTACGCGTAGAATATCGAAATGTTGTACAGATTTTCTCGTTAGGTCCTAACCTGTTAATAAGCTTGGAATTTGCGATATGCCAATTGAGTCAAATGATAGAAGCTCGGCTCAATAAAACTCGTGGGACGCGTTTGTCAGTGAAGGTATTCACAAAGCTACAATTACATGTATTTAAATATATTCACTATTAGTTGCTTCACGGGAGAGAAAAACTTAAAGTACTTTTGAACATCTTTACACAGGGTGTACAACTAAACTCTCTGAAAATTTCATAGGATCAGCAGAAACCATTAAAAAAAATGTAATAATTAGAATTATACGCAGAACAGAAAGGAGCATAGTCTATTATGTAGTATTTATTGAGAGCATTTTAGTTTGAAACGTTACGGTTGCGCGCGCACACACACACACACACATATATATATATATATATATATATATATATATATATATATATATATATGACACCAAGATAAGACAAAAAGTATAGACCAACCTGGGACCACAAATACTTCCTTTCGGAGTTATAGGCTGCCGAAGACATGAAAAAAAAATGAAATTTAAAGGTCCATAGCTTCAAAACTATCGGACCTACCGTAGTCGGGTCAAGACTTCACTTAGAAATTAATATCTGCCCTATCCAAAAATCCATGTTTCAGAATCCTAAGGTACTCACACAACGATTTTTTTAGAGGGAGTTTGGCTACGAGTATATAATTTAAAGTACTCACCAACTGCCTTTATAAAAATTGTTGCGGAAGTACCACAGAATTCTGAAACATGGATGTTTGGATAGGGTACATACTAGTTCCTAAGTGAAGTCTTGACTCGATTACGGTAGGTTCCGTAGTTTTGGAGCTATGGAGCTTTAAATTTCGTTTCTTCCTGTTTTTGGCAGCCTATAACTCCGAACGAAAGCTTCTGTGCACCCAGGTTGGTCTATACTTTTTGTCTTATCTTGGTGTCAGGAATCATCTCCCAAACGTTGTCGATATTATTTATTTAAAAACACCATATATATATATATATATATATATATATATATATATATATATATATATATATAATCAAATCGTAATTTATTGCATCCTTTCATCGTCATACAACGAAATAGGACATGTCAGTTATATATATACCAGTATACATAAACATACATACTATTATTACATATGGATTCTTATAGATTCACTAATTTACTTACTATACATTTAATTTTACGCATACGAATTATTTTGTACATATTCTTCAACCGAGTAAAAGCATTGTTCTATCAAGTACCTTATAAGTTTGGATCTAAAGCTATTTACAGAGACCCGAATTTTTATACATGATGGAAGTAGATTTATAATAGAGTACCTTTGTGCGTAACTGATTTATTGTATATATTTGTTTTATGTGCATGCAAGTGAATGTCATCTTTACTTCTTGTGTTGTACCTGTAAATGTCTTTGTTAACAATAAATTCACTACTATGTTTTTCAAATACATTAATATTTCGAACAAATACACTGAGGGGAGAGTCATTATTTCAAGTCCCTTAAAAATATTTCTGAAAGAAGAGTTCCATTCTACTCCTGCAAGTATCCTTACCACTTTCTTCTGTAACCTAAAGACAACAATACTTTTAGGTGCATTTTCCCAGAACATCAAGCCATATTTTATTATAGAATGAAAATTTGAGTAATATATACACTTAGCTGTTTTTACATTAATATTATCTCTTGCATATCTAATTGCATAACATAGTTTGCTTAGCTTACTTCTTACATATTCTACATGTGGTTCCCAGTTGAAATTATTAGAAATTTTAACTCCAAGAAAGGTAGCAGTTTCTACATATTTAACTGTTTTATTATTTATTCTTATTATTGTATTGGTTTGATTACTTTTACCATTGTGAAAATTAAAGGCACATGTTTTATTTGCATTAATAATTAGGTCATTTTTATTCATCCAACTTGAAAGTTGGTTCATTGACGTTTGGCAGTTTGAAGCTAATTCGCTTTCGTCTTTCCCACTATCTATTATATTTGTATCATCTGTATATAAAGTCACACATGAACTGTTAATACTTTCAGAAAGATTATTTATATAAAGAAGAAAGAGAAGTGGCCCTAGAATTGATTCCTGTGGTACTCCACGATTAATAATTTCTTCACTTAATACACATTTTTGAATTTTATTATTAACTATTCCTGTGATTTCAGTTACTTGTTTCCGATTTTTAAGGTATGATTCAAACCATTTATTTGCTAATCCTCTAATACCATAGCAACTAAGTTTTTCTATTTGGTCTAGGAATTAATTCGTGCGGTTGGTACGCACACATTGAAGCTGTAGTACAAACACAAAATACATAAATACCTTAAGAAAAATATTGTCCATCGCTAGCCATCACTTTCGCCCATCTGTCAGGCAATGTACGGATTCCGTGGCGAAAGAAGTCCTCATCCTTGGAAGCGATCCAGTCAGAGACCCATGTTTCGATATCTTCTGAAGAAGTAAACCGCTGTCCAATCAAATCGTTGTTCATGCAATCGAACAAGTAGTAGTCCGAAGGAGCAACGTCTGGTGAATACGGCGGGTGGGGTAAAACTTCCCATCCGACATTTTCTAAATAGGTTTTGACCGGTTTTGCGACATGTGGGCGAGCGTTATCATGTTGAACAATAAGTTTATCATGTCTGTTCTCCCATTCTGGTCGTGTTCTGGCCAGAGCTTGCTTCAAACGCATTAATTGTCGTCGATAACGTTCTCCATTCATAGTTTCACCCGGTTGCAGCAGCTCATAGTACACCACACCTTTCATATCCCACCATATGCACAGCATAACCTTTGTACAGTGAATATCTCGTTTTGGTTGTGATGGACCTGGTTCACCTGGTTTCACCCAGGCCTTTTTTCGTTTAGGGTTCTCGTAATGGATCCACTTCTCATCACCCGTAATAATTAGATGCAGAAACCCCTTTCTGCTCTGTCGTTGAAGCAGCAATTCGCAAATGGTTTTTCGTCTTTCAACGTCTCTGTCTTTCAATTCATGTGGAACCCAATGTGACATCTTTTGAATCATTCCCATGGCTTTCAAGCGTTTGGAGACTGTTGTTTGATCAACGCCTAATGCTGCTGCAAGTTGTTCCTGCGTTTGACACAAATCCTGCTCGAGCAATGCTGTCAATTCTTCGTCTTGAATTTTTTTTGGCTGTCCAGCTCGCTCTTGGTCTGCCAAGCCGAAATCACCACTTCTAAACCGTGCAAACCACTTCTGACACGTTCGCTCAGCTAGAGCATGGTCACCATACACTTCCACCAAAATACGATGACTTTCAGTCGCACTTTTCTGCATGTTAAAGTAATGCAGCAGGACACCCCGCAAAAACACTTTATCAGGCACAAATTGCGCCATGTTCACTTAACTACAAACTGGTGTTGTTGACGCTTTAATCCACTGCCCTATACTACGAACGATACGCGATGACAGGGGTTTGCAACACATGTGTGGATACACGGAACTGTGGGACGCTCCGTTCGTTGCGCCATCTCTTGTCCACCCGCACGAATTAATTCCTAGACCAAATAGCAATATATTATGATTTACTAAATCGAAGGCTTTTGTTAGATCTAAAAATATTCCTATAGATATTTTTTCTCATCCAGCAACTTTCTGCACGTTTCTAGAAAATGAAAAATTGCTGTCTCTAAGGATTTACCTTTCAAGAAACTATGGTGTGTGTTGGATATAATGGAATATTTATTAATGAAACCCATTACCCGATTGAACATTATTTTTTTCCAGAATTTTACCTATAATGGGTAGCAATGATATCGGTCTATAGTTTTCTATTTCATTGAGTTTACCTTTTTTGTGTAATGGTTTAACTTTAGCAATTTTTAGTTTATTAGGAAAGGTTCCTGTGTCGATTGAAATATTTGAGAGACAACATAATGCTTTAACTAAATATTTGTAACAACCTTTTATCAAATTGTTAGATATTTCATCCGTCCCAGTCGAATTCGAATTTTTCATTTGTTCTGTTATGATGATTATCTCACTCTCTGTTACTGGTTTCAAGAGTATAGATTTATCACATTTTTTAATTTTATGTTCCGTTAAGTTAGTTTTACTAGTTCCTTTGTTTTTAATAAGGGTTTGTCCTACATTAGTGAAATATTTATTAAAAGACGCTGCTATGTCCTTTGGATTTGTCATGTTTACGCCCTCATAAATTATGCTACTTATATGGGTACTATGCGATTGCATGTTGAGCTCTTCTTTAATTATTTTCCACATTGCCTTTGTTTTATTGTGTGACTGAAGAATTTTCCTACTGTTATAATTTTGTTTTGCTATCTTCAACAATTTTTATAACTAGTTTTGTGTTGTCTGTAAATTAATTCATTCATCCTAGTAGGGTAACGCTTCCTAGTTTTATTTAGTTGTATATTTAACATGTTTGCTTTTAAGATTTCAGGTGTAATCAATTTTATTTTTTTCTTCTTTATTTTATTAAAATTATTTTTTATTGGAAATGCTACTTCAAAACTATGCTTTACATTATCATATATTTCTCATATACGTCATTCACGTCGGTTCGTTCATAAATAATATCCCACGTCTCGAAGCTAAGTAAATAAGCAAAATAACTATTATTTTGAACTAAAAAATCTCGTTATTATATGTGTTTCATTGGGTTTCGCTACAGTTGCAGGTGTTTGTTTTAAAATGTTTACTTTTACAATTTGTGCTTCATGATCTGAAAGCCCTGTATTTATAACTTCTGAATCATAATTCATGACTAATGGATTTACCAAACTCCGGTCAATGTTAGATACTGATTTTTTTTTTTTTTTTATTCTTGTAGGTAATTTAATTGTGGGATTTAAATTGTATGTTTGAAGTAAAGATTCACAGCCTTCATTGAGTTTTTCATTTAGAAAATTTACATTCAAATCACCTACAATAATTGGAATGTATTTTTACCATGAAAATACGCCAGTATTTTATCTATCTTATTGATAAATATTTTATTGTTACTGTCGGGCGTCCTATATACACAAATAATACATATTTTGCAATAGATAGATAGATAGATATAGATAGATACGCGTAGAGTTTTAAAAATAAGTCAAAAAGTGTCTCATAATTTTAGTTTTTGATAAACGTAATATTTCTACGAAAGTGAAAAAAATGCTCTTTGTTTCAAATTATTGATAAAGCGTATGCTAAATTTCCAAGTTTTGAACTCTTTATGCTAAACATTTCTTTAAATGAACCTTTATTTATTTGACAGCAACTTCAATATCTAAAATAATGTACGGTAATATTAGGCTTACCTATTACTGGTGACCATTCTAACGAAGAAGCCTGCTGGGATTGTTCAAGTGAATGCATACACGTCCATGAAGTATCGGTTTTCTTCCAAATTCTACACATTCCGTCATTTCCACATGTTGCAAGAAGCTTTCCTCTAGGATCCCATTTCATACAAGACAAAGATCCCTATACCACACAATATAAGGATTAATAATATAGTATGTTCAGAAATCAACATAGTAAGCACTCAGATATTAAGACATGTAATACAAAACTATACTCGGAGCAAAATTAGAACCAAACATTTGGAGAAACACGTGCTACTCTGTTGTACTTTATTCCAGCTCGATTGACAACACTTTTGAACATGTACTACAATGCGGCAACATTGACTCTTTCCACAAAAACTCTTTACTTGTAACTACCACCAAGGCGTTTATGATTGATTCCTCTTTCTGTGACTTTAATAACCCCATGACGTAGTTTCCTTTCTCAACACAAACTTCTACATAGTTTTGAACTGTCAATTCGTTTTCAATTTTGCTTTATGTATAAATACACTGTTCAAGATACCAGTAAAACCTAACACATTTTTACATGTTTCTGACAATCACTTCCTAACGAACTGACCAAATACACAACAATTTTCAGTATTTATAGGAAATTGAGTTTTCTCTACGGCAAAGAAAACTAGATTTAAATTGATCGACTCGTTCTCGCGTTTATATATATATATATATATATATATATATATATATATATATATATATATATATATATATATATATATATCCAATTTTGCTGATGCCTGCCCCTCTCATTCTTCACAATTTGTCCACAATTAAAAAAAATAATTAAATAAATAAATAAATATGAGAAATGTTTACAGTATAGGTTTATAGTACTTTAGTATGATCTCGAGAAGTTCGTGATTATTAAGTAATATGCTTGTTATGTTCTTCACTATCTGTTCATAAAATTATACTTACGTAATTTTAACATTTTCTTTTTCTCCTAACTCCGAAGAAACTTACTGAAGACATAAATCTTCAAGTAATTAGATTCAAAGGTAAGTGGGTAAATGAAAGGAAAAAATAACCAGAAAATTTTACCAAAACATGTATCATCTGTTTATTTGTGGAAGTTTAACGTCCTCTTCACCACCAAGGGAATATGAGACAAAGGCTTACAGTATCAGATGGAATCCGATCCACCATAATGTGTTCAATGCTTTTCCACTGGAAGTCGAACTCAGAATTATGTGCTCAAAAGGCGCGCGCGCTCGGCACTAGACCAGCGGGGAAAGCTATGTAATGTAACATTTTATAAGACTAGAACGTTGATATGAAATCTCAAATGCATCACGTACTTAATCTACGACGTGGCAACATGAATAATTACGAAAAGAGAGTTGACCAAAGACTATGCAATGGAGATGAAATTCCAACGATGTATTATCGACACGATACAGATCAACTACGAATGAAATAATCAATTTTACGCTCGCAACGAATAGACCGTCCAAGAAACAAAGAGAAAGAGAGAAAAGTTACGCTGATATAAGTAGGATTATGCTATGCTTGGAGTGACGTTGTACGTATCCAGACCCGACTAAATGTTGGAATCCGCAATTTAGATGGTGATGATGACGCCTCTGCCAGTCTAAATTGCTGTGATATATTTTTCAACAATATTTTAAATCACAGAATACGGTTAGATACTATATAAAAAAGTATGGTATAAATTTAAATATTTTACTTTTAAAAAATGAAACCAAATGAAATGATTTTGAGTTTAACGATCCTTTCAGCAGCGAGCCTATATGGAATCAGAACGTGGAATCCGAACATGAACCCCCGTTGGGAATAGAACCCCGGTCTCCCACGCCAAAGGCGCGTATGCTAACCGCTTAGCCACGAAGGAGCTCACTACATGAAATATTTAATGTAATATTCCATGGTTACCTTCAAATACCTAGGATCAATATTAACAGACCAAAACTATATTTATGACGAAATTAAATGTCGACTAAAAGCAGGGAATTCGAGTTATTATTCAGTTCAAAAGATTTTCTCGTCGCGAATTTTGTCGAGGAATTTGAAGCTTAAAATATATAAAACGATAATCACGATGCCTATTGTGCTGTATAATTGTAAAACATGGCCGCTTACTCTGAGGGAAGAACGCAGACTGAAAGTGTTTGAGAACAAGATCCTGAGACAAATATTCGGACCCAAGAGGGACGGGAATGGTGAATGGCGGAAACTTCATAACGGGGAACTACGTAATTTATATTGTTTACCAAACATTGTTAGGGTCATTAAATCTAGGAGGCTTAGGTAGGCAGGTCATGTAGCCAGAATGGAACAAAGTAGAAAAGCTTTCAAAGTCTTAACTGGAAATCCAATCGGAAAACGATCATTAGGAAGACCTAGGCGAAGATGGGAGGACAATATTAAGATGGATCTCGCAGAAATAGGAATACAAAGTAGAAACTGGACCCAGTTGACCAAGAATAGAAGCCAATGGAGAGTATTTGTGAACGGCATTGAACCTCTAGGCCCATAGAGTTAGTGTCATGGGTTCCATAGACCATAGAGTTAGTTAGTTAGTGTCAAGAAAAGTGTGCCAGTTATAAAAGATTGGGATGCACTGACTAAAGTATTATAATAGTTTACTTTCCATTATTGATAAAGTGTTCATAAAAAGAAAATGAAGGATTAAGTTTTGACACGATATATACCAAGACACAAAAGTAAATTCTCAACTACTTATTGAACTCATTTTCTATAAGTACTAGTAACGAAGCAAATTACCAAGCATGTAAATGAATCCAGCAATGAGTTAGAATGGTATAAACTTATTTCTTTTGGACTACTGCACTATGTCACAAAGATATGATTCAAGAACAGCTTATATTTGGATGATTGTAAGTTTTTAGATTTCTGAGCTTTCGAGCCTGTCACGTTTGAGGGATGACGTCTCTCGGCGAGCACACTATCCGGGGGAAGGGAAGAAATAAAGGAAAGAAGTGGCCTGGGACCCATACGTTAGGTACCAGTGTGAATGAGGAAAACCCAAGTAAACCTCATTCTGGGTGGCTGGCCTGGAAAAGCGTTTTACACTTTTTCGACCGAATGAGCTTATATTTGATAACGGAACCAACCTGATGTGCAACTATCTCCTTGGGCTGAAAATTCGGATTTTTATTGCAAACTCGTACAATGCCATCAGTATATGCAACAGCAAACTCCTTTTCTTCATCAAGCCAATCCATGTGAGTCACAGATACTGCAAAGAAAAGCAATAAATCAGCCAAAACTATTTCCAGAAAATTTAAGAAAATTAATAGTAACATTTCACGAAAATTCATCTACATAAGGATTTCAAACACTTTCCCCACAATTTTTCATGTTTTTCCCTTATCAATGAAATATATAACAATTACATACAACAGTACTGCACGCATGTTTTCTAATGTTCACATAATAGTAGTAAAATTGCTATTATTTACAACTACTCTTCATTGTAGAGAAATTCAACTAAACGACGAGTATGTTCCCGAAATCAAATACTAAACTTAATACTTTATGGTTGTGTAAATAGAAATGCGCCTACCGTATTCTCGTGAACATAATGCCAATTCTTCTTTTTGGAACCCATGACTGAAGGAAAAGGCCATTAATGAAACGGAACCATCAATGTGGCCAACCAACAAATATTCTAGTTCTTCGCCACTGGCAATACGGGGCCATGCTAATGCCGTTATCCAGGCTGAATGGGTATCAATGTGACAGCTCTCATTACTGAGGGAAGTATTCGAAGTTCCTGGAACAAACAATAAACATAAGAAAACAGTATAATTTTACCATTGATTTTATTACATTTTGAGTTTAGCGTCCCTTTTTAGCAGCGAGGCTATATGAGATATGGATATGAGCTCCCTCCGGGAATGGAACCCGGCTCTCCCACGCCAAATGCGTGTACGCTAACTATTTACCCACGAGGGAGCTCAATTTTACCCTTGATAAATAAATGAATTAATTAATAATAACTTTTAATATAATTATAATTAGTTGTTAATAAACCTATCACTTTGCTGCTGAAGTGGTCGCATTATGTATTTCATTTAAGCTAAAAGGAAGAAGTATCAAATAAATTCCTTCAGTCCATCACCATGCTAATATTTTGGTTTCTTCTAAATACAAATGATTGTTTACATACAAAATGTGTACACATATCAATTAGTATAATATCATTCATCAAATATTATAACGCCCTACATCAAATATTCAATATACTGGGGGGAGGGTTTGTGCCCCGGGCGCCGAATTGGAGGGGCGGCGCAAAACTAGGCAAATATTTATTTTCACTATGAAGCAAGGAAAGGATTTTTAGGAAAATAAAGATCATAAAAAATTAGCCCAGAAACTTAACCGGACAACGACTCACTAACCTTAAGATCATATCCATAGAGCATAAGTTAACTTCAAAGCTATCTTTTGAGGACATTGTAAAAATTTTTGCAGCCAAAATAGCCCGCAAAGTTAAATTTTAGTTCCAGCTTTTTGTATTTTCACTTAACTTACATCGATTTAAGAGATTTGCAAATACAATACTCGAGAATACCTGAACATAATACTAGAGACAACAGCTTGACTGCTTGTCATAATTGAATATTCTATTCTAACGCAACAGACTGTTGATTCATTCTACACATATGCACATCCCGATATAATTCCAAAAACATTGTGATTTGCAGATATTATGATAAGACTATAAGATTATTTGGCAATCAAATACTAATTAGTTTGGTGTTTTCGCTTGCATTAAAAATTAAATTATATAATGCAATTTTGAAATCAAGCTTTACCACTTGAAGAAGAAATGAAATAGGAGAATTACTGTGTGATGCCAACATCAGATGTAGTCGGAGAGCGTTTTGGCTTAGTTGGTCCAGGGGGCACTAAGACGAGTTCTTGTCCCGGGCGATAACTAGCCTACTTGTGTCGCTGTCTTTCTTACATGCCTACATTAGGATATTTATTTTCCCATCTTAGATAGCTGAAACACTGCACATGTTGAATACCCGAAACATTTACACTAAAATGGAAACACGACAGAAGAATTACATATACAACAACACATACACAAATCGCAGCTATTTTCATTCACGGACTACTCAATTACGAAACTATAAATTTTTCTGATTTTTAGAAATTCTACTTATTTATCAGTGTTTGCAAATTCGAAAGAATAATATCCTGACACGGCGATAAAGAACAAATTTTGTTGAAAAGACCGGAATATTGATAAAATGATGAATTAGAGGAACTTACCAGACACCTCAATCTTCCTTCCAGCCAATAAATACTTCGGCAATTAAGTTGTAAATATTAGAGAATATTCACCTAATTGTATTTATAGAAGCTGTGCAAAAAATGTCCGATATTTCTGATACGCACACGAGTAACCTTTTACGAGGAAAAAAGAGGCTTAAGAGCCGGACATACTAAAAATAATACAAAATTTACCATTTTTCTTTTCCTTGATTTTCATAAATAAAAAGAGATACAGAAATGCAACTTATACAATCATAGATAATGTTATTCTATAACAGAAAATATGAACCTAAAGAATTTTCAGTATTGCCACCCATAGAAATTACAGTGTTGTCAAGATAACAATTCCTCGAAAATCTAAGTTAAGGCAGCGACCAAAAGAACGAACTCAACTGCATTTGACTACATATTATGTTATCTTGGAATCCTGTGAACTACTTTTTGAATAATAATTGTATTTAGTTTGAAATAAACGAAATAGTTTCAACATACAGTTATTAAAATTATATAATAATGTTATTTAAAATGTAGTTCACAGCATTCCAAGACAACATGATACGTAATGAAATGCAGTTGAGTTCGTTCCTCTAGTCACTGCTTAACTTAGATTTTTGGGGAATTGTTATTCTGGCAACACTGTAATTTCTACGGATGACAACACTGAAAATTCTTCAGGTTCATATTTTCTGTTGTAGAATAAAATTATCTATGATTATGGTAAGTTGCACTTCATTATCTTCTTTCAATTATGAAAAACAAGCAAAAGAAAAATGGTAAATTTTGTATTATTTTTAGTATGTCCGGCTCTTAATACATCCTACATAAAAAAGTATATTAAAACGAACGTTACTTAGAAAAATACGTTACAAAAATTTTAAAATGTTAATTAATACTGATTGTACAAGCATGTGAAGAACCTTTCCACAACATGTATTAAACCTCTTTGTTCCTCATAAAATGATACTTGGGTACATATTCCAAATATCGGACAGTGTTTTGATCCTTCTAGGAACCAACTAGATGAGTACTTTTCTAATCTTGAAATATGTATTTCATACGATTTATCGGTAAAGTTGTAAGTACATCACTTCAACAAATTATGAAATACCTATAATAGGACTTCCAAGAGGAAATAAGGGCAAAATCACATATAAAAAAGCGGAATATTATTTTTTTTAAATAAATGATTAACAACTTTCTTTATATACAGCAGATTTTATTCATGGTCTATCCGATACTAATTTCCTTCCATTTAACGATTTACTTTTTGTGTAGTGATGAAAATCGTTCATTAACTTTTCAACATATTATTATTAAATTTATACGGAAATAATGAGAGGTTATCAACGATTATATGAGTGTTTTGGATTCAAATTACTTAAAATACGAGGGCTATCCAGAAAGCACCAGACGTTTTGACCTATCGCAGCAGTAGGTGGGGCTAGAGTCGCCATCTTGGTGTCAGAACGTTGCTATACTTAGTACTCATCCAGCTGTGGTAGCGTGAGGACTGTGACGCTCTTACTGTGCTTTCTGTGACGTGTTACAATGTGCGCTGCAATAGAAAATCCTGCTTCTTGTGAGATGCGTTCTGACATGAGATTAGGTTTTAGTTGGCAAAAAACCACATGTCAATTGAAATCCATCGTCAAGGATATGGAATAATGAGTGAAGGCCGAATCAACACACGGCCAAGAGTCCCGAGAGCTCTTGGATGGTTTTGATGGGAGGTGTTCGATCACCCACCATACAGCCCGGACTTGGCGACTACTACCTCTTTCCAGCGATGAAGACATGGCTCGCTACACAATGCTTTGATACTGATGCCGACCTGCATGCCGGTGTAAGCCAGTGGTTGAAATCGCAGCCGGCAGATTTCTACCGAGACAGTATTGAAAAACTTGTGCCATGGTATGATAAGCGATGGCGATTATGTGGAAAAATAGCTTAAGAGTGTACCTTTCAAATGTATATAATACAATTTGGTTTCTTCATTCTGTTACTTTTTTTTAATTTCAAAACGTCTGTTACTTTTTGAACAGCCCTCATATAAAACAGAGCTTATAAATAAATCTTCCCTCGGACTACACTGTCTGCGGGTACATATTTTTTCTATTTCAGACACCTGTCAACAGTATTCATTAGTGAATAAACAAATAAGGTATCAATTCGGTAACCAAGTTCTCTCGTGCCAATAGCAATTACGAATACCATAATATTTACAAATTGAAAAAAAAAAAAAAAAAAAATTACAAGTAATCACTGCTTAGTTCTCCCATAGCAGAAACTTAGTAACTGCCTATTGCCATCTTTGTATCAATATTTGGATTTGTCTAATTATCCTCCAATAGAAAAAAAAGTTGTAGATCCTTAAAATTAACGATCGTTCAATAATCTCACCTCCTGCTCTCTTTTCTGTTTGCTCTTGAAGCGCGACAGAAACTACTAAGTGGTCACAGTTTTTCTGATATCAATTTATTAAAATATTTTCAGCAACGTATAAAATTGTTTCGATTCTGGCGATAAAGTGCTAGAAATTTTTGAAATGTGGTTATGGAGAAAATTAGCTGGACGGAATAGAAAACCAATGAGAAATTGTCAGGAATTGTAGAAGAAAGTTGCAATATTGTAATTAAAAAAAAAAAAAAAAAAAAAAAAGAAGGAAGACTAGTTTCAGTTTTACTTAAACAATTGTATTCTATAGGGCGTGGCACTTTACATCAAGATATGGTAGAAGGAAAAAGAAGAAGCGGAGAACAAAGGGTATTAAAACATACAACTCCTACATCAAGACGAAAAGGTTATCTGAAAACAGTAGTGTCTGAAAGATTCTCGATTTGAAGTAACTGTCTGCCAGTGATGGCAAACTAGCTATGATGATGCTGTTATACATGTAATGAGCACCGTATGACAAATGAACTAACTGTATTTAACCTACCTGGAACACGCCAAATGTTGACAATATTTTCTACAGCTGCAGCTAGGAACTTGCCGCTAGAAGACCACGACAACAAACCAATAAGGTCACCATTCAGTTCGTTCCCATATGCGTGCTCAAACTTACGAAAGATTAATGTATGTTCAAGAAACATATGAAGATTGCTGGTTGCAGACCATATTCTAACAGTTCCATCGTAGCCGCTAAGAAAAGAAAAATTGAAGAACATAAATATATTATTTTAAATCCAATCTTATCACACGCTAGTACATAAATAAATAAATAAATCATAACATTAATTTATTTTGTTTATGTAATTACAACTGAGATCTGTTTTCGTGATATCACGGAACAGGACAGAAATGAATGGTGCTGGTTTCATATACATTTGATTAGTGGAACTGTATGAAGAAGCAGAGAAAAAGCTAGATCGTAATAGAAAGCAATGCATATATATATATATATATATATATATATATATATATATATATATATACATAATAAAGTTAAACAATTTCAGTAATATGAAATTGGTCTTTTTATTACACTAGAAGTAAATATATCATTTTAATTATTTTCTCTGAACTTCACAAGACGCACCAATTACACTAATATTTTTGTCGTATACTTGATTATATATATATATCTTGCATATGGATCATCCAGTTCAAGTGAACTCTTAATTCACATAAAAATAGTATTCATTACTTAAAATACTGATGTCAATAGAGTATCGTACCGAGAGGTTTCGTTAAATCTCACTTTTTGGTAGGCATGAAGTTCTGAAATATTTCGCGTATTTTATTAAGCAGCCAACGTCCTAGCTACATCGGAATACCGTTTCTCTGAGATCAGCAAAGTCAAGCAGTCCGTGCTGGTCAGAAAGATGGACGACTGTTCGTACTCACCAGATGGTGTTGGCATTGCGGTGTCCACCCAGCATCGTAAGAACAATCGGATAGCTACTTAAAAGAAAGAAAGTAGCGAATTCTGGTCTAGAAAGCCAGGATTAACGATAAGGAGAGCCGATAAGTTGATCACATATCATCCCAAAACATGAATGCCACAAACAGCTGGTAGGTTCTCGCTCTCTAAGATCTGTTGCGCCACGAGTTTAGTTTAGTTTTTATTTTACTAATCAACACGTTTATATATTATAAATATTAGATGTACAGGGACATATTTTGGGTATATTTCTAGTACTGTAGTACAGATGTGACATGCTGAAACGCCCAAAATACTATAGAACTAGGCTTACCATACGTCAGGGATTCAAGTCTGTGTCCAAGATTAACTAATTTCCGGAATTTTCCGATTAATCAATCGAAGGCTGAGAGCTTTTGCTCTGTTAGGCCAAGCGGTTGGCTTGCAAAGCTGTTTTGTGTGGACTTCTATGAAAAATCAAGTGATAAGATGTTCTACGGAATAATACTTTAATCAGAAAATAATTAAGGCAATTTAAAAAATGTATTTTAAATAAAGAAAATTAATAAAAACATATTTGGAATTTAAAGTTAGTCATTTTATACTTCTCGAGCTCCCACTCCATTCTAAAAACGTCCGAGATATTGGTGTTCACGAATTATGGTACGCCTATGTAGAACTGAACATTTTAAAAGAATTAAAATGTTGTGTATTAATTTAATAATACAAACTTAGTTCTAAACATAAGGAAAAGAATACCTTATAAAAGATCGGTTGGTTGAATTGGCGTTTAGAGTTCATTTCGACACCTTGGCTATATGAGACATGGACCTAGAACTTAACGTGGGATTCGAACATGATCTCTCACCGGGAATCGAACCTGGGTCTCCCATGCCGAAGACGCGTACACTAACTATATAGCCACGAGGCTGATGCTTGTAAAAGATTGTTTCCAACAAAATTTTCTACTAGAAATAATAATACCTGCTTTTCTATTCAGAAGTATATTTTTAACTTGGATTGCTTATGTAGTTTCATATGAAAGAAAAAAAAGGAATTCTGAGTAGTTCTTTAGATGGATAGCTCTACCAAGATTAAGCTCAACTCAAAATGGGATCCAAGTATTTTCAACTTGGAATATTATGGATTCCTAAACAATACACATATTTTAATGTATTTCTGCATAGCGTGTTTTACGAAAATTAATATTGAAAGAAAGAAAAAAAAAGAACACTTACCAAGTAGCTAACATTCCTCTATAATCATGCCACACACAAGAATTAACTCTGTTGTCATGCCCTTCTAATTCAGTTGTAGACAGTTTCGCAAGAACTCCACCGAAATCTGCATAATTGATACTCTCAAGATCCTGGGACGAAAGAGTTGCTTTTGCTGTCAAACATTTGACCTAAAACCAAGAGAAAATATCAGGTCACAATAAATCGACAATACTAAATGCACGTTATCCAAAATCAGATTACACTTTACCGGTACCCCTTAAATAAAATAATAATAATAATAATAATAATAATAATAATAATACTAATAATAATAATAATAATAATAATAATAATAATAATAATAATAATAATAATAAACTACAAGGAAACTGCACTCAGTGTTAATGATTTTAAATATTTTTGTTAATATAATAGTATATCCTAAAGTTCCCATCAAAAATACCTAAGTTAAATTCAGGGATGAATGGGTGCTAAAACAATCTTTCTACCATCTTACACAAAGTCACATACGCTTATCAATAAGTTTTGACTTTATCGCTGATATTGAATCAGTTTTTGTAAAATACATAAATAACGCATGTAATTAAAGAAATACACATACCAACTGTTGAGCAGCCCATTGACGATGAGCTGGGGCAAGATAAGTAGACAAAATGCACGCCGACAAAGCATTGGCCAGCTGAAGTGAACCGTTGCTCATATCAGAAGAACATTCGGACGTTTTCATCTTCTCTGCTGTAAATAAATCCATTTTTTTATTTCCACATATACATGTTATCAGAACCAATTAAGAATCTTATTTTCAAAAAAGAAGCTTCTCCAACCATACAAATTTTATAGGATACAAAACATTTATCAACTAAAAGCATCCAGATCATTGAATTTGTATGTTACTACTAGTGTCTTTTACACCAGTAATTTCTTACCGGTATACGTAGGCATTAGTAAAAAAAGAGGACAAAAGACAAAATAATTTGAAGGGCTCGCACAGATGTTCAATTTGGAAAATAAGTGATCAATTACAGACACATTTTAATTAAGTGAATTAATATAAGAAAGTAATACTATTAAGCAAAAGATTAATAACATTAGCATAACATTTTACAGAATTCAGTTCTTTCAAACAGATTGTACTTCATTTATATGTTGAGGAATCCGACATAACATTGGGTGATATCAATAAAAATAAGTAACTACTCCTGAGAAGTCCTGCTCGAGAATCGGAGTAACTACACCTGGAGTAATCTCCTCCCTCAATTTCGTATCAATAAAACAAGCCACTACTCAGGTCTAGTCTGCTCCAGATTTATGAACGTTTACTCGCGCTTCCTCTGCACGTAGCACTGAGTCGTATCAATAAAAGAAGTGATTACTCATTTCTCCCACTCATCACGCAGTCATTTCGTTGTTTTTAACCTATGGCGTAGTATCTTAAAAGCCATGAAACGGGCAAGTAGCAACGATAGCTTCAATTAAAGTGCATTTGTGGATATTGTAAAAGAGTTTCCAGTGGTACTTTCAAAGTCACAGCTACCAGAAAGTAAACGAAGGAAAGCCGAAACTTTGAAGGTAATTACAGTGAAATGCAACGAAATATCAAATACATCTACGACTGAGACACAAATTCAAAAGAGAATCTTTAATATTCGAGCGAGAATAAAAAAAAATAAATAAATAAAAAAGAAGAAAAAAAATAAAAAACGGGAAAGAAGAAAGTAATACTGAAACCATGGGAATGAACCTATTTGAGCTGATGGATGTTGATTGGAATCCAGCAATATCAAGACTAACACAACAAGCGCATATCACGTGTTGTCCAAGGTCTTTGTAGATTGTTTGGCTTTAAGAACGAAATTAGACACTTGGCTCCTTTGTTTTCTTTTTAAAAAAGTCCAGCCACCCACATCATAAATCACGTCCATCTGATTGCGTTTTCCACACCATACGTGTCCCCTTTCGCCTTGACATAAACAAAATACATTCTCATGTATACACCCTTTCTATCAACGTTGAGTTGAGTTGATTATTAGTTTAACGTCCTTTTCGGTAGCGTGCCTATATGAGACAGAACCCACTGATTAACGTGGAATCCAAACCACATGAGCTCCTGCCAGGAATCGAACGCGGGTCTCCTATGTCAAAGGCATGTACGCTAACCGCTTAGCCACGAAATAGCTCTTCCTATTAACGTATTACTCTCCAAAATACTAGGTTTCTTTAATGCCACTTGTGTATAGTCAAGTGCTCCGATAACACCCGGAAATGTATATTGTTCTTGCCACTCTGCCTTTGCTGTTTGTATATTACGCACACTTCCGGAAACAATCCATTTTCAGGTAGTCATAGACAGTACTTTGAACCACACCAGAATCCCCTGACATTCCGACCTGGAATCCCGGATCACTCACGTAACGCAAGAAAACCAAGGGCACCGATTTCTCTGTAAATTTGGGGGGGGGGGGAGGGCATTCAGATGCAGAAGGTGAAAATGAAATGAAATCTGTGAGTTTTACGTCCCACGGTTATGCCGGTTAGGCTAAAGGAGACGGTGATGATGAGAGATGAGTGAAATGGTGGAATGAAGAAAGTGGGAGGAAACGGGAGAACCCCGAGAAAACCCACGAGCACGGTGTTTGTCCACCACAAAGTTCACTTGGCGGGGGCTGGGATCGAACCCGGGACCCCAAGCACCAGAGGTGAACGCTCTACCACTGAGCCACCGCGCCCCCTCAGATGCAGAAGGTATATATATCAGGATTTTAAGACAAATTGCACTCTAATTATGCCAAATATTGTATATTCATAAATACAATAGGGGGCCCACGTGAGCTTTGGGGGGCCCGGGCCCCCACAGGATCGGCGCCCTTGAAGAAAACACTCATCTCTTCATCATTACGTAGTCCACCACCCCGAATTTCGGTTGATTCTCCTTAAAAAATGTTGTGCTAATCACTACATTTTCTTTCATAAACTTATAATGTTTTTTGTAATCTCCATTTCCAACATTTCTATGCAGTTTTTAAGTTTTTCTACGTAGTAAAACAATCATATACTCTGCCATATTTCGCACGGAGTCACCTATTTAGCTTGCTCCACAAATTTGGAGAAGTTACTAGCATCACAGAGGAGTCTTTGATTTTTATTGATATCAAACGCAGAGTAGTTACTCGGCTCGAGAATAGAGGTGTGGTTACTTCAAAAGGGCGGGGCTTCTCCGAGGTCAGCCGAGACGACTAGTGCTCAGTTCTCTTTTTATTGATACCAATGCGAGTAACTACTTCAAAATTGGGCGTAATGAGTAACTTCTCCGTTTTATTGATATCACCCATTAAAGTATGATTATTACTGTAACCATGAACATCCATTACGTGCAGCCTAAGACTTGTTTACAATTTCAAAGGGAAGACAAATTGGTAAAATATGTTTAAATACCTTTTTCTGTATCAGTTAAAGACGTTCCCCCATTTGCAGCTAACAGACCAACTAGGGCTTGAGTTACAGCAAAACTCGAAGATGGATCGTAGCTTCCTTGAAGATGAGGTACGGGTTGATTTATTTTCCCCGTCGCAGCCATCATTAATTCCTGAAACAACGACGGAAAACATATTACAATTGACTATATAAAAATACTACTAAATGTAGAATGATTGATACTGAGCTAATGTGGAGACAAATTAAGGCTCTTTAATTTGTCAAGAATACTTCGGAAACTAATGACTTATTAACAGATTTTTTTATGGGTCACTATCAAATATAACTAGGAACATGTTAAAACAATACTGTGCCTGGCGTTTCTGAATCTATAAACCTTGATAGACAAGCCAGTTGTAAAAATATGACTGTTTCGTATAATACTAAGCTAACTAACTAACTCTATGGCCTATGGAACCCGGAGGTTCAATGCCGCGTTCACAAAAGCTCTCCACTGACTTCTATCCTTAGCCAATTGAATCCAGTTTCTACTTTGTATTCCTATCTCTGCGAGATCCATCTTAATATTGTCCTTCCAACTGCGCCTAGGTCTTCCTAATGGTCGTTTTCCGATTGGTCTTCCAGTCAAGACTTTGAAAGCGTTTCTACTTTCTTCCATTCTAGCTATATGACCTGCCCATCTAAGCCTCCTAGATTTGACGACCCTAACAATGTTGGGTAAACCGTATAAATTATGTAGTTCCTCGTTATGAAGTTACCGCCATTCCCGTTCCTCTTGCGTCTGAATATTCGCCTCAGGATCTTGTTCTCAAATACTTAATACTAAGCTATCGATACAAATTTTGTATAGGTCATAGAGACCAAAAATTAAATTACGATTAGATCAAATAAAAGAAGAGGAAATTTAACTTTTCTTTCTTAATATTTTAGGTACTATGTATGTTACAGATACTGTAATCGTAAACCGGCCAGGTGGTAGCCTACTGTACATTACTGTATAAATATCATTTTGATTAATCGTTGGCTGATGATTTAGTTTGCATTTGCACTGGGTTACAATTCGATAACAAATTTAGTTATGCGAACAATTAGTAGTTCGTATGAATGAAACAAATTAATTGGTGTTCGTAGGCGCGGTTAGTTGCATTTCTTCCGTTCTATTGGTATGGTAAATAAACATCATTTAATTTGCTTGATTCATATTAATTAGTGAGAGTTCGCACGACCAAATGTCATATTGATCCAATGTAACCGCTACCATTAGCATTATTTCGGACTTCAGAAATAAGGTTCGGTATATCTCTGTCTATTTGTTATTATTATTATTAATATTATTATTATAGGCCCTTGATACAATAACCATCTACCCTAGTCTATAAAATTAGTCGTAAGTGCAATTGGTTGTAAATCGACGATTGCTGTAATTGTAATTCGAATATAATATATACAAAGTGTTTAAAAGAACGTTGGGAGGTGATTCCCGACATCAAGATGAGACAAAAAGTATAGACCAACCTGGGTGCTGCAGAAATCCGTTATTTTTGAGTTATAGGCTGCCGAAAACATAAAACTTTAAAGGCCCATAGCTCCAATTTTATGGAACCTACCGTAATCGGGTGAAGACTTCACTTAAGAACTAGTATGTGCCTATCCAAATATCTATGTTTCAGAATCCTGTGGTACTTCTGCAACAATTTATATAGAGTTAGTTGGTGACTACTTCAAATTATATGCCTGTAGCCAAACTCCCTCTATAAAAATTGTTGCGTAAGTACCTTAGGATTGTGAAACATGTATTTTTGGGTAGTGCATATATTAGTTCCAAAGTGAGGTTTTGACCCGACTATGATACGTTCCATGGTATTGGGGCTATGGACCCAAAGTTTAATATTTCATGTTTTTGGCAGCCTATAACTCTGAAATGGCGAATTTCTGCACCCAGGTTGGTCTATACTTTTTGTTTTATCTTGATGTCAGTAATCACCTCCCAAGCGTTGTAGGCGTTGCTTTGAAACACTCTTTATATTTTAGATAATATAATGTTTTACACATTAAATCAGAGCTCAAACTTTTAAAATCTGAAAGGATGCAATTACAAATTTTACCTTAGTACACAGTTGAACGACTAACTGCGAGGCCGATGCATCTGTCTGAGCTAAGGCACCAATAGCAGCACTTAAGTAGTTAAGACATGTGGCTGCTGTTGGGGAAAGATGGCTGGCCAACCGAGAGAATCCTTCCAACAATGGGAACCCATCAGCCGGTTTCAATTCTTGTGAAAACTCCACGCGACCTGCTGCTGTCAAACTCATCAGTCGAACAACTTTCCGTACATCAGACAGACCAATAGCATTAATGCTGGCAGACATACTGCATGAAGAACCACTAAAATCGAGAAATGAAAATAAATTTAGAGTATGATATAGATCCAAGCTGAGTTAATTAATCTACGACTCTCGTATAAAATTTTCTGTCTACATTTTAGAAAATCAATTTTAACTTCTTAATTTCTCGATTATCAAACAAATACAAATATGTATGAATAAAACAGTAAAACACAATATGGATAAAAATTTGATACGTTTTAAGTATAATAGTAAAATTACGGTCTAAATAGTACATGTATACAAACTAAAGTAGATTACAGTGTTTTTGTTGTCAGAATTGTGCAACCAAATTATTTCACGAGTTCTATAAACGATAACAGAAACAATGAACACAAGTAAAGTTACTTAAACAGTTACGAAACTAAAACAGATGGGAAAACTGAATGAATATATTGTAAACCAATTATTCCAAGGCATAGAGACGTTTTATGAGATCTAGCCACTACTGAGGTATTTTAGATAACATCTGAAACTACATGAAGCGTTGTGTCGTAATCCTCAGCATATTGGTGCCAAACTTATACGAGTCGTGGGAATACGAATTACTAACCCAAAATTTAGGTAGTAATATCTTAGGGTGGGATTTTTTTCTTCTTTCTTTTAAGGGTCTTTTACCAGAAAATATTGATACATAATCACACACTACAAAAGTAATCTATGAACACTTTCGTCAAGAAGCTTCATCAGATAGAACGAGGAAAAAGTGCAGATAAAATAAAAGAGGAATTAATGAATAGAAAAAACTGAGACATGTCTAGGTGTGCGCCATGTTTGAACCATTCCTTAAGAAGAGAACACTGAACACAACGTATGAAGTGCTTATTATGTACAAAATTCAGCTTCAACCATTCTTAAGTCTGACATCCACAATAACAAAGGTGACTGTATGGTTAAAGAAGGGATAATTTCTCATATTGTAACCCAAGGAAGTGGAAAAAACGAAATATTTGGAGAATCTAACTGGGCAGCTCATGTGAATTTGAAGGAATAAGGAATACAGTGGTACGGATCCATGTAGGTTTTCTTTTTATTCAATGTTGTCTCTTATTTCTTCAGAAACAGGAAAACGAACCCAGTACAGATTGTAATGTTGTTGTTGTTTGTAGAAACTTATGAGTAGTAACTGAAAGGCAATTTTACATTTGATTTGAAACTTTCCTGGTGGTGTAGTCTAAATCGACACAATGCATTTTGGCTAATCAGCCAAATGAACTCTGATACAACTTCCTAGGCTTTGAAAACAAACATTATCCACATCCTCAATATTTGTGTATACAGACCAGAGAAGCTTCAGTATATAGACGGCTATCTTTGGACACTATTCTTCTGACTGACTGAGCAATCCGTGTCCTTAATTTCCTACGGAAGCCGCATTCATGATTCTCTTACCTCTACAGCTGGTCTTCAACTAAAATTCTTAACGTCCTCCTTATTTCAATAACCAGACCATTTGTTTACATGAGTACAAAAAACTATCAAAAATCTAATATTTCTCGGTAATGCTGTGTTCAACCAATTCGAGCTTCTCGGCTTGCTATTGTACATAATTTTTTCTTTCTCCCTACAACCTAAACTGGCCACACGTATCAAAATATGTCTCTTACCTAACTGACAGCAATGACAATGCAGTCATCACTATGCTTCTAGCCACAAGGATTTGGGCTGCCATTGTTATTTTGTTTAAAGCAATAATTCTATCATGAGAAGACGCAAGAAGAGAAGCTTGTACTCCTAATGGTTTCTGCTTCTGCTCTAGCTTGTTAGTGCTTTTGTTGTTTCCTGAAATACAAAAACAAGGCCAAAGTGAAAACAAATCTATATCCATTTAAACTTAAGATAGGTGATGAACTATTTATGTTCCCCTACATGAATTGCTAACGATTTAGGCTAATAATGAAGGAGATACAGTAACATGTTAGATTACATAGAAATATTTATTAACCAATGGTGGAAAAAAAATTCTTGGGAAACATTCAAGTTATATATACTTTTACTGTACACGAAATAGGCCCCAGGTTTACGTGGAGATCCGCTCGCACTTCTAATTGATCAAATACTATGCAATTACTATGAAGATGTAATAACATTTTATGTTAACACACTCGTAGCATTTTAGTTTAAGCAAAGAACTTTTAGGAAAAAAATCTTTGCCTGCACATTATTAAAGCATTTGAATAGAATCTGTTTCTAATGCTTACTAGATGACATCGAATCCGGTTTTAGGTATTTAACTAAGCCAATTATAGATCTCAATATTTCAAAGTTTTAAATATTTCAAGTGTGAATTTCTTTACAGCACTATGAACAATTTTTCAACTCATTTTGCTTCAAGGAATTACTTTCTGAAAACATATTACAATCATAATAATAATAGCTATTTTAAACAAATAGCAGATTCTAACTAAACAACAAAGGCATCTATAGCATACACTACGAAAGTAAGTTAAATACTCAAGGTACACCGCATACAGAACAAAAGTACATTAAGTGTCATACCGAAGATCTACTATCTCTTTCGATCAGAATTTTAAACATGAATTAACTTATTATTCTTCACTTAAAACTAAATTACTACTGAGTTAAAACAGCTCCACTACTTGTTGTATTCAAAATGTTGATACATGCCTAAATGTATCCAAATATGTAATGCGTAGTGAAGTGTACATTAGAATAACAACCACAATGATTACCTTCATTCTTCGAATCCATTGTTACACATGTGATGGTTGCTGCACCCAAAGGATCTGATTCCTTGAAGTGAATTGGATCGGGCACTGGTTTTCGTTCACTCAACCCTAAGTATGGTGCTAATACCTGAAAACTCTTGTTACTGCTGATTATCTTTGCCTCTATTTCACTCGACATAAGATCCATTTCTGAAAACGAAACAACCAATTGTTTCAGACACATCAAAGGTAACTGTAATACAACGCATGCAGCTTAATTTCACAGGCGATGGTTTTCAAGAACGTTTAAGAAGTATCTTCAAATATGTTACATCCGGTAAAATTGTAAAATATATATGGAAATAAAGATACATCCAATTCGGGAAAGACAAATGCCACAGGGGCGATATGGAGGTGAGATGGACATTTGCTTGACTTCAGTTTATATAGGAGATAACGTAATCAAAGATCACCACCCTCCAATCACCTTTAGCCCTCACGTTTCCTCAGGAATATGCAAGAGTTCGGACGCAATGCAATAACGGATTACTAGGTCAAAAATTCATCAATTTATTTTATGGTGACCAAATCACTTGTTGCTATACTGAACTATATTAGAAATTATCCTAATTTTTTGTTTGAGCCAAGTTTACTACTTGACTCTTAATAAGGTATGTATGCAGAAATATGCACATTATTCCCTTATTTGAAGAAGCCTACATAAAATATTAGAATGTGATGAAAACAGGGCTTGTATAATTCGTTACCATGTAATGAAATACTATTTCAAAAATGGTAATGAAATATTATACAACATACCTTCGTCTTGAATTTTTTTACTCCACATTAAATCCGGGGCAGAAACTTCCATTTTGTTCAGAACAGATTTTTCTGACATTTGAATCGTCTGATTATCATAGAATTTTGGAAAACATTGAAACTGGAAACTATACTTGTCCTGGCATTCGTTACAAATTATGTAATTTGTTCCTGAAATAAAAATAAATAGATATATAAAACAAAATTTTATAAAAATTAACAGTGATATTAGTTTTCAAAGGTTGCTTCACTTTCGTATGTTAATATCTTATATTGCACGAAATGTGCAATACAAGTGTAATAAAAACTCGATTATCATAGAAACATACCAATAATATTTCCGCAGTACCCTGCGCCCCATAATTGTCCACATCCAGGATGAGAGGACAGCATGTGACCAGCTAAATGAGATGAAGATTGATGACATATACCGCAAGTATGTGGACCATCACCGTCAAACTGTGTGCTGCTCGTTGGAAACTGTAAAGCAAATATGGATATTATATTAAATATGTTGAAAGAATAAACTTCTGCGACATTTTTATCTTAAACTTTGTCTATTAGGAAAATATCCAATACAATATAATTTGTTCTTATTTGAGATTAAATGTCCAGTACAGATTTTGAGTTCAAATATTTCGTACTTTCAAAGTGCTCTTCTATTAATGCCGATAACAAAAGTATAATTTTTAATCTCCAATTTTAACAATGCTCATTATGTTTCTTCTGTATACTGCACGTTTTGTCTTTCTTCACTATCTTATTTCACAAATTACGAACACTTAGTCCATTAGCTTAATTCATTAATATCTACGAGGGGTACACTGAAAGTCGTCAGCAACATTTTTTCACAACCGTAATCTTTATTTGTAAGTGAAATCAAATATATCATCTCAATCTACAGACCTTTCTTTCACTTTTTCACATAGTCTCCGATTTTTTACACGCATCCCCCCCCCCCATCGTTCTCCAAGTTTGAAAATACCCTTGCGATAGAATTCCGTTCCAGCTGCCCATAGACACTGAAGCATTGCTTGCCGAATATCCTCCAGTATCTCGTAGCGATGGCCTCGCATCTGTTCCTTCACAAAACCGAAAAGATCGTAGTCGGAGGATACCATGTTGGGGCTGTAGGGAGGATGTGGAATCCAAATCTCCTGATCTGCTCCATAGTGGTATGTGCAGTATGCGAATGCGCACTATCCTGTTGAAGGATTATCTTCTTTCCAGGAAGTTTATCACGCAAGACACGACGGAGCTTCAAAAGTGTCTGGATGTAGCGGGCAGAATTTATGGTTTGTGCAGGCTTAAGAAAGTCAACCAGAATGCATCCCAATAGACGCTCTCCATAACTTTCCCTAACAATTGCGTTGTTTTCGTTTTCTTCTTCGGTGTCGAATTCAAGTGGTGCTATTCCATACTCTGTTGTTTTGTTTCAGGTTCATAATGATGGAACCAGCTTTCATCTCCAGACACAATACTCGTCAAAAAGTCATCACATTCATGTCGAAATCTCTGAAGAAGGGTTTGGGCAATGGTTAGTCTCTGACGTTTGTGGTCCTCGCTTAATAAACGTGGGACCCAACGGGCACAAACCTTCAGATAACCTAAACTGTGAATCATTTCTTGCACCGCACTATGTCCACCATCAAGTTTTGCAGCGATTTCATTCAGTGATATGCCTATCTCCCCTAATCAGTTCATCAACTCTTACCATGTTGCATTCCGTGGATGCAATTCGAGGGCGCCCGCTGCGAGGCTCATCTTCGATACTTGTGTTTTCATCCTTAAAATGTTTCACCCACCTCCTAACACTGCTGGCATCCATGCACACGTCTCCATAGGCACGCTGCAGTCTGCGGTGAATTTCAGAAGCAGATTAATCCTAACAAAGAATTCAATCACAGCACGCTGTCGAAACGAAGCATCACTGCCCGCCATTTTGGAAATTCTGCCTATGGTCACGTGCTAGCAACAAACAGCGTCAACGTTTGGAAAGAAAGAAAGGTCTGTAGATTGAGATGATATACTTAGTTTCACTTACAACTAAAGATTACGGTTGTGAAAACATGTTGCTCACGACTTTCAGTATGCCGCTAGTATATCTTCTCCTTTTTAAAAAATGAAATAAAATATTTGAGTTTTACGTACGGGGATGGTTATGCCGGCTAGGCTAAAGGAGACGGTGATAACGAAAAATGAATGACATGGTGGAATGAAGAAAGTGGGAGGAAACGGGAAAACCCCGAGAAAACCCATGCACGCGGTATTTGTCCACCACAAAGATCACTTGGCACGAGCTAAGATCGAACCAGGGACTCCATGAACCAGAGGCGAACGCTCTAGCACTGAGCCACCATGGTTCTCTCTTCTCTTTTTATTCACAGATCTCGGATACATGTGTAGTGTACGAAGGCAAGATAACAACATAAGCATGTACCTAATTACAAATTTACAACATGGAAAATGAAGGAAGAATCTTACTGGAATCCTCTCATTTTCTGAAATATATTATACTTTTCATGCACGATCATTAGGATTGAAGTTTAAAAAAAATCATATGAGTCAAAACAAACTTCAAAATATGTCGTTATAAAGCCTGAAAACCGACAAACGTTACGAAATGTTATGGTTGAAGGCAAATTTTTATTGCACCCAGACATGCCCATAATACCAAATGGAAGATAATGGTTTTTAGGTCAGAAATGCAAACAAACATTTCTGTCAGAAACAAACTGCAAACGACCAAAAAGTAACTTACGCCCCTAAACCATGCACCAAAGATATAAGCTGTACTATTATACTGTAATTTCATAATATATATCCGATGAAGGCAATGATACATTGCTGAAACTGTAACACAGATTAGTAATAAGAAGTGTTTGCAGGGCCGGCTCTACCATCTGTGCAACACGTGCATTTGTGCGGAGAAGGCAAGTTTCGAGAGGCGGCAAAATCTGCCATAACTATAATATGTAAAATAAATATTTCTTGTTGGAAACAGATTTTATGATGATGGTAGTTAAATTTAGTAAGCTGACCTTCTATTTGAATACTACATTCATAAATCATGTTTAGGTCGCATTAGTTTAAAATCACATGGACAGTGCTAAAGCAAATGGTCAAACAAATCCCAGCATGAATTGCTTGATTGTTGTCAAATACAACAGCTCAATTCTCGAACAGTAGCGAATACCTGTTTCATTTAGTTAGTTATCACAGTTTTGATATGAAAACTAGTCTTGTCTTTGTCACAAACAAGTTCGTTATCATTGAAGGTGGAAATAATTTTTTTTCTTTTTCTTTATTTTTTTTTTAATTTTGAACAGATGTAGAAGGAAAACCAAGAAATAAAGATAAAAGAGCTAGTTGCACTGGAATTGCAAAGTGATACATCGAGATTGAAGCTCGATATTGAATTCTATAAAAAGGATTACCATCTTTTCTTTGCACGTGTGTTTGCTTTATCTTTCGCTAACATAATGAATTATAATTTAAAGAAAAAAAGGACACAGCGAGATTATGTTTGTAGTGTTTAGTTTCTGAGTGTGAGTACTTTTTCTCTCCCCTTCGTTGTTCATGACGGAGTAGCATACTTAAAATCATGACTTTTAAGATTTGTTCTTCCTGGAGAAAGGGATGGCAAATTATGCCATTGCACGGGGCGGCAAATTCCCTAGGATTTAAATCAATTTGAGTGTTCGCTTTGAGTCAATTTTATTTTTATTTAAGTAGTACGTAGTTCCAAAGCTAAAATGAGCAAGATGTTAATTCCTCTAAATAAAAGTAGAATTACTTACCACTCCAGTTGTGACGTTGGCATTCCCAGTGAAAGTGTTATCATCATGCCCCTCTGAATCCATTCCTTCATCATCTAATCTCACGCCGTACATCGGCTGTGCTTCTCCTCTTACGTGCTGACGTTCTCTACAGTGTTCTCGGTCTCTGTCATGACCTGAATTGAGATAGAAATAACTATTAGATACAAATAAAATAAACTGATGACTCAATCACAGCATTGCAGCACTCATCTTACAACGATAACGTTGTATGTTGTATATTTCGATAGTAATCAGGGCAGCAGTGCTCAAGCACTAGCCACAAAACAGAAGAAGACGAAGCAAGAAATAATGTAAGTAATATTTGTAGATTGATCAAGATATTTTGTTTGTACGTTGCTATGGTGACGTTAATCGTTGTCAAGGAAACACTTATAAGATATAATTATGTGAGCTGCCATAGTTATTAGACGCATAATTTTGAATTGTGCAGTAAAATACGTCATTATCGTCAAAAATATAGTTAAAAAAAAAAATGAAACAGCTTAATACTCTTCAGCCAGATTCCAGAATTATAGCGCCTATTAGGATTTTACTACCATATAAACTACAAGTCTTACTTTCTTCAGAGTGCGTGAATTTTAATCATCTAATGTTAACGGTTCAAAATTATGGAAATCAGATGTCTGTACAGTATAGGGAAGTAGGGATATACGTAATAATCCTAATAATTTCCTGCCTATACGTACGTAACATCAGTATAAAACCAGGTACAAATACTGAAAATTGTAATTCCAGATTCAATGGTGATGTAATTAGAAATAATGTAAATAATAACATTGCTTTTAGAAATAATCGATACAGAAATAATAGGTACCATCAGTCTAATACAGCTAATAATAATAGGTTTTGAAATAATCGGAATAGGATAAATGGCAGAAATTTTTATAGTAGAAGATAAGCAAATAATGAATCCTCCACGCAATATTGCACAATATTGTGCTGTGCAATGTGTCTAATTGACATGGCGTACAGGACTACTTAAACTTAACACCTGTTGGCGTTGAACAGATTGAAGAACATGTGAACAATTAAAGCTCAGTGTTGTAAACTGATATATGTATCAACTAGTTGATATATGTATCAACTGATATAAGTACCTCTTATGTTTTGATGTATGTCCACTTTCTTATGTTGATTAGTATCAATAGAACAACATTTTGGTGTCAAACTTAATGATATCACACAAATATTCATCTTTGTGTCATACGAAAAGTAAATAATTACAAATTATTAAAACTTGGGTTACTCAAGAAGTGTTATCCAAAGCTAATTTAAATAACGTTGATTTTTCCGATTAATTCTTAATAAACTAATTTTGTACCATATGTAATTTCAATGTTATCTTAATTACTATTTGTCTTTTTTTTTTTTTATTATCGTTACGATTTATTGTAATCTTTCTTCTATTCCCTGACACACGAATTATGCTTTCTGCTTTTATAACAACTGCACCCGAATGGAAGAACATCGTTAATCTTTCTTCTATTGCCTGACATATAAATTATGCTTTCTGATTTTATAATAGTTGTGCCCGAACGAAAAGAACATCATTATATCATATTTTAACTTGTAATGGCTCAAATGTTAGCAACAACAATAACCATTAAGAAAATAATTCTATTATGGACCTAAGTAAAATAACTAAAATGTCACATTTTGATTATGTTCTATATTTCTTCGACGCTTAAGTAAAATATAATTAATTATTATAAAATAAAATGAGATACTGAATTAAATATGTAAAAGTTTAATGTTAATGAATTTGTAACATTATTATTATAGGGCAGTTCAAAAAGTAATGGGACTACCATGTATATATGTCATGTAAACTAGTGTACGGTCCAGGATTAATTTAAGAATTCCTATGGTTCAGGAATTATATACGATAACGTTGTATATGTTTGTACGTTGCTATGCTGATGTTAGTCGTTGTCAGGGAAATGATTATAAGATATAATTACGTGAGTCGCCCATAGTTGTTAGACGTATTATTTTGAATTGTGCAGTAAAATACGTTATTATCTTCAAAAATATAGTTGTGTGCATTCTAGACTGGTGCATGTTTCTTAAAGCTATCTTTAATATGCGTAATAACTAAAAATATATACGAATATATATACAAACTGAGGCACTGTGTGGTCATCATCTAACAATAGGGATGAAATTCGAAACCATTTTACATATATTTTCACACAAAAAGTTTCAAAATATTAAAAAAGTTATTTGGTTACGCAAAACAACGTTTTACACTAGACCATCAAAACATATAAATTATAGTATTTTTTGCCCGTGAAATAAGGTATTGCTACTGCTAGCCTACTATCCAATTGAAAGTAAAATGCACATCAACTAAGGCGATTAAAATATAAATGATAATGGGAAATGAGACTAATAACAGATATTTTTAATACCTAATTTACTATATATGAAATTACATTAAAGGTCAGAGTGTAAATATTAATTCTGAGTACTTCACAGCATATATTTAGAATTATTAAAATTCTGTGCTTCCTGTAAAAAATGCTACAAAGTTCAAAATAGAAAAGAAATATACTGTGTACAAAACTTACCAACATATCTGCTTTCCTTACTCAGATAATAATCCCTTATGTTTTGATGTATGCCCACTTTCGCTTTTAAATCAAATATCTCGCGCTTGGGTTTTAGGTAATAATATTTAACCACCAATATACTTCTTTCTAATGTTCACGTATCCAGATATGTCATAATGAAGGAGCTCACACATCCGTCTGCAAGCTGCACACATCCGTTTTCCATCCAGTTCTGCGTATGTGAGATTGTTATCCACTACCTGCACTTATTGTTCACATTACACATAGATTTGTTGGTAGTGTGTGCTATTTGATAATGAGTAATGTAGAAGACGATGTAGTTGGTGGTGTTGTAAGTCTAAAATTTTGACCGTAACACTACATATATGTTTTCACTTTTATTTTTTAGCTGGCAAATTTTATAGCTTTCGTTGGAATTATTTCGATACAATAACGTAATATAGATTAATTTTCTTACGCTGCGCGAAATACTGGAATGCTTGCTTCCAAGATGAGAATCTATATATATATTTGAAGCAATCAGCATGGAGAACATTTTGTAAATGAATGAACAAAAAGTTATACTTAAAAATTACGATGAAAATTATTATTTTATCTTAACAATTTTACTAACACAAAGAACACACACGATTTGAAAAAAATCGTTTGACTTATTTTTACTTGCCCAATCATTACAAAATTTCTGCCATATATGGAAATTATCATCAGCCGTTCATCATTTAGTTGTTCATTAAACATGGTAGTAGTTTTCATTTAAACATATCTTTAAAGTACCTTTTATTTTGTGTGTGTGCAAATAGTTCGTTCTATTGAGTAGTGTATGTTATACGAATACTTTTAATTCATTATTTGTGTAACACAAGGATCATCAATTTTTTCACCAACATTAGAACAAGTGGTCTCAGGAAACTATGAAGCTACCCTTGATAGTACAATAATTTCCATTAATTAAACAAGTGAATTGAGTATGATGGTAACATAGTCAATGAATGATATTTCATTTGTAAAAACTCCCATTCTTCTCATACTGGTCAAATATTTTATTCTTTACCAATGTAGGAAAACTACAAGTTACGAGGACTCATATCCGTTGATGTCCCATTAAAGAAATTCAAACCGATTTCGAAATATTGCCAGAGAATAATTTTTGTAACAAATTTGATAAATACAACACATTTGTAACAAATTTGGAACACAATAAATAAGTTGTTTTCTTTTTTTCTTTTTTTTTTAAAAAAAAATTTTTCTATACTGTTTCTGTTTATAAGACAGGAAAAAAGTCTAAATTGCTTCGAGTACTAAATATATTTTAATTTATTCTACTACTAGCTGAAATCCCAATTCTTCGCGTGTGGATCACCATTCATCTCAGCGACCGCGAAAACTATGGATTTTACACTAATATCGGTCATTTTGGATTAGTTTTATATATATATATCTCGATATTCCTCTCCCCCTTCCCCCGGTGACTCCCGGCCGGCAGCCAAATGAAGTAAATTTGTAAGTTAATGCGATCGGAGTTTCGCCATTGATCTCAGCTACCGAAAAAATTATGAATTTGACATTAATATCGGCCATTTTCTATTACTTTTACATGTCCCAGTAAACGCCCCCCCTCCCCCGGTTCGAATTAAAAAAAAAACACTTCGTCTTGGTCTGAGGCCTGGACAAAGGTACCCGTGAGCAAACTTTGGTAACTCTCGGTTTACTCGTCTGGTCCGAAAGTCGCACACAGACAAACAAACAAATTCTTTAATTTATTTATACTACATCAGATATAACCGTGACATCTATTACCATCACATTATAAAATACATTTCACTAAGATGCAGGACTTTTGTCAAAAAATAAACTCATTCTTCATAGGCAGAATTTGAAACCATGCTAAACAGAACAGCTGCGTACAAGTTTGACGTGAGACATTGCTCATTACACTAAGAAGTTATAACTGGAAGTATTGTGGTTCAGTGGTAAAGCGCTCACCTTTAATGAGTGGGATTCTGGTTCGATTCCAGGCCGTGTAAGTTTGTTATGGACAACATTGTGTCTAAGAATTTTCCCGTTTCCTGCCTCATATTGTATTGGTTATAAAGTGCAATGTATATTGTCATTTGTATATAGTAATGCAGCAATTGATCTTATAGTTAGTTTTCGCTAAAACAGCACGGAAAATGAAACATAACATTACTACATTATATTGGGTTACATTTATAAGGGCAAGTATTTGTAAGAATGAGCCACATAATATATTAGCTACTACACGCCTATTTTTCTAAAGTTCCTTGTCTCCATTAACCTTAATCCTTTTAAACAATTCATAATACTAGCTTTTACAAAGCTTTGGCGATTTTAATTGCAAAACACGAACAGTCTACAGATGCCATGAAATAACTGTCAATAATTACCTTTATAACAATGCAATAATAGAAAAGAAACAAATTTACGTGAACAATTAATAATAGAATTGTTACCTAGTTACTTTTCGAGAAAATACACCAAAGCTGAAAAATTGAGATAGAGAAATAAATACCAAAATACAAGCAAAAATACTTCATTATTCACCCTATATCACGAACCAAGATCAAAAACAATTGTTTTCGTTGGCTGATGGCGTAGTGACGCTGGAACTAAAAGAGCAAGGGATAGAGCCTCGCAAGGTATATAATAAAACGTCGCACACTTATACCCACCATAGAGCAGTTTCTGACTATGGTGTATGTAGTGTTCAACATGACTGTGAATGATAGCAGTAGAAAACGGCGTAAAAAGTGCAAATTGATGGGTTCATTTTGGGTAGAATCATTGGACAGACTGAACAATTCTAAGCACTCGAACTCAAATAGAATATGTCAGAGACAGAACATCCTTCAAGGTTATTTGTAGAGTATAGAGGAGCTTTCAACTAAAAGAAAATGTTAGAAGTCATCTCAACAGACGACTACGAACAACAACAGCGCAAGAGGACCAATATTTGAGTCAAATTGCCCAAATAACAACACTGAGGCAGCACCATCTCTCGACAGTTATTGGATGACTATTTGCACGTGTGCTGTATACACAAGATTAGATGAGCCTCTGTATGCAAAGAACCTTGTAGCATGCATCCTATCGACAGTAGCAACATGTAAGTTTCGTTTTATGGATGACTATCGAACGACCTTAATATGTAAGTACTTTAACAAGTTTGCTAATCTTATTTAATTCTTATTGAGAATGCATTGATGAACACAGGCGAAACATTATGGAATGTCAGTCACTCCTTAGGTCTCGCTAGGAGTTGAAGGTAGCGGTAGTGCAGGAATAAGACTCTATACAATTGTCAGACTACATATGAAGAGTATGCTCAATTTCTGTATGACATCTCTTGTAGTTCGGTAGTATCACTCAGGTTAAGAATGATAAGCAAAAGTTTCTGCCCTCATGCTTCTTCCCAGGAACATGTTTCTCATTTTACTGGCTCCAGTTGGTTACTCCTTGCTTCTCTATGTATATGTGGAGTGCTCGTAATGGAAAATATCAATGTCTAGGTATTTGGATGCATTGTGTACTAAGAATATGGCTCAAAATACACAAATTATTTTTAACTTTGGAGCATCAGTTAATTCAATTAATATTTGTCCAACACAATAATCTCATGTTGGAGATAATAAGCAATGGAGTCTATACCACATTAACTAACTAACTCTATGACCTATGGAATCCAGAGGTTCAATGCCGCGTTCACAAGAGCTCTCCATTGACCTCTGTTCTTAGCCAACTCGATCCAATTTCTATTTTGTATTTGTATTTCTATGAGATCCATCTTAATATTGTTCTCCCATCTGCATCTAGGTTCTCTAATGGTCGTTTTCCGATTGGGTTTGCAGTTAAAACTTAGAAAGCGTTCCTACTTTTTTCCATTCTGTCTACATGACCTACCCACCTGAGCCTCCTAGACTTGATGACCCTAACATTGTTTTGGTAAACGGTATAAATTATACAGTTCCTGGTTATTAAATTTATGCCATTCCCGTTTTCCTTGGGTCCGAATATTTGTCTCAGGATCTTGTTCTCAAATCCTTTCAACCTACGTTCTTCCCTCAGAGTAAGCGATCATGTTTCGTAACCATACAGGACAAAAGGCATGATTATCATTTTATATATCTTAAGCTTCAAATTCCTCAACAGAAGATCCTGAATTGAATAACATGAATTCCCTGCTTTAGTCGACATTTAATTTCTTTGTGAATATCGTTTTGGTTTGTTAATATTGATTCTAGGTATTTGAAAGTATCCACTTTGTCGAAAGTATTATTTGATATTTTAATGCATCCATAATTTGCGGTATTACGATCCCGATGGATTTCCATCTATTTAGTTTTCTCTGCATCTACTTCTAAATTCATGTCCCTGCAAGCGTTTAATAAGACCTTTGCATTTCTTTCTATTGTTCTCCTATCATCCCCTATTAAATTTACATCATCAGCACACGCCATAACGTGGTGAATATCATTTAGCTCTAGGTCCTGGTTGCTATCTTTGATTTTCCTTAAAGCGTACTCCACAACGAGATTGAATAATAATGGCGACAACGCATCTCCTTGTTTCAGGCCATTCTCGACGTGAAAGCTCGCGGACAAGGATTTTCCTAATTGGATTTTACTTTGGGATTAATTTAAACATATCTTAATTAACCTAACTAGCTTTTTCGGTATTTCACATTCACTAAAAGTGTCATACAATTCTAGTCGAGTCGTAGGCCTTTCTAAAATCAATAAATAATTTATGTAACGGGGTATTGAATTCCCATTTCTTTTCGAGTATTTGTGAAATGGTAAATATCTGATCAATAGTTGATCAATTTCGTCTAAATCCGCACGGATAATCTCCAATAATTTCATCTGCGTATGGGGTCAATCTTGCTAACAGAATGATTGGGAAGATTTATAGAATGTTGACAGGAGAGAATTGCCTCGATAATTACCACAATCAGTTTTGTAACCTTTCTTGTGAATTGGTCTATACCACAAAGAGGAATATTTATCAAACGATGGTGAAAAGTGGAATTTATTCCACTGCTTAAACTGTCAGGTATACACTAATGGCGTGCTTTAAGAATTATGAATTACCTGAATTATACAGATTAAATAATAGAACTTAAACTTTGTTACTGAATCTGTTACGGAACTGTTGTCAAAAAACTACTGAATCTGATAGTATATATAAGTTTCTCCACTCGTAACTATAACCTCGTTAATATTAAGAGTAAATTGTAACTTTTAGTAATTAGAAGGTCAATTAACAACTTATTTTCTTCAGGTTTTATGAAATTTGATTTTCTAAGTAATAATGGTCACTAATATCTACTTCTATCCACAGCAAGAACCATTCTTTAGTACTGATCTCTAAATAAACATAGCACTAACCTATGGTACGTAGGATCGAGTTAGATCCCAGCCTGTATGGCTTTGTAATGGATCACATCGTATCCTCACGCTTTCATCGGGGTTCTACTGTTCCCGTTCACTTTATTATTTCATAAAATTATTATTATTTTATAAAATTATCTTTCATTTCTCTTATTATTTCATAAAATTATTATTATTTTATAAAATTATCTTTCATTTCTCTTATTATTTCATAAAATTCTTTTATTTTTCTTATTATTTTATAAAATTCTCTTTAATTTCTCTTATTATTTTATAAAATTCTCTTTAATTTCTCTTATTATTTCATAAAATTCTCTTTCAGTTTTCTTATTATTTTATAAAATTCTCTTATTTTTCTTATCATTTTATAAAATTCTCTTTAATTTCTTTTATTATTTATAAAATTCTCTTTCAGTTTTCTTATTATTTTATAAAATTCTCTTTAATTTCTCTTAATATCTATACAATTCTCTTTCAGTTTTCTTATTATTTTATAAAATTCTCTTTTATTTTTCTTATTATTTTATAAAATTCTCTTTCATTTCTCTTATTATTTTATAAAATTCTCTTTCATTTCTCTTATTATTTCATAAAATTCTCTTGCATTTCTCTTATTATTTCACAAAATTCTCTTTTATTAAAATGAATTTCGCTCTTATCTATTATTGCCCATTTAACTTACATGATATAAGCGTGGAAGACTAAATACAAAGTTTCACTTAATTTCATATAAGCTAGTTTTCTTATATGTGTATAAAAGTAAACAGATACTTTACCTGTTCTTTCAGTTAGATAATTTCGAATATCTGAGGCGATTCTTGACAAATTGCTCCTTCGGAAGAAATGCGTTTCTGACCCCAGTCCTGAATTATGGTCGGGAGAGTGTCGAGAATGTACTGATGGTAACTACAATAATGAAAGTAAGTGCATTAATGAATAGATTTAAAAAAAAAAAAACATTAGTATAATTCATATCAACACCCTACTTTCAGTAAAACGATGTGCTTAGGTGCTACTTAAACTTTAGTTAACAATTCTTTCAGAAATTAAAGTTTAAAAACTTGTAACTATAAAGCTTTGTAACACAGAAATTGACTAGCTAAGGCTTTATATAGCTACATGTGATAACAAACTATTTCTTTGATTTAAGAACTGGAAAAACTGCAAACCCACCATATTGCCACAGTATCCCAACCGTTTCCAGTCTAGTTAAGTCAGAATTGTTGCTTTTTTTCTGTTTCTGTGAGACCATCACTTGGCACACTCTTGTAATTTCAAAACTAATTGGTGAAAACGCTGAAATTTAATACGAAATAAATATCAAGAAAAGAAGTCCTTTAAGGTTGCCAACCCAATACAAAGTTATATTTTGTCAACGTCACTACGTCAGATTATTACATATTTAAAATTTGCATGTTAAACGACACTTATTATTACATCCTACAAACTGAGGATACTACAGAATCACAAACATTCAAATTCGGGAAGGTTCTACAATAGTAATAACGCAAATGAAACGGATGGGGCAATGTACATTCAAAGTAACTTAATGTCGGATATTATGACCATGGCACGATGCATTTCAAATAAACAGCAACGAAGTTAGAAGGAATTGAAAATCTGACAATTTTAAAAGGCTCTATTTCGAAAAAGTACCTAGAAGTACCATATTTAAGGACTTATATAGATTCCAATACACATAAGGATCATAATGCCGTATCTCCATTCGCCCGGGAAATATCAAGAACAGAGGTAGAAATTGTTGTTCTGCTCCAAATGTATTTGTGGGATGTGTAACGGCAATTGTAAATGTAATTAATGTAATTAAAAGTTCTTGCATTTACATAATTTTAAACAGTGTTGTAAACTTTGCCAATGTTCATCGTATCACCGAAATAGTTGTAAATGGCATTATCATTTTTCGTTTATAGGAAACCACATGTGATAATCCTTTGATGTGATACTTATCTCAGCACTGTTTCAAATACAGCATTTTTAAAAAATATGTTAAATGTTTAATCCCATATTACTGTTGTAGAGGCCTTAAAAAGTCGGATGTTCGTGATACTGCAGAATTCTTAATTTGCAACACTGAATAATAAATGTAATATTGTAAGTCCTCGCTTAACATGTAGATTTGAAGTATGTAATAATCTGATGTAGTACCTTTCAAAAACGACAACTTTATGTTGGTTGGCAACACTGCCAATCAGGTGGTATTAATAGAGAGCATGTCAAATGATTTTCCTTTTGATATTTGCTTCGTGGAAAATTTCAGCCGTTGCATCAATTAATTTAGAAGTTACAAGGGCACGTCCAGTTAAATGGTCCATTATATTTCATCAATATATGAATCAGTGTCAATATATTAGCAGAAAAGAGCTTTATTCCTCTCATTCCTACTAAGTAAATAGAAGAGTTACCGTAAAACTCTGAATGTATGTATCAATTGAGCAATGGTAGTTTCCTTTGACTTAGTAGAAAAATACACACACGACTCTAATATGGTTTCAAGTTCTATTGCGGTTAATAGTTAAGGATATTAGCATTAATTTGAAAGATTTTATATTACTTTATTATTATTATTATTATTATTATTAGTAGTAGTAGTAGTAGTAGTAGTAGTAGTAGTAGTAGTAGTAGTAGTAGTAGTAGTAGTAGTAGTAGTAGTAGTAGTAGTAGTAGTAGTAGTAGTAGTAGTAGTAGTAGTAGTAGTAGTAGTAGTAGTAGTAGTAGTAGTAGTAGTAGTAGTAGTAGTAGTAGTAGTAGTAGTAGTAGTAGTAGTAGTAGTAGTAGTAGTAGTAGTAGTAGTAGTAGTAGTAGTAGTAGTAGTAGTAGTAGTAGTAGTAGTAGTAGTAGTAGTAGTAGTAGTAGTAGTAGTAGTAGTAGTAGTAGTAGTAGTAGTAGTAGTAGTAGTAGTAGTAGTAGTAGTAGTAGTATATGCATACACACAGTAAAGCCCCGGTTATCCGCGGAATTGAGTGACAAGGCACTGCGGATAACCTGAAAAAGATTAAAAATGAGGTGCAAACACGAAAAAATACAGTATTTCAGCATAAAAACTGTTTTATTGTTTGTATTGCTCGGGTCGTCAAGGTCAATGATCAGAGAATGTGAAAGTCATGACCATAACAAAAGAGTAAGAGCCTGCCACTCATCCACAAACACTGAGAAGGTCTATATAGGATTACAATGCACAATAAACTTGTCAATAATTTTCGACCTTCGCACTGTAGGGTCTATTGTATTTTCCCGGTTGTTGGTTTGGTTTGGATTAAAATCTATTATTATTATTATTATTATTATTATTATTATTATTATTATTATTATTATTATTGGCTCATAATTAACCCTCCAGTGATCGCCCGCGGACTGTCACTCCGCAGTGAACAATGAATGTAAATTACTACCACGCAAATCACTTTTTCTCAATTCCCGTTTTTCTTATCTTACAAGAATCGACTTTTGCTTAGCAGAGTAGAACTGAACTTCGAAACGTGCACTATTGTTGGAAATATCGATTTTTACAATGCAATTTATTTTTATGTTTTAGAACATACAGTACTTATTTTCATGCGGAGTTTCAGTCCGTAGGGACTACCTGTGAAAAATAATTGAGCGCGACTGCAACAGTTTTTTTTTTTTTCGCGGCACTCGCAGATAATCGAGGCTTTGTATATTAATTGAACTTTAAATTGGACTTCGTGTACAATTTATAGTCGCCAACTTCGACTAGTATTTTAACAACTAATGGGATTAAAGGATGAAGATGGAATGTAACAAATTATACATTTCCAGAAAATTGAAGTTAAATTTTTTTGTGTAACATACCCTCTTCATATCTCCGAATCTTTTGATTCAGACGCGGGATCATTTAAATAAAGTATTATGTAGGAAGAATAACACAAACTTTTTATCCACTACCAGAACTCATCATTTCGAAAAATGTAGCATGACACCATCCTCTGATTCCTTCAACTGTAGACGTCATAATTACAGATAAGCTTGTTACTTTACGTATAATTGGTGATATTTCGAAAATAACTCACTTTAAGCAAACAGAAGAAAATACTTCTCTTTACAAACCTCTGATCTTGAAAGAAGTAACGCTCCTGCCGCAACATTTTGAGTTTCTTCTTCACCATCCTCACTGCTTCCGGAATCGATAGTTGGATTTTCTATCATCCATGTAGCCAACTGATTGATTTTGTGCGCTGACATTTCTCCGGTACACCCTATATCCATCACAATAGAAATTAAACTCAATATATGTTCAACTAAAGATATGAGTACATAAAAATAAATACATCCATCCATCCATTCATCAATTTATCCATAAATACATTCATTCATTCATTCATTTATCCATTCATCCATCCATCCATACATACATACAGCCATCCATTTATACATCCACACATGCATCTATCCATCCATCCATCCATACATGCATACATTCATCCATCCATACATATATATATGCATAACGCATCCATCTACCTAGGTATACATGCTATCATCCATCCATCCATTCATACATGGATATATGCATCCATCCAATATATACATGCATATATGCATCCATCCATCCATCCATACATACATACATACATTCATACATATACATACATACATGCATGCTTGCATCCATTCATCCATCCATACATACATACATTCATACATATATATACATACATACATACATACATCCATTCATCCGTCCATACATAGATAGATACATCCATCAATCCATTTATACATACATACATACATAGATCCATTCATCCGTCCATACGTCCATACATCGATAGTTACATCCATCAATCCATTTATACATACATACATACATAGATCCATTCATCCGTACATGCATCCATTCATCCGTCCATACGTCCATACATCGATAGATACATCCAACAATCCATTTATACATACATACATACATAGATCCATCCATCCATATATACATGAATACATAGATATATACATACCTACACACAGACATTTATACATCATACATTTACATACAGACATTTATACATCATACATACACACATACATTCATACATACATTCATCCATCCATACATACATACATACATTCATTCATTCATCCATCCATCCATCCATCCAATTATCCATACATACATACATGCATACAGTCTTTGGACAGTGGATAATCTTACATTATTTTGCCTCTCGTAATATATCTATCTTTTCATTCTTTTTCTATATATTTCATTACTTTTATAATAGAACTTCTTTCGATTTTCGAAGTAAACCCAGTTTCCTTTTCCTCCTTTAAAAAGTTAATTCTTTACCCCCACTCTCTAACTATCCTGATGAAGTATACTTAAACTAGAGAAAAATATATTATGTGATTATTTAGACATATTTCAATTCCTATGAAAATGCATAGCTAATTCTTGAGCTACAGAGAAAAAGAGGATCAATATAGAAATGAACTTTACCTGTAGCGCTCATCGCTTTTAAAACATGTTTCAGAGAGAATCCCATCTCTAGCAACGGAGCAGCGACAGGTGGAGGTGGAGGCGAAGGAGAACGTATGACTCTGAGAAGAGGGGCTGACTGTGGAGCTGCTTTTAAGGATCTTGGGGAACTTCGGGGAGAGGAGACTTCTGAGAAGCTGGACGTACAAAGAGTAGATAAAGGTAGAGAGCATGGTGGAGCTGGAGATACTCGCTGAGTAGTCACAGTAGGCTTCTGAGTGCTAGAGCTGAACGAACTTCTTGGCGTTTCATTCGGCTGGAATAAACATTGTAATCATTATTTTGAACGTATATAACAAGGCAAAAACATTAGAAAAGAAATTTAACTCCTCGCTCCCAACATATAGAAAGAGAAAATTTGTTCCTAATATGTCTCTTGTTGCCGCCTTATAATTTCCCAAATTTTGAAAGAATCATAATCTTGACATTTTTATTTTGTTTTAAGGGTTTTTTTCTTGATACATCTTTTCCATCTATTACACTTAAATTATATTTCTTATGTTAAAAACCCTTTAAAAGTCTATAGACAGCAGCAGATAGAATAACAAGGGAAAATTTAAACTCAAAAGTGATTAATTATTTCAATTAAGAACTTCTCAAAGTCCAAAGTATCGTTCCATCTTACATAGTTGCCCGTTAATGTCGTGGATAAATTGAGTTACTCAAGGCAGCTTGACATAATCTTAATGAAGTTATGTTTTCTTTAGATTACAAAAATACTTGTGTATACTAAAAATGCTTAGACAATTTCACAGTTACTGATACAAAAGAAAAATGCATAGGGTACCAGCGAATCTGCATAATTGTTGTACAGCAATTTCCATTAAAACTCTATTACTTCATCAAAATTATCATTAATTTTGTAAAGCACACAAAGTTTTCGTTACCTGCGTTGGTGTTTCTCTTTTCTCCGCAGCTTTGGAGCTTGTGAGAGTCCTGAGTTGTGTTTCTGTTTCTTTGATTCCAACTAATTCTTCTGCTTTTGCCTTCGTATACATTGTATGTAGTACAGTTTGTACTCTCTCAAGTTCTCCAAAATTCACTATTGTACGCAACTGGCAAGAACGAACGCTTGTATTGACCATATACCTGGAAATACGATGACCAATAATAGCAAGGGAGTAAATGGTTATATTCGATGAACATTCACTAGTATCTACTTGAAATAATATTGTCAATGTTTGTAATATTGTTTATTAAGGAAAGATAACGTGGACATGGTATGTATATACCGCAACATTACACGAAAAGATATTATATGCAAAAAATACAATTTTACAAGTATAACCTTGCCAATATTGTACTCTCTACTCAATTTACGTCATGAATTTCAACGACTTTCACAGTTTGGATTCTTTGGATTTATACAGGGTGTTTCAAAATGAATATCGAGGTTTTAAGACTGTAGTATTTATTACAATTAACTTACAATTATAAATAATACATAAAATGAAAGAACAACTCAGTTTTAGATGCACGCATGCGCATGCACTGTTTCCTCTGTCTGCCGTTAGAAAGCGCTAATAGATAAGATGGCGACTAGTGAGCAGAAAGCTTTTTGTGTTTCACATGTTGCAGAAACTGAATCTGTAGTTACAGTGCAACCGTCTGTGTGGAGAATTTTACGCTTACAACTACGTCCTTATGGTTTGCAGTTGCTACAAGCTCTAAAGCCTACAATTTACGTACCAATCTTGCAAGTAGAATGTTGCTGCATGACGATTAAGATTTTCTGAAATGTGTCGTCTCCAGTGATGAATCGACATTTCACCTAAGTGGCGATGCGAAAACCCATCATGTTTGAATCTGGGTTCAGCAAATCACCATAAAATACAGTTGCAACGAGACTCCCCTAAATTGAATGTGTTTTGTGCCATATGGCGGAAAGTTTATGGGCCTTTCTCGCCTATCGACTCGATGTGTGCCGTGTGACGAATGGTACTCACATTGAACACTTGTAGCAAAAAATGTTTGAGTTGCTCTTTTATTTGGTGTATTATTTATAATTGTACGTTAAATGTAATAAATACTACGAAGCCTTAAAATCCCGATATTCATTTTGAAACACCCTGTATATTATATAAAAATATATTACTGTAATATTAGAAAAATAAAAATGAATGAGTACATGATTAAAGGACAGGAATACGAAAAAGCTGTTATGAATCAAGTTCTATGTCTGACAGGAATTTTCCAAGCAGAAAATTCGATTTGGGAATCATATTTGGAAGTTCATGATTACAAAATGAGAGTACTATCCATATCCTACTTTTATACGCAAAATAATAATAATAATAATAATAATAATAATAATAATAATAATAATAATAATAATAATAATAAATCAACTAAAGATAAATAAAATAAAATACCACAAATTCTTTACAGTATGTATCCAGACAGGAAAAGCTTCATATTGACTATTACCTCTGAACCAGGTTTCATCAAACATTCTTGAACATTTATATATAAAGCGCTTTAACAATAATGAACATGAGATAGTTATTACTAAGGGTAATTTCAACGTAATAGATTTTACATTATTAATTTCGTGTATTGAATTCAAAGTGGTTATACTTTTTCTAGTAAAGTTTGGTCTATATACAACACATACATTACAAGGTATTAACTCCACATGTAAGATACCAGTCCAAGAGATTAGATCTATTTAAGAAAACTACTTGGAGAAGCACTAAAATTACTTTGGGCCTGTTCCATAAATTACCCTGTTACAACTTCTAGAGTAGCAGATGTAGCCGCACCTGACATATAGTGCCATGGTTTGCAAGATTAAAGGATAAGTGGTAAATCTAAGCAACTGGCAAAGACTTTTACTCAGACATAAAGTCATGTAGGAGACAATTGGTTACGCTATAATTAGTCCAGTGCAATTACGATTGGCTTAACACTTTTTCCCTTCCATAAACATTATTTTACGCCGATATTGTTTCTCTTTTATAATATATAACATAAGAATTAAATATTTTTAAGCTATTCTCATATGTTAGTACAAAGATAACAATTTTTTAAGACAACAGTGTGTACTAATTGAAAGCAACTACTCCTTGCCAACCTTTACTATGAACAACCTATACTTATTAAAAATATCAAAAAGTAATTCTATTAGGCCAAATTGAACACTCGCGTAGAGAAGAAGACTCATAATATATTCCTTGATATGATCAAGATTATTTTCAGAATACGAGGCTGGATATAACCAACATGACTGAATTTTCGACCTGACCTTACAAAAATATTCGAAAATAAAAATTTAAGTTTTTTTACTACCAACAATAACACTATGCGACAGTGGAAATTTCCGCAAAAGAAAAAACATGTGATTTCCATGGATTTCAGTGCCTTGTTGACTGTGGAAACCGTTTTTCACAATCACCTAAATTTTTCCCTGAAAACGCAATTTTAGCACCGCGTGACTGCAAGTTATTGTTGTCGCTGCTCTTATCGGCACATCCTTCTTTCTAAAGCTGTTGTTATCATGTTCAGAGCAGAGAGTGTGTAAGAGAAAGGGACAGATACCTATTTGGTGAAGTGGAGTTGCAATTATTTGTGCCAATCAGTTGCTAGTATGATCACAAAGTCTGTTCCTGCAGTGTGTGTTGTGCAAGTCCCCATACATCACGAACACCGTTTGTGCATTTTCGTGTGTTTCTTGTATTAAGCGATGTCTTGGAAATGTGTTAATTCACTAAATCTATTCTGTTGTATGTACGGTAAGGTTGGGACCAAGTCCCCAAGAATCTCCTTCTCCTGCTCATCAAAAAGGCGTACAAGTGGCATTTTATGAATCAAATGTATATGTGGATAAGTCCTGGGCACCACAGAACTGTTTCTCATGCTGCTCCCCCTATTTAAGAGCTAACTGCATAAATCTCACCCATCTATCCATTTGCACTACCATAGTTATGAAGGAAACCTAGAGACCAAGTAACAGATTGCTACTTTTTCTTAACAAAACTAACAGGAATCTCAAGTAAACCAAAACACCACAGTTTATTCTAAATTTGGAATCTGTAATGTGCCTAGTTTCGCATTCTGATTCCCAGTTTCAAAACTATCGACGGAACAGACAGTAAAACTGACAACATGCTATAATGACAAGGCAACAAATCGCGAAAATCTTGATTACACGTCACCTATATTACAACTCCAACCATAGTTACTGTCTCACGCAAAACTGAATTGTTTTGTAAATATTTCAAAAACGCAAGCAGAATTACTTGGGTTTCGTCTTTTTTTTTTTAATTATAACCAAACATCAGTACATCATACCGTAAACGACAACTTGGTGTTCCCGCCTTTTTGCAGTGGCAGATAATCTGATATGCATAAATGGGTTGTTTATAGAATTTGGAATGATTTACAATTCGGACGAATGATGCTTAGTTATAGGGTCCTCAAAAATTTGTCTCAAAGCTATTCTCTTGCAATTGAACAGAATATCCGTGCCGAAGGAGCGTACACTAATCATATAACAAAGAAAATTCTCGAAATTCTTGAAAACAGTAGTTTCACAATTTGAGCTGAATTCTCTTCCTATCACTGATAATTTTCTATACACATTTCTTAAACTCTACACTGCGAAATTGACACCACGAGGAATACTTAGAGCTTTGACCATCTTTTTAGGCATTAAGTAGGAGTACGTTTTAAATCCAACCACGAGTGAATTCAAGCGAAGAGAAATTCAAACAAAAAGTAAACATGAGCTTACTTTAGCTCCAGTAGCATAACGCAAAAATGTCGCCCCCCCCCCCCTGCAGGACTATTTTTGGGACCCCCTTCCCATGCCTATTAACTTCCCACTATATTATGTCCCTGTATAAGACAATGGTTAATACATCCATGGAATATAATAATAAAATTACAATTAAAATTAATACAAACCGAAAAAGGCAAAAATTATTTTTCCTTAGCCTTCAAGTGCTAAGATGATTTTTTAAACTGATGTTGCTAGAATGGATGAATTTTCATCCAGAGCATATTTTTCTTTTCTAAAGTAAATAATGTTGTTCAGGGAAATGGATATTCCGTATTCAGCTCATTTTTTGTAGCCTATAGTTCTTGGTATTTGCTTCGTGGTGGGTCCCCAAACTCTGCCCCACTTCAGGCCCTCAGTTACGCCACTGTTTTGCTCCTTAAATATGGGTTTATGCATGAATGCAGATCACAGTTTCACTTGTGTAGAGTTAGTTTACAAAGTGACCTTACTTAATTCTAAACTCCATTACATACATATACGTACCTCATTAAACACTTCAAGGATTCTCTCAATGCAGTATCTTCGAGAAAGCAAGCCGTCTTTTTCGATTCACTCTCCTCTGAAGCTTCTTTTTTAATCACAACTTCCCCCGATGTTTTAGGTACAAGCAACATTTCAGAATATCTGCCAAAACTCAGCAATGTGTTTAGTGTCTTCAGCGCAGCAAATTGGAGAAATGACAAACATAGGCACACCATTTCTTGTTCGAGGAACTTCTTGTTAGAAACTTTGGACGCTTCTTGCACATCAAAGGCAGAAGGGCACATGGAATTTTGTCCTGCTTGAATTTTTCCATTTCCTCCTTTTTTGGTTACTTCTTCGATTATATTGCACACCATTTCATTCGTTAAAGATTCAACAGTTCGCGTGGATATATTTGAAGTGCTTTTACTCTCCTCAATACCACTAAATACAGCACTAAGGCTTGAACAAATAGATTGTTTATCTTCTACGCTTTCTGACGATAACTGTTTCCGAGTTTTCCCACTGCTTCCTTCTATTTGTGTGGCTTCACACCAAGGCCCCATTAACTAAATAAATTATAATTAATTAGTTTCAAATTTTAAAAAATTAATATGAACAAATAAATAAATAAAAATATATCCAATCAAGAACATCACAATGAAAGTATAAGAAACAACTAGATGCCTTCGAAATGTAAATATGAATCGCTGTAGGGAACGCGTAAGTAATGAGGAAATTTGGAAGAAGTGGAGACGAAAATAATATTAAACATAATTATACTGAAAAAAAGCGAAAAACTAACCTTTATCACCAGCATAATTTGATTTTTTCTTACTTTCAATTTAGAATCTACACTTTCTTTTCTCCAAGTAGAAAACTCACTATTGGTGTCAAAATTTAGTAATTTTTGAAAGAACTCAAAAATCAGAAATAAGTTGCGTACACCATAAATTTTGAGAAGTTGATTGGAACACCAATTTTTAAAATTAATTGAATTGTATGATAAGTGATGAAAGGTGGAAATCACGGTGGCTCACTAGTAGAGCACTCGCCTCTAGTGCAAAGGATCTCTAATACGATCCCAGACCATGTGAGTTTGTGGTGAACAGTATCATACGAGTGGGTTTTCTCGAGGTTTTATTTTCATCATTTTACCAATTATTTCATAATCATTACTTGATTTAATCACCCGTCTCCTTGAGCCTAAGGGGCATAATCATGAGGAGGCGTTAAACTAGAAATTTGACTTTCTTTTTTATTTTGTTCAGGTGTAGTAGAGGAAAACCGGTAACAAAGGGGAATACTGCAACGTGTTTATTTCTGACCCCAAAATAAAAACGTTATCAAGGGGCCATAATAAATGGAAACTAACTACGGTTTCAATTCGCAATAAATGATCTGCCATCAATCAGAGAATACCATATTTATTTTCATGTAATAACCATATCTATTTTTGGGGCTTGTTGGCAGGTTGGCGGGAAATGTTACAAAAGAACGCACATGCTGATGCAGCCTGAGATTAATGATAGATAGTCTGTGAGTTGCTAAGATTAACAAGAGGTTGTTATGATAAACAAGATGTAATGAAAATATAATATATGTCGTAAGGGCAAAGAATAGAAAGAATATAATAATTATATGAATTGGAAAGATTCTAAAGGTGAATATTGTCAAGAAGATTACGATAAGAATAAAAAAAATTAAAGAGTTCTTCAGTTTAATCATTAGTTTGGCTCAGTTAACTTTTAAACAGATTGGTGTTCGTTTCGTTTGAGTTCGGATTGCATTACAGGTTCTATTTTTGTACCAGGAGAGAAATGCTGGAATAGAAAAGGGGCACAAAGTGCTCGTAAAATGGACAATGGCTGTTGATAAGGAAAGTAAGTGATATTATGTGCAAATATTATGGAAGATAAAATTTAGTTGTTAACAGATGGATTGGATTTGTATTTCTAGCTTTGGATATGAGTTGTAGATAAAGAAATTGAGATTTTATTGTGATTTGATAAGTAATGATTAATGGATGTTATATTTTAAGGAGTGAAGTCAACTGTACCAGTGCAGATTAAGAATAAAGCGGCTAAATAAAATACTTTTTTTTTTAATGTTAAGAAGCACTTAGTTACCTTTCATTTAGGAGCCTTTAAGAAAAGCTAACAGGACTAAATTGCACTACATACGAAACTGAGGAACCAACCAATTTTCTACTACATCATGTTATCTTTAGGTGAGAATTCAATAAAATGAGAAAAAGATTGGATTGGCTGGAAACTTCCGTTTACTATTGTGCGTTAATCATTACGTTAACCATCCGCAATTTCTTAGTTGAGGTCGACATGGCTTATACCACAACTCTTCCTATGCTTGAACAACCTAGTGTTTATATCGACGAATACCTACAACAGGTGAATTATATGAATCACATATACGAGAAAGAGAAAACAATGATTCCCTTTTATACTATATCCTCTGTCGATACGAAGTCAACGGAACTCATAGGATGGATGGCTGAGTTGAACAGACACGGGCTGGGTAACGTAGGAGTCAACTCTCTGGCAGGGTAAGGAAGGGACTCACGTATCATAGGGGCTAAAAAGCACTTTTTTACTCGCTGAATTTACTTAACCGTAAGAATTAACATTTCTCGCGTATATTATGCATATGACTTGGATAAAATTAGGAAAATTATAAAATAAATGGAAATTAAATTTCCGGTCTTCATAAAAGTTCAAGATAAGGTATTTATAGAAGTTTCTGAATTTGAAATCTGCAAAATTATGTAAACAGCATTTCAGAATACAAATTTGAAAGCTATTGTAATTATTTTGGTTCCTACACACTCCTTTAGATAGTTAATTACAAGCGGGCTTAAAATGAATCTTTCTTACTCACCGATAAAGTAAATTCCTAGCGTATAATAATACGCACCCCAAATTTTACGCCAAAATTTGTGTCAACAAACATACGTAATGTACGTTACGAAATACAGTACTTACTGCACTTATAATAATTTTTACTCGTACTTATTATAAGTTTTACACTGGAATAACAGGATATTCCATACGTAAACAATATTTTAAAAAGGATCGAAAACTACTCAAGCAAAACAGCGCGAGAACCTTCTAAATAATGTTCCCTCTTCTCTCCGGATTTTCCTACCTCATTCTTCAAAGAAAAAATTCTGGTTATTGATCTAAATTTCCAAATTAGGAGTAATACAACTAACAGTATATAAGCATAATTTTAATTAAGCACTATTACTAACACATTTGATTAAAAGACAAAGAAAAAATGAAATCTTTAAGTTTCACGTGCCACGGTTATGCCGGCTAGGCTAAAGGAGACGGTGATGATGAGAAATGAATGAAATAGTGGAATGAAGAAAGTGGGAGGAAACGAGAGAACCCCGAGAAAACCCACCCACAAGGTGTTTGTCCACCACAAAGCTCACTTGGCGTGAGCTGGGATCGAACTAAGGACCCCATGCACCAGAGGTGAACGCTCTATCACTGACCCACCGCGGCTCAAAAGATCAAAAATTATTTGCAAATTGTGAAATACATATTTTGTTACTCTTCTCTCATTCTTAGAGTAACAGTGATAAAGGACATAAATATTTTTAGGTCATATTATTTACGTATTCAAAATCCATAAAACTAAAAATGTTTCTTACCTCGTCTGTTACCCCACTGAGACGAGTAATTTGGTGAAAGACATCGGCTGATATACCAGTAAGTTTATGAGCGCTAAACGGAAGAGGATCACATGGTTCTAAACTAGTCAGTAGAGCATCACTGGAAAGGAAACAATCAAATCTCAGAACATTATGGTATCAAGTCACCAGATTATGGAAGGTTCCTTTAAAAAAGCAAAATAGTTTTTATTTTTTTTGCAAAATTAATGCGTTCCGTTCCTCGTTCAAGGCTAGGAACAGAATAGCATTCAGATCCTTAAAAGGAACTTTCCAAACACTAATTTTGAGTCTACGTATAGTTCACTCTCAAATTAATGCTTGTGTTTAACATAACCAGATGATTACTATTTCGGTAGGATGAAAGAATACCTTCTGATATCAAAATCAAGTCTAGAATGAATTTTACTTAATATTAAAAATAATAGTTATTACAATTTTTCAATAAGTAATCAGATCACATGCTACAACATACACAAGGCGCATTCGGAAAGTAACCTCCGATTGGTCACTGTGCGTAAAGTAGAGGGGACAGTGCTACAATCTTTGCACAGACGTGCGTGGTAGATCAGTCTCCATCCAGCCGTGGTAGAGTAAGATTGTCTGATCATTAGTTCCACTTTTGTAGCGTCTCAAAATGTGTGCTGCAATAGAAAACCTCATCAAGTACGAGGTGCGAGTTGTTATACATTTTGTTACGGCAAAATAATATTCGGCCGCAGCTATTCAATGGGAACTTTGTGCTGTGTATGGATCAAGTGTGATGAGTGAAGGAGTTGTTTGTGAATGGATTCGTTTATTTAAAAGTGAACGAACAAACATTCACGACGAAGAGAGGAATGGCAGGCCATCAGTGGTCACTAATAAACTCGTTCAGAAAATTTATGTAAAAGTTGGTGAAAATCGACGTTTCACAATCTCGGAACTTTCCCATGATTTTCCACAAATTTCCGGAACTGTGTTATATAGTTTCAGCGCTTTGGTGATGATGAGGAGCTGAAAGATGCGGTCACAGGCTGGCTCAAGGTGCAGGCGGAAGATTTTTATGCTGATAGAATTTCTAAACTAGTGCAGAGATATGATAAGTGCTTGAATGTTTATGGAAACTATGTTGAAAAATAGAGCAAAGAAGTAGTTTTCAGATGTGTATAATAAATTTTTCTTATTTATTTTGATGTTTCTTTTTTAACCAATTGCAGGTTACTTTCCGAACGGCCTTCGTAATGTAATAAATCAGTATTTGACTAACATTTCTCAACGTAAAATTGAAAGTGCATATATTCTTCACATTTCAAAAACTATTTTTTAAACTGATAGATCAATTTTTGAACCGTTCTACATTAAATATATTTGGAAAGGAAACGTTAACACATAGTGACATAATATTACTATAGGATTTTCATGCAATAACATTATGCAGGCGCATATTGTACAACAATAGGATAGTTTTCATTAGTTTATAAGGATAGTTAATTTATTAAGGATAGTTAGTTCTTGCATTCCACCATATTAAGTACAGAGCTCCTTCGTGGCTTAGCGGTTAGCGTACGCACCTTTGCCGTGAAAGATAAGAGTTCAATTCCCGGCGGGAGCTCATGCGATTCGGATTTCACGTTACTCAGTAGGTCCCGACTCATATAACTTCGCTGTTGAAAGGGTCGTTAAACTCAAAATCAACTCAACCATATTAAGTACAAATTTTGAATATAACTCACCTTATGCTAGCTTCTGAGTCGTCCCATTGGACTTTAACTGATGCTAGTCCTTGTTTCAGTGTTCCTAAAATAATCGCCTTACGTCCAGATGGTTTGTGAATGCACTGACCTCCAACTCTTAGTCCCCTATCTACACCACCTATAACTGCTAACGCGGGCCACACCTAAAACAAATAATAAATACTTAAATTAATCCTTTCTTGTTTCAAAGAAACTTACACCGAAAAATATAATGCACAAAACCCAAGCGAGATGGAACTCCTTACAGTGGATACAGGACGGAGCAAATATTCGAAGGCAAGTGAATAAGGTATAGTCACACTTCGATGCAGACTTTGCTAACTGAAGTTCATCAATTTCATCAACCAACTGCTGTTACATTACTTAGTAGCTGTATCACAACTTAATTCACATAGTTGTGTGTTCATCGAAGAATGTCACACATTGAACTTTGGACAGATGTTCACCTTCGTTTCCAAAGGACATTTTAAAACAGGAATACGTATATTTTTCCACAGGCTAATCAAAATTAAACACACGCACAAGACCGGCTCTACCATATTGCAACACGTGCATTATGTGCGGGGCAGCAAAAACTGTCATACATATATTATTTAATATAAATATTTCTTGTTGGAAACAGACTTCATGATGATGCAAGTTAAATTTACTAAGGTGAACTTCTATTTGAATACTACATTTATAAATCATGTTTAGGTCGCATTACTTTGTCACACGGACAGTGCTAAAGCAAATGGTCAAACAAATCCCAGCGTGAATTGCTTATTTGTTTTAAAATACAATAACTCAATTCTCGAACAGCAGCGAAGATCTACTTCATTTAGTTAGTTATCACAGTTTTGATAAGAAAAGTAGTCTTGTCACAAACAAGTTCCTTATGATTGAAGATTGAAACATTTGTTTTAATGTAGAGGGAAAATCAAGAAATAAAGATAAAAGAGTTAGTTGTACTAGAATTGCAAACTGATATATTGAGATTGAACTTCGATATTGAATTCTATAAAAAGGATTACCATGTGTCCTCTGCAGGTGTTTTTGTTTTATCTTTCACTAACATAATAGATTATTACTTAAAGAAGAAAACAGACACAACGGGACTGTACTTGTAGTGTTTAGGTCTTTTTGAGTGCGAGTGCCCTTCCCCTCCTCTTCGTTGGTCATGACGGGGTAGCATACTTAAAATCGTGGCTTTTAAGTTTTGTTCTTTCTCGAGAAGGAAGGGGGGAGCAAATGATGCCATTGCATGGGGCGGCAAATTACTTAGGGCCGGCCCTGCACGAACACTACAAAAATCAATAAGACTACAAAGGGTAACCAGCTTTAGACAAACTATATGACCTTCTCATACATCAACATCGAACATAAAGAATAAGGAACTCTCGTCCACTGTTCTAGTGGTTAGCGAGTGCACCTGGTAAACATTATCCCGGACTCACTTCAGCGTGAAACAGTATTGAATGCATTACGGTGGTTCGGATTCCATCTTAAACTGTAGGTACACGTCTCATACAGTTTCGGTGCTGAAAACGGACGCTATACTCAACAAACAAAAACGAGAAGACAAATACGAGAATATTAACTTGTTTCGGCTTATGCATGGTATTACTTCCGTATTTTACCTTCGAGAGAATGATGAAAAATATGGTGATATAAAGCGACACAACTGGATATGATTTCCTCGCTTTAATACCGAAAACTCGCGTAGTTGTAAGATTTTCAAAATGAATACTTAAATATCAGCTAATGATAAAATCAAAATACGAGATGTAATCATTTAATTTCCAGAACGGCGACGTAATATCGCGGTTGGAGAAGGCAACTTTCGAGACTCGATTCATCTATGATTACGAGATTTAAAAAAAAAAAAAAAAAAAAAAAAAAAAAAAAAAAAAAAAAAAAAAACCCGAAGGTTACATGAGATTTCTTTTTACAATTTTAAAGAGGCTCGAAATAATATTTTTCGATACACTGCAAGAAGCACAACAAGGAACCAGGAGCAACATTTCTTTGCAAAGGGCAAGGACGATTTGGTGTTATAATGCATGTTTGGATCGCAGTTGTTCCTATGTCGAATGTTAGTGTGATACCAAGTGTTAAAGAGTTTCAGATATTTATCTCTGAAATTTTCCACTGAATCGAAAATTCTCCGTACTTTTTGATGCATCTTTGTACATACATGTATCTAGGAAGTTTGAAAAATATACAATAAAATATTTCCAAAATTTTAACTTCTACTAAGTGCTGTGTAGTAAGAGAGTCAACTCGGTCGCAGAATCAGATAAATACCACAAGATGGAGCGTACAAAGAAATTCTCATTTTTCCAAGTTGGAAGGTCGGAATATCAGAGGGATTGCAAAGGGCTGGCACAGATTAACTTTGATGTCGCACAAAAACTCATAAAGACAAACCATCGGTCTCCAGTTGCTTATGGGTCATCAACTATATGGAATTTGATGGGAGAGTCTATTACATTAACATGCTTGCTTAATGCTTTAAGAACCTATAGTAATCTGTCATTTACAATTACTAACCAAGGAATCAATTTCAGTGCAAGCCTGTTCTAGTTTTTTACAAACTTCCACACTACCATATCCTCCTCACTACCACTTCATTCTCAAGCCAACATATACAATAATGATCAGAATAATCAGAATAATAATAAATAAGTAAAATCTGCATGGCCTGGTAATTAAGCAATTACGAACTAAATAACAACTTCGTAAATGCGTATTTTTTATTTAATTGAGAACAAGGTATCTACTTAGAGTGAATTGTTATGATTAGGAAAGCAGAGATAATTTACTCCATATGCACTAAGTATCACTAGGTACAGAACAAACGTATGTTAACAAACGAACAAATGCTTATTTGTCATTTTTTTCAACAGAATTAGCTCAACTTCTACATGAAACACTTTAAATAATACAAATAAGTACATGAAATAAATTACCCTATAGAACATTGACATTTTAAATTTTAATAGATATTTACTTACTTCCTTGCACAATTGTTCCAAGTTCATATAATTTATTGGCAAATATTTTCCTTTGAGCAATGCATCTTCCTTATTCCCTTGCTCGGGAGCTTCTTCAGACCCCGTTTCTTCTGTCTGTGAAACCACTAAGAGAAGAGAAAAAAGTAAGCTTTTGTTCTTATTGAACAAAATTACAATTACAAAAATATACAGTAAAACCTGTTTTAAGCGGAACTGAACTGCAAAAATTTCCACTAAATATACGTTTCCAGTTAGCGAAGGTAGACCATGCTAGAAAAATCATATACATGCCTATACTAGACAAACTGAGATAAAATAAGATGCTGTACGAGAATTATTCAATTTACAGTATATTACTACTATAAATTAATACACGCAAAACTTATAATGAACAGAGAAAAACGTTAACTTTATTTTGTTAGTCAAGTAGGGATTTCTGTACACATTACTGCTTGGCTGCTCTAATTTCCACAAACACTTTAACCTGAGAAACCATTATCAATGTTATTTTAATATAAGGAAAATTGTTGCAGTTCCTTCAAACTGTTGACAGTATCTTGATAAGTCTTTACCGTACCCTCCCCTTGTTCCAACTTAATGCCATATTCCTCTTCTTCCAGCACTTTCTCTTCTCCTCTCAGTCTTTCTGCATCATTCTCAATTAAGGCATCTATATCCGTTGTGTCTCTTTCGGCTTGCACATTACTATCTGTTTTACTGACAATATAATGTATTGTATATCCCTGCTCTCTAATAGAACGTCTACAAACTCTCTAAACGCTCCTTTCTCTGCTCTCTAATAGGATGTCTAGAAACTCTCTAAACGCTCTTTTCTCTGCTCTCTAATAGGATGTCTAGAAACTCTCTAAACGCTCTTTTCTCTGCTCTCTAATAGGACGTCTACAAACTCTCTAAACGCTCCTCTCGCTGCTCTCTAATAGGGTGTCTAGAAACACTCTAAACGTTCCTTTCTCTGCTTTCTAATAGGACGTCTAGAAACTCTCTAAACGCTCCTCTCGCTACTCTCCAATAGGACGTTTAGCAATTGTCTAAACGCTTCTCTCGGTGCTCCCTAATAGGACATTTAGAAATTGTCTAAACGCTCCACTCGCTGCTCTCTAATAGGACGTTTAGAAATTGTCTAAACGCTCCTTTCTCTGCTCTCTAATAGGACGTTTAGAAACTCTCCAAATGCTCCTTTCTCTGCTCTCTAATAGGATGTCTACAAACTCTCTAAACGCTCCTCTCTAATAGGACGTCTGTAAACTCTCTAAACGCTCCTTTCCGGAGCTTGAAATTTCCCGTTAAAAGATTTATTTTGATTTCCATTGTATAAGTAACACATTTGTCGTTTAATGAAGGGAATTTAACATGTGTTTCATGCCTAACTTCATGGATTTCCGTTTAAGATAAATTTTCAGTTAATACGGGGTCCGATGAAGGGTCCACTGTATATATATATATATATATATATATATATATATATATATATATATATATATATATATATATATATATATAGGGTGTTTCAAAACAACACCGACAACGGTTTGGGAGGTGATTCCTGACACCAAGATAAGACGAAAAGTATAGACCAACCTTGGTGTGCATATGCTTCCTGTCGGAGTTATAGGCTGCCGAAAATATGAAAAAATTAGTTTTGGAGCTATGGACCTTTAAAGTTCATTTTTTCATGTTTTTGGCAGCCTATAACCCCGAAAGAAAGCATTTATGAACCCAGGTTGGTCTATACTTTTCGTCTTATCTTGGTGTCAGGAATCACCTCCCAAACGTTATCGGTGTTGTTTTGAAACATTCTATATATATATAAGACTATTCTGATGTTTTCGTTGGACTTGACTGCACTCAAAATCACTTTCTGATGTTTCCAGAACTGTTTAAAGCCACCCATTTCTCAACTTCATTGTTCGTTGACACACACAAGAACTAACTGATACCAAACCACTCACCAATAATACTGTTTGTTAGTTCTTTATCCTACTATATATAGATTTTTCAACACACTGATCATTAGTTTGTATGTTGTCTTGATATTTCAAACTATGAGTCCATTGTTAAAATCAAAACATTGATCTGTAAAACTGGAGAAAGGATAATTAATAGTATAAAGCGGTAGAGTCGTCGAAGATCATCCATAGGATTTGTTAGAAGTTCTCTTCCTTTTTTGTGTTAATATGTTCTAACTATGTTGCACTAAGCTTCACCATGGACTCGCTTAAGATTTTTGTTTTACCATTGTTTTAAAATAATGTCTGAAAAATACAAACCTTGCAACAAAAATGACAACCAGGAAAGGAAAGGTAATGTCAATTGTCAGTTTTACTGAACCGCCGCTCGTTCGAAAAATGTTAAAAATTGGTGATTACCTCCTTTTTCATCAATCAGCTTGTATAGCAACCAACCAGATTTCATCAACATTCACATCCAAAATACCACGATATATTTAACTTTGTTTATCTGTTTTAATTCTGCTCCAACTTTTTGCACTTTTTCTTCAAATTAATATTCGGCTTGACAAAATTCCGCCTTATATCCTGGATATTCTTTTAAATGTTTTGACAGTACAAATATTGGATTTTCAATTTTAGAATTCCTAGTATTTTTCTTTAGCCTTTTCTTAATATTTCTTTTTGTGTTTTCTATATGTTTTTTTTACACCTGTAAACGAATAATACAATATAGCCTGCTTTTCTCAATATTATTCATGAAGTAGTTTATACAGTCAGTCAGATGATTTTTCGAACTGTTACTCGGTTTATACGATAAATTCATGTTATGTGAGTTTTCTTCAGAGTATTGTGCGAATATATTTTACAAAACACGAAAAATAATGTTCTAAGTAGAGAGACAGTTTCAAATATACGAACACTCGTCTTATTCTCCGGACTTTGTACTTCCTTAAATTGAAAATTATCATCAAGGGCGCATATTTCGATAATAAGACGTTAACATTGCTTACAAAGAAGCCTGGTTTGTGAATCAATCTTCGAGCTCGTATTTGACTGGTCTGCAAGTAATGTAGCAACAATGTGAAAAGTTTATTACATTAAAGACGGAGTAAAAGCACCCTGGCATGAAGCCCCGAAGGGCTCAAGCCGATCATTGAATAAAACTACAACGCATTATTGGATATTTGTCAGCTTTCTCCATAAAACTAAGAATTTATCAACTTACCTCCGTATACTGAGGGAAAAAAAAAGAAATATTAACGTAGCGATTATGGGTACTATATTCTGCTGGGCGTATTTTCATGTGTACTGGAATAAATAGTTCTAATATACTTTTACCTTCTTCTTTCTCAGACGTCTCTTCGGATTGTGTTTCCACTGAATCTCTTCTGGAAGCCGGTTCTGAAGTTTCCGTCAACGACGACTCAGATTCAGATGGCAGAGGGAGAAGCTCTCGAGTCTGATTCAACCGTTCAAGAAGACAATCATTTACCTTAAAATCAAAGGAAGAAAAGCAATTTATAAATACGGAGATATGCTTAAAAAATGCGCCATATTGAATATTTTATCGAAGTAACCTGCATAATACCTTTTAGAAAAGAAAAGGATAAACACCTAAATGCAGGTTCTTTCTTTCATACAGGATGTTTCAAAACATCTTCTTCAACGTCTGGGAGGTGATTCCTGACACTAAGATACGAGTTGAGTTGGGTTGGTTTTAGTTTAGCGTCCCTTTCAGCAGCGAGGCTATATGATACATGGACCTACTGATTAACGTGGAATCCGAACCACATGAGCTCCCGCCGGGAATCGAACCCGGGTCTCCCACGCCAAAGGCGCGACACCAAGATAAGACAAAAAGTACATAGACCAACCTGGGTGCAGAAATCCGTCATTTCGGAGTTATAGGCTGCTGAAAACATGAAAAAATGAACTGTAAAGGCCCATAAGCTCCAATACTATGGGACCCACCGTAGGTGGGTCAAGACTTCACGTAGGAACTAGTATATGCCCTATTCAAATATTCAAGTTTCAGAATCCTGTGGTACTTCTGCAACAATTTTTATAGAGGTACTTGGTGAGTACTTCAAATTATAAGCCCATAGTCAAACTTCCCCTATAAAAATTGTTTCGGCAGGATTCTGAAACATCTATTTTTGGATAGTGCACATATTAGTTCCTACGTGAAGTCTTGACCTGACTACGATAGATCCCATAGTATTGTAACTATGGACCTTTAAAGTTCATTTCTTCATGTTTTCGGCAGCCTATCTTCGAAAGGAAGAATGTGTGCATCCAGGTTGGTCTATACTTTTTGTCTTATTTTGGTGTCAGAAATCACCTCCTAAAAGTTGTCGGTTGTTTTGAAACACCCTGTATAATAAAAAACAGATAATACTCCTACATATGACTCTTAACAATTGATCTGAAATTGTGAAACGACTGGTTCAGGATGGAATGGTAGGAAAATGTGACTATAATCGGCAAGAAACAGCACGGTACAATGCCGACAACTACCAGCGTTCATTTCATAATATTCGTTGCTTTCGCGATCTGTGGAATGAATGTGATAAATATATAAAGATTACCTACCAGATTTTTGTCTTTCATGAAATGAAATGAAATCTTTAAGTTTTACGTCCCACGATTATGCGGCTAGGTTAAAGGAGACTGTGATTATAAGAAATGAATGAAATAGTAGAGTGAACAAAGTGGGAGGAAAGGGACCGAAAAAACCCACGCACATGGTGTTTGCCCACTACATTTTTTTTAAAATCAATTAAACAATTAATGAATAACGTAACCGATTATCTTCGAATAGAAGTCTTGGTGGATTATAATACTCTGTCAATTTTGTTTGCTTGATGATAAACATACTCGATAGTTTGGAAGTTAGCTTAGTTATAAATAATGAAAAAGGTGAGTAACAGCAATTGACAAATAAAGAAAGGAACAACAGGGGAAAACAGGAACCTAATTCCTATTTATATTGTATGCTGATGTGTTTCTTATTACCATTTTGATGATTATCAAGAAAAGTATTAATTTTTAATTTGTTAATCCTCTGTAATTCATAAAAGTGTTTTGCGATTAGCTTTTTTATTTTATTTATTTATTTATTATTATTTTACAATAGGTTAGGTAATTTCTAATCCAGAATCAGATATGCACAAGAAAACAAGAAACTAAAGTTTTCAAACTTTTTTTATGCGAAAAGGTGCCATCTGCTCTTAAATAGCGTCGGAATTATGACAAGAATAACTTTACATACAATGTCATTTTTACAGATAAAGGTCTCCAATGTCATTTAATGTGCAAAGAAAACATAGTAAAATATTTGAAACGTCTTCCTCATTTTCTTGTACACTTTCCGATTGTTAATAAAATTTACCGTGTTCTATTTTAACAACTTAATTTTCGATTTGAATGGACTGTTTCCAGGTCTGTTACGGAATTTTTGATAGGGCATTCAAATGATTTAGTTACCATAGTATTTCATATTTAGACCAAATTTACCTTCCTAGACACTAAAAAGGGTGAAAGAGTACTGCTCTATGTATGCCTTTTTTTTGCCACTACATTTTGAATGTCATTTTAAGAACGAAGAATCTAAGAATAATGCAACAAAGTTTCTTATTCACTTGCAAACCTTCCGAATCTCTATCTAAAATTACCACTTTAATCAATTTGAACTCCGGTCTGGAAAATCATTTCCGAGACGACCACCAACCTTACGAACATCATACAATGGAGTTACAGGATACCATGCATTCAAATTCTTGTTCATGAAACTAGATATTACCTGTTTTATGCCACAGAGTATATAGGCACAAAAACCATACAAAAACACACGATTAAACAATGTCATCTTATTAGTCGTGTTTACACTTAGCCAAATTCACATTAACGCAATTAGAAATGTTATTGAATATAACAACATATGTAGAATGTATCATGTATGTGAAGTATTGGTACTTTCTCTCTCTCTCTGTTGATCTCACGAAGAAAGAAAAAAGTTTCGTTCCTAAATTTCACATAAAATAAATATCTGAACATTTACAAATATAATAACAGAATTGTTGGCTAACACTTCCTTTCACTGCGATACTAAAAGATTCGAAGGAAGACTATCTTAGCTCATAGTCATTTTTTTTCACCCATGCTGCGAGACAAGAACTCCTGCCCCTGAACTTATAGATATACCCATCAAGTTCAGAATCAAACGAAGGCTCTAAAAAAACTTGAGACACAAGATTGATTGAGTTTAACGTCCGTTTTAAACTCCAACTATAAGAGACGGGACTAACTACTTAATGTTGGATCTAAACTACTACTTAGTTTTCATTCCAGCCCGGCACTTCCATCAAAGACCAAATTTGAGGCTATAAGCGCGTTAGCCACTGGGCTATGAAAGGCAAGATTTTCCCACTTTCTTTCAGAAGAAATAGACATATTTGTTGTTGTTATATATATATATATATATATATATATATATATATATATATATATATATATATATATATATATAGCTAGATAGATAGATAGATAGACAAATATAGATATAGATATAATTACAGCGTGTTTCGAAACAACACCGACAACATTTGGAAGGTGATTTCTCAAGTTTTAAAGCTATGGACATTTAAAGTTCATTTTTCTTTTTCATGTTTTCAGCGGCCTATAATTCCGAAAGGAAGCATTTGTGCATCCAGGTTGGTCTTATCTTGGTGCCAGGAATCACTTCTCGAACGTTGTCGCTGTTGTTTTGAAACATAGTATATATATATATATACCCGGTAATTGCACTCTTCACTAACACCTCTCTCGCTGCTGACGATACAATTAAACCCCTAACCAATCAATCAATAATTCATTACCACAAGGGAACAGAATTTTGGAAATAATTATTCACTGCAGAAGTAATGTGGATTTATATAAGATTCTATCTTGCGTTAAGCTCATACAGAAAGACTGTTCTGCTTGATATCTTGATTTTGTAAGATGGCGTTGCCACCTCTACACTAAACTCCAATTCTGATTCAAAGAGCACATCTGCGATTTTGCCCTATACATGTACCAACCGAGAAGTACTTCGAAGTGTCACAGAGGACAGGATTAATCACGACAGCTAAAGTTAAACTCTTACACGATTAAGAAAAAAAAAAAAAAAAAAAAAAAGAAAAAGGACAGCACATTAACGGCATAAACTGAAAGGGACAGTAATAAAATGTTTACCTTATGTACATAGTCTGTTCTTATAAAGCATGAAAAATTAGACTTTTACCTGTTGTGTCCACAATTCACACGAATGAAGCTTTCTAATTAAATTAATGTAACCTTCAGTAAGTACTGCTGGAAGTGGCGCACAGTAGGGGTCACCAGCAAGAAGTTCACGTGGCGATCCTCGTACTTGCATGTCAGTCATTTTAACCTGAAAAAAAAAATACATACACAATAGTCATTTACAAAATAGGTTACACATTTTGCATGATTATAATTTTAATAGTAAGATTTACTGATCATTATAATGGAATTCATAAAAATAAAATTATACTAAACCATATTATTTCGAATTTGTTTAAACAAACCGTACCTTTCTACCTATCTCCATTTCTGACTTATGCGCGATCAAATTTGGAAACATCATTTTGGAACACCCACTTCAAATTGAGTATAATTATCGGTGAAATATTCAGAATTATCGTATTTGCCAGAATATACATAGTATAACTTCGAATATAACAGGCCCCAAGTTTTTACAATGATTTGAATGGAAATATAAAAAAACTACATAAAATATTACATACACCTCGAAAATATTATCTAATGGAAAATATGTCAATTTTAAGGTTTTTTTAAGATTTAAATGTCAGTCTTTATTACATTTTCTTCTGACGATTACGAAAAGTATATTCATATCTTAAGTGCTAATCATACCGAACCAAGTGGGCCACGGTAGCTGAGTAGTAGAGCGTTCACCTCTAGTGCATAGGGTCCTTGGTTCGATCCCAGCTCGCGCCAAATGAGCTTTGTAGTGGACAAACACCGTATGCGTGGGTTTTCTCAGGGTTTTCCCGTTTCTTGCTACTTTCTTCATTCCACCATTTAATTCATTTCTCATCATCGCCGTCTCCTTTAGCCTAGCTGGCATAAACGTGGAACGTTAAACTTAACAGACTTCATATCGAACCATACCATGACGCATTACAAGTACCTGTATACAACTGAACTTGGTGAGTCAGGCAAGTGATAGAGATGGTACAGTCGTACATGATATCAAATAAACTTTTTTTTTTTTTTTTTTTTTTTTTTTAATATCAGGTGTATACAGCTACGCTGCGATTTTAATACGATTTTGAATTTTACGACACTTTTTATGCCAAATATCTCGTACTATATTCGAGCGAACACTAAATGTTTTCTGTGTTACAAAAATAAAATTGGTAAATTATTTCGAAGTTCTTGATGAATCAAAATCTAGCGGTAGGAAAATACTATTGCTTTTGATTGTACATGATATTTATGCAAAACAAAAATGGATAAAATTAAAGGAATATTTTATGAGTATAATGATTATTGAATGGATTATTTTACCTTTTCACCAGGATTAGTGCTATAGAACATAACACACGGGAAAAGTTCTGTAGCATCGACATCCTCAAATGCCAGGCGTGGTTCTTCTCCATTTTTACCAAAGCTAACGGTACGTGAATCCATATCTAAAACTACGGTGACATAATCTCCTTGAGTAAAACTTGGCAAGCTTAGTGACAGTTCTCCATTATGGTACAGATTTCCACTGCAAAATATTTAAGATCTCGTGTAAGAAATTCAATTCAATATAGCAAATAATAAATACAGTGAGTCATTCATCTCTATATTTCTTTTGCATATGCAATAATTTAAAATATGACAGTTTAGAATTACAGAAACAAACTTTATATTAAGGAAGCTGGAAGTGCAATGCCGCAGAAACAAGAGTGCAATTATTTTCTATACTGTGCTAAGCTTATCCAGTCAGGGTTCTTATTAATTGTCTCCTTCAGATCTTTACTTCGACTATACTCCGATCTTACCGATTTAGCCAAAGGTTGCTTTTCAAATAAAAAAACTATACATCTTGTGAAAACTAAAAACTATGCAAGCGACATATCTCTCCCATCTCGGAAGTTCAGATCTTATTTCCCACATAATGTACGGTGACTTATTTGGGTTTTACCACTGTATGAACCGCGAGAAAAAAATAATTACTTTGGAATAAGTTACAATAAGCAAAGAACATATTATTAAAAATATTAAATATTATGTGCTAGAAAAATTGAATAGAACACAACTTATTGCGAATCTACATACCTAAGCTGTGTTCTGTTCCAACTTTTGTGGTTGAAAAATTTCGTTTTTTTTCTTTCTTTTACGCGCCTTGATTAGGGTATTTAGAAAGAATGGATTAGGTATTGCAGAAGGTAAAAAATAAATAAACTCGTTCCTAAAGAAGATAAATTTGAATAAACTGCTGAACCAACCTCTTTAGAGTGACTAATGGGTTTCTTTGCTTTTAGTTGGCTGCATTATCTCAATATAGATACTATCACATTTGCACGGAACTTCATAGATTCCAGATATAATATCCTTATTTACAAAGTAGTTTTTCTACCCAGTCAATTGTTGTTTGGCAGCAATGAGAGGCCTAAACTTAGGTTTAAAAATATATTTTTGAAATTATTTCTTTAATTTATACTCGTGTCCGTCCGATTTCTTGAGGTACTTTCCTTCCTTCTCCTCCCCATTCATCACTTTCCTCCCACATTCTCATTCCACCAATTATTCCATAGTCATTTATTTGCCTTAATCATCCGTCTCTCTTAACCTAAAGGGCATAATCGCTGGACGTTAACTAGAAATATTTCATTTCATTTTTTAATTTATACGAAAAATTTGGCTACAAAGGGAAATCAATGCATTTCGAGTATATTACCTACGTTGGGATAACTATGCGCGACATTTACAAATATGGAACATAAATAAACTGAATTTAGCTCGGGATATGTGTTAAATATATCCACTCTCATTAAAGTTATTTTCTGTTCCTTACACATTCTATATATTTGAAACTGTTATAACTGTATTAAAATAACTATTAATGAAAAAATATGTACTATCACAGTATACAGAAGCTTCTGTACATCTGTAAACGAAATTTGTAAACTAAAAAAGGAAATTCAAATCTGGAAATTAGTATCTTACCTATATGCTCGATACAACCACATATCTGACGTTGTTCGATGGCTATAATCTTTCACAGGATATTTTGCGACACCTATACAGGTACCTTCATTTCCTTTGTTTTCTTTAACAATAAGAAATTTCCACTGGTAACATCCTGCAAAATAATAAAATCATTGTTTACCATTTCCCAAATTATCTAATATTTAGTGCTTGGAGTTAATGGCTGTAAGCAATGATAAAAATTAACTGCATCACAAACCTTATTGTACTGTGGACATATAAGCATGAGTGAATAGTATTTCTTATTTTATTTAACGTGAAAAGACAATGTACACATACAAGTACCAGGAAAGGTTAAAAAGTTAATACGAACAATTTATACTTCTTTTCATCATTAGGCTTTAGAACTGAATAAATTTCATACAAGGATAAATCAAAAAGTAAGGTGAAATTGCCTGTCAAACCCATAGTATTGTGTGTAGCTAATTAATTCTTTTCCATGTTACAGGTAATCTGGTAGTAGAAGTATGACGGCTTGTACAACATTCTATGTCCACCCATCTGGTGCTGAGAGCAACTCAAAGATGGCGCAACGACTGGAACATTACACCAAGGAGGAAGTGCGCGGTGTCATTCGTTTTTTCTGGGCCAAGGGAACAAAACCATGTGATATTCATCGAGAATTGGTGCAGGTCTACGGAGATAGTGTTATGCCGCTGAAACAAGTGTACGTGTGGTGTAACACATTTGCAAGTGGTAGGAGTACTGTCACAGATGATGGCAGAAGTGGCAGACCATCAACGTCCATCACCGACACGAATGTGGCTGTCGTCGATGCCATGATTCGTGAAGACAGAAGAGTGCGGTTGCAGGACATTGCCAATGAATTGAATATCTCTTATGGTTCCGTAAGCGGTATCGTCCATGACCAACTGGGCTTCACAAAAGTGTGTGCGCGCTGGGTACCCAAGCTTCTGAGTAACGAACACAAAAACCAGCGAATGGGCATTTCCCTGAGCCGACGAAGGAAATTCATTCCTTCATCGCATCATAACGGGCGATGAAACTCCGATACCTCTATGGACACCTGAATCCAAACGTCAGAGCATGACATGGAAACATCCATCACCACAGGCCAAGAAATGCAAGACAATAGCATCTGCCCAGAAAACAATGGCTACTGTCTTTTGGGACCGTCTCGGTGTTATTCATGTTGAATTTCTGGAAAAGGGTACGACCATTAATGCAGACACCTACTGCCAAACCCTGGACAGGCTGAAAGCAGCCATACGGCAGAAACGGCGGGGGGCACTCCGAGAGGGCGTGTTGTTACTGCATGATAACGCACGTCCACATACAGCCGAACGGACCCGTACACACCTCCGCGGCTTCAAGTGGGAAATTCTCGATCACCCTCCGTATAGCCCTGATTTAGCCCCGTCGGTTTACCATTTGTTCGGCCCCCTGAAGCAACATCTCCGTGGGCAGCGTTTCCAGACACTGACAGAGGCACAACAGGCTACACGTACCTGGTTAGGAAATCTGGAACCACATTTCTTTGAACAGGGCATGGATGATTTGGTACCACGTTGGAATAAATGTTTAGACAACTACGGTTCCTTCTTCGAATAATAGTGTGATACCATACTTCAAACATAGTAAAGCTTCATCGACGTATCTCTGTACGCTTTTCTTTAAATCAACAATTCACCTTACTTTTTGATTCACCCTTGTATATAACTTTATTAAGCGCACTGAAAATGCAAAATAATCATAATCCATCTTAAACTTTATTGGATAACTACAATTTACACAATAAAAATATGTACAATGATTAGAAAACATTATTCTTACTTCGTACAGGTTCTCGAATTTAGAAACTAAGATTTTTGTTAGATCAATTTCAATACAGTTTTCTGAACCTTATAGCACATTATGTTTTCTCTACGCTAAAGAAAATTGCACACACAGAAGAACATATATGGAGTATAATTTACCGGCAACTACAGATTATAAGAAAAGGTTTTGTTGATTTGTTATAATATTAATTAAGTTATGCAAGATCTCTTAAATAATAATGTTATTAAAGATTTTTGTAGCTCAGCAGATGAAAATATAAAGATGATTTCACGTTGAGGACATAACCTTCTTTATATTATATCTTAAAAAAAAAACAAAAAAAAAACGTTATTTTTTTTTAGAAAACAAGAAAATGATAGAAGATGAAATTTATTGTGATTGATATACAAGAAGCACATACTTTGGCTATGTTTCGACATAGACATCACGAACCTCCAGACATTTCTAGTAGCTTGACACAAGCATTGGTATACTCTCTGTGTAAAAGTCTACAAGTCAGGCCACAACTGATGTCTTGAGCATTTCACTGTCATTGAAACGCTTAGATGCAAGCCACTTTTTCAGGTGAAGAAAAAGAAAGAACTGGCTGAGGGTAAGGTCGGAACTGTAAGAAGGATTACAGTGCACATCGAAATCTTTGAATTGTCTCAACAGTATGAGCAGTTGTGTGTGGGCGGACGTTGTCATGAATCAGAAGAATTTCCGAGAGTAGCATTCCTTTTCGTCGATTTTGGATGACACGTCACAGATTATTCAGTATTCGGCAAAGCACACCTTCTGTAATTGTTCGTCCTGTTCCAAGACCTCCACGAGAAGCACATCTTTTGGTCCCAAAACATTCGATGCACTGTTTCCGCGGACACTTTTAGGAACTCTTTGGTGAGTTCAGTTATTGTGATCCGGCGTGGCGAATTCAGTTATTGTGATCCGGCGATTGGATCGCACTTTATTGTTAACGCGTTCCACACCAGATCGTCCGTCTGAGCAGGCCTTTCGCTACGCTCATCGCCATGAACATCTGAACACCTTTCCCGAAACTCTTTGCAACATTGCCTCAACTTTTCTTCACTCATTACTATCGGTCCGTAAATGACACACTTCCCGATAGATGTCAGCCCCATTCTGTCCTTTGGCGTTCAGAAATCGCATAATAGACCTCACTTAAATTTTGGTGGGATTTTGTATTATGGTAGCCATTTCACCTTACTACTACTCACATGTATCTAACTCTCAGTGTTATCAGCTCCGCGTAAAAATTATCGGTTTATTGTTTTTATTTATTTATTTTTTTACATGCCTCGTCCTGCATTGATCCTCTAGGTATCATGAAGAAAAATATAAAAGAGAAGTTTTAATAAAAAGTCTACACTGGTTTAAAAAAATTAAGACCGTACATTTGATCATAATTTTCAAATGATCATCGGTATTATTAAGACAAAACGGTCTAATTATTCAATAAGATGCGTCAATTTCTGCCGCTATATAAGAACACTGGTATACTTAAACAATTATTACACTTGCGTTTATTAGATTTCCTTCTTTTTTTTTTTAAACTGATATAACGTATGACTCATTTCTATTCAAGTTCAATCAATATTGCAAACAGACATTTTTAAGATAATTGCTGAAGGTCATACGCCCCTTACAGTAACGACCCTCTTAATAAACCACTTACATACGTTTTCTTTACATTCAACAATTGTTTTAAAATAAAATGGCGTATTGCAACTTACATACTGAATTACTGAATTACTGTGCTTATCTAAATTCGGTTATGAACGATTTTAAAACTTTTGTTTATTTGTTTGTTTTAATAGCGAAAATCACTAACTTCTTTGATATGTCACAAGATTCCCTTTTCAAGTTCAAAAATAATTTAGATATAAGTTAGTGAGTGACGGTTCCGCATTTTAAAATGTAAGATTCTCTACCGATCAGTATCAGTTTAATTTCCACATTATCAACTATGCTTAAAATAAAAATGGTATATATCGATCATTCCGAAGTTAGTAGTTCACTTACCTCTTTCGCCTAATATTTACACATATCATTAAGTCTTCAGTAGATATATATAAAGATGAAAAACTGTACCTGAAGTAATTCCTGTAGTACCCAGTCCATATCCACGACCTCCCGGACCATGTACTAGAGTTTGGCTGTTTTCCACTGAGCAACACAAAGTTTTATCAGGATCAAATCCCGCTTCCTGAACACACAAATTTTCTTCTGATCGTGTGTCTTTGTATGGTGTACTCCCTAAACAGAAAAACAAAACGACATGTAAACTTACTTCTATTTTTACCTAAATTTAAATTCAAGAGATGTTAAATAAATAACATATAATCAGGAATTTCGCAGAAGTTCATTCAACGATAAAAATTACACAACTTGATCATTTATATCCAGGTCGTTTTACGTCGAATAATAAAACTTTTGGTAGGTGAAAACTATCTAATATTCAACGGAAATAGATTTAGAGATTCGGGATTCAGGTCTGATGATAAAAAAATTATCTGAGGGAGAGTATTTAATGTATTTATATGCTGTCTGTATTATGAAAAGTCAAATAAGGAGAAGGTATACTCGGGGAAACACATTTAAGAATACAACGTCTGATTCGAACGATATTCATGAAGTGTCGTCTGTAAAGGACGTGCTAATATTACCTTGAAAGTAGTAGATAAATACGATGTATTGCATGTGGACCACAGTCTTTGTCTGTAATGCCAGGCTACACCAATGAATTTCAATTGTGTAGCTGACTTTGAGCGTCAACGTATAGTGGCTGCGAGAGATCGGCTGGTCATTCCACGCAATTGTCGTTCTTCTGACGTGTTAGTGGTTCAATACAGTACACGATAGGAAGCAGAGGGTTCTCACACCAGACATACCTCCTCCCAGTGTTCCTGCAACGACCAAAAGGACGTTCGGGACCCCTTAACCGATACGATATGATTGCCAGTGCTATTAGAACCAATCTGAGCCCTATGCAAAGGCATAAACACTAAAAATCATTTTGACATCTGTTCATCACGGAGAATGCTTTCGATGGTATCGGAAGTGATTGCAGTAGCAAGACGAATGGAGAGTAATCATTCTTATTTCGGACATTGAGACGGTCATATGACTGCCCGTAGGCATAACAGGTGAACTGTATAATTTATTGTGTGTTTGCACTCTCCACACTTGGCATTGTAATATGAAGGCAATAAGCTACATATCCAGCTCGCCTTTGGTTTTTGTTAAGATGTATGACTAAAAATGAAATGAAATTTTTGAGTTTTACGTCCCACGTTTATGACTGTTAGGCTAAAGGAGACGGTGATGATGAGTAATGAATGAAATGGTGGAATGAAGGAAGTGGGAGGAAACGGGAGAACCCCGAGAAAACCCACGCACACGGTGTTTACCCACCGCAAAGAAGATGTATGACTAGTGCGCTATACACGTGTGACGTCGTCTTAACCTAATTAGACACTGGTGATTTCACTTTCTAGCAGGATAACGCACATTTCAATACACGACAACCCAGAGTGCTTCCTACTTGTATATACCTTCTACCCTAGTCTTCTAGGTGTTCGGACTTAAACCTTACGGAGTGTGTCTGAGACAGTAGGGAAGATACTTGATCGCCAGCTGGGCTTTGGAAGCAATCATTCTCTAGCAACGCCAAAATCTACAGATTGTGGGATATCATAACCTAGACAAACGCTTATCATTTGTTCTATCAGTTATCTGTCCGAATAGTTGTTTGTGAAGCCGCCTGGGATGGTTACCCTGTTATTAAGGTGGCTCTATATTATACTTTTTGAGCACTCAGTTCGAGTTGTCTCACGGGCGCACTTTCTGATAGATATTGAAACTAGGGATGGGCAGAACCGGTTTCTAGAAAAACCGAAACCGGTTTCGGTTTTCTCCAAAAACCGGTTCGTTTTTCACCAAAACTGGTTTCGGTTTTTCACCGAAACTGGTTTCGGTTTTCTCTAAAATTGGTTTCGGTGAAAACTTTTGGAAAACATAAAACTATTCCTGTGTAAACGGAATCGCTTTTTTTGAGAATTAAACACTATTCTGGTCAGAAATAGACACAATTTTGAAAAAAAAAAAAAAAAAAAACAGTTTTGAAGAAAACCGAAACCGGATCCGGTAAAAAAAACCGAAGCGGTTTTGGAGAAAAAACCGAAACCGGTTTCGATGAAAAATCGTTTTTTAATCAAAAACCGGTTTCGGTTTTCCTAAAAACCGAAAAACCGGTTTTTGTGCCCACCACTAATTTAAACTCAAAATTTCCAACACTGTATCTGCAAAAGTTTTGTTCCGTACAATAATAAGGAAGTATGTGTTAGCAAATTCTCTTGAAGGGATCTTTACTTAAAATATCTTAAGCCAACTTCCATTATTATTATTATTATTATGACTCCATTGGCTATCAAGACTGATAACTTTTTATCATTGAACTCTCAACCATCATCTAACTCCTGGCTGTTACGTGATTTAATATCTAAATTATTTTTTCATAAAATTTGAACACTTATGTAAATTTTACATCATTCAAGTACAGAGTTAAAAAAATGACTGACTCTTTTAATAGTTTCAAGCTAATTTAGAACCAGTACCTCCGAATATTGGGAATCTAACCTATTTTTAGAACAAACAATACTACAACCTGCGAAAATATTTCTGGAAGACCTTAATTAAATAAGAACATGTAAATTGCTTAAATTATTTTAAACTTAGTGATATTATTAGATACCAGTAGGTTGATTCTGAGTTTAACATCTCGTTCGGCAGAGAGGCTATATGAGACGTGGACCTACTGATTAACGTGGAATCCGAACCACATGAGCTCTAGCCTGGAATCGAACCCGGGTCTCCTACGCCAAAGGCGCGTACGCTAACTGCTTAGCCACGAAGGAGCTCTAGGTATCAGTAAGTATGGAACAATGACAGTATAAAAAATAAAAAAGTCGAACCGCTGGACTAGTAGGGACTCGAATCTCCATCTTCCGCTTGCCGGACAATTGTTTTACCAACTGATCAGTTCTTTGTAGTTTGCTGCTGCATTCCACAAAATTTCACACACTTGCTGATAATTTATAAACGCAAGTTTCCTTATGATTAAAACATGTAGAACATATTGTAAGAGCCAACGATATTACATACTGGATAGTAAATACGCATTAGTTCCTTAACAATTATCGTAAGGGATAATGTTTCAAAATCTATCCTTCAAACATGTATGTATTTTCAACCTTCAGAAAATAAAAATGTATAGTTTTGGGTGATTCACTTAAGTTTAAAAACATTTCAATAGCTACCAACATTTCAAAAAACATTTCAAAACTAAGCATTTCAATTAGTCTGTCATATGTATCATTATCTAATAAAAGATTTCACAATTACCACAACAACACGCCATGTTATCTTTGAAAAAACCTATACATACTCAAGATTAGAATTAAAAAAAAAAATAGAAATAGAAATATTGAGGTCGAACTATTGTTCCAGGTCAAGAAAGGAGTTTATTGGTTCATTAAAAACATCCGACAAGGAGGACATGTTGGAATACTATTATTCCTTCCAAAGACATTGATTCACATGCTTTAAAGTAGGGTGATCGATTTTAGAATATAATAATAAATATAATAGAAATAAAACAAGACACACGGCAAACAGGCATAATTTGACAATCCGCCTAAGTATAGTCATTGTTATGTCTTTATTCATGTTAGTGAGGACGAAGTCTTTAGCTCTTCAAAATAACCAATTTTTTATTTATTTAAAATTATTCCAATTTTTACATTATCTTTTAACATTTAATTACTACCGGGATTAGGCACATCGATTATGTCTTGAATGACAGATTTTTTTGATGACTAAATTTATTGTAGAAAGGTCAGTCTTTCTCTTAAAAACAACGTAGATGTCTATACCAAAAATTTCTAGTATACCATATAACTGCGAGCCAAAAACAGGACAATTAAAGAAACGAAAAAGGCAAGGAAAAGAAGATATTTTGTGTCCCGTTTGCAGCTTTCTCGGGGCACCGGACAACTTACTTTATATATATATATATATATATATATATATATATATATATATATATATATAAAGATAAAGCGGAACGTCTAGTCACTCTACATTAAGGGAACACTTTCAGCATTTAGTGATCACCTATTCACAGGTCCAAAATCCAGCCGTAAAAATGCATTATTTTCTTACATTAAAATGCAAATGCTGAGCAAAGCACCGTTTTATTATAAAATAATAAATGTGACAGTTTCGGATATCTAACATATCCTTCTTCAGACACTATCGATTTTTTTTCCCGTTCTTCAATCTCTTCACGTAACTCGATTCTTTAGTGAGGAGCACGGTGGCTCAGTAGTAGAGCGCTTATTTCTGGTGCTTGGGGATCCTGGTTCGATCCCCCGCCAAGTAAGTTTGTGGTGGACAACACTGTACTCGTGGGTTTTCTCAGGATATTCCTGTTTTCTCCTACTTTCTCATTCCACCAATTCTTCCATTATCATTCACTTCCTTTAATCATAGTCTGTCTTAGCTTAATGGACATAAACGTGGAACGTTAAACTCAAAGCTTTAATTTAATTGCATTTCTATTCTTTAGCCTAATTGCGTAATCCTTTAAATTTCTGACAACCTATGGAGGTTTACCTGTTGTAGCAGGTTTATTTGAGTGATCAATCACAGTCAAAGATATACTACACTAAAACATCGAAAGCTATACCTGATTCATGATACTTCTTGTTAAGTTGTGTGTTTAAATCTTTGCGTTGTTTCAGATTTGGATCGTCCTAAATAGTATTTTTAATTAACGAAAACTAGTCAGACGGAAGAAACTAGACTTACTAGCTATTTTTCTTTTAAAAAAGATTTTCACTATGCAATAATCATGAATCACTCACCTGGGCTGTTCAGACTTTGAAGTTTTCTCTGCAGCGCCTGGCCCTTTCGTAGTGCTTCTTCATCTGCAATAGCTTGCGGAACTGTCCACATATTGGCTGCGAGTTGACAAAATAACTCTCGAATAACCTTTAAAACAAAAACAGAGAGTGATTTTCCATTGTTATTATTCATACTGTGAATAAATTATTCTTTCATAAAACTCATAAAATGTATCTTGTTAAGGAATAAATTATTACGTCTACAGAGTCCAGTACAAGCTTCAGGTACTGGCATGTTTAAAAATTTTTACAAAGTTATTTAATATACGTATAATAACACAGGCATAAAATCAAGGCCTTGCGTATTCTTCTTATTTGTATAAATCGCAGCTTGATATGGAATCCCGGGTCTGTCTCAAACGTTTCGAGAAAACATTCAGAAAAACAGATTTAGACATTACAGGTCAAAATACAAATGACTAAAATTCTTCAAATAGCAGCCTTGTGTATCGACACACCGCTGCTAGTAGAACTGCCTTCTGGAAGTCGACGACGGCAACCTCCCTCAGTGAGTTGAAGTTGCTTTGAGCCCCTTGTCGTTCCAATATGGTGTTCCTTTGAAAAAAAAAAAAAAAAAAAAGCCTGGCGGTGCCAAATCCGCGCTGTACGGTAGGTGAGGTAGCGTGGTCACGTTGTGTTTGGGAAGCAATTCCCGTACGACAAGCAAGGCGTGGATGGTATGTTGTCGTGATGCACCACCCAGGTGTCTGTGATCTTCTTTCTGACGTATCCCTACTTTGCCGCAGTCAACTGAGGATGTTTACGTAGCACTATTGACTGTCCGTCCGGCACTACAAACTCTTGTGAATTACATTACTTGCGTCGAAGGAAACAACTTTACATTTAGTAATAACCACAATATTTAAATCAAGGGCATTCAAACGGGCTCCATATATGGCAATCTATTAATGGGTCGTCTGAAACAACGAATTCTTCTGCCCTCCTCGATGGTCTCGGGTTCAATTAAGACTGAGAGAGCATTACAATTTGAATGCATTATGCTGATTTGGATTCCACCTTAAACTGTAGGCTCACATCTCATACAGCCTCGGCGCTGAAGACGAACTTCAATAAACAACGAAACAAATTCTTCGCTCATCATCACTTTAGCACCCATGGCCAAATAATAACAGGACCATTCTTATAGTCATCTTAAATTCAGCTGTCCTTCAACCACACTGTCATCTTTCTTGATGTGGATGACAGGCTTGAGAATGAATTTCTCGAAATTAATTTACTGTAAACCTATCTATACTTCCACTTCTGAAGCTTCCACCCTCATCTCTGAACGTTCCCTATTCAATATTTGGGCAATTCCAAGAACCCCTAAATATTTCACTACGACATTCCTCAATAATTACATTAGAACTCTGTATAGTTGACACTCCCAACTGAGGATACCCTCAGCCTTGATATTCAATTGAATTCTAAAACAGTCCACCGAGAACAAATCAGCGACTATCAAATCCTCTATTTCAAAGTTTCTTCAATTCAAATTCAATACTATTGTAATTTCTATTACCTATACAAAGATACGAATCATGCTTGTTCAATATTTTCTAACTCACCTGAAACCGAAAAACGATTTTCACGACCCCCTTCCTATCATCACACACTACAATCTCATTTGTAAAAAGGAATTGGTGGGAACCCAGACATAAAACTAGTCTGACATTCGACATTATTCTGACCGCCCATCACAAAAATAATAAAAACATGATATATCTTTTCTGTAATTGCAATTCTTCGAACCTTACATTCTTAAATGCACTCCAGCCTTTTACGTTAGCGAAATTATAATTATTTTTATGATGTGTATTAACTATAATCGATATTCCTGCAACGCCCAGACTCCCCCATCTGTCTATCTCAGAGCACAGTTCATCATTATATATTCAACCATCTTCATATGCCCATCTTCAAGGTAAGTATTCTCAAAATCCTTCCTTCAAACTTTCCTTCGTCCATCAGATGCTATTCGCAGTGCATCTAAGAGTATGTACGCTCATGTCCAAAATTATTGTCGCATGTCTGTTGTTATAGGAATATAATTTGATAACGAATTCGCCCGGTATTTCTTATAATGTTAGTTTGTGTATAATTGGCAAAGACATGTATGTGGCATATGTCATGTCAAAAGAGCAGTAAATAAGAACAATAAAACGAAAATAAAACTTTCTTGTCCATTTAGCAACATTTTGTTTTAGTCATTCTAATTTTCGTCTTTATAATTCTTTTCCTATGAAATTTACCACAAATATACATTTCTCGATTATACACATAGTATCAGTATTAAAAGTTCCCTGCAAAATCATTATCAAATTATATTCTTACAAGAAGACAGTTATAGATATGCGACAATCATTTTGGACATGAGTGTACATAGAATACTCTAAAATTCGACCGTGTGCGTGGGTTTCCTTGGGGTTCTCCCGTTTCCTCCCACTTTCTTCATTCCACCATTTCATTCATTACTCATCTTCACCGTCTCCTTTAGCCTAACCGGCATAACCGTGGGACGTAAAGCTTAAAGATTTTTTTCTAAAATTCGAACAGGGATGCTTTACTTTTTCTTTCTTTGTAATTGAACATAAACAAACCGGAAGTGTTCATTTCACCAAACTAGATTGTAGGAGACTGTAATCAGCTTGGTTAATAGTGGAAATCAATCTATAAGCAATTTTACAATATCAACTAGTTTCTATTCTTTTTTTTTTTTTCGAATGCAAATGAAAAAAAAAAATCTATAAAGTGAAACTTACTAAGATTTCATTGATAAAAACGCTACTTACTTGTTCTTTATGCTCAGCGCTACAGTTCGAGTCCACACTTGGAAGAACGGTCCCTAAGAGCTGTAACGCAAGGAGCTTTGGTCTCAGTGAATGTATCCTGGGAAGTTTCGAATCCGTTTGCTGTCCAATGATTGCTAATAAAGTATCTGTCCAATTTTGCATAGCAAGAAGAGATCGAACAATGCTACTAGACGCTACGTGACGAATAAACACAAGAAAATCTCCCAAACTTCTCTCAATCGATTTCTGACTTGCTCTTACTTCCGTGAAATTATTCCATTTTGGAAGTTCGAATCTCTTTTGTTCTTCAATTATGTCACTGTCATGTGAATCAGTTGTGTCCACTGGTTTTGCGTTTCCTTGTGAGCTCTTTTCTGACTCTCGTGGAATTAGGCTAAGCAGTCTTTGTAGCTGAGAGTGAATGAGATCTACAATATTCTTCACTACGTCACGTTCCAGAAGATGAGAATACATTCTGAAGAAGAAAAAATTATATTGTTACGCAAAGGATATTTAAAATTTACTCTAATATTTTAGGCTAGTCGTTTATGAAGACTTTATGTGTAAATTTTTGACTAGCACATAGGACAAAAGATTTCAAGGAATGTTTTATTGTTTATTTCCACCAATAATACTCCAACTTTTTCTCAGAGAGAACATAATTTAATGGATTCATCAAAGTAGATGGAAAATTAGTAAATAAACGAATGATTTTTGAAGTATACATTAATTTTACTCTAGAAATGCCACAAATATACACGAGGTGTGTTTTAACCAATTTAACTATTTGAATTAAAAAATTCTGTCATTTCTGGAAGCGTCCCTACGTCGGTATTGTTATTGTGTGTTGTTTTAAAATGACAATTTATTGAAACAACATATTTAAGTAGCCCGTTATGTAAAGTTTCATGAATTACGAAAGACATAAAAACGCAAGTATTATAATCGAAAGATTCTTGTTACGTTTCCAATTCCTGAAATATCGATTTTGCATATAAGTGAAAGAAGTATAAATATCAGATAGTATTGGAAATCTTCTAAACGTGCAAAACGACACTAAACAAGTTTAATAATCACCAAAGTTAAAACTTAACAAGTTTTACACTTAAAATTGGTAATCTTATACAGGGTGTTTCAAAACAATACGACAAGGTTTGGGAGGTGGTTCCTGATACCAAGATATGAAAAGAAAGATCATATGGACGTATGGAGAAGAGTGCTTAATTTCAAGCTAGAGCTGCCTTAAATCATAGAAAAGATATTACCACACGCGTTATTTCGAACATGGTGACGGTCTACATCACCTAAAGAAAGTCGCACATATGCCATCTAAAAATGCATATTTCAGCAACGTGCAATGTGTGCGCAAGAGATTCTCTACATGCCATAATTTCCAGATATGTTTTCAACAGAATTCTCAGATATTCTATGATTTGAAGGTGAGTCCAAAGTAGGCACAAGGTAAGTCTTGACAGCAGCGGCTACAGAATGCGTCAGCGGGATGTCCCAAATGTTAGGGAACGTCACCTCCATGGTTCCTCGTATTTGTAATAATATGTAGTGTGATGCATTATTTCACACTTATACGTGAAAGAAGGAAAGAAAAAAAAAGTGAAAATACATCGCGGAACAATGTATCGCAGCACGTGTTATTCCGAACATAAGGAACCGTGAAGCTGATGGTCGTAACACTTCCAACTTCCCGCTGACGCATTGTGTATTCACTGCTATCAAGACTCTGCTTTTGCCTGCTTTGGATTCATCATTAAATCAGAGAATAATTAAGAATTCTGTTAAAAGCATGGTGCATATATTCTTCGGGAGCTCTAGCTGTGAAACTAGGCCTTCTCCCCATAGATCTACACGACCATTGTATCTTCCCTTGGCGTAAGGAATCACCTTCCAAACGTTTCGGCGTTAAATTTTAAAACACCCTGTATGTATTAAAATAGATCAACGTCTATACAATTCAAAATGAAATGAATTTAGTTATTTTGAAATTACACATTTATTTTCAGTACCAAGACTATATGGAACCTATAGTTTAATATAAAATCTAAACCACATAGGCTCCCACTGAGAAACGAACCCGAAACTATGGTATCAAACGCACCAACACCAACCATTCAGCAACGAGGGACCATGAACTGAATTTATTTATGCCTAGTTTAGATAGTGGATTTATATAATGTACTTACCCACAACTAATGGCAAGAATATGCAATAATCGCATGCTTGCTAATGCTAGAACAGAACTACTGCCAGTACACACTGGGCCTTGGACGAAACTCCCAGAACACAATTGAGACAGTATTGGAAGTAGGCCACAAGATACTGTCAATGCAATATCAGCTGGCTGGTACCGAACACTCAAAATAAATACTGTAAGGATCTGTAGATGATGTCGATTGCCTGGAAAAGAATCTACAGTACAGCACTCCATGTATTAAGTGTGTTAAAAGTACTTACACGTAAGAAATATGACTATATATACAAAGAAACGTTTATTACTACATTAAGGAAATTTAATTGAAGTTCTATATTACGAATGGCATGGAAAATATATCCTTTCTCTTTTCATGTTAGGAATGTACAATCATGTTTAAAAGTGACGTTCATGTGATGATAGTTTTTTTGCCTGAAGCTTCTCAAAATTTTTTCTTACTCTATATCCTTAAGGTATACATAGAGTATACAGTATACGTAATGCAAATTTTATGAAGAGAAAAAAATGTATCACTGGTTCGGGAATCGATCGCTTATCAGAGCTATGCCTAAGTATAACGTTACCCAATCTAATCTGATCTGGTCTGGTCTGGTCTGCCATAGACTTCAAAAGTGATAATGTGTGTGGGTGGTCTGAAAGCGCGCTATATATGAAATGGTCAGTAGATTGGTTTGATTTGATTTAGTTTAACGTCCCACGTTATGCCTGCTAGGCTAAAGGAGACGTGGACCTACTGATTATAGTGGAATCCGAACCACTTTGGACGTTCAACCGTATTCCCACCGGGAATCGAACCCGGGACCACGCGAATCGAAGTCAAGCGTGCTAGCCACTAGACCAAGCGGGGGGTTCTAAATGGTCAGTAGAGTACAGGCATGGTAAGCCGGAGACACGAGTTCAACCCACTGACCAGTTGTGCATTTATCATTCTACGAATTTCAGGTAATCTGCATCACAAATGATAGGGCGTCAGAAATATTTTGTTTGTTTCTAGTTATCACAGAATATCTAATTCAATGTCAGAAGTGTTCAAAAAATAATACGTACTGGGCTGTTCAAGCACAATGGAAATGGTACATTTCATGTGATCTGAATAGCTAAACAGCAACCTCGGGTCAGAAAGCGACGGGTAGAACGCTTGTTAGTGCACTAGCACAGAGATCCGAAGACCCAGGTTGAATTTCCGATTCAGTCATCCATTTTTTATTACAAGAAATTGTAGTTATGAAATTACTGGCAATTTAAATACATATTTGAAAGGACATCACTTTTAAACATCAATATTCAATATTTTTTTTAACGACCCATAAATAAGTACATCCAGTTTTGTTATGGAATGTGAAAGTGGTAAGAATTAGTATAACAAAATTTAAGTTACCTTAACACTCCTTTTGATTTGCAAAAAATCTCGTACAAGATACTCAATTTTCATCAAGATACATACGTGGCGATATTAGTGCAAATAGGTACAGTAACGGACACTTCTGGACGGTACATCTATGTGGAAATTTACGACAAAAGTGTACCATCCAGAAGTGTCCCTTACTGTACAAAGGAAAACTAAGACAGGTAAACAATTCTACGTGGTTAATTTTCCTTAATACTTATTTTTCAAGAAGACGCCAAGTTCTCACGTTGGTGAAATTTGGATCCTTTTTCTTAAAAAGAAGTACTTTCGGGCGATTCAGAGAGATTTCTTTCAGGTCCCTGACTTCCCTTCATTAAACAAGTTTCATGATTTTCCCCTGATTGACAAACAGCAACCCACTTTCAAAAAAAGACTCAGAAACATTTTACTGTGACTGTAGAATACGTATTAACACTGTGTTACCATTTATCTATTGTTTAAAATATTTGAAGTCAAATCACACATAATAATGTAATTAAATACTTCCGCATTCTCTTTTACGGAGTATTTCAAGGAGAATTAAAAAAAAATACTAACCATTAACAACACACGATTCTTTTTCATTCTGGGCTAATGATGCAACCATTAACGTGTAGATACGATGCACCGAATGCTGAATTTGCTGTTGTATCGTCTTCTGAGCAGCTCTTATTCCATCCAAATAGTGATGTAATAACGTACTATCTTCACCAGCTAAACATCCTAAACCGAAACAGCCTGCCAGCAATTGTTGATGAACCTTTATAAAGAATTTAAAATAATAAATTTAATAACAATCTTAATTTATCATACTTTTTACTTTTTTACCTAGTTTTATGATTATTTAAAATATACTGCATCTGCTCCTTAGAATTAAAGCCTCAAGAACTATTTTTCTATTATATTATTATTAAAAAAAAAAAAAAATGCCTGAATGCTATTCACGAAGAATCAGTCTATTTCTAGTACAAAAGTCGAAACGTACAGAAATACAGCACTCCATTAAGAACCAAATATCCTAAATACTTTTACACTACGTATTAACAAATTCTGTAGATACCTTAATGGTTGTCATCAGAAAAAGAAAGAAAGGAAAAGGAATACCTGTATATATTCAATTCCTTATAATTTTGTTCGTATTCATTCGAAATTCATGATTTCATGAACATAGTATTAGAAACTAAAGTTCTCTGAATGTGCATTACTCCGTTTGTCTCACTTGCGCTAACACTGCTGCAAAGGTCACTAAAATTTGGATGTTTGTGATGCTACACTGTAGCGTCCTTAGTTTGCAACACTGAATAATGAATGTAATATTGTAAAATAATGCCATCTGAAACAATACAATTATATTATAAAATTCCCTTTTTTAGGGTGAGCTAAAGTGGTACACGAGAAGTTTTGGGCTTTTCCAATCACCTTTTATTATAAAAAAAAAAAAAAATCTTATATACAGTAGTAATAAAAATTACAGTTTAAATATAAGTTCCTCTGGGATATTTGGTGGATTGATGGTGAGTTTGTAGGAACCCAGAGACCATGCATCATAGAGTAACAGGATTCAGGAGTGTGTATAGGTATCTGTCCTAGATAATGGAGGTGATGATCAATCGGTGGAGGTTGATGCCTTATACGAAGTTCTGGCTCCCTTTATCCTGAAATGTTGCTGACTTCATTAATCTTCGTTACTTGATGATCGTTGACAATGGCTGAAGATATCTTCTTCGGGGTTGTCGTCTGAAGTTGTTTACAGCCAACACGTGTAGAACCATGCAATATGTTTGGTCGGTAACACTGTTAACTCTGTGGTGTCACAGAGTATGTCAAACACCGCCCCCCTGCCTATATCTGAATGGTATAAAATTTCAGCATTTTTTGCCCATTAGTTTTAAAGTTAAAACCGCGTATCAAGATAAATGGACAACCATATATTGTAATGTCTTGTAAGAACTCAGAGTAATTTATTTAAAGCATCATAGATTAGAGGATTGGCCAAACGAAGCTCGAGAGGTGGATATTTTCACAGAGGAGCATATACATATTGATATTCAATTTTCATGAAAGGCAAATTTTTTGTGGTCAACTTAAATATAAATTGTATAATAAAATTTTACTCTGTTACAATATTAACATAACTCATATATGTCGAAAGAAAATAAAATTAAACTTACACAGCTTAACAACGTGGTACATGACAAATCACTCTCGAGGCTACTCGAGCTTTCAAGTTTCGAAAACGTTGCAGTGCCATAGCTCTCTCCAGGCTCTTCCTTCTGAAGTAAATTTTTGGATGTTGAAAGAAGTTCCAATATTTGATTCAGCGCTTCCAATCGAGACTAACAAGAAAACACAACAACAACAATAATAAAAGGGATTAATTACCTAATATATATATTACATGACATTATAAGGTGTATTGCAAAACGCTGCAAATGTGTGCGTTCTTTACTAAACATTTGTAGCGCAATGAACATATGAAATTATGGTACGCACAGAAGAGATACATATACATAACACATGTGAGACATACTCCAAGGGAAAGAAAGTATACTGTAAAGAAGAGATCATCATAAAACTGCCACACGCACTGTTGCAAAATGATAAGAATCCCACTTCTAATAGCCAATAAAGAACCACGGTGTAGTTCCACCTAAAGTTCCCGATCAAACATCCCGTCCACCAGCATTGGCAAAGGTTTAGGGATGTTTGATCCCATGCGGCAAGGACTGCATCCTGCAAGTCACGAACATTGTTGTACTGACTACACCTGCCATACACCAAACGACACAAAACACCTCGCAGGTTTTCTATTGGATTTATGTCTGGGGAATTGACAGGCCAGTCCAGAACATGTACGTTTTTCCCCAGAAACAAGTCTTTAATGGTCCCAGCTATATGAACTGTCCTGCTGAAACAACCATTCTGTACCAGCAGTATGCACGACAAATGAAAATAGGTTGTGTTAATACCGTTTAGTACGTGGCTGCAGTCATACAAAACGCAGGAAAGGAGAGGTTCATTCCGACATAGTAAACAAAGCCTTTCACACTCAACTGTTCCCTCTTGTTGGGGGCACGATGGCTCAGTGATACAGCGCTTATCTCTGGTTTGATCCCCGACCAAGTAAGTTTCAGGTGGACTACATCGTGTTCATCGGTTTTCCCAGGTACTCCCGTTTTCTTCTGCATTCCCATTCCACCAATTCTTCCATCATCATTTACTTGCCTTAATCATCGTCCCCCTTAGCTTAAACAGCACAATCGTGGGACGTTAAACTGAAAGATTTCATTTCATTTTGCTCCATCTTATCGCTTCCAGAAGATCTGTTTATCTTTCCTAATGTCATCCCAGTAATATATTCAGCCATCAGGACCATTTAATTTATAAACTGCTGAAGATACCCAGCCACAATTCCTCCTTCCAAATCCCACTATCTTGTCCCTGGCCACGCGTCGCTCCTTACATCGCACCATATGTCGTAGCTATTGTCTGCACTTCCTATATAGGAGTCAGTTGGAGCGTCTCACAGCTCTTGACAGCGTAGATTTATGCACATTGATGCATGGGTCATTCTACGAACGTGTGAGAGACATTTTACCATCACTTCCTTCCTTCCGAACAACGTTTCTTTCTTGTTGCGGAGTTAGTTTCCGTGGCCTTTCAGGGAACTTATTCGTTCCACACCGTATACTAGTCGGAAAACTGTTTACAGCACAGGCGCTTCACCTACATCGACTTGGCAATTCATTACCAGCATACCTTGTTCTATCTCTGGTAATATCCATACCTATGCCCTTTCCCCCTTCCTCAAATACATTTCCGCGTCGCAATATGCATCTTGCAAGTACCACTCCACAAGAATTTCCTCCACCTATCCTGAACTTTCGGGTATTTTGGCTTAACATGTGTAATTCGACTTAACCGCCCGTTCTTACCATTCTGCAACAATTTTGTTGGGTTTTTCTCATTTCTGTGTGCTATTAACATCTTCACAATTATATCTTTATGGTAACGTTCAGTGGCCGTATGTTTCTGTATCGATTTCATTTCCCGATTTGTATCTGTACAATATGACGAAAAATGTAAGCGTTTATTTATTTTGCAACATCCCTTAATAGTCAAGAGAACAAAATAAAATGGAATTAGAAAAAGAATTTAATTATGTCGTTAACATGAAAAATAGTAGTTAACATGAAATAATTACTCTAGATTTTTAATCTACACAATGTATCTTAAAAATACTGTGAAATTCTGCAATCGCATCTGACATTATTATTGAGTATAGATAATGTGATCATATGTTGTCATTTTAGTAAATATATAAATAATATCCTTACTTCCGCTCTTTTCTGCTGCCGATCCATTGCAAATGACAATTTCACAGGATCCGTACACCATCCTACAACTTGATCTCCAGACACGCTCAACACTGGTCTTTCAGCTGGCTCGTCGCAAACAAAATGAAGTACATAACAACTGATGTAATGCAGAAAACCTGTACTTTCACCATTTTTTTCTTCAGAAAGTTTACTGTGTGGAAATAATGAAAATATAAGATAACAAGGGAACTTATCTAATGAAATACTTTAAGAGCAGAAAGAACACATTTCCTGTATAATGTGTTTTTTCTGTTCCTGTATATTATAACTTGTATAACACAAGTTATAATAGCAAAACTTCTTCCTAGCTAGTATTATGCTAGTGATATTAGAAGATAGTATTAATTAATTAGCCTATAAATATAGATAAAGGAAACCCACAATCATAGCAGTATTTAATTGGCTATTATTATTAACAAAATAACATAATATGAAGCTGCATTTTTGGCACGTTTTTTTTTTTTTTTAAAGGACTATGTACTCACCGAAGCTGCGGCTAAAATTTTTATTCAGGAAATATTTAAAAGACAGGATTTTCTTCAGTTCAAGACAAAGGAAGTATTATCGATGAATTCATGTTTTGGTAACAGATCTTCTATGAACAAGAATGTTTTGAATACACAATGTACTGTGTTATATACAGTTCAACCAGTACATAGCTACTACAGTACACTCTTCACATACAAAACTGATAATATAAACTCCGTAACCATGAAATTTTAATATAACATTTAAATAAGCAGCAACCACCACTTCAGTTTTCAATTCTTTGACACATGACCATTATTGATATCATGTTTTCAATATTTTGTTCTGTTTGTTTCTTCGTCATGCTGATTGTTGACAAATGAAATTGATGGAACAAATATTTTTTTCCTTCATAAATTATGGTCTGTAAAAAATACATATATAAAGGTAACCAAGAAAGTTCTGTCGCTTTCTGTGGAGGTCTGTGTTCCATTGGTCCTCACACCGTGAGTTGAATGCGAATGGAGATAAGGCGAAGGTCAGTTGGTATGGGTATATCCAACATACTACCTGGTTGTGGCAGTTCAGTTACACCGTGAACTTGCGTAAGCAACATGGGACCTCCATAGAGCGTTATAAGGGCGTGTATGTTGTACGAGCTCAAACTGGAGTCAAACGCCGCTGCAGCAGAGCAAAAGATATGCCAGGCCTTTGGTGAGGGTGTCGTGACTACGCAGACAAGGCAGCGATGGTTTAACAAGTTATTGACGGTGACGAAACACTCGAAGACGCACCATGTGCCGGAAGACCACCACATGCACAAAATGAAGATCTTCAAGCAGCAATTGAGGCGAACATTGGCTAGACATATGAGGAGACGGGACTACAATTCAGTGTGAGTGGATAAACCATTCGGCAGCACCTCCATCAACTTGGGAAGCACTACAAGCTGGGTCGATGGGTCCCACCTGATTTGACTCCGGGCCAGAAAGCAACGCGAGCAGACACCTGTGTTTCTTTGCTGTCTTGTCTAAGGAAGGAGCCATTTCTGGACAGGGTGTTGACATGTAATGAGAAGTGGGTCCTGCATGAAGATCCACGGCGCCGTCATCATTGGTAGCATCCCATGAACCGATTCCAAAACAGCCGAAACAAGCACTGCACCAGAAGAAGGTCCTTCTGTGAGTTTGGTAGATTGCTCGCGGCATTGTGCATCGGGAACTGCTATCAACTGGTCAGAGCACCAATGCAACTGTGTATTATCAGCAGTTGAACCGTGTTCAAGGAAAACTCAAAACTCTGGAGACAGCACTGAATCGCAAAGGGGTCCTCCTGTTACAGAACAACGCTAAGCCCCACGTGGCTAGGATGACCCGGGATATCATTCTACGCCTCGCATGGGAAACACTATTGAATCGCCATTCTCGCCGGACATTGCATCTTTCGATTATAACCTGTTCCATTCCTTGGACAATCATCTTAGAGGACACCAGTTCAAATCCCTAGTAAAGGTGCAAAATGCACTTGATATCTTCTTCGCTTCACGGCGAACCAAGTACTATCGCGATAGAATCCATGGCCTTCCAGAATGTTTGCAGAAAGTCGTAGATGCTGATAGGGACTATTTTTGATCTTCCAGGTACGTCTTAGGTGACATATCGATGTTCGAAGGTGGTGGGTGAAAAAGCGACAGAACTTTCTTGGTTACCTTTATAACTTTTGATGAATATATTTATAATTTTGTTTGATAATTCTGTTGGAATTGTATGTAAATTAGATGACTTTTCACTTGGCACACTAAATTACAGAATTGTACATATTTTTAAAGAGTTTACGTTACCACTTTTATGTGAAATGAGTATTGTAATAACTATCCGACCGGATGGACTGTCAGAAACAATCTTTAACACAAAACATTGTGAGTTCAGATAATTTTTGTTTATGAAAGATCTATCACCAAAAATGTAAATCCATGACACAAACTCCTGTATTTAATTTACTATGACTGACAGTGGTGTATTTAGGGAGGTATTGGGCTCAAGCCCCCCCCCCCCCCCCGAAATAAAATTTGTTAGTTTTTCGCATTCCACGTGCAATAATCCTTCTTATCATTACTAAGAATTTTATTGACTTTCTATTTTCTTATGTTTTTTGTTCATAAATCAGTAAACCCTCGTTAACACGAATCCCAACGAACCGGAAAATCAAGAGTTCGTGTTAAAAAAAATCGTGTTAACCGAACCCAAATTTTATTTTTGGAATATAGTTTTTTTTTTTAAGTATATGCACTACAGTATATTAGTATATAGACTACAGTATACAGACCATACATACGCACTACAGTATATTATGCATGTAGTCATAAAAACACTACAGTACCTGTATTCTCTTATCTTGGAAGATTAAAAAGAAGGTTTATGTTACCGCATACATCAATCGTCTTTATAGCATCAGTTTGCAACATCACAGAAAATCAACTTGAGAAAAACGCATTACAATAATACTGCAACTGTAACTTGTCATGTAATGTAATGCAACTGTGATGAGTAACTTGAAAAAATGTACTCGCAGATCATTTTCTGCTGAGAAATTTCTGTATATTGCGCTGTCTCAGACGGGAGCAAAAATGTCTAGTAGCTTCACGGCCAACTGTACTCTTTTGCAAAATGTCTAGTGGCTTCCGCAAAACTCGCTGAAAACTAGGACTTTTTAGTTTTGTTTGCAGATTTATACTTGTCTGCTACCTCTTGGTCATGACTTCTTTCGTACTGGCTCACTTTGAAACAATAGAATAGCACGTCTGAAACAGAACTGCACTTGTTACCGTATTCGCTTGAGAAATGTTCGAATGTTCTCATCCTAACTTCAGAAGTTAAATTTAGTAGAAAACATAACGTCAATATTATTCACACCTGAAAAGTCAAGTGCTAGAAACAGCGAGCTTAAAGCACGTCCGCGAACTCCAACTCTTGGAATGCAACAAATTTTGCAAGCCTAGTATTTCTCCATGCAAACATAGTCTTGAAATGACTTTTTAAATCTTGCAAGGAGTCAAATCATGCTCAACTTTCTGGATCGTCTCTCTTGCTACCTGCTATCACCCTCCCGCTGACATAAAGAAAAAAATAGTTTTGCCGCTTCCGAAACGACGGAATCTTTTGGAGGGGAGGGGAAACGCACCAAAATACATGTTTTTAATGAGGAGGTTCACTATTTGTCCATTAGAGTGCAGTGCTGCATGGATGGAGATATATTTCTTGCTTTCAGAAAGTAGTAATATGTAAACAGTAAATAGAAAGATCGGTATGCAAGATTTCTTATGACAGCTACAAGATTCTTGTAAAATGACAACGCAAATGGTATAGCTTTACATACCTATATTTATGACTGCTATCACCAGTTTGCAGCTACAGGGGATAGGTAGAGAAGTTGTTTTGTATTGTGCTGTCGCCAGTTCGTCTGCCAAGAAGCTGCAGTGTTCAGCACTTGAGGGAGGAAAAATTGACGTCTCATAAGAAAAGAAAAATATGCGTTTCTTGGAGAAAAAAATGATTTCTCTACCAACGTTTCTTTCTTATTTACTAGACAATTTTCTTCTGTATGAATACTATATTGCAAAAAACTGAGCTGGAGTAAAATGTGAAAAAACTGAGCTGGAGAAAAAAAGAAAGAAATCTTGAAAGTTCGTATTAAATGAAAAACAATGACAACGGACTAAAAATGAGTTCGTAATTCGTGCTAACCGAAATTCGTGTTAACCGATAAAAGTTCCTATAAGAAACGTACATCGCTACCAGGACCAAAAATTTTGCTCGTGTTCGGCTTAAGCGAGCTCGTGTTAAGGGGGGTTTACTGTAATACCATATTTGTCAAATTTCATTCCATGGAAGAACTAACTGTTGGTTTTTCATTCTTTCGTCCATTCTACTTTTCTGTTTCTTTTTCTTAGTTGTTACTTTCTTTCGTTTCTCCTATCACACTTTCGACCGTTGTTAGTTGTGACAAGTCGGCTGTCATCAGTAACACCAAAACTAAGAGAAGCTGATAAGCGAAACTGGTGTTCCACACCAACTTGCACGGATAGCAACATAACTGGACTTTAGTTATTATAGCAAAGGAATATTTACATAGCTTGGTTATAAAGAAAATCAAGAGCGGGGGGGGGGGGATAATAAGTAGCCCGGGAAGAGGATGCTTCTTTATCTTCTATGAATAGAATAAAAGGTTAGATTCAATGCCAAATTTGTATGTGTATCGTATCACGTAAGATTCACCAGTCTGCAATTCTTGCCATTAAAACTGCAATCAGTATATTTCGGTTTCAACTTGTCTCAATATTTTCTTTCAAGTAAAAACGTACACAGTTAAAACTGAATATTTCCACAATGAACTCAGTTAAGTTGAAATGAGATTACAAATATTCAACGTGTGTTTGCAGGAGCGTCATTTCAGATTGGCCTGGGGGGAGGGGGGGAGTAAGATCCTTCACCGACATACAACTTTCACGTTCACGTTTTTTCCTAGTATATTAATGGACAATCGATTAAAATATATTTGATTCTTAAACTCAGATGGGCAATTACTCCCCTCTCACCCTGCTTCCCCGTCTCATGCATAGCCCCTCCGAAACAAAATCCTAAATACACCACTGACGACTGAGAAGGGGAGGAGACCAATCTGCTTTCGAAATATTTCGTAAATAAGAATTTTAGGCACAGCTTCGGTAGAAATAATATATACATTTTAAAAAAAGTCTAAAAAACAAACGTAATTTTGGTAATATTAAATCCATTCATTCCATACTGAATACTCTCATTTTCTTAATAAGCATGTTGATATGCTGATTGATTTCTTTATTTATTTTCCATTTTATTTTTGCCTCCGTATTGCTTAATAATTTATCTAGAACCTTGAAAAGATAAAACATAAAAGACAGCATTTAAAAAAGTAGACAGGATATACTGTAACAAATGAGCGGATACTTGCAGAAATAAAGGAAATGTTAATGAAGATAAAATCTTCCTTCACGAGATAAGGGTCGTTAAAGACATAGATTCATCTATAATAATTATGCGAAAACTGCAAAAAAAGCATTTCGTAAATTCACAGTAAGTTTAGATGCTAAAATATATGGTCAACGTTCATTTAATACAGAAAATTTCATTGCAATGTGAATAACAGTATTGCAAAACATATATTCAGATATTGTGTTTTCTGATATATCATAACGAATTCACAATACCCGTGACAAATTAATAAGATGCCTGTGACGAACATATATATGCATAAACTGTGAGAAAGTACCAAGTATTATAGCAATAAAAGCACAATGAATGAAAACTGATGAATAAAAGAAATACTGACAACACTGTTAGATACTCAGCAATAGCTTACCACATTTGGTGAACGCTGATTTACATATACTCCTACTAATGTCGTATTTTAGAATTTGATTTTTCCGTGGCTAACGAGCGTGCTTTTAATGCATTTGATGCCAATTTTGATCTCCGAGATGGGAACACAAAGCCTCCGGAAGGAATCCAAGTTCTGGTTCGGATCCAGGTCGAACAGCAGATAGCTTCTCATATAGCCTCGGTGCTGACGAAGAACCAATCAATCAATCATCCAACTTTTATTAAAACTTTTTTGCTTCTGTCTTTTGAGTACTGTAAGCTCACAAAATCTAACTTGTATATTAAGGTACAAGGTATGAAATTAATACCTTGAGCAATAATTTATAACTTGGGACATTTCTTAAGTGAAATAGGCAGAGATACGTGAAACGTCGGAAAAACTCGTCATGTACTGAAAAATTATACTGTCTGGGGCCAGACAGTCAAACTCAGTATCTGAAATGGGCAAGTTATCAGTATATAATAGTGCGGACCCAAGGAAGAAAAGCCATTTTCACACTTAATGATGTACTTACGAAGTGAGTCAATACATAAAATCTTACCTAATACGGCAAATAAAATTAAAAAAAAAAAAAAAAAAAAAATTCGGATAGTAGATGGATAATTAACATCTTTTTCTGGAATGATTCTTTCCTAACACCTTTTTCAAACAACCAGCTTTCGGATGTCTGAAGACATGCTGCTCACACTAGCGGTTTTCACAACAGATGTCAGATGAATGTCAGTTACCTTGGATCTTGCTGAGCATGTGCTCCATTTCATAAGGAAAAAAGTTGCTCTGCTCTATATATTTATTCTCGGAGTGAACCGAGTCACAGAAACTTGATGTAAGAACCACATGCAGACCGCGAGTTCAACATGCCTCGTCTAGCCTAATGCTTAGAATAATTATTTAACACATTCCCATCTGAAATCGTTTCAAGAATGGAAAATACATAAAAAAATGAAATGAAATCTTTGAGTTTTACGTCCCACGATTATGCCGGTTAGGCTAAAGGAGACGGTGATCATGAGAAATGAATGAAATGGTGGAATGAAGGAAGTGGGAGGAAACGGGAGAACCCCGAGAAAACCCACGAGCACGGGGAATATACATATAGTACTAGTTCAACAAAAGGCAAACGTAAAATACCTGAAGAATCTGCAAAGAAGAGTCTCAAGGGAAAAGGTTAGGAGCTATACCTTAATAAATGAGGATTTTAAGGTAAGACTTCTCATTATATGTCTAAATATGTCTCATTATATGAGGATCATTTAAAACGTTCTCAGAATGACGAATAAAACATTATTTATTAATTCACCTCTTCAAAATTTTATTTATTTTTCAACATAGTCTTCTATATTGACACCAGTATACTTGGTCCAGTGATGTTTTACTCTTTATGCTATCGTGGAAGACAGATTCCTTCAGGCCCCTAAAATAATCCTCCACTGATGCTTTAAGTAATTCGTCTGATTAAAATCGAAGTGCACCAAGGTATCTTTTCAGTTTTGGGAAGAGAATGAACTATGATGGAGACAAATCTAGTAAATAAGGCAAAAATGTGAGCATATAATATGCCAGCTTTTTATTTTGGCCACTGCACTGACACTCATATGAGGGCAAGCTTGTTGTGATGCAAGATGAATGTCTTATTTCATAAAACCGGTCTTTTTCCATCATATTTTCTTGGAGAAGGTTCCAAATCTTTGTAATATTCAGCGGTAATTATTTTATGAAAAGCAAGATAGTTAATGAGGAATATGTTTGGAGTCCCCCCAAAAAAACTAAAGTCATGATCTTTCCGACAGACTTCACATACATATCTTCTGTCGAATTAAACAACCAAGATGCTTCCATTGCTTTGATTGCTATTTCGTTTCTAGAGTGTAGTAGTGAATTTATGTTTCATCGGTAATAATGAATTGATGCATATAATCAACTTTTTTTTTTTTTTTTTAACGGGCTAAGTAGTTTACAAATCTGCTTCGTTTTTGGTCAATTGTCAGTGGTTGTAGCACCCATCTTGCAGAGTTTCTCGAAGCACAATTCTTAAGTCAAAACGGTCGATACGTTAATGCAAGTTCATGTATAGAGCTCCTGCATTGCTACTCTTAATTGGAGATCCTGAAGTACCATATCACTTAACTTTTCAATAATGTCTGATGTAGCGACAGATTTTGATCGTCTACTTGGAGGGATCTTGCAGACTTTAACGATCATGTTGAAATTCAGATATCTACTTGGCAATAGTTGAAAATGACGGAGCCGCGAATCCAGAGAGTTATGTATTTCTTACGTATTTCTTTTTCTTCATACTTTTCTTAATCTAATATTAATGACCACTTGGTGTTCAAAATCTGTCAATTTTTATAAACAAACACTCGTGCACTGCAACTGCACAATTACCTATAACTTTTGCTGTTGTTTACTGATCCAGACCATGATGTAGAATTATCATACACAGAAGATGGCCATAATAATAGCGTACTCTGTTTGGAACTAGCACTGTAATCTGTACATAATTGCCAGAACTTTTCATAGGCTCTAGCATTTTTTTCCCCCCGAAGAAAGAAACAAAAGCATTTTCTCTACGGCAAAGAAAAGTTAAAAATTGTCTCGAGTTGGTCCATTCGCTCTGAGATTGATGTGAATATACTTTTTCTGATGACTATACAGGGAGACAAACTGTACCTCTTCGAGGCCATGACTAATTCATATATCTTCTGTTCCAGGGTCCCTTTTTGGGAGGGCGTGCTTACCTCAAACATAAACTCATGTAGTAGCTCGGATTACACTTTAAGTGTACGTCCTATCTTATGGATAGCCAAAAAGTGGCTTGAAACTTCAACGAATCAATTTATAGACAAGTTTTCACATATTTTCCAAGATAAAAGGCTATAGAAAATATGTTTTACCGGCATATAAAAGATCGGTTGATTAAGGTTTAGCATCCCGTTCGCCACAGGGTCTATATCAGTGGCGGCCGTGGTGGTTTGTGGTTTCGGGTGTTGCAGTACGAACGGTCGGAGACAGAAGATATAAAGTGGACTCATTGACATTGACTAATCAGCATAAATTTAGATGCAAATGCTATGTGACATGTTAAATTAAATAAAAATCTGTTTTTAAAAAATAAAAAATGCAGAACATTTAATCCGATTAATCACCTTATTTAATTTGTAAGTTCATTCTTCTCTCTTTGATTGGAACAAATCTGCCCAATACATGCTGGTTGAACTCTAGTATTCTTATTGTCAGGTCTTTTTCGATGGAAAGCATAACCAATGGTGATAACCTTTCTTGGGACATTCAATTTCTTGAAAGTGTCAATTCTTTTTGTTGTGAAAAAAAAAAAAACTTTTCTTCTTTTACTGACGCCATAGGTACAGTTAATATTAATTGCAGAAGCTTTGTAGATTCACTAAATATTTTTTTCTAGATTTTTGTGAACAATTCATTTTAGCAAACTCAGTCCCTGACAGTGATTCGAATTCCTCTTCAGTGTAGACTGAAGAGAGTTTGTAGCAGAGATTAATGTTATAAAAAAATGTACATTGAACACGCTTTATTCACAATTTATCTAGGAAAATTTCAAATAAATTGTGGAAATGTACCTAGTGCATACAACATTACTGCCATAAGATGTCCTGTAAACTTAAACCGTTTTTTTTCTTTCGAACACTCTCCTGAATTGCACTTTGCTTGTTTTGTCTAAGTCTTAATTGTAAGTTTTTCCTCAGTTGAAAGCTGGGCAATTTTTTTTTGTAAGTTATTTACAGAAGTCATGATATGCAATTCATTCAGAATTTGTAGGTTATGTACAGAATTAAAGCACACACAATAAAATTATATCTAATAACTAATAACCAAAACAGCTGATACAAAAGAAATACTAGTATATGAATTGCGAATGTCACATATTCATACATAGGACTGTCAACTGGCCGGCTTTTCATTGGCCTGGCCAGAAAAAATGCTGTTATTTTGATTAAAGCCGGTGACGGGTACAAACTTCTCACCAGCCCCTTTATAACAGTTTTTTTTTTTTATTGTTGTTGTTGTTGTTGTTGTTGTTGTATCTAGTTCGAAATATAGATATTGAAAAATAGCTGTCATTCTGTAAACTCAAAACTGTTACCTTTCACCATCTATCAACGATTAATATATTTTGTTCACCTGTTTAGAAAATTTTAGAGATGACAGGGACTGTATCAGCGAAAATTTGAAATTTACTTTGAAGGAATTTTATACATTTATTAAGAGTGGAAAAGGACTTCTTAAAGCAATTTCCTATAGTTGAAGTAGAGACTATATGTTTAAAGAGTGAATTTCATTTTCCAAATCCAAAATTGTCACGTGAAGATTATTATACTTTTGTTCATCTGTTTCGATAATTAAAGAAATGGTAGTTACTGGTAAACACAATAAATTGACCAATGCCGATTGATCAATTTCAGTTTCTCATTTATAGCACAATGTATCTATTAAGCTTATTAGTGAATGTTCTAAGGACATACAGAATATATGTGTTAATGCACTATAGTACATTTCCTTTCCATGGATAGGTCCGAACAGGCATACTTCACGCTGAGACCTATATCATAGAGAATTTTGAGGAAGTGCCGTTTTTTTTTATTTTACAGAGTTGGCAACCCTATTCATATATCAACACACACACAAACACACACACACACACACATGTGCATAAAAGAAAAAAAAACTACATTCCAAACCATCCGTATTGGTTGTTACGCAATGCACGATGAACACAATATACTTCCACATGAGGCGAAACAATGTTTATCAACGTTCTGGAAAGCAACCTTGAAACCCACCAGATATAGGAACAACATGTTAGCTGGGAGGGGTCCAAAGTATTTGAGGAAGGTCTAATACGTCTAGGTAATAACGAACCTGTCTTTTGCTGTACCGAAAAGATAAGTAATTCTTAATTACTGTCACCTATATTTTTAGAAAAAATGATAGAACGGTTATTTCTATAAGAAATGAAAGAGTACATGATGAGGCGTAAAATAAAATATTTAGCTTACATCAATCATTTCTTTGTTAAACAAGTCTAGTTCGTTAAGAAAGTCTACAAATGTTAGTCGAGTTTCGAAATTTTGGGGAGGTCCGGACCCGGTGGACCCCCTCGTGGGTACGCCTCTGAGCATTGCTAACTAGTCCCAAATTCAATGTGGCGTTCCCCACCTTACAGTTCTATCAAGAGTATAAAATATACTTATTTTATAAAAGAAATATGTATATACTAAAATACTATCCACAGAGAGGGGGATTCTGCATATTGACTTATTAATATTTGGTTCACAAATTACTGTAGAAGAAACCTTCATTATATATATAAGCTAAGAATTAACTTGTAAATGCGGATCTACTTTCATTTGATTTCTGCTCTACTACATATTTTCTTTCTTATTTTGTAATTCTGCTCACTTTTTTTTTAAATTGTCATTATATTGATTTGCTTCAGTATAAGTACCGTAATATAAAAATATGAATGCATAAAAAGAAATTCCATTTGTTAATTGCTAATGAAATAAAATTTAGAAAGCTTATTTAGCGCGAAAAATCTCATTCACTGGAAACCGTGCTGTGTTGCAGAAGCACTGCAACGACCAGACCCTTTAACTTCTGAGATAGGAGAAAGGAGACTTAACATTTGCTCCAATTCCCGCGCTGAAGGAATCTGGTCGTTGTATGCTCGCTGCAACACAATATAAATTTATAGACTCTGTGACGGATTATTTTTCGCTTTTTAAAACGGATTAACGAAACGGACAGTTACAGAAGTAAAAAAATATGTTATTTAAAGTATATATGGGAGTATTAGAAAGTATTTTTTCTGTTCTTTACTACTACTGCTAATAATATTTTTTTCTTGAAATACTTTGGTCGTTGCGCAACGCTGCAACACTAATATTAGCCGCCACTGGTCTATATGAGAAGTGGACCTACAGTTTAACGTCGGATCCGAATCACATGAGCTTCCACTGGGAAGTCATGTAAAGGAAAATATACATTCGGGAGCTCCATTTTTGGTTCTGCAAAGGAGGAAGAGAAGAAGTCCAAAAGGCTCTATCGCTGCTACTCAGTCTTGTCTGTGCAGACGCTATTTCCACAGTTCGTAACAAAAAATAAGGCTATTTTGTAAATTTAATTTGACAATCTTTACTGTATTCTTAGACTAACAGACCCTTTGTCACTGTTCTAGAACACCATAATATAATTCTATTCCATTTTGGTACTGAATATCAAAGAAATCAAGCTTTATAATATTCAAGTAAAATATAATTTATTACCTGTCAGTGGTACCGCTTTCGACGTGTAACATTTCATCGTCACGTCCTCGTTCTGCAGCCTTTATACCGATGAGAAGAAAAATACATCTTTGTATTATGACTTTACAGGCTGTTTCATATGAGTCCAACGCAAGATTTGAACCCAGACCTTCAGGTTCACTTTGTGTTTCATCAAAATCTGTAAAACATACAACACGCATAAGAATAAGAGACACACAAAAGCAACATACGCTAAGAATAACTGAGACCTTCATGTCTGCAGCTAAACTATCCATAAGAAAAAGCAATAAAAATACAATAATTTAAATGATGATAAAGAAATGGAAGAACAAACAAAGAGAAAGGAACAGCAACTATGGCCCATAATAGTAATTAGTAGCTTTCAAACTGAAATAATAAGATGCATATGGACTAACAAAAGAGAGTACTACAACTCGTTATTTCAATGTAGAAGATAGTTTTCTGCATTTAAACCAGTCAGATCATAATCTTTAAAAAATCAACGAACGATAGTTGGACAGTCTTTAAGGCTTTATTTTGATGTAGAAAGAATCACTTCGTTACTATGTCAATAAACTTCTTAGGTACAGGTGATACTGGAGATCTTTCTAAATGTGTGGTTGCTTTGTCATTCACTTAGATGTTAAAAGCATAAGTGGTCATTTTTTTCCCAGTGATTGGAAGTTTTAGAAGTTATAAATTTTACGCAACGTTTAGAAAAGCTACTAGGGGGAACTCTCTTCTCTCATATATACAGTCATCATGTTTCTATGAACAAAAAGATTCTTCAGAATGTCTTACATATTGCAGCATCTTTTCTACGGCACCAAGGAAGGAAGCAGAGCTTCAGAAACAGTAGGTCAAATATTTCATTTAACGGTTGCATGAGGTGAGTTTCCCTCTTGTTACATATTAGTAATATTAGCAAAAGGTCGAGATGGTACAAAAGATAAAAAGAAACTGGTTAGGACATTATTTGAGAAGAAATTATTGTTATTCGAAATCTGATAGAAGGTAAAAGGGGGAACATCGAAATTCGTAGATGATATTAAAGAAAATAATCCTTAGATAAAAATGAACAGAGAAAGTGGCGCAAGAAAACCTCTCAATTTCAGCAAGAGGTCTGCCAATAATGGTAGAATATTTGTAATAAGTGTTTTTGGTGGTATGCAACGGTACTTAGTACCTTTCTTTGAAGATTTCTTAGAAGATTTTTGAAGATGATTGTGGCTTCTCTAACCATTTTTTATATTCTATATTACGCAAATGCCTACACTGTTTGCATTAAAAATATTGTAAATGAAATAAGAGTATGTCGGAGGATATATTACAGGTGTCGATTTCTAATGATCATGATGCTATTAAAGCAGCATAAATGACAGTTGAAGAAAAGAAAGTGTACGTGGAAAAAACAATACATTTTTTCCTATTAGATAAAGTATCTATAAAAAACAGTTATATGAAATGTAAGTCCACTTTTTACAAATATTATCATAGTTATAGTTGCTAATACTCAGAAAAGTTTTAAAATTAAATTCAAAGAGATTTACCATTTTAACCCTCCACTTTTTTATTTTTAAAAAATATGTTCGACCTCCTTCCGAGAGCAAGGTCTCGACACACGAAGTTTAAAGAAAAATGTAAAAACTGCCGGATAAACACAATGGAAAGAAAAATAGATCATAAATTACAAGGATCCCAGAACAAAGTAGCTTTCACCGTTTCTGAACAACACTTCCTAATATAAAAACATATGATTGCAGAAACAGTGCCGATTTATAGTTTCACGTCATTTTCTTTCCGGATTGCGATATGATGTTTACTTAATGAAAAATAACAATTCAACGCTATACTTCGGATTTTTGTTTTAATAATAATAATAATAATAATAATAATAATATTTTATTGCATACTGGAAATTACAGACAGAACTGCCTACTTATAATTTCCATACAAAATAAAAACATGCAAATAGCAAAAATAAACATACTACATAATAAAATACAAATGATACATGTACAGAAAAAAAAAATCATGCATAAAACAAACATGCTCTTATATAAAAGAAAGTAATACTCTCAGCTGATTGTGAAATGATTATATAACTGTCTCTGTATTTGCTAACATTATAATCAAAAATGTCAATAACACTGGCAAAGTCATTGGCCACTGATAAGATTTTATACAGAGGAACATCATTGAGAAAGTGAATAGGTTTCAATATTTTCGGATTTCTTATATGTTAACTGGTTGTACGAAGAGTTATTATTGATAACAGATTCAAATTACCGTGAAGAATTGAATGTAGCATTTTAAGATCCAGAATAATCCTTCTTTCAGACAACCTTAACATATCTAAGGACAGCCTAACTTCATCCAACGACATACCTTCATAACACTTAAACTTCCAGCGTAACCACGCAAGTAAAAGATTTTGAATTGTCTTCCAAAGTAGTAGATATATAATCTATACTTCTATTACATATAATTGAACAATAATCAAGATGACTTCTAACATTGGAATAATAAAGAATAAGGCATGTTTTGACAGAATTAAAATCTTTGGACATCCATTTCAGAATTCCAAGGTTCCTTATCGCTTTGGAGGTTACATTCTCAAGATGTTGTTTGAAAAGCAATTTACTCTCAAAAACAATACCTAAGTCTTTAATAGTATCTACAATTCTAATTGGAGTATCATTTATATTATAAGTGAAAAAATTGGATTTGCTTTATTCGTAATATTCATTGAAAAAGTTTTGTTACAATTTAAAGGTAGTACATTGTTTTTAGACCAAAGTAGTATTTTATTAATATTATTTTGGAGCACCAAACAATCATCCAAATTTACAATGGTTTGTAGAGTTTGAGGTCATCTGCATAAATCAAACATTTACAATCCAAATTTTCACTTATATCATTAATAAACATAAGGAATAGAAGTGGTCCGAGATTTGATCCTTGCGGAACACCGGAGTAAATGTTATATACATCTGAGAGACTATCCTTATACCTAAGCACAAACTTTCTTTGGGACAAGTATGATACTAACCAAGCAATAAATACAATGGAAAGATCATAATGTTTCAATTTGTAAATCAAGATGTGGTAGCTTATCAAAGGCTTTAGAGAAATCGAAATAAATTACATCTATCTGACCATTATTCTTAGAAATAGGAAGAGTATCAGCCATAAAAACATGTCAGGTTAGTTGTAGTTGATCTATTTTTTATAAAGCCATGGGTGATTTTTCATAATAATAATAATAATAATAATAATAATAATAATAATAATAGGAAGTCCCTGACTTACGGAATAAGCCACTTACATAAATTCGCAGTTACGTAATAAATCTCAGAAATTACAACGTAGATATATATCAAAATTACTTTAATTAATTATAAATTTTTCATACTTTTATAATTTATATCCACGTAAATACTCTATTAAAGTTCTCTATGTTTAAATAATATATATATATATATATATATATATATATATATATATATATATATATTGTTGCAGTGTCTTACACTACACATTACTTCAATCGGGATAATAATAATAAGTCTTCAAGTGAATGGATTTCAACATTATTTTTAATTCTTTTAATTAAGCCAATTATCACTTTTGTGCCTAAATATACCTATTATGTACTTTCACCGTGTTATATTACGTTGCATTTGTAATTTCTAGATACCTGTCATTACACTAGTATCGCACTTGACATACGTCAGAGCAAATACTCAGATCTTTAAAATTACTTTTACAATGAAGTTAATTTTTTTATAAATTTTTTGGGAGCTGTTCAGAAGTTGGCTTTATATTGAAGATAAATAAATCTTATCTATACTTTCGCTAATTTCACGACACAAAGAAACATCCACCACTTTTAGACTGAAATATCTTGTATCTCGGCGGTATCTGTTTCCCAAAGGAAAAAAAAATCACAAATTTAATTGTATTCATCGAGACCATGAAAAAACTGGACAGAAAAGAAAACTTGTAAAAGGACATGAAGTATGGTGAATCGCTTCTGTTTTAAGTTTCACTAACATTCGTGTGTGTGTAAGATGACAAGAAATAGCTTTGATATTAATAGAATTACGTATTAATAGAATAGTACGTAAAATTTACTATCTGAAAGAAATGTTAACGTGATAAACAAAAACATTTCATGTTTACCTGGTGTTTCTCAATTCGAAAATTTCCTCTACCATACAATTCAATCAGCATCGAAATGCCGAAAATATAAAAGTATAATCCTTACCTGTATCATCCAACCTCATATCATCCACCCTGTTCTCCCTATCAAATGACTGACTCATTTCTTTTTCGCCTTCATTAATTTTATTAACCTTCTTCATGTACTCCTCAGCAGAAGCTTTGTCCAATCCAAATTCTTCATTGTTTAAGCCAGCAAGGGAATGCATTTTTGTAGACAACACCTTTCTTCGCAGAGCAAACACAACATTAAACACATCCAGAAGACTTGTAGTGGCGTTAGGTCTAGTAACAATAGAAAAAAAAAAAAGTAGAATTTATGTTCTATTATGAAAATGTTCGATATTCAATGGAGAAACTTTTATTTCTCTTAAAAATACTACACTATGTAAGACATTTTATATGTGTCTTCGACCATTTACTTCCTGTTTGAATCGTATTAACACGTTTACTTTACAAATTTCCGTTCATAAACACAGCACAGTTGTTCAGCGTTCAGAATGATTTATACAATTAAACACTTTGTTATTATTATTACTATTGCTTCAACGTGATATCGTCCTTGTATTGGATTTTTTTAATATAAAATTGATCAAATATATATCGTATGCGAGCTACAAACCGATCTTGACTAAACAAGGCATGGAGGTACGCACTGACTTTTATATCGTACGCGAGCTACAGAACACATTCGATCTTGACTAAACCAGGGATGAAGTAGGCTTTGATTTTTATATGTATGCGTGTTACGATCGTGCTTTCCACGAATCGTAACATTCCACTCAATAATTGTTATTAAATGTATGTTATTGTTAATTTTTGCTTGTTTACTTTTAAACATTATTCGTTTAAATACGATATTTATGTACAAGGGTACATGTTTACAATATGTTCGTTTTGAGTAGGCTTATATTGTTATCTCGATTGTGAATAATAGTGCGTAATAAAAATTCATTTAAATAAGCGAATATTTTGATATAAACACCAGTAATTATTAACAACATTAAAATTTAGGAGGGATATAGCCTTTTCTTTTGTTTAAAAACCGAAGTAGAACAATATAGAATTTTGTATAATATGATGACAATTAAATGTGACGGATGTAAACAAACATTACGTATTACGCCTAAATCCGATCTGTTTAATATGTAAAAATTTAGTCATGCACGGCAGTAAAGCAACAATTCTAAGAAATAACGGGCATAATAAATTTTTATTACATTTTAGATGAATTACGAGAGTAAATTGAATCAGTTTTGTAGTATTTTGAAACTTACCTTTTGGTTTATCGTACATAACTTCAATAAAAACGAGTCATGTTTATAATCAGATAACAGGATGGACTACGTGAGTGGAAAGAATAAATAATTTTTCAAAATGAAAATCGTGTAATTAGAAATGAATATAGAGAGTAGTTTTCTTTTAATGAGAAAAGAATTTAAGTATTAAAATTAATGGGATTAAAGTACTCTAAAATTTGTTTATAGATGTAAACATTAGTCTGCTCCGAGAGGGCACGATGATTTACGGGGTGTTACGATGTGAAGATTTGAAGAAGCTAGGATCGTGCAATTAAGTGTCAACAAAATTAATTAAAATTTTGTAGCAGAAGAAGCTACAATAGAACTATAAAGTGATAAAAAGTAGTTGCAGAAAATATATACTGCATTTTAGACGTACCTGGTAAGGAGAGCACAGGTAATGAGATTGACATTCCAAATAAGTTATTATCTAAATTCGAACATAATAAAGGAGACATTATAATAAATCCTGCTTCACCTGATCGATTATTATTCCCAAATGAACTTAATTAAATGTTTTTTTATAAGTGACTGTCAGTATATCCGTTCTGGTTACGTTGAAGTTATAATGCATTATTATGAGTAAGTAATTTGTCTTCGTCCTGTCACACAAACACAGACAAGCTATGAGGGGGGCGTGTCCTAACTTGTTTTGCTTCAAATGTTGGATCCATCTTTATTATTGAAATTTATAGTTAACCAGACGTGGAATATGACTTCTTTTGGATTATGTAAATATTTGGGTTAAAATGAACTATTTATCCACGCTATTTCGATATGAATTAGCTACTGAAGACTGATAGCGTTTAAGCCATTAATAAAAACAATCTTAGGCAGTTGTAATTAGCTGGAAGCTAATAATCATAAAACAATCAGTTAAATGAATACGGAAATAAACAAATAAGAATATCTCATTTGCTATCCTGTACTCAATCTGGATGATGCCTATGCTTTGGTCCTTAAATATATGCATAGTTAATTTCCCTATTGTTATCAACACTAATGAATATATCAATTATAGGATTAAGTTAGTTAGATTAGGGTAGGTAACGTTAGATTAGGTTAAGTATTATTATGTTGTTATTGGTCTGTACTATGCTGAATTTTGTGGCTGAGTCCAATACTATAATTATTGGATAAACTTGCATAAGGAAATGAACTATGTAGTATTGATAATAGTGAGATGTAATGATCATTAAGAAGGGAATATGATTAACCCCGTCGTCAGATAAAGATATGTACTTGGAACAATGACTAGGTCATTGTATAATCCGTAAAAGAATAACAACAATGTTGAATTTAAGTTTCAACCCTGTCACTAGGAACTTTGTTAATAATGCCATTACGCACATAGAACACATGTTGTAAGAAAAAAAAAAACTTTTCATAAGGGACCAAGCATAGAGTATAATTCATATGCTAGGAATTCAAAGAACATCCAGAGTAAGTAGTGTAGTTACGTATTCCCTATCAATTGTCGACAAATTAATAAGGAGATTAAAAAGAGGATAATAAAACAATATTAGTTTTTTTGTACATAAATTTAAATGTCATGAACTACTTCGTTACAAAATATTGCAAGTTAATTTACAATGATTTACAATATGTATACAGGACATCAAATAAATAGTGAATCTCAATTGTCATGTTATATGATGTTCCAGTTTCAACAATTGTGATTTCAGTAATCCAGTTAACAACAAATAAAATTAATTTTCCAAAAATCAACTTAATTTGTTTATATCATATTCTTTATAATCTTAGAGTCGTCATTGGAAGTGTCACTGCTGCATGTTCCTGGATAATTTAGAATGATACCGTTGCGCTAAGGATTTTTTTTCAATACATATACTGCTAACATATATACTGCTCTTTATTCAGTAACTAGCATATTTTTATCTTTTAATAATCGATAATGATTTTTTTTCTAACCCAGTGACGAAATCTAGAAATGTACGAGATGCATACATTCAATTAATTATTAAGTAATGTTACAAATTGGCGACCCAGCCAGGATTGATTTAATTTAACTAGAGAAAATTTAAATGTGGAGTGTACACTTCTGGTGAGACTGTAGTCGCTAGTAGATGAGTAAGCAAATGAGGTAAGTGTTTTGTGGACGTTATCCTCTCCCTTTATTGGTTTGTCTGTGGGTGTGTGACGGACGAAATTTTTATGAAATATATATGTTTATCGATTTTAGTGCTAGTGATATGGAACCAAAAGTTCATAAATGTTGTGAAAGGAAGAGGATTCCGAACAGTAGCGAATCCGTTGTTTGCGATAAATGTGAGGCAATCTTTCATGTGACATGCATAAAGTTGTCGGAACTAGAAGTTGAGTCAATAAGGCAAAATAATGATAGTTGGGTATGCCAGGAGTGTGTACTCGAAATTGATATTGGGGAAAGTTCTAGTGATAGTGTACAAAGTAATGAAGCAGGTTGCAAAACTGATAATGAAACTATTAGTGTCCCAGTTCTTAAGGAAACAGCGGTGAATATTCGTTCGGGACAAGAAAATTGTGATGCTGGAATTAATCGACCCTCAAGGGAAATAGTTAGAAGTCCACCTGAAATTGAAATTGGAGGGGGACCGCTGTTGGAAACTCTGAAATGTTTAATGGAAGGATTCCAGCAGAAATTGTCGAGAGATATTAGTTTGGTGCAGGCTGAAGTAAAAGCGAATATTCGGGAGTTGGACAAATCTATAAAGACGGAAGTAAAAACGGATATCAATTCTATAAAAGCTGATATAAGTTCTGTAAAGTCAGATATTTCGAATTTGAATGACAAAGTGTCAACCGAATTGTTAACAGTAAAGTCTGAAATCCAATTGGTTCAGTCACAGTTAACGGAAAATTTAAATGATGTGAAAGCTAAGTGTTTTGAAAATTTTGATATTGTTGTTGAAGATATGGGAAAAATGAAGGAGAATTTGTTAAATATTGAAAAAGAAGTTAATGAGAATATAGTTGCAATATCAGTAAATATGGAAAATAAAGTAAGTGTCTTAGTTAAGGATTTCTCTAAATTAAGTGTAGAAGTAAATACTATTAAAGAGAAGTGTGAGATAAATTGTAGTCAAGTAAAAGAGCAATGTAAAAATTTGCAAGAAGCAAATGAAAAGATGTCCGATCAGATAAAAGCTTTAGAATATGATACGATGAATGCGTTCCAAAAGAGTTTAGAAAAGTGTAGTGAAAAGGAAAAGAGGTTGGATAAATTAGTAGATCAGAAGGTACATGAAGTTAATAAGAAATGCGAGAATCTTATTAAAGAAAATATTGATAAGTTAGGAGAACGATTCGAGAAACTTTCATGTTGCTTAGATAAGCAGGAAAAACAGAAAGAAGGACCTATTATTGTTGATCCTCCGTCGGGTAGTAAACCTGAACATCGATGTAGTGAGTTAGGGAGATCGAAAGAGAAAAACAATGAGTATGAGACTCGGTTGAAAGAAATTGCAATGGATATAAGTAACAATAGCAGTAGCGCTTCTTCCTCAGTAGCTAATTCAGAACACGAAAATAATGAAGATGAAACTAGAACCTCGTTCTGTAACCGTAGAATTAGAAATCGTAATCGGCATGGTAGAGTACGCGGAATTAAGTCTGAAGTTCATAGAGTTAATAGTAATTCAATCTCTAGGAATGCGGAAAGACGAGAGGTTGGAGGAATTTCGGGAAATGAAACTAATAAAGATGATTCATCTGATATTATATCAGGCAGACGATCGGGAGACTACTTAAGAAATCTTCATCATTTCCCCAAGTTTGACGGGAAAACCTCAGGATCTGCTAGGATTTTCCTAGATGATTTATTACAAAGTATGAGTATGTACCGACTTAAGGAAAAGGATAAAAGGTACATAGTATCCTGGTGTCTCCAAAGATCTGCCAAGACATGGTATAGAAGTGTTGAAACTCGAATCCGAACTTTTGCAGATTTTCTCAAATTGTTTAAGTTACAATATATATCTCCGCAAGTAGAGAGGGCACAAAAGCGCCGTCTCCACTCACTGCGGTATGACAAAGCTAAATTTTCATCATTATCTGACTTCGTATGGTACATTATAGATACTTACCATTCGGTGGTGAGTTCACCCTCTGACCAGGAGCTTAAGGATCTAATTTTAGATTGCCTACCTGCAGAGGAGGCCAAAATATTTAAGTTAGGAACAGTTAACACTGTACAGGAATTAACTTTAAGATTGGAAGACATGGAAGGTCATCCTTCCAATTTGGAAAAGCAAAATCTAAATTATCTGAAGTCACCAATCAAAAGACCGACTATTAGACAGTCTGGAATTGAAAGGGGTAAGAAAGTAAAAACTGATAATGCTGTCCAGACTGAACCTATAAGAATAAACAAAAGATTTGGAAGGAGTAATTTTGGCAAAGACAGTAACAAATGGAAATTTGATCAAAACAAAAATTATAATAACCCTTCCAAACATCGAAATTGGAGTGATAACAGTAATAGATATGGTCCCAGTTATTCAAACTGGAGTCCTGGTTCGGGAGGTGGACCCATTCCACTGTCAATGGCGAATTATAACCCAGTTCCTCCACCATATTTACCTCCTCATACGTATGGAATAAAGTCATTCGGACATTATCCTGCAATGACTATGTTCAATTCATCACTACCAGTCCCAGTAATGACAACAGTAACTTCGGCGTTAAATCCTCCGTATTCGGCGGTAGGAATTAATTCCAGTAGCTCTAGTTATTCGTCAGTCGGAAATAACGGGAGATCGGAAAACATACCGAGCAGTCGCTCTTAGGGGAGGATGGCGTCTGCTCACCGGAATTTCCCTCCCCGAAAAAAGAAAACAATTGGAACAATGAAAATTCAAAAATCACATCAGAGCCGGTAAAGTTCATTATTTGTTTTGTCTTGAAAGATGACGAGGAAGATGATTGTACAATCCGCGGCAAAAAACCTGCAACATGAGCATATAAGTTTATTGTGAAATGACGAAGTCTTTTGCTCCAAAATAAGTGTGCACGGGAGGATGCCGAGTTTTATCCTGGTGTGATTCGTCCCACTTAGACGTTATGCTCATTCCCTGTGCTGTTAGGCGTAGTTTCACAATTAACTTACATCCTCATGTTGCAGGTTTTTTGCCGCTGATTGTACAAACGTTGAGATCTTTCCGTCACCCATGGTTAATTGTGAAGTAGGAGGAGTGCATGTGAATTGCATATTGGACACTGGAGCTGAGGTAAATCTTTTGAATTTAAATATTTGGTCGTCATTACAAAATTCTTTTCCCTCAGCAAAACTCAAACCGGTATCCAGAATGCAATTAAGTGCTTTCGCGGGTAAAGATAATTTCTCAGTTAAAGGCTCATTGGAGTTAACCTTAAATATTCAAGGAAGTTTATTTAACGTCCCTGTCTTTGTAGTAAAAGATATGAAAGCTGATTTATTACTTGGTTCACCATTCTTTATAAAATATAACGTAATTTTAGACAGTCAAAACAGAAAATTAATTTTGAAAAATGAAAAATCAGAAACAGTGATGTTAGATATTTCCTACCCAAAGATATTATTAGTACAATTGAATAATAAACACCAGGAAACTTCATGTGATCAGGAAAATCTATCCTTAGGAATTACTGATAGTAAACCCTCTGATAGGTGTAATATCCTGGCTTCTAAATCTAATGATTATGGTGAAATTTCGGAACATGAATTAGAGACTTATGTCAACGAACGTAAAAATTTGGACCATCAAACAAAAACCAAATTGCTGCAGTTATTAATTCGGTTTAAGCATTTATTTAACGAATATCCTAAACCTATTCGATGTGAGCCTTATAAAATTGAGCTCACAGATAATGAACCTGTTATAGGGAGAATCTATCCTGTGCCTCAGTCCATGCAAGCAGAATTTGAATCTGAAATAAAGAAGTGGATAGCATTGGGGATTGCTAAGGAAAGCCCGAGTAGTTATAGGAACCCAATCCATTGTGTACGAAAATCTTCTGGAGGAGTTAGACCCGTGATTGATCTGAGATTATTGAATAAAAAAGTCATTTCCCCAAAAATTCAGGTTGAACCGATTAACGAAATACTTACCCGAATTGCTGATGCAAAAATTTTTAGTTCGATGGATGCAACAATGGGATACTATGGGGTTAAACTCCACCCTGATTCATACAAGTGTACCAGCTTCATTTACTTGGGCAGACAATATGTTCTTTGTGTCCTTCCAATGGGATTAAAGTCTAGCCCAAGCATTTTTCAAAATATAATGAATTCATACTTTGGACTCGAGACCAGACATTTTGTAATTATATACCTTGATGATCTTTTATGTTTTAGCAAAAACATGGCAGATCATTTTGTTCATCTGGAGGAAATATTTAAAATTCTAGAGTTCGGAAATTTTGCACTGAATTTCAAGAAATGCCAATTCTTTCAAGAAGAAATTTTATTTTTGGGACATGTTATAAACGGAAATGAGATAAAACCCAATCCAAAACAAAACGAGACTATTAAGAATTTTCCAACACCGACGACTAAAAAGAAACTTAGATCATTTCTAGGATTGTTATCTTGGAGACGGAAATTTATACCAAATTTCGCAGCTTTAACTGCACCCTTGTTCGATCTTTTAAAGAAAAATAATAAATTTAAGTTAACTCCAGAGGTATTAGAATTATTTCAGCAATTACGGATATTGATAAGTGAACCACCTGCTATAAGTCAACCTGATTTTGAAAAACCATTTCATCTGTTCTCGGATGCAAGCTTTGAAAATTTAGCAGGCTACTTGGCGCAATATAATGAAACCGGAGATTTACTTATTATCGAATATGCGAGCAGGAAATTGAAATTATATGAAATTTCGTATTCAGTTTTTCAACTAGAATTGTTGGCAGTATTATTCCTGTGTGAGCATTTTTCTTATTACATACTAGGAAGAAAAGTCACAGTTCACTGTGACAATAGTGCAGTCACTTTTGCATTTACACTTCAAAATTTGGATCCTAGAACAACAAAAATTCTATTAAAGCTTCAGCGTTTTGATCTAAATTTCCAACATATCAAAGGAACAGATAATCAGATAGCAGACATACTCAGCAGAAATACTCCAGAAATTCCAAATGAACTGACACGTTATCGTATAAATTTTGTGATATATGATCAAGAAAATTGGTTTGGGTATCAGGAACTGGTGGATCTGCAATCTACAGACAATTACTGTCAGTTGCTAAAACAGAGACTAGAGAACGCTCCTGAGAATGCAGAAATAAAGTTAGTTAATAACTTAATATTTATTAGGAAATCTAAATTGAAACCTTGGCTGCTTGTAATACCCGTTTCCCTAACTAACAGGATTATTGCTCGTATTCATAACACAGGGCATTTCGGAATAAATAAATGTATGAAAGTAGCACAAAATTTATTCTTTTGGAGAAAACAAAGAAAGATGTTTACACAATATATTAAAAATTGTGAGCTATGCGCGAGAACAAAATTTTCAAATCAAATTGTGGCCCGAGAAGAACTCCATATTGAAGCAGATAAACCACATCAGAAAGTATGTATTGACATCGTAGGAAAGTTACCCGGTAGTTATGGCTATTATTTCATATTGTCGATTATTGATGTGTACAGCCGATTTGTATGCTATTTGCCATTGAAAACTGCAACCATAACAGAAATTATTAGAGTTCTTGATAAGGAGTATTTTTATATAATTCCTTATCCCAACCAAATTGTGTCGGACAAAGGTCCACAATTTATGTCTGAGAAGTGGAAAAAATATTGCGCAGACCATAAAATAAAACATATTCTAACAACCCCATATAATCCGAAAGCAAACGGGATCGTTGAACGGTCACACAGAGAGCTTAATCGGATAATCCGCTTAATGTGTTACAATAACCACACGAAATGGAAAGAAGTGTTGAAATTTGCACAAGATCTTCTAAATTATTCATACAATAGCAGCGTAGATAATACACCAGCAGAAATATTCATTTCATATTCGGCAACCAATAAATTCAGAGAAAATTTTCCATGGCCTTCAGAGTTAAAAGATACAGAAGATTCTAAAAGGTACATCCAAGTTCATCCCCGAATGCTAACGAAACGGAAGAGAAAATTACAATTGAAACAACCTAAGCCTAAAGAAATTCGTATAGGAGATTTGGTAATGACACGAACGCATTTCCTCTCAGATGCATACAAGAAAATTACACATAAATATATGCCAGTTTATAGTGGTCCATATGTTGTCACTGACGCCCAAAGAAATTACGTGGATTTAAAAGATGTGAATGGGAAGGAAGTTCCGAAACAAAATTTTTCAAATATAAAGTTGTTTGACTGTTCGGAAGAAAAAAAGAAGGAAATATTAAAAAATTTCAGATAGAAAAAAATTTAATTCTTGTAAGAAATAAATTTTTTTTAAGCCGCCAAAGAGGAAAAATGTTACGATCGTGCTTTCCACGAATCGTAACATTCCACTCAATAATTGTTATTAAATGTATGTTATTGTTAATTTTTGCTTGTTTACTTTTAAACATTATTCGTTTAAATACGATATTTATGTACAAGGGTACATGTTTACAATATGTTCGTTTTGAGTAGGCTTATATTGTTATCTCGATTGTGAATAATAGTGCGTAATAAAAATTCATTTAAATAAGCGAATATTTTGATATAAACACCAGTAATTATTAACAACATTAAAATTTAGGAGGGATATAGCCTTTTCTTTTGTTTAAAAACCGAAGTAGAACAATATAGAATTTTGTATAATATGATGACAATTAAATGTGACGGATGTAAACAAACATTACGTATTACGCCTAAATCCGATCTGTTTAATATGTAAAAATTTAGTCATGCACGGCAGTAAAGCAACAATTCTAAGAAATAACGGGCATAATAAATTTTTATTACATTTTAGATGAATTACGAGAGTAAATTGAATCAGTTTTGTAGTATTTTGAAACTTACCTTTTGGTTTATCGTACATAACTTCAATAAAAACGAGTCATGTTTATAATCAGATAACAGGATGGACTACGTGAGTGGAAAGAATAAATAATTTTTCAAAATGAAAATCGTGTAATTAGAAATGAATATAGAGAGTAGTTTTCTTTTAATGAGAAAAGAATTTAAGTATTAAAATTAATGGGATTAAAGTACTCTAAAATTTGTTTATAGATGTAAACATTAGTCTGCTCCGAGAGGGCACGATGATTTACGGGGTGTTACGATGTGAAGATTTGAAGAAGCTAGGATCGTGCAATTAAGTGTCAACAAAATTAATTAAAATTTTGTAGCAGAAGAAGCTACAATAGAACTATAAAGTGATAAAAAGTAGTTGCAGAAAATATATACTGCATTTTAGACGTACCTGGTAAGGAGAGCACAGGTAATGAGATTGACATTCCAAATAAGTTATTATCTAAATTCGAACATAATAAAGGAGACATTATAATAAATCCTGCTTCACCTGATCGATTATTATTCCCAAATGAACTTAATTAAATGTTTTTTTATAAGTGACTGTCAGTATATCCGTTCTGGTTACGTTGAAGTTATAATGCATTATTATGAGTAAGTAATTTGTCTTCGTCCTGTCACACAAACACAGACAAGCTATGAGGGGGGCGTGTCCTAACTTGTTTTGCTTCAAATGTTGGATCCATCTTTATTATTGAAATTTATAGTTAACCAGACGTGGAATATGACTTCTTTTGGATTATGTAAATATTTGGGTTAAAATGAACTATTTATCCACGCTATTTCGATATGAATTAGCTACTGAAGACTGATAGCGTTTAAGCCATTAATAAAAACAATCTTAGGCAGTTGTAATTAGCTGGAAGCTAATAATCATAAAACAATCAGTTAAATGAATACGGAAATAAACAAATAAGAATATCTCATTTGCTATCCTGTACTCAATCTGGATGATGCCTATGCTTTGGTCCTTAAATATATGCATAGTTAATTTCCCTATTGTTATCAACACTAATGAATATATCAATTATAGGATTAAGTTAGTTAGATTAGGGTAGGTAACGTTAGATTAGGTTAAGTATTATTATGTTGTTATTGGTCCGTACTATGCTGAATTTTGTGGCTGAGTCCAATACTATAATTATTGGATAAACTTGCATAAGGAAATGAACTATGTAGTATTGATAATAGTGAGATGTAATGATCATTAAGAAGGGAATATGATTAACCCCGTCGTCAGATAAAGATATGTACTTGGAACAATGACTAGGTCATTGTATAATCCGTAAAAGAATAACAACAATGTTGAATTTAAGTTTCAACCCTGTCACTAGGAACTTTGTTAATAATGCCATTACGCACATAGAACACATGTTGTAAGAAAAAAAAAAACTTTTCATAAGGGACCAAGCATAGAGTATAATTCATCTGCTAGGAATTCAAAGAACATCCAGAGTAAGTAGTGTAGTTACGTATTCCCTATCAATTGTCGACAAATTAATAAGGAGATTAAAAAGAGGATAATAAAACAATATTAGTTTTTTTGTACATAAATTTAAATGTCATGAACTACTTCGTTACAAAATATTGCAAGTTAATTTACAATGATTTACAATATGTATACAGGACATCAAATAAATAGTGAATCTCAATTGTCATGTTATATGATGTTTCAGTTTCAACAATTGTGATTTCAGTAATCCAGTTAACAACAAATAAAATTAATTTTCCAAAAATCAACTTAATTTGTTTATATCATATTCTCTATAATCTTAGAGTCGTCATTGGAAGTGTCACTGCTGCATGTTCCTGGATAATTTAGAATGATACCGTTGCGCTAAGGATTTTTTTTTCAATACATATACTGCTAACATATATACTGCTCTTTATTCAGTAACTAGCATATTTTTATCTTTTAATAATCGATAATGATTTTTTTTCTAACCCAGTGACGAAATCTAGAAATGTACGAGATGCATACATTCAATTAATTATTAAGTAATGTTACATGCGAGTTACAGATATCAACTGATCTTGACTAAACAAGGCATGGAGATAGATATTGACCTTTATATATCACGCGAGCTACAGAACTTATCCGATCTTGACTAAACAAGGCATGGAGATAGATATTGACCTTTATATATCACGCGAGCTACAGAACTTATCCGATCTTGACTAAACAAGGCATGGAGATATACATTGACTTTTATATCGTACGCGAGTTACAGAACTCATCCGATCTGGACTAAACAAGGCATAGAGATAGACATTGACCTTTATATCGTACGCGAGCTACAGAACTTATCCGATCTTGACTAAACATAAGACATGGAGACAGATAATGACTTTTATATCGTGCACGAGCTACAGAACTCATCCCGTTTCCTCCCACTTTCTTCATTCCACCATTTCACTCATCTCTCATCATCACCGTCTCCTTTAGCCTAACCGGCATGACCATGGGACGTAAAACTTAAAGATAATATAATCATCCGTTCTTGACCAAACAGGCATGGAGATAGATATTGACTTCTATATCGTGCGCGAGCTACAGAACATATCCGAGCTTGATTAAACAAGGCATGGAGGTAGATATTGACTTTTATATCGTACGCGAGCTACAGAACATATTTGGTCTTCACCAAACAAGGTATGGAAGTAGGCAATGACTTTTATATCGTTTGCGAGCTACAGAACATATCCGATCTTGACCAAACAAGGCATGGAGATAGATATTGACTTTTATATCGTGCACGAGCTACAGAACTCATCTGATCTTGACTAAATAAGGCATGGTGGTACGCACTGACTTTTATACCGTACGCGAGCTACAGAACTCATCCCATCTTGACTAAACAAGGCATGAAGATAGATATTGACCTTTATATATCACACGAGCTACAGAACTCACGCAATCTTGACTAAACAAGACATGCAGGTAGACTCTGACTTGCTTAGTATGCACGTGAAATATTTTAATATGTTCGCGAGTTACGAGCTATCGAAGTTGATATTTGGGTTTAGTCAAATTTTCGCAAAGAAGTTTCACTATCCTTTACTTAGAACAAGACTCATGGAAAATACATTGAACGAACCTTTTTAACTTGCAGCGTATACTTAATAAAGATTTGCTAACATCTATGAAGGACGATTTTTTATTCGATTGACAAACTCATTACTAGTTGAAAATTGCTCATCGTTATTTATTAATGATAATAGTTTCAAGAAATGTTAAGTGATCCGGAAATTACATTTTCTAATTCTTATAAGTTCCAGCCCTCCTCGCTGGTCTAGTGAAGCTTTTGATACACGAGATTTTGGGTCAAATTTCGGATGGGAGAGCACTGAACTAACTACTGTATTTCAGATCGCAATTTAAACTATAGGTCTCATCCTGCATAGAGTCGTTGCTAACACAGGATATAAATACACAAATCAATCACACTTTCAATTGTACAATGTTCTTTGTCAGGTTGGTAGCATTGTATAACAGTGCATCGTTTGAGGTTTATACTTTTGCTCAAACATTTCAGAACAAAACTGATGTCTGCAAATTTGGTATTTTTTTATAGTTTATTTTTTTTTTCTTGTAATTTTATCCTCTTGGATATACTCTTTCTTATTTATTTTGTGTTAGACTGTTTCAGTGTAAAATGGTTTAAGATTTATGTTTGACATTTTTGTAAGTAAATATATAAATTTAGAATTCCAATCTATACATAAAAAAGTCCTTTGATGTCTGTGACTTTGTACCTCTTGAACCACGCGATCGACCCCAATCAAATTTGCCACAAAGCTGAGGTTCAGGCCTAGGATGATATTTTATCATTTCACTTTGACTGTACAAGTATGGGATGGGAAAGGGGAGATATTTAAGAATAATCGGAAATGGCCGATATTAGTGTCGAATCCATAGTTTTCGAGGTCGCTAAGACGAACAATGACACATCCGATGCCGTTTCTTAAATCCAAATTCACGGCTCTATGTTTCAAATGAAGCTTATTCTCCCCGTGCAAAGAACAGGTATTCTGCTAGCATTAACCAAATGAAAAGTTAAAAATTTCACTTCTCATTTTATCTGAATTCACGAATATAAACAAGAGTGTACGAAGAGTTTATGAAAACATGCACAAATAAACTCCAGGAGGAGCTTGACATTTCATACTAAAGTTTATGTATGGTACCAGGGTTCGATCCCCGAAGGAGTACATGTAGTTCGGATCACACCTTCAACTATAGGCCCAGGTTTTAAAGTAATAGTCAAGAATTTTAAGATAAAAATTCTAAATCTACAAAAGTAAATATAGAATCTGGTAACAAGAATCACTATAAGATTTCAAAACATTAAAATTAAACAGAAAGTGACAACAATGAAAATCTCTGTGTACAATATAATTCCATAGGGTTCTCCAAACTCGAAAAAAAAAGTTTTACCATAAATTCTGATACAAGTCTTTTATTGAAAGTCTACGATATTCATATAAGTATTTTAAATTTCCTTTATGTAGCCTTGACTGGCTGTGTTGTCAACACATCAATCATTTTACGAAATGTTTGTTAATGGACTTCACACACAATCAATCACTTCATAAAACATTCGTCATTGCCCTCTACATAGTCCCTATTTCTCCGTAACCATTCATTATTGACAGTGTGAAGGTCTCTAAGTTTTTTATTTTTTAATTAACTTTTTAAATACTGATATTAATGTATAGTACAATAGAATGTATAGTCCAATAGGACTCACAAATAGTCGACTACCTGGAGAAACGAAATTAAACACATTTCCTAAATTGTGTGTATGTTCGTGTTTCTCAAATTCTTGATGACTACTCAAGCATTATGGTTACATAGAATTTTACAAAAGTTTTCATTCACTTTTCACAAAAATGCAGCTAAATACAATCATAAATTAAGCTTCGGCCCAATTACAAAGTAACTATGGCAGAAGAATAAACACACTGAATCTTTCGGAATTAATGGCAAACAATTCAAGGGGTTCAAATGTACATCCTGTCTAGAGATGCAAAAAAGCCGGCTTTTTTGAATCGATAGTTTTTTTCACATAAAAAGCCGGCTTTTTTGGAAAAAAACCGAGAATTTTGGAAATTTTGGCTTTTTTCATTTTCATGATTTTTCTATCCAAATAGCTTTCTTATAGTATATTCTATAGTTAGATAAGATTTCCACGACCTGAATGCCATATTTAGCTCTGTAATTCACCATCAAGATGGATGGAGCACATATTTTACGAATTAAAGCTAACATGAAGAATGTAGTATTTGAGGGCAATTTTACAGGTTATTTAACTTTATTTTAACTTTTGAGTTATCGACATTTTTTTCCTTCTCTAGATCATTTTAGTTTGTTATCCGTGTTTCATTTCTAAGAGCTTAGTACTCCAGCTTCTAGCACGAAAGTTAAACTTACGTTTTTCTATATATCCGTCAAAGCATACGTTTTTCAATATGTCCGTCAAACCGTATTTCCACATTTCTGTTATACTGTAGTTGTGCAATGATTTAGCAATAATTTTCCAGATACAACCTTGAATACCAATTTATACAAATAATCAATAGCGGATTTAGAAAAGTACTTTGGGAGGGGTTTCTCTGATTGTTTCGTTTTCTAAAAAGTCCTAATTTTATTTGGGAGCAGCTTGAAGTTTATGAGTACAGGCATAACTAATATTTCGTTTCGTTTATATGTTTAGCAATAATCTTCCGGATACAACCTTGAAGATCATTTTATACTGAGAATCAGTCGCGAATTTAAAAAAAGTGTTTTGGGAGGGGTTTTCTTACTACTAATGTTTAGTTTTTCTAAACATTCGTAATTTTTATTTGACGGGAGCTTAAAGTTTATGAGTAAAGGCTAACTAATAGATATTTCGTTCGTTTTAGACATTCCACAACTTTGGAGAACAGGCTTCAGTCCGAAAGACCGATCCTCTAACCTTCGCAAAACCGTCACTGCTGGTAATTAGTAATAATAACGATTTAAAAACAATAAGAAAGGAAGTCGGCCAACTCCTACACTCCTAGTCGGCCAGTACACGCACTATTTCTACATTCTCAGATGGAATGAAGGAAGGCTTTGTCAGAATGGTCGAATGCTGGGTTGAATCCCGGACTTCCCGATAGAAGCGCAAAAGCCAACCACTCAGTCACGTTTGTTGTGCAGTTGTATTTAGCTTAACTTAAATATATTCCGTAGTCTTTTTTTTTTTTTTTTTTTTTTGGTTCCGTAATGATATGTTGAATCCCTCTTGTTAAAAATTCAGAAACCTTGAGGACTGGGTAAACCGTGATGGTGGTCAAGGGCGCCCATGTTGTGGTTTCCAAGGACGGGCAAGTATAAGCGACGTTTCAAAAATAGTTTCAAATTTTGCTGTAACTAATGTAAAAATCCTATTGAATTTTCAATATTCTGAAGTACATTTTTCTCTAGGGGGGGCAAGCGTCCCCTTAACCCCCCTGATGGGCGCCCTTGATGGTGGTTATAAAAAACTTGACTGTAGAATTTCAAGAATATACAGAACCATGTGCAGCCTTTAATTGTATCATACAAATCTAAGTATTTCTCTTATGTTTTATTTTAATCTTATTTTGTTTCAAAAAGAGGGTATGGAATATTTTGAAGTAAAAATACTACATAAATTTTGCTAGTTATTTGTGTATTTTTTGAAAGAAGTTTTTACTCTTAGGGTTGGCTCGTTTACACCAGCTTTTTTTTTAAAATTACTGGTTTAAACTAAAAAAAATTAAAAGAACAAAAATGCGAATCGTGTGAACTTCATGGTGACGTTTCACATGTCAAACCATCTGCATTAGTCTTATTTCCTTTTCACCTTTTAATCAAGGTGTCCCATGTTCAATTCTCGGTCGAACCACAACCCTTTTTTCATGTGTAAACCAAGTTCTCTTTCGGATGTCACTTTAAGCGAAAGTCTTCTCCTTGATAACCACGGTATTACGTAAGGATGTTAAGCCTAAACATACAAAACGAAACCAAATTATATATTTCTGCATGCCTGTTGTTTTATAAAGAAGCAAAGGTTGCTTAAATATATTGATTAAAATTGGTAAAATTTATCGATTGCCTACTTAGCTTCCAACATTAGCTTGGATTGGACTTTCAATGATACCTACATACTAAATTTGTAATTTAATACCTCAGTTTTAGAAAAATAAACACACTGCTGAACAAGACTGCACTTATTTAATATAAAAACACATTTACACGTGACGTTTCGATCTTCTATCCAAGATCCTCATCAGACGTACACTCACGTCTGATGAGGATCTTGGATAGAAGATCGAAACGTCACGTGTAAATGTGTTTTTATATTAAATAAGTGCAGTCTTGTTCAGCAGTGTGTTTATTTTTCTGATTTTATTCGTAAGACGTTGACTATGATTGTGTGTCACTCAGTTTTAGCGTACTGATTATAATACGTTGACCTTTAAATTTTACATGCAAATGAAATTTTACAGGATTTTCCTGTTATTGTTTTACATTTAAAAGAATGACGGGATTTTCCCGATGGCTAGGGCGAAAGTTTCTCAATTTAAGAAATTTACTGACCGGACTTCTTTAAGCTTATGGGACCTCTTCCAGCATAACCCCGTTGTTGAATAATAACACCAAGGCGAAACAAACTTATTTCTGTGAATATGTAATATAAATACATAAAGCAAAATATCTAAATCAAAAAACCTGGTTTAAACCCCAAAAAAGCCTGGTTTAAACTGCCCCCCCCCCCAAAACGGGTTTTTGGCATTTTCAGAAACAACCATGGTTCTTGCCAGCTCTGCTTACTTTTGTATAGATATAGGAGGTTAAAATGTGTTTATTATATACATTGGTTAATCCTTTGGAATTCATAATGTAAAAATGTTGAAGTAAAATTGTTTAAAATATCTTTTCGAAATTCATGGTTTACTTTCGAGGTTTTATATTATTATCGGCATCAACCACTAATTAAAAGACTTTCTGTGTTATAGAGAAGCGAAACAAAGTCTGCTTTATGGATTTAAAGCAGAATTTTGAAAAAAGCCCAAAATTTCCCAAGCAAAAAAGCAAAGCAGAAAAAACCGAGTTTTTTTCCAAAAAAGCCGGTTTTTTTCCGAGCCCTTGCATCTCTAATCCTGTCTCAAAGTATCATCTTTCTTCTATGTGAGAATACATGATACTACTTCCTACTGCACGGATTCAAATGAGATAAATGATATTCAAAACTAATATTATCCCCATCAAAAATATGTACCACTATTTACGTTAAGAGTACGTATAGAAATAAATTATAGCTTAAGTTACTTTTTTTTTTTTTACACGGACCACTTGCCTGAGTCTTTTAAGAAATCTCTTCTATCATATACGGTAGTCAGAGCGATATTAACCATAGATTGAAATTTTACGGTTTAATATTGCAAGGAGCTCAGATTTAGATTCAACATTGAGAAAAATTTATTTGTTTAACACATGGAAATCAAATTAAAATTTTTAAATTATCACGGACCATGTAATAATAGTAATGATGATTAGTTTAATATTTAAGTTTAGTCACAACGCTACTCATCACACTTATTTGCCTCATTAAACCAAACAAAACAAATAAACAACCCATGTTAAACACACACACACCCACATAAAAAACTTTTTTAGTTTGTACCCACGATTAGTTACTTATCGCATTCATTCTCAAAGTACACCGAATACAGATATTATAGAATAATCGTCGTGAGATTTAATCTTAAATTAATTATTACTGATTTTTAAAGCATTATATCTGACAGTAAACTACATAAAATATCATATAGTAAAAGTTTGTAAGAAAATACTTACATTTGTTTTTTCTCTATAGCTGACAGCAGTCCAACATGTTTCAAGAGAGCCACCAAAAGAATCCGTGTAACCCTTTCCAACAACGGTTCATCCTCCATTTCACACAAATCTAAGTCCAAAGATCTTGCATGTTCCATTAAATCACTATACACTGTTGAGGTACAATGGGGAGAAAATGCTATTTCTAGTGCTGTTTTGATTTCATTTGATAATGATAATTTTGTGACAGAAACGTTAATAATTTGTTGAATATCTTCTGATCCCAATAATACAGCATTTGTTATGTCTGACACGGATTTCACTGAAATGGGAAAAAGTAGACATGACGTGATCGAATAATCACTATGTAGAATTAGTTAATCTCTATGATCAGAAAATACTTACATGCATGGTTTACATTGAAATTCTGATATTGATTTCCCTGACTTTCCATGACTAAGTAACTTTTTCCTGATCGAAGATATTATCATTTATGGTGATGTATAGAAAAACAAATTTTTTTAGTCAGCTCCCACCGTTCTCATAGCACTCCAACGGTCTCTTTTATTAACTTTTTAAAATCAGTACAAGCTTGCTTTCTTACTGCATTAATATGAGTAAAACTTACTGTATTTAGAATACAATAAAACATTAGTACAACATAATAATTATACACTAGCGTAATATCTCGGCATTCTGAATACATTCATACATATAAACAAAAATAAAAATGAAATCTTTCAGTTTAGCGTCCCACGATTATGTCTCTTTGGCTAAGGGAGACGAATGATTATGGCAAGTGAATGATGATGGAAAAATTGGTGGAATGAGAAAGTAGGAGGAAACGGAAGTACCCCGAGAAAACCCACAAACACGATGTTGTCCATCACAAACTTACTTGGCCGGGATCGAACCAGGGACCCCACGCACCAGAGGTAAATGCTCTGCCACTGAGCCACCGTTACCCCCTATAATCATAAACAAGTCATCATCATCATAGGTATTCTGCCTTTATTGGTCTTTCTAACATTTATTTTCATCCCATATTCTTCAAAGCCCTTTCTCATTTTTTCTAACATTTTATTGATTTTCTTTTCAGATTCTGCAAGAAGCGCCATATCATCTGCAAATCTTATGCATCTAATCATTCTACCTCCTACCGAAATGCCGTCATCATCATGTAGGCTCTTTTTCACTATCTCTTCTAGATAGATATTAAATAAAGTTGGCGAGAGGCAGCATCCTTGTCGAACTCCCCTTCCAATTGCACTCTCTTCCGTCAGTTCTTCCCCTATTCTAACACTTACTTGTTGGTTCATGTATAAGTTTCTTATGAGTCTTCTATCTTTCCATTCCAACCCTATCTTTGTCAGAACTCCCAACAACAATTCCCAATTCACGCGGTCAAAAGCCTTTTCTAGATCAATAAATACAACATACACCTCTTTCATATGTTCTCTTTTTGCTGCCAGCAAACTAGGGAAAATAGAGTGGTGGTTTCCCGTTGCCTTCCACCCCGCAGTATCCCAGCCATTAAAGTCACTCTGACCATGCCTGGGACTAATGTCCAAGTTGCCGTACCAATCACTATGATTTCCGCCAACTTGGCTACTGGAGAACTGCTGCCTTCTCCCAGAACACTCTTTCATAAACAAGTAAACATATAAATTGATCTCTCTCTTTATTATCTACAACCAAGAAACCTAACCTATTTTCTTTTTCTAAATTTTTTTATTTAATTTTTTATTCTTTCAAATATTTAAGATTTAATACTTACCAGTGCTTCTCAAGTTTCTTTATTTCTAAACATCTTTTTAATCCATTTTATCATAATCTTTTTTGAATTTGCATTGATACTTTGAGGTGTTCTTCATATCTTCTGTGAGCTCCTGTAGTGCTTGTTAACATTACTTGAGTAATAGGAACACACTGAATACTTCTGTAAAGTCTGATTGTACTTTCCCTGACTCTTCTGTGAGATATAGCCATTTCCACGACTTTCAGGGTTAAGTGAACCCTGGTGCATATATAATCTAGGCTAAGTTTACATGTAAGCATTACAATAACTAAATATCTATTCCTTAGAAAAAATAAATTAAGTATTTTATTTTATCCCTTCTTGATTATAATGTTAAGATATAAATCCTGAAACAAACTAATCCCTATTAAAGTAATTTATCCACTAAGATGTTAATTTCAAATATTTGCCCTGACAGGAAACATCTGCATATTCAGAAGAAAAGAAACGTGAAAAACCACAAGATACCAACATTATTGTATTAAACCCTGGTCCGTCTGTTGAGAAACACTAATTCAGACATACAGTAGAAAATGAACCATAAATCTGTGATGTTACTTCGACGAGATTTATATCAATGCCAATATACCAGCAGCGGGAGACTTGGTGGCTCAGCGTAAAGTGCTCATCTGCCGAAACAAACTGACGGTTCGACTCTACTCCATGTAAAAAGGTTGTGAGTAATACCGTGACCATGGTATTCTTTGGTTTTCGTTTATTTTCCCTCACTTTATTCCACCAACTCTTTTATCATCGTCCATCTGCAATTATCATTCGTCTTCTTTACCCTCAAGACATAATTAGCTTTGGAAGTTTTACTTAATTTTATTTTTTATAGTATTAGGTCAAACTTTTCAGTGCCGGTCACTTTGTCAGTAAGAAATATATACTATTATACGTAGTGTAACGCATATTATTACTTACCAATATCGTCTGCTGCTCCTTCAAGTCCCGATGAGAACAATTTATTATTGAGCCAATGTATGGTTTCTCTCTCATCTTGTGTAAAAATGTCTCCCATTAGCATTCCACCTAAACAGCGTCCAACTAGGAGGCTACATGTTCTCTCCAAATCAACCAACCACAACCAATAAGGTTCAGCCATTTCAACAAGTTCTGACGGAGTGGGCGTATTCGCCTCTGTAATATAAACACATATTAATGTTTGATTGTATGGCACATCGAAGCTGATTTTAACAGTGTATGCATTTGTATTTTAATTGTATAATACATGCTCGTTTAAAAATATAGTAATTCTCACTTCAACTTTTGAGAGTCCTAAATTCAGACCATGTAATAGGTGCTTCTGAATGGGGCTGTACAATTTTACCATTTTCATCTTATATTCTGGCCGACCCATCGTTTCAACAATTTTTTTTGTCCTACTATTTTTAATATTTATCAATGATAAATCATTACGGAGTTGGACTGTTCGACACAAGTATCGACATCTACAGTAATTCGTTCAGAAAAAATGAAAACTGCGTATTGGCAATACTTGTGCATCTCATACCAGCGTCTGTTTTGTTTGCATTAATTAGTATTTGATGGTTTTGGTTCCTAATGTCCGGTATTTGCCATCCCTATTTCACGTTTTTGTCTCAAATTCTATCATAGGTAGACTTACAAAGTTTAATTGTGTTATTTCTTTGTCACTCAAAATCTCTATATTTTTGTACTACGAGGCTGAGGATCTTCGGAATCGATGTTTTACAAAAAAATATTTGGAACAGAAAGAGACTGAAAAAAAAAAAAAAAAGAAAAAAAACAGGTAAACGAAGGAAGCTACACAAATGCAGCTCGAGGTTACTGAATATCATAAGGATAATACAATCAAGATGCCTAAGAAGGGCACAAGGTGTGTATACCAAGAAGATGAGAGGGTAATAAAGCAAGATCTTCGAAAAGTGGATAATAACAATCCAAACTGGATTGACTCCGTGCATTATTGTGATGGTTTGCAACCTTTCCTAACTGATGACACACTTTACCCACAACCTCGTGACACATTTCTTTGATGTTCTATTATTAAGAACATAATTATAATAGTGAAAGACTACGAATTTTTATGAAGTAGTACTGTAGTACTGGGCAGTGTTGCTGCCATTGGAGGCGTTGACTTGCACAGTCTGTCTCAAAATTGATTTGAATTAATTAGTAAATGGTTCATGATTTTTTAATTTTAAAATTTCTGACACACTAAGCGACACACCGGTTGGAAACCACTGCATTATTGAATCCAATGGCAAGTTTTTGTTTGTGTGGCAATATATCTCTGGGTGAATGTGTAAGGAGCTACGGTAAAGCCAGATGAAAAGGTAAACTGTGATTCCAATATTTCTTAACGTGCCTCACATTCATATTAAAAGGAGAAAGTACACATGAACCTTGCTTTGAAAACCCTATACTCGAATCCATAGGTGGAATTGTATATTACAGATGTGTGTATTTTCTGTCAGATCTTTAAATCTAAAAATCCTATTTTTAAAAAGAGTGCTAATGAAGCATTTCTCAAGCTGTGATCCTCACGGTATGCCCTTCTGGTCCTATTTAGGTTGAACATTTATCCGGACAGAAAAAAAAAAAAAAAAAAAATGAAGCGAAGTGTTTACCACACACTATAGCTGAGAGCCTCAAACAGGTAAAGATTTTATAAATCCTAATAACTTATATAGATGTATTATTATAAAATATTTCTGATAGCTTTCAATTACAAAAAAAAAAGTCAACATGAACTTTTCTCTTTTAATACTAATATAAAATTAAGGGAACTTAAATTAATACTATTTTTAAAATAAGTATACCAGTATAGTAGTATATTCTCAAAAGTTAATACATACGAGGGGAAATCAAAAATAACACGGATTTTCTGATAAAAAGCCTGGGCTTTTTTTGTTTTTGGAATACAACTTTTTATTTTCAAATACAACTTTAATCTCCTTCAAAGTACTCTCCATTAGTACTAACGCACTTGTCAGAACTTTTATTCCATTGTTGGAAGCGCCTTGCAAATTCGGTCTTTTTGATTCTTGCTAGCGCCGTCGTGACATTGCGTTTGCGTTTGACTTCGTCGACATCGGCAAAACAATTTCCTTTGAAGTTCCTTTTCAACCGACGGAATAGCACGAAGTTTGCGGGAGTCAAATCTGGCAAACAGGGCGTGTGGATCGTTTGTGACTGTGTCTTTCATTGCATGACAGGCTTCCATGTGACGATTCCTTTGCTCTTTGGTGAGAAGTCTGGGCACAAACTTAACAGCCACTCGTCATATTTCCAAATCGTCGTGAAAAATGCGCTGAATGGAGTTCCAGGATAACTCGGATAAGTCTGCGAGTTGACAGCTTGTTCTTCGTCGATCTTTCCTGATAAGATTACAAATTTTGACGATGTTGTCCTCGGTTCGCGCACTTGAAGGACGACTAGAACGGGGCAGATCTACAATGGCCATTTTCCCTCTAAAACCGAGCAAACGATTTGTACACTGCACTTTACTGACAGCATGTTCCTTGTAAGCTGTTCTCAACATCATAACAGTTTCTGCTACATTCTTACCGAGTAAAAAACAAAACTTTAGAGCCGCGCGTTGTTCGTGAGAATCTGCCGTTTCTTCGTGTCACAGTGCACTACAGACACACACACAGAACTGTCAGAGAAACCACATGTGTCGTTACTGGTTGATGCCACTTGGCATACTGATTCAGGAGAGGTCTTCCCACAGTGTTCTAGCGGCGCAACCATGTACTACACGTATACGATGTGCAGGGCTAGATTCCGGCTTTTTTGGGTTCCCCTCGTACGTAACTGTATGACATGTGAATCCTATATAACACGTCTTGGGAATGCTTGATAATGCAGCTAGATCATATCTTGAAGTCTGTCTCCAGTGGAGTGTTGCGAAATTATTTGTGTACAAAGTGGACCATCAATACATAGTTCAAGAAAGCAAAACTCATTAATCATACCTAATCGGGTTAAAGATTTGAAGGAAGGACGCGGCAGGACACCTAGGTTATCATATGCATTATTTGCATTTAATGAATGATAACGACAAAGTTAAAAAATGACGGTGTGTATAGGTTGTCTCCGAATAGTAAACACTGCAGAAATTGAGTCTTTCTCTTTAAAAATCAGAATTGTTCTCCTTTCAGTCACAACGTCAACGTAATTTTATTATCAAAACAAGCTGCTTCATTTAAATAAAATACTTCTCTCATTATATGAAAGAACCTGATAGATTCGATTGTAGCGGCTGCAGCTGTCTCTCTTTTGGACACTTATTATACAAAGAACTTTGAAACCACATTAATGCTTTTACATATTCACTTTCAAAGCACTTATACGTATGAACTTTTTCACTCCTCCTTAGCCTGAAATAAAATAATTAAAATAGGTTAAAGTACAATTTAATTGTTTCTACTCTCTCTCTCTCTCTCTCTCAAAAAAAAAAAGTTTGTATACATATTTACCTGAAGCACTATCACTGAATTCCTTTTCGAAAACAAGTCCTGGAGGTAACATACGATTTAATTTGTCCATTGGAGACAAAATGGATAACAAATTAAACAATAATGGCTGGACACAAGGCACAGGAAGCAGCAATAGAGAATGCAAGATCTTCGAAAGCATTGCTCCTGCTGCAGAATCATGAACGGCACCTTTATTCAAGAAAAAAAAATAATAATAAAAAATTATTAATACAAAAGCAATGCAACATATCAAAAAATGAAACAATGCATCACATGACATATATATATATATATATATATATATATATATATATATATATATATATATATATATATATATATATATATATATATATATAGGGTGTCCGAGAAATCCTTAATCATTTCTGGGAAGGTGCAATTGAATTTAAATGAAGTCAGTTCGACATGACCACCCTCCATATTCAAGCAGAATTGCGATCTCTCTGCGGTGCAACCTGAACACACGCTGCAACATTGCTGGGGTAATTGTGCGCATCGATGCCGAAATGCGTTCACGCAGGTGCGCCAAATCCCTAATCTTCACCTTGTACTCCTGAAGATTTCGGTGTGATTCTGTTGACTTACGGTATCTTCTTTGATATTATAAACATTTGATTTGAATTCAAGTACTCTTACCCAGAAATGGTTTGGGACTTCTCGGGCATCCTATACCTATTACAGACGAAACACAAATATACAGATGGTATGAAATCTAGTACACATTTCACTACTTCTCTACATGCCCGTATTTTACCAATGAACATTTTAACACTTTTCTCCTCCGGAAAAATTTTGACAGTAATCGAAATAGAGAAGAGGTTAGATCAGTGTATTTGACGGAAGTTTCTGAGTTGTTTAGGTTTTTCTATTAACGAATATCTAAATACATACATTTAAAATTTACTAGTATTTACATTTACAATAAACTGTTGTTTTCTTTTAGCTTTAAAGAAAATTTAAATAAGAAATCAGAAAATAATAAAACTTGAAAGTATGATTACTTAATAAAGTTACGTTATTATACACAAAAGAAGGAGCAAAAAGAAGATAGCTACTACAATTCTGGATTCGATCTACGATGCTAGCACAAATATTTTTGATTTCACATTCATACTCCATACTGAAGAATTACATAGCCTCATTGCTGAAGACGGATGTTAAATCTTCTATTAGGAGAGAAAGTATTATTATTATTCAAAATTTAAAAGAAAAGAATATGAACTGAACTTGTTCCGCAGTTATAAATGTAAGTATTAACCTCAATATGTATTTCTAATTGAAGATGCAATTCCTTCTTAAATTAGATCAACGATTTTCGTCACAATCCTGTTGCCTTCGTCTCTTAAAGCTACGGTCACGATTTTTGAAGAATAGGTTTCTCGTCACATTCTACAATATTGAAGGATTCATTCACACTGAATCAAAATACAGGGTGATTTTTTTTTTAAAGTCGCGGATTTCATTTGGGTCTAGAATTTCTAACTGAGGTCTGATTTTCATGCGGTTTGTGGCAAATGATCAAGGAAGGATGGGAGATTTATGGGACTATGTTTACTGGTTTAAATTCATCCGGGGTAATATCGGCCAAGGCTAAAGGAAAACAGCAAATATTCGCCAGTGTACCGTACAATTGGAATGAGATGCAGTGCGGTGTTGATATTTAAGTTTTCTTCGTTAGATGGCAACCTCGTCAAGTCAATAAGAAACAGGAAACTGGGCCGTTGTTTTAGGAATTGTGCTGTACAGTTATATGCTACTGTGTAAGTATGATCAGGAAGCAGTGACAATAGTGTATTCTTTGGAGCAACATGAGTTTATCGTTAAAAGTTTTTGGAGAACGGAATCTGTTGTTGTTACGCAAAGGGCATTTACAAACAAATTTGTCTCACGTTCTGCCCCAGACAGGAACATAATATGGTCGCTAGTGAAACAATTAGAAGAAACAGGATCGCTTCTGAGTGAGACAAAGAAGCATCGGACCACCCAGGCGGGTGTTGTAGAAGATGTCAGTTATCGAATCCTTAGGTCGCCCATGAAATATCTCCATTTTTTGTCTCAAGAAATCGGCTATAGCTATTCAATATGTGATTTATAGGTGTTACCACTAACACTTAATTTGTATTCTCACTAACACTTAATTTGTACTATGCAATTTCGCTTCGAAAATCCACAACCCCATTCCAATTGTACGGTACAGCGGCGAATATCTACTGTTTTTCTTGAGGCTTGGTCGATATTACCCCGGATGAATTCAAGCCAGTAAACATAATATCATAAATCTCCCATCCTTCCTTGATCATTTGCCCAAACCGCAGTTACAAATTCTAGACGCAAATGAAATCCGAGAGTTTAAAAAAAAAAAAAAATCATCCTGTATTTTGATTGGTAGACACAGAACATACCACGCGAATGCTGGCATGGTACCTTCAATATAGACTTTGGCCGATTTCCCGTCACTTCCCTTACCATTGTCCTTGTTGTTGTTATATATTGTTAATAATTTGACGTTAAATTAAATAATTATAAAGGTACAAAGGGTCAATTGAACCTACAAACGTTCAGTTAGTTACTAGTACACAAAACTTTCCATTAATTTCTCTACATTAGAAATTCACTTACGTAAAAATGCTTAATTATTATGTTGTAAATAAAAAATATTCATAGTAGTAAGTAAGTATTTATGTAAATAAACACATACTTTAAAAAAAATATACCATCGCTTCAAAGAAAATGGTATTCGACGCAAAAATATGTTTTAAGTGTATTTGTGTAAATACTGATCTCTCTTAACTGAACATTTTACACTTGCAAAATAATAATTGAGCATTTTTACATAGAGAAATGTGAATTATTTACATAGAGAAATTGGTGCACAAGTGACCATAACTGAAAATTTAAGGATATAACTGACATTTCGTATAGTTACTTTTGTGCCAACGAATCTCGACATAGTAACTCAGTTCTGTTAAGACAAAGACTACAGGAAAGTATCTGAAATCATTCACCTGGATTAAGAAAGAGATGGCTTTAAATAACGAATATGGATTGAGGTTAATCTGTGCTTATAGCAAAAATGTGTTTCTTGCATACATCTGCATCCTGAAGTTACTAAATGTATGTTATATAATTTCCATTTCAGGAATTGTTTTATCTGTAACTACTTCAAATTCTATATTAATCGCTTTATCACTAACTATACTACACTATAAGGCAAACTGCTAGAAGACCTTGGTATTTTAAGCAGTTACAACTCTCTCACGTACTAAAGAATTTACCTTTTGTACAGAGAGATGCACAGCTTTCTTTCGAGTCATTCCCTCTCCCGTTTTGTTGGATCAAAAGATCCAATAAATTTCAGGTGTAAAAAGTTTCTTGTAAGCCTTATATCTGGAGAACTACATATACTATAGCCAAATCCAAACTATCACTTAACTCAGTATGGTATGCTTATGGTAGTAAAAAATATGAAAACTAGATTTAGGGGCCGTTCAAAACTTCTGTGGCTCCGTGATCAAAAATGCATCAAAAGATCCAATATATTTCAATCAAAAGTTTTTCTTGTAGGCCTTATATCTGGAGAACTACATATACTGTAGCCAAACTCAAACTATCACTTAACTTAGAATGATGTGCTCATTCCGCACAAAATAGGAAAACTCGATTTAAGGGCCGTTCAAAAATTTTGTGGGCCCTGATCCAAAAACTAATTAGTGGGCAAGATCATAATCTTTTGATTCATTTTTTTTTATTATTTTTATCATTCCTAAAATTCTTGTTTAACTTATTCTATAATCTTAACAAAAAATTTTCATGATGTCAGTCTCAATTAGAAATGTTCGGAACGCTCATCCAAAACCGTTCTGCTTCTTCTAAGGGAGTGTTTTATTTATTTATAGAACACTTTAAACAATTACATAATATATATTTTCTGACTGATATATGTACAACTTGATCTGTTTACTGTTATTTAATTTTACTATTTTACTTTATTTTTTATATAGAGAAAAATTCGACTTTTATCAGTATTTGCCTTTTCCATATATAATTATTTTTACCATATACAGGGTGTTAATGAACTATACCGACAAACTGTAAGATCCCTTACATCAAAATAAGATAAAAAGTTCGTATGGACCTGTAGGGAAAAGTGTATAGTTTCAGAGCTAGGGCTGTCCAAAATCGCGCAAAAGCCAAATTTCAAGAGGCCCTATTTCGAATTCGAGAAACTGGGGACGTTAGTCCTTATCAGCGTAAAGGAAGTCACACATACGCAATCTAAAAATGCATATTTCATTACTGTTCAGTGGGTGTACAGATTACTGCATACAGGGTGAAATTCCCAGACATGCCATCAACCGAATTTTGAGATTTGCTCCGACTTTATGATTGGTCCAGAGTAGGCAAACGATAAGTCTTGGTAGCAGTGAACACGGAGTCCTTTGGCGCGATGTCGGAAGTGTTAAGGATCGTCAGCAGCGGTCTCTTGTACTCGGGAAAACGCATGCTGTAATGTTTTCTTTCACGCTTATAAGTGAAGAAACCGTGAAATATACCGAGACGAAATACATCGTATCACACATTATTCCGAACACAAAAATCATGAAGCTGCCGGTTCCTAACACTTCCGACTTCCCTCCAAAGCATTGGATGTCCATTGTTGTCAAAGCTTACCTCCTGCTTACTTTGGGCCTTCCTTGATATCAGGGTATATCTCAAAACTCTATTGAGAGCATATGTGAGAATTACACCCTTCAGAGAATGCCCTGTACACCTATTGAAAATTGACGAAATATGTACTTTTGGATTGTATATGCGTGGCTTCCTTTACGCTTATAAGGACCACCATCTACAGTTTCTGGAATTCGAAATAGGACCTGTTGAAATTTGGCTTTTGCGCGATTTTGGACAGCCTTAGCTCTGAAACCATGCACTTTTCGCCATAGGTTCACATGAACTTTTTCTCTTATTTTGATGTGAGGAATCACCTCTTACAGTTTGTCGGTAGTTCATTAACACCCTGTATATGTACATAAAGTTGCAGCTAAATTCTCGGTGGTCGGGGCTACCATCTTCTTTCAAGGCTACTAGATAAGAGTGGATTAAGTACTGTATATGGTAAGTGTAAGTATAAGAAAGGCAAGTTGTAAATTCAGCGATATCAGAATGTTAATTCGTAATTAATTATGCTCTTCATACTTCTTCCTTTTTTAAAAAATCAAAATGTACTACTGTTGCCAGGTCTCTGTAGTTATCAGTTTTAAAAACAAAGAAAAATCATTAATCTTACATCTATTTATGATATACAAGAGTCATTAACTCGAAGTGGCAACATAGTTATGAAATAGAACGTAGTGAATCACTCACCTCAAAAAGCTTACAGTCCTTCGATGTAGTCTCCGCCAGCCTGTTGAACCCTTCGCCAAGATGTCTGGTAACCGTTGAATACCTGTCAAAGCCCCACTTTGTGAGAGGATGTTGACAGTGTGCCCAAAGGCACGAACATTGCTGGAAATGTCTCTGAAACGTTTGCCCCTGAGAGGTTCTTTTATTTTTGGGAAAAGATCAAAAATCGCTAGGGCTCATATCAGGGGAGTACGGCAGGTGCTCCAGTACCTGCCAACCTCATCGTTGCAACAGAGTCTGTACTGGATTGGCTGTATGGCATCTGGCATTGCCGTGTAGAATTGGTCCAAACTCCGGGAGGTGTGGACGTTTGCGCCGCAATGCTGGTCGCAAATGGTGACTGAGGTATGAAGCATAGTATGCAGCATTGACGGTAATGCCCGGTGGAACTTGATGTGACAGGATAATGCCTTCATGGTCATATAACATTATCATCATCATCATCACCTTCACGTCTGCTGGCTCTTGCCTAAGCTTTTTCGGTCGTGGAGATTCTGGGTGGCGCCATTCACTCGACTGACGTTTCAATTCAGGCTCGTAGGATCTTCCCCACGTTTCGACACTTGCAATAATGCAGTGCAAGAAGTCCTCACCTTCCTCATTGTAACGTTGAAGGTGTAGGCGCGCTGGAATTTCATGAACACACGCTGTTCTGCACGCGTGAACATTGCGTTAGGGCGGTTTCTCACACAACAATCATTTTAAGAATGTCTACTCGCCACACACACCGTAATATGGGACCGCGGCAGAGTTGAACTGACCCGTACATATCCACGGAACACATTACGTAGTCATTTGCCTCCTGTCCACACGACACTCCAATCGTAGCAGTTTGGCAGTTCAAGTTAAATGATCCTCGTAATTTGTGTTTATGAAAACTTGTAATTGTTGTAATGAATGATTGTTAAAAAATTAGTACGCCTTTTCATTAAGATTTCAGCAAAAAAAATCAATAAAGACTCATAAATTTAATAAAATCATTTAATACTTCAATTACAAATTTCATAAACACAAACTGGGCCTTTCTTATATATATATATATATATATATATATATATATATATGAGGGTGGTTCAGAAAGTAAAGAAGAATTGCAACAGAAACAGACGATACTACAACAAAACTTTAATTAGAACAATACAAAACCTAACTCTACTTTTCTGCATAATCGGCATTGTTATTGAAGTACTTATTATAACGAGACCCAATTTATTCATTGCCGATTTTATATTCATCTGTCGTCAATGGTTGAAGCCATAAAGATACTACTAAAGAGTAAAGAATGGCTGAGCACTACACCGCGCGCAGATCTTCCACCATGGTGACTGTGTGTTTGCTGATTAGCTTCCTAGCCCTCACTCTGAGCTGGGTCTCATTCTTGTGTGTCACGTCAGGTTTTCGGTCTCATGTTGCTCCAGCAACACAACAAGAATTACGAAGACTCACGTGGGAGGCATTTTTGATCAACTATATCCTTTCCGGATGAAACTACATCCTTTCCGGATTTAATATCAAAGCGGCAATTTACATAGTTCTGTCTGGACATTAACACTAACTGGATTTGCCTGCATGTTTGTTGAATTTTGCTCACTTTCGCTTCGAGAACTACCGGCTGATATAAATTGTACTCTCGTGTCAGAAACCTGAGTGACTGTGTAGTTCTGTGTGTCTGGTTTTCTTTCTTTCCTTTGCCTAGGCGGTGTTACACATTGAAGTATCTGGTCTAACGTCGCATCTAATTCATCAGTTATACGTGATTGCTTTTGAATTACTTTCCTAAAAGACATGCCATTAATAAATTTTGTTTGAATCGAAAACAAAAAAACGAAGATGAATTATTTTAATTCTAGTGGTGTTGGGATCGATGCTTGACTAAGACAATTAAATAAAAGAAAACAAAAATCGCTAAGTTTTCGTTAGATTTTTTAACGCCTCCACCATGTGGTTATGCTATGAGTTATCTATGATCTACATAGAACGGGACGTACGCAAGAGGTGTCATAGCAATAACCACAACTTTCTTAATAATAGACATCGATAAGTTGTACACCAATAAATTCGTCATTAATCATTTCGGTTGAAATAAAAGAATAGGATCTGTGGGGGAATGTTTTTAATGTGTGTAGTTTTGATCAGTAGCGTCTATTTGAAACTTCCAAGCACTGACTCATGACTAGGCATTGACAAATGTGAAACAGGTACATACCTTTTCTTATTGATGTAGTCTAGATAAACAATATGATCCACACTAGTAACTAGGTGTTCCTCCTGATAGGTCTTCGAAGTTACTACTACTGACTTTGGAAAAGGCCAGTAGTTTTGTTACTCGACTCGAGACGAGATTATGGAACTTCTTGTACTCGTGGTGGAATACGTGAAGACGTGAACCTCTGAAATTCACTTCTGTCATCATATTTGTCAATGCATGGATCTTACATGTTGACTTGTGAAAGCTAGCTGACTTCAGTGCTTGGCAACGATTTCAAAGACGGAATTACATAGCAGTTTTACAGATAAAGAATTCATTAATTAAACACAAATTGATTTTGAAATATCCATCATTTCCTTTCGCTGTTCGTTGAATGCCCTTTGAAGAATATTGAACTGAAAGTACAATCACGGACAAAGTTTAACGATGATATCGATGAGCGTCCGTGACAGTACTTATTATAACGAGACCCAAGTTATTCATTGCCGATTTTATATTCATCTGTCGTCAATGATTGAAGCCATAAAGATACTACTAAAGAGTAAAGAATGGCTGAACACTACACCGCGCGCAGATCTTCCACCATGGTGACTGTGTGTTTGCTGATTAGCTTCCTAGCCCTCACTCTGAGCTGGGTCTCATTCTTGTGTGTCACGTCAGGTTTTCGGTCTCATGTTGCTCCAGCAACACAACAAGAATTACGAAGACTCACGTGGGAGGCGAGTTTTTGATCATCCCTCTTAAGAGTCCTAACTTGACGCCTAGTGACCATAACTTTTCCCCAAAAATGAAGGAGTTTCTCGGGAGAACACCTTCCAAATAGTCGGCTCGCTTAAAGAAGCAGTAACATCATGGCTTCAGTGATTTGGTGACAGATAAATCTAACATTGTCATTGAAAAATTTGTGTTGTAAATATTGAAAATAGGAAATAGGCTTAGTATTGTTATAAATGAAGGTTTATATATATATATATATATATATATATATATATATATATATACACCCAATCGTTCTTTACTTTTGTGATGACCTTCGTATGTACAAAAATCTGGCAACACTAGTACATTTTGATTTCATCGAAGAAAAGAGAAAAAGAAACAGGCGAAGTATGAAGAAAATTATTATTACAAATCAGCATTCTAATACTGAAATGTTTGCAGCTTGTCTTTCTCATTACTCACCTACAATTTAGCGAATCCTTAATCTGCGCCTAGCAAAGAAGCTCCTAGCCCGACCACCGAAAATTTAGCAGCAACTGCAAATGAAAATACGATACTGGAAAAGGTAACTTGCTAATATCGTAAGAATCTGTTCTATTTACCAATATTACAAAACTTTACTTTGATATTTATTTGAAATATCAAAATTTAATAAGTACTTTCAGTTGCACTTACCGTGTAATTTGTTCAGAGAATTAGGAAAATTCTTTGCGATGTTTGTAGCATGTCTGAATACTTCAGAAGCTAGTGGCAACAAAAGATTTAAGTGATTGTGTAACAAATTTATGCTTGGAGATATCTGTAAGAAAAATGATATTATAACAACGACATTACTGAATGTTTTAAAAAACTTCCATGCAGACAACAAAATAGTTCTTTCTGATTTTTCTACGGCATTTGAAAATAAATATATGTTACTGAACAAAACTGAAATTAAAATTACACTAGATGACTTTTTTTTCCGAAATATTCAGCCCCTTACTTTTTGTTTACTATCTGATCCTTATGTAAGATATGCTGTAAAAGAAAAATGTCCTTCTTAAAATAACTAACTAACTAAATAAATAAATAAAGTAAATAAATAAATAAACACGACTGTATAAATAATATTCCAATTAAAGTTGATTTTCACAATTCTAAACCTTGGGTGTCACCTTATACGTGCGTAAAATTCGTCAGAGTGGCATGTCAACGTAACCTACCCTGCCATCTATATATAAAAATAAAAAATGTTTCACCTTGAACACACAGAGAAGGGGATTGTCGTCTTGTTCATCCACAGAACTAAAATTTTTGTGATATGTGGGTTATCACCTTTTACAGCCGAGGTCTAGAATTTTGATTTTTAAAATTTTCTTTCCTATATGACAAAAACTGATTTGATTGCTTTTTAAATTTTCTCGATGACGTAAGAAATGTTCTTTCACACACACACACCTTTGATACTGTCATTCAGTAACTTTATATTATACTAGTTAACGATTCGCACAAATGGTAATATTTTATGGCTAGATATAATTTTTAACTACATATGCAAGAAATACGTACATCATTTTCTTGTTTACATTGCTAAAGGCTCGAGTATCGCCAACAGATGGCAGCATATATTCCTTCTCTTTCTAGAGTATTTTGTAGGGTGCGATCAATATTCACAATAATTGAATTTCACAAAATGAGACATTGAAACTTTGTCCCAAAACAAAGTAAATCAATAATTAAATAATAATCCGTACACTTGTTGATTATTTTGATTCTTCATTCTAACTAGCTGTAAGTTCTCGTAGTTGTCAGATCTCAATTCAGAACCTGCATAAGAGAGGACGAAGAAAGTCCTTCACAAATTTCTCCACAACCACTTAAAAACTCGGGTATTTGTCCTTTGTTGTTATGTACACCCGCATAACACAGAAGTAATGCGGGTTGAATATAGAAAAGATTTGTGTACCCTGTGTACTTGTGTACCAAACTTGGTGATTCTAGGGGGCTACTTTCTATGCGAAATACTAATGAAACGAAATATTTCAGTTTAACGTCCCACGATTATTTCCTGTAGGCTAAGAAGAGGATGATTACGGCAAATGAATGATAATGTAAGAATTGGTGGAATGAGAAAGTGGAAGGAAACGGGAGTATCCTAAGAAAACATACCAACACGATGTTGTCCACCACAAACGTGAAAAGCTAATGACAGATACACAGACAGAGATTATTATTATTATTATTATTATTAAAAAAGACAGGCTCTGAATAGTGAAACTTTCACAACGATGAAAGAAACAAAGTATTACAAAAATGCACAAATTATTCTTTAATTACTAACTCAATTTGTTTTTGAACAGAGTTCGAATATTTCATCTCTTGACATTGATTCAATTATTGTGAATATTGTCATACTCTACAAAATACATGGGAAAGATAAGGGGTATGTGCTGCCCTCTGTTGGCAATTGCAGAATCTTTGTACTTACCAGGATATATTAAATAACAGAGATATCTATCTACTTATATCTTGTTGTGCCACTTTTGGATGTCAGCACCGCCTTGATTAGTCACGATAAAATACAAGAATCTTTGATACAGCACCTAACAATATTCTACTAAACAAATAGGTTTAGAGCCATATAATTCACACAGACTGACTGGTGAAGATGTACTTGTACAGTTCGGCCGTTTCACCTCAGCCTATTTATTTACAGTGGTCAGAAAGTTATCTCATTGTAATGCTCCTGAAACCACTTTGAGATAACACAAACCTCTTGCAGGTTGCATTATCCTGTTAGAAATATATATAACTCTCTGAAAATATCGTTCTTAAATATCGTCCGCTACTCATAATTCGTTCCCGGTTATCATAGGGTCCAACCTATTCTGGCAGTTTTTACACGTTTACAACTTTAGAGTGATCATTCCGGCCAAGTTGCCTACGAGCGCTTTTTCAATGTGGGTGGTCTCTGATTCGATTCCCAGTGGTGACACTCAACCTTAGATAAAATCTCGAGTAGCAGTTTAAAGAGAATTCGTCTAATACGCATCAATGTTGAAAAGGGACGTTAAACTATTCAACTTCAACTAAGAACCATCTAGCAGGCCATAATCCTTCATGGTCTGCAACATCTGCGAGTTCTTGGACATTGACTGTGTAAATTATATAGAGATATTGAAAAAGAAATATTATTACAGGGTAGCATGAATTACTTTCTCTATTATAAGATCCAATTTTGCTTGACTAAACATGGCAAAGATAAGTTAAACATTAGAAAAAATAAACTTACTAAGTTGTTATCAAATGAATTCATGCTACAGTAAGCCAATAAATGACTTTGTAAAGACGAAAGAAGTCCACGTAAGTGAGTCAAGGGCGCTCCTTTGTCACCCAGATCCCCTTCACCTTTGTCCAGGTTTTTCTCGATTTCATTCAGACGCTGCTCCTGTAATATATAAAAACAAACCGGAAGTTAGAACAATAGTAACACCTATTTTTCTTTTTACGAATTTAATACCAATATGAATCGAACTGAATGTCATAACTGATTTTGATAACTCACTTAATTGTATACCTTCCAACTTGCAAAATATTTCATACTGAAGTTTCAAATTTTCGATAGAAACTGAGTAAAATTGTCATGGAAGAAAGTGTAAACTAAACGGTAACAAAGAAATTGGTACACAAAATAATGGCAGTCAATATTTAAAAAATAACATAAATAATAAACCATAGTATTGAAGTAACACCAACCATTATAAATGATATCCTGGATACAGAAGATGAAGATTGGAGGGTATCAACGACTAGTTTCGACGAAGACAATGAAATTGCTATAATAATAATAATAATAATAATAATAATAATAATAATAATAATAATAATAATAATAATAATAATAATAATAAAAAGGAAGGAAGGAAGCTACCCATAATTAAAACTTACAACACGTTAATACCTGAGATCACGATGGTTTAGTGGTAGAGCGCTTACTTCCGGTATTAGGGATCTCTAGTTCGATTCCAAGCCATGTGAGTTTGTAGTGGACAACCTCGTGTTCCTCAGGGTTCTCTCGTTTCCTTTTACATACTCATTCCACCAATTATCCATAATCATTCATCTCTTTGATTATCATCCATCTCCTTTAGCCTACAGGGAATAACAATGGGGCATTAAAGAACAAATTTCATTTCACTTTACTTTAATCCTTAGCTATAATGTCTGACGTTGTGGATAAAAAAGTATCTTACGTTAAAATTATTATTTACTATTTTGAATTATATTACTAATCCTGGCGAATACTTATTCCAAGTACTCATTCTTTTCTTGCCTTTCAGCATGTCCTTTCGTTCTTGGAAATACTGGTTTCTTACCGGCAAAATTTAGGTATGGATACCTTTCACTCAAGCTTTGGAACTGATTGCTTTAAATAAAAATAAAATATGACCAAAGCAAGTCACTTTTAATAAATAATAATGCTACGCCTTCATTAGACACTTTAACCACCACCACTTCACTTTCGGCTAGGAGTCATATTGGTCAAAATTAAGGAAATCCACGTTTTTAATCAAGCGGAATAGTAAATGTTGTTAACAGTAAAGTTTATCAAAATGAAATGAAATCTTTGAATTTACGTCCCACGGTTATGCCGGTTAGGCTAAAGGAGACGGTGATGATGAGTAATGAATGAAATGGTGGAATGAAGAAAGTGGGAGGAAACGGGAGAAACCCGAGAAAACCCACGCACACGGTGTTTGTCCACCACAAAGTTCACTTGGCGGGGGCTGGGATCGAACCCGGGACCCCAAGCACCAGAGGTGAATGCTCACAGTAAAGTTTAATAATGCCTTCGCAATGTGTTCGTATTTCATAGTACAAAATATTATATTCCAGTATTAAACACAATGAAATGCAAATAAAAGAAAATGCACGTACCGTATGAAAGCTGAGATTTCTCAGCAGTGTTTTCATCAACACTTCAGCAAGATGTAAATCCTTTCCAGTTAACTTGTCTTCAGCGTCACATGGTTCGCTATAACCTAAGAGAGATGAGACGTAGCTATGGTCTTCCAAACTAGTCAATATAATGTCCAATAACATTTTCTGCAACAAGTAAAACAATAAAAGAATATCAATGGACAAAGAAACATAAGTACTTCCAATATTTCAAAATTATATCAAATAAACGAATGCTACAGAAATTATTCTGTTATGTACAAATTAATACATCTATAATTAACATTCATAATAATAAATTTATTCTCTCTGCACATGTACAAATGCCACTTCATTTCAAGATTTAGAAAAAATTAACATTATATGTTTTGATGAAATATACTGTTATATAACATTATATGCTTATTTTGTTCTCTGCTTTTTTTTCGAAATTATTATTATTATTATTATTATTATTATTATTATTATTATTATTATTATTATTATTATTATTATTATTATTATTATTATTAGTTCAGCGTTCGACATTTTTTCGAAGATTCTGAAGAGCAAACGATGTAATAACATTTATTTATTTAGTGGGCATTACACTTAAATTATCTTATGATTAATTATTTTCGTAACTTAAAATATGTACAATGTGAAAATTTTCATTGCTCATCGATTAATTTCACTTGCATATTTGACACCCTTCTATGGAAAATCATGTGTATAGTTTATTGTGGCACTTTTGCTGACGACTGTATGTTATTTAATAATAATAATAATAATAATAATAATAATAATAATAATAATAATAATAATAATAATAATAATAATAATAATAATAATAATAATAAAGAAAATTGATATTCATTTTGCATATTTTGTATAGTTCAATCTTCAATACTAAAATCATCAAAATACAAAGTGTTTATATTAGAAGCAAATTAACGCTTAAAGGTTTGGCGAACTTCTGTTTTTTATATGTAGCCTTGTGTTCCTTTTCTTGTCTAAGAACTTCTACTATGCAATATTCCGATGTGCAAGAAAAAAGAATTAAAACTTCTCATTACGTACTTGCCCTCGAGTCAAGTCAGGTCCTTGAGGTAGCAGAGACTGTAAAAGTTCCATTCGTTCTCTGAGTGGAGGTAAAAGCATTGGTGCACCAATTGAAAGAGTCTCACTGACGGCTGATTGTACACACCCTGGAGTAGGCATATCAACAAGCCTAAATATAAGAAGAAAAAATAAACTTATCGTTACAATGTAAACAATCGCTATATTTACTTATTTAGCGTATGGAACAGTTACAATAATAATAATAATAATAATAATAATAATAATAATAATAATAATAATAATAATAATAATAATAATAATAACTCACCTGTATTAGAAATGTTATTGGCAAGTCATTGTGTTAATCAGCATATTTTTTATATTTATTTGAGTTCCTTATGGCTAAGCGGTTAGTGTACGCATTTTTAGCGTGGGAGACCCGGGGTCGACTCCTGGCGGGAGCTCATGTGATTCGGATTTTACGTTAAGCTGTAGGTCCAAGAGCCATATAGCCTCGCTGCTGAAGGGGATGCTAAACTGAAAACCAAAACAAATCACTTGTTTATTTATTTGAATTAATTTCTACCGATTTCGATCATCACATCTGGTAATCATTATCAAGAGTAAAAAATAAAGAAAATATTGAAAAATATCTGAAAAGATAAAGGGTTCAATGAAGAATTAATACAATAATAATGATAAACTAAAAATAAAATACAACCAATTTCAACGTAGAATACTTGTAGTATAAGGGAAGAAGTGTTCACAAAGTTCTTATTTTTTTAGTCTACTCACGGATATTTTCCCGAAAGGTTTCCACGCACATCCCCTGCAGTATTTTCCTTGCGAGGAACGTGACATATCGCTCTTACCCACCCTATGACATACAGCAAAGACATATATCCTAGGTTAGCTATACTTGAAGCGAAGCCCATGAAATTTGATTTAAATCAATAAACGAGAGAAATAGTTTACGCTAAGGATGTCGATACAAACAAAACACAGACGATTTAAACTAAAATTTGTTTCGGTCCATTAAAATCTTACGGAGGCAATGTTACAAGGGTTTTCTCCTCTCCAACGAACCCGCGGCTAAGTAACGTAAAGAGATATCGACAAATTTTACAGTGATTGGACTACTCTATCCGACAGCGAAGTAGCGAAATCTTTCTGCACTGCCATTTAAGAAACTAATGGTGGTAGTTATCACTCAGAATTACACTAGCCTAGGAACTATTAGAAACGGTTTTAACTTTATAGCAATATATTAGGCTTGGCAACATTTGTCAAGACATGTTGCTTGGTTTCAATGTTTCGTGAGTTCGCGTTACGAATGCTAAAGGATAGTACGCAATTACAATTCTTTTGCCTAGTGTCCAACGGTACGGTATCATTCGAAAACTTACTGTACACAACCATTTTTCTTAATTTTCTAATGCACAGCAGCATTGATACGACAAATTTTGTCATAGGTTTTCAGTGTATACGGAATATGAATATTTTGGTAAGCTACACAATTTTTTTCTTATTGATAATGCATATAATCCACATTTATAAATTACAATTCGTAATCAGTCTGCAGGTTTAAAAAAAAAAGTAAAATAAATGAAACAATTGAATAGAATAATTACCTATTCGCTCGTCTATTCATCTACTTTTTGACCTAGCATTAGTTTGGAAAGACTGGTTTATATGAAAAGAAGTGTCCTAGAATATGAAATTACTACCATAGTATTTTGATAAGAACGAAAATACTTAATTTTGATTATTAAGTAATAATATTAACCCCTTATTACACTAATTTTTGGTAGATAATAATAATAATAATATCTTTAGAACAAGAGAAATATTTAAAATTTTAATCTTTTACTTAAGCTATAAGCTTAACTTTGTGACACAGATGTACGTACCTCACACTGTAACAATCACAATTCACAACCCACTGTTTTAGCGACGGCCTTCATTTTGTCGGAATAATTTGTTTGTCAACTGACATTTTTTTTTGCTTAAGCACAAGACATAAAAGTGTGTCTAACATCTCCAGTTATGGTTCAATGGTATGTTATTTGTGATGTCCATCCGATCCTTCTGAAGAAATTATTGCGTGTTGGAATGCATGAACTGTATTACGTTTTCGATAATTTTTGGGCCAGCTAGTATAGCAGGGTTTCGTGACCTTTTTCTTCCCAAACTATAAAATTTAGTTAACATTCTCAAGAGCGAATTTGGGTGCGAATTGGGCCGAATGTCCATGCATGCGATAGAAGCGTGGTTTGTTTGCGATTTGGTAGCATCTAAAGCCGACCAGAGAAATTTTGGTGGTGAATTTTGACGTTTTATAGAACAAAATTTGAATGTCCTGCATGCGATAGAAGCGTGGTTTGTTTGCGATTTGGTAGCATCTAAAGCCGACCAGAGAATTTTTGGTGGTGAATTTTGACGTTTTATAGAACAAAATTTTCCAATCTATACTTATATTTGCACAGATAATAAAAAAATCGTGACCTAAAAGCTAAATTTCGTGACTTTTATTTGACTTTCATGACCGTTTTCTGATTTCGTGACTTTTTCATGACTTTCGTGACCGAAAAACACCCTGTATAGTCAAGCAGTGTACAACATGAAGATGATGGCGATCACAGCACAGATAGAATGTTCAGATTTCACTCAGGGTGTTATAGTGCTATGTATTTCATTACATTCATTCGTTTCTTATCCTTTCCTTTGTGGTAAAAGGCAGAACAATGGGATGTTAAACTCAATAAATAAATAAATAAATAAATAAATTTCCATAGTCTTCAGAGCTCAAATACTTTTATCTGTGGCACTTTATTACTTTACGCATTGCTGATATCAAGTCTACTAATCCAATAATATCCTGAAGTGGGTTATTAAATAGCTGACTTGAACAACACCTGTCACGAATATCCCAAGATCAAATGCTCAACATCTCCTATCACAATCGTTCGATCCACTATCTAAAAATATTTGAAGTATTCTATTACAGCTGATACTTGCTGGATTTCAAAATCAAGTGGTAAGTAACTTCGTATTTCCTGTGCCTTTCAAGACTTTTGGATCTCCAAATCACATTTTGCAAATCAGCCGTAGCGGAAAAAGCTGTTCTGGTCCAGAAGAATTGGTGATAATAGAACCTCTTTTGCATCTGAGTATAATAGTCAGGTATCAAATAATTATCACACAAAGTAGTTTAATTCTTCATGTGAATCTGGATCAAAAATTTCACAATAACTTTTACCTCTAATGCTAGGTCAGTACGGAAGAGGTCTGGTAATTACTTTCTCTTAATTGTAATTGTAAACTATCCTAAAATCTATCTGTTAGAAAATCTAGAATATTTTTCGAAAATTATACGAATAACACTTTTCTACGAAAATAATTTTAACATACATGTGACATACTACTACGAAGGAAAGAAACCATAAAATCATAGCGGACATCTATGGCTTACACTGGATCTTTATCTATGGATAGAAGCAGAAAATACAAATTACATATTGTAACGGAACATTATCTATAAAGTGCCTCTTCTAGTCTCTACTAGCTTTACGAGTAACGAGTTTTTAAAAATTAAAAAACTAAAATACATAACTAGAATACAGTACTTACTAGTTCTAAATGCATCATCAAATGGTTTTGTGTACACCCTCCATTCCAAAAGAAACCGAACGTTTTAAAAAAACAAAAAAGCAATGTACATTTTGGAACAAATCATTTTTATTAATCAATGTATTCCCCTTCTGCATCGATACACATATTTGCACGCTCCAACAAGTTGTCAAACGACTTCTCCATGTCCTTTATTGGAATGGTCTTTAGGACGGCGGTCGTCGCCTTCTCAATGGCATCAATCGATGCATGCCACTTTCCTTTCATCGCCAAATGCAGTTTCGGGAATAGATAGAAATCGCACGGAGCGAGATCTGGTGAATAGGGCGGATGATGCAACCGAATAATGTGATTTTTGACCAAAAATTCAGTTACAAGTCGCGAACGATGTGATGGTGCATTATCGTCCAAAAGAGTCCAACTGCCGATTTCGCGATATTCGGGCCGAATACGACGAATTCTTGCCAGCAAACGCTTCATGACGCCCAAGTAAAACTCTCCAGTGACTGTCTGGCCGGGCTGAACAAATTCTTTGTGGATAATTCCTTTTGAATCGTCAAAACAAATCAGCACCACCTTAACTTTTGACTTCACCAAGCGACTTTTTTTGGGTGTTCCTTCATCCGGCGCTCTCCATTCAGCACTTTGCCGCTTTGTTTCGGGCTCATATTCAAAACACCACGTCTCGTCACCAGTTACAATCGATTTCAAGAAGTTTCGATCCTGCCGAGCACTTTTAACGATGTCTTTGCAATGCACAATTCGATCGACTTTTTGGTCTTCGGTGAGTTTGTGTGGTACAAACCGCGAATTAACCTTCTTAAGGCCGAAAACTTCGGTCAAAATGCGGTATGCGGTTGTTTGAGGAATGCCTAATTCCATTTCAATAACTTTCACCGACGATCTTTTGTTATGTTTGATGAATTCACGCACTTTTTCGATGTTTTCTTCCGATAATCCGGTTCTGGGACGGCCTGATCTTTCGTCATCATCCAGCGTCTCTCTACCCGATTTGAATCGCCTGAACCACTCGTAAACTTGCGTACGGGATAGACACTCATCACCATATGCATTTTGTAGCATTTGGTGCGTTTCACTAAAAGTTTTACCCAGTTTAACACAAAACTCAATTGCAGCTCGTTGTTTGAAACTCATTTTCCGACCGATGTACACAACACACTGATAGTTGAAACGCAATAACTTTGTTGCCGTGCATCCAAATGTCATGACATTTATACCAGTTGTCAATGAGGGACTACGCCATCTACCGGTAAAATATTACAACAGATGGCACTAGTGGTACTATTTGTTTTCAAAAGTTCGGTTTCTTTTGGAATGGAGGGTGTATGAAGCGAAATAAATCTTACATGCTAAAAACTATAGTAGAAATTAAGGAAAAGTAGTATATATGGCACGTCATGCAGTAAAAAGTTAAGTGATGCAGTTAGCACTTTTCTTTCGTAATGACTGAACATGTTATCGACGAAGAAGACACATTACTCAATAAACGATAATGATTATACTTGCTTTGAAATACTTCGTAATGATAGGTCTAATATGAATCCAAAATATGGTACTATATTTATCACTTTCGAAAATATAATAAAATTAAATTTAAAATATTGAAAATCAATTTGAGTTCTCTCCTTAAGTATTTAATTTTTTCTGAATACACTATCAAATTAAAAGAATGATACAGTACCTGAATAACAGATGTCTTAACGGTTTCGCTTGGTCTCCCAATACAGAGGTAGTCATTCCACCAGTCACAGCAAGGGAAAGATGAGTACACAACAGCTTCAAACAAAGTAAAACAAATTGGTGATGTTCCCTAGAAATAGAAGAACACACACTAGTAACATTTCAAACATTTAAATGTTGCAATAAAGTACATTAGAAAAAAGTGCATATAAATTTCGAACAACTGAACTCCGAGTAGCCGAATGCTTGGCCTATGTGTGGTCTGAATACTCTATTCGTTTAGCCTAATTAGTGTTAAAAATGAAGTCGGTAATTTCATTACGTACAACAAATATGTTATGTAAGCTAAGGCACACAGTGATAAGTATAAATTAATAATAATAAATTTGGTGTAATAAGAAAGCGCGTGAAAAAAAAAAAAAAAAAAAACTAGAGGAAACTCATCGACACAATGTAGCTTACCACAAAATCACACGACAGGATCGATACAAGTATTCTTCATACCAAATAAAAAGGAAAATAAAATCTTTAGTTTAACGTGCCACAGCTACATACTTTAGGCTACGGGAGGTGAATGATAAATACAAGAGAAAACTTGTGAAAAAAATGATAAAATGAAAAATGAAGGTACTGGAAAAAGAAACATGAGGAGTTCAACCACAAACTCACATTACCTCGGATAGAACTATAGACTCGCACCAGGCATGAGACCTCTACCAGTAAGCTACCGCAACTCTATACATTAGTATTGCTAAATGTCAATTAAAGTAGTTAAGAGACATTTTCTACATTCATATGGCACTAAACTGAAAATTTACCAAACTGTTTTTCTTCCGTTTTTCATTTGTTGTAAATTGACTGTATTTTACTCTATAATGAGGGAACTTAAAACTAACCAATGGGATTTCGATTAAATTTGATGTTACATATATATATATATATATATATATATATATATATATATATATATCAGTCGGCTTATTTACTAGTAGTTGATTAAAATTCAAGATAATTTATTTCATTTTTTCTTAGCTTCTTATTTTAGTTTCACTTTTTCTTTTACTTTATAAAATCTACACGTTAAACCAAATAAATTTGCATTATTGTTATACTCTTCGATGTAAAGCGCAGTTTGTTCGCTACTTTTTCAAGAGTTCAGAAAAAATAATCCTTCTAAGACCTGTACCCATCCCAAGTCTTACGCGAAGTATATATATGCATGCAGCAAATTTCAAGGAAACTTTTGCCAATGTTGAGGATCATAAACCTCTGTGAATGACTACATTTTCGGCGGAAAAAGTAATATTCCCCATCACGATAAATATTAAAACTTATAAAAGTTCCTAAATTTATACCTAACCGAATAAATTTCAGTAGTTTGACAATTCCTACTTTTCGTAGAGCAACACTAAAAGGACGGCATTAATTTTAGGTTGAAAACTAAAACTTCAATTTAAAAAAAAAAGAAAGAAAAAAAAACAGCTTTCAAGTTAACGAAATTAATTTACCTGGAGCAGAGGAACGCTTGTAAATACTTCATAGTTAAAATGGATGTGTTTATTGCGTGCTTGAACGAAACATAAAAAATGCTAATGATATTTATGTCCATCAAATAATTCGTACAATGTATTGTACAATACATCAAATAATGTATTGTACAATTCTTGGCTCTCAAACTGAGTTTTACTCTTTTCAGTTTACTATTTTATTGGTTCCCATACCTTCTGACAACAATTTATTTTTTGTCCTAATTTTCCATGAGAAATACTATCTCTAAAATCGTTTCACGTCTATAACTTTTTGTTTAAAATATTAGAGAAGTTGTACAAGGATTCTATGTCTTAATTTATTTATGAAAAGTTATATATATTTATTTTTTTTTCACGAATATATACTTGAGGGAAAGCTGTGAAGAATATGGAAGACAAATAAATGCCAAAAGGGACAAAAATACTAGAACGAAGGAAATTAAGACAGTTTGAGTTGCAGAAACCTAGCTGAGTGGAACAGAAAAACAACATGAAGATAATTAAATAGTTTAATAATAAAAATATTGGTTTGAACTTCCGAAATCACCAGTTAAAAGTCCCACGTACAGTTTAAAGAAATAAATGGTAACGGAAGGTTTTAACGATACTTTACCTTTGTAAGCTTCACGATTTTTAATTGTGTTTAGTTTCTACAACGATCTGAAATGAATTATAATTAAGAAAGAATACAAAACGGTGATAAACCTCTAATTGAGCATCGTATTTTTCCCAAGCTGAGTTTTTGAGAAGTGAAGTTACTATTTTTCTCTCAGCAAGGTTCCACTGGAAGGGAGGAATTTCCATGTGTCACTCCGGATAGCAGTACCCAGAAGTTATCGACAAAGATGTCAGTGCATACCGAAACTAAATGACTGAAGTTCTAATATGTACTTCAGGATACAACGTAAGAAATGAAATGAAATCTTTGAGTTTTACGTCCCACGGTTATGCCGGTTAGGCTAAAGGAGACGGTGATGATGAGTGATGAATGAAATGGTGGAATGAAGAAAGTGGGAGGAAACGGGAGAACCCCGAGAAAACCCACGCAGATACAACGTAAGACTGTCTATGGACATCATATCATGTTTTTCATTACAAAGCTACACGAACTAAAAACTTTTCTCACTAGAGGTAAGCGCTCTATGACTAAACCACCATACCTCCCCCGACATTCCGATCCTCCTCGCCCGGAGAAAAAAAAAAATGGTTTAGAACAAGAAGTTAAATATTGAGGATATGATAACGCGAAACCAATAGTTAAAAGAAAGGTACGAAACACTGAAATTGATAAAATATGATAAACAGAACAGATTTTATATTAAAATGAAAATGTTACGGGGGAACTATATTTGACAAAAGCCTCCCCAGTTTGAAGTAGGATCATCCAGTAATAAATACAACATGACAGAATACTTATATTTTAACAAATTCACTTTCCGTAGTCAACAAATTCTTCTGAGGCATGCTAAGTAAAATTTTGCAACACTACATAGCAAGTAAGTTTTTAAACATTAGAATAAATACACCTGATTTTACCTTGAAGACGGAAAAGGTGGGGGTGGAATGTCACTGTCGAATCCCTCACAATAGCTCTCAAGAAAATGCTTCAAAAGTAGGAATGTGCTCTCCTGGAGATCTACACAGAATGGTCGATGCCACGCTACAAGTTGTCTGAAAATAATTTTTAAAAGATTATCAAAACTAAATTTATTAAATCTAACTAAATTTGGAATAATCTTTATTTTATGCTATTTTGGACATCACTTTTATTCTTAGTGAAGCGGAATTATTAGACTAGTTTGCTGTGCAACTAGAAGTTTATCTCATTTTTTTATTCATATAATACGAGAGAGGATCAAAAACTAAGGTTACAAGGTCGATATTTCTGGAATTTCATCTGTTAAAGAGGAATGAGGAGTGTGCGGTAATTTTAATACAAGGACTTGGCAACTGTTCAGAGTTTCAGCCACTCGCCATCTTTGGCGCTAGTTGTAGGTAAACAGAAATGGCAACTCGTTTGAAAAACTGATCTCGCGAAGAAATCCGCTCAGTTATTCGATTTCTGTGGCGAAACAAGTAAATGCGGATGACAATCACCGGCAGTTGGTAGAGGTTTACGGAGAGACGGTAATGTCTCGTCAGCATGTCGCAGAATGGTGTCGAAAGTTTGCGGCTAGTAGAGAAAACGTGCGCCTGCATACAGCCCAGCAGAAACATCACGCTGATGAGGCAATTTCGTTGGGACATAATCGACCACCTTCCCTACACCCCGGACCTAGCTCCAAGCGACTTTCAGCTCTTCCCGCATTTGAAGAAGCACCGTCGCTTCGTTTCAGACGAGTGTGACAACATGGCTGAACATGCAAAGACAGGATTTTTACCGGGAGGTAATCTTCAAACTCATCCCACGATGCGACGTTGCCTCAACCGACATGGAAACTATGTCGAAAAATAACCTAATATATGTACTATGGCTGTATTGGTTGTACGAAATAATTTATAACCTTACTTTCTGATCACACCTCGTATAATAGTGCATTGTTCTGGAGTATCTCTTAACCCCTGAGAAAGGTTTGATAGTAAATATCCTAGGAAATGCGCTGATAGTGGCAGAACTATAATAGCCAATGGGAACTCTCGTGCAGACCATGCGAGTGAAAAATTACAACATTTCAGGGTGCTGAGATTGCGGTTTGTACCGAAAAACGCCTCTGGGCTCGAGATTTAATGCTGCATGCTGGGAGGCGCGAAAAGGACTAAAAGTCATTGTGCAGCCAGTTTCCCGAGAACCAACATCATGTATTAAAGCGTCCAATCTAGTGCACAGCTATCGTTTGTATAATTTTGTTTGTGTGTGTAGTTCCGTTATTTTAGAGTGACGATAACTTGTTTTTGTAGACCAGATCAACCAGTAAGTATGTAAACTATAATATAGTCAAGTGGAATAGATTTATGTTAAATATAATTTGTCATGACCTTGATTTAAAGGCACATTTTCCTATGTTGACGATGTACGTGTATAAGAAATTTTTATGCGCATTTCTAAATGGTGCTCGAAATTGGTCTGGACCCGTTCATGGGTTCATATCAATATTCTCAACAAATTTAGTGCGGGATGTGATGAAAAAATCTAATCATACAAAATTTACCTTTGTATTTGATGCCTAGCACCAGGATTTTTTCTTGAATACTCACACTTTTGAAAGTAATCTTTATAGATGGTAATCTTCACCAGGGACATCTCTAAGAGGTGAACAAAATACCCTTACAAATTTGTTCTAATACCCTTATTTCTTAGACAAATACATACGGAAAATAAGCAGAGATTTTTTTTCTTTTACAATTGTAAGCACAAATCAGTTTGCTTTATAAATATAACCATGTTTTATCTCCACTCAAGTCAATTAGAAGTCATTAGCAACTATTTAATAATAGAAACAATTTAAAATAATCAAAATGAAGGAAATCGAACAGAGCCTATATATATAAACTGCAATCACAGGGTTTGTTTGGTGAAATTGAGGAAGAAACAGTAAGTAGTCAGCAGCGGAATTCGAACCCGGGATCTTTTGAATACGAACCCAGAGCATTAACAGTTCACCAACCCCCTCCATAAAACTTTGCACCGTAGTTAGCAGCAATTCATATCCACAACGATCAATGAGCAATTTTGAACTTACCTGTCTGTAGGCATTGACGTCCAGGCAATACTATGTGAAGTTCCAGCTGATATCTGATGAACTGCCACTCCATCTAAACCAATAACTTTCTTTGGCCTTGTTATAGGTGATGTAGAATGACCCTGTCCACACTGTCCCATAGCATTATTACCCCATGCATATACTTCATTATCGTGTGTCAATGCTAGACAATGAGAATCTCCCGAAGTTATGTCGATCACCCTTAAAAGAGCTAAGTCTTCTATAAGATGTGGAACTAATGAAGTATAGTCCGCTGTGCCGCATCCTAAACACGCACCACTTCCCCATGCAAATACCTGCGAATTAGAATATATGAAAAACATACATATATAAACCACATGATAACTCATTGAACAGCAACTAAGTTGAATCCTTGAACGTATTGCAAAAATCAGAATATTTCATTAGCTTTTCAGAATTTCTATCAGCAAAAGTATTTCTATTCCCCAACTGTCTTAGCAATAAAATTATACGCACACACACACATACACTAAAGTCACTATTAGAAATTGAGTACTTAGGTATTAAAAAGTCCTCTAAAATTCGTCGAATTTTCGAATCCACCTTGTAAAACTATAATAATGAATATAATGTACAGAGTCTAACTACACACGTTTCAAAACAAGAACACGCGAAATCCACTAGATTTCCTCAGGCAGTTAGAAATATTAAAATAACATGTTCAGGGTCATGGCACAATGTATCATTTGTATCTTGCAAGAAATCTTAGTAGTTGCTTCTACTGAATAAATTTTTTCAGAGTTTTATATGCAAACTTACTCATAGAGCAATAGGAACAAGGATCCATGGTATGTTGAATAGAAATAGTGTCTTTTAAATTTTTATATTTCATAATATTTTGATACAATTCTCATATTTAGTAAAAACCATATTATTTTTTTCATATTCTGTAAGTGTCATATGCGTAAATTGAACGTCTAACTTCGTTGCATACAGTGACCTTGAATCATTATCAAGATTACTCTTACCTCCCCTCCCCATGTAGAAGGAGAGTTCATTTCTTACCAGATTAACAGTAACGGATCCAAATCCATCTCTCAGTTATACTTACTGATAGAGGAGACTCCCCTCGCAGGTGGGAATCTATCAATATATCTAGTGTTAGTTGCGCAGCATTTAAAGACATGTTCACATCTTCTTTCTAGTGCCAGAGGCATCTCTACATCGAAAGGTACCGAATTCTACGGTTGACCACAACGCGGTGGAGTCTAGTCCATCACTTGGGAACATCTTGGAAACCATGCAGGGGCTACAACTCTAGTCCTAATTACCTCAGATTAGGGGTACAATCCTAGTCCTACCTGCACTACCGGAACAAATAATAGGAGAGTGGAACGAGCCTCTCCTTCTCTGACAGAATGTCTCTTCAAATTTGGCTCATCTTACTTTATGCGAAAGAAAGATAATACCAGAGTAGGATTTACACGATGGACGTAGCTGTGCGAAGCTAACGCAAAATAAGGGAACTGAGATGGTGTCAGTTGAACATTTCCACGCTTGCTTATGTCCCTATGTTTTATTCTTACTGTATGTTACTGCGTTCTTTACGGTATAGTGTATGTTAACAATGTCAAGCATTTATTACTGAAATAATGGTGTAAACTTATGTCTTTTTTAAAAGCTTAATGAATATGTGCATAAATTTAAGATTATAAAGAGAGGCAAATTATGAAGAAAAAATACGAAAAATATGAAAACTCCAATATATAAAACTAACTTTCTAAATGATGAATTGTGAATGTATTATATATATATATATATATATATATATATATAATACATTCACAATTCATCATTTAGAAAGTACGTACTTAAAATTTAGTTTTATATATTGGACTTTTCATATTTTTCGTATTTTTTCTTCATAATTTGCCTCTCTTTACTTATAACGCAATGAACAAATTGTTACATCTATAAAATAGTTTACCAAGTGCTCAAATCCTAATAACTAGCTAGTACTGATTTCGATAGGTAGCGTCTTCCGCTCCAATTAAAAACAGAGGAACGCTATCAGTCCTCACTAACTATTGAGACGCAAAGACTAATAGGAAAACTAAATAAATGGCGAATTTAGAAAGAAATACAACCTTTCAGATTTTCTTAGATGATTCACTTGCAAATAAGCACATTTATCTGCTTCTGATTTTTTTCCTTATTCCCGCATCACAATACATTTTGATGTTTCCTTCAGAATTCCTTTGGTCATTAGAAAAGAGCATCCTACTAAGGACACGAGAGAACTTCTATTAATTATCTCCAAACAAAAATTACCTGTCCATTTGTTGTCAGGGCTAATGAAAACTGGCTTCCAGCGAGAACTTTACGTAAATATAATCCTTGTAGAGCTTCAATAACTTTTGGCCTGTACACACGACAAGTGTCACCATGGCCCAACTTTCCATTGTCACCAGATCCAAAAGACCACACTGTTTTCCCATCTGCAGACAGGGCAATGGTATGAGCACTGCCACACGACACAGATCCAACCCCTGAAATGTCCTTCACCAGAGTAGGAACGTTTCGTCCATTACTATCGCCGTGACCTAATAATAGTAATAACAATGAGAACAATGTTATACACATATAAAAGGATGTATTTAAAAGTATATATATTGGAAAATTGTAGATGCTACTTTATACTACATTAAAACATACTGTTTTGTCACAGACAACTGTACACTTTTCACGTTATTCAGTGTGTAATGAAATATCGAAAAAAGTATATGGAATTGTCAGCCGAAATCTTTCGATATAATATCTTCAGTTTGATGCCCCACGAATATCATGTACGCAAAGAGATGGCAACAACGACGCTAAATGTAATTATGATGACGAGTAGTTTACTGGTTGTTTGGAGTTCAACATTTCTTTTCACAATCGAGGTTATATGAGTCGGGACCTACTGTCTGAAGTGAAATTCCAATCACTATTCGCGTTTGTATCCGAGACAAGAATTCCTATAGAGAATTTAGCCTTATAGAAAGCAAGTGCGTAAGCCACTGATATACTGAATGGTGATAAACTGGAAGAAAATTAAAATATACCATGAACATCTATGAGTTGAGTTGATTTTGAGTTTAACGTCCAGTTCAGCAGTGGGGCTCTATGAGACGTGAACCTACTGATTAACGTGGAATCCGAACCACATAAGCTCCCGCCGGTAATCGAACCCGGATCTCTCACGCCTAAGGCGCGTTCGCTAACCGCTTAGCCACGAAGGAGCTCAATGAATATCTATGGATACACTTCTTGCCCATTACTCAACCTTCAGGGCCTGAAGCTGAATCTGCAATCCTGCACAATAAGGATGACTCTGAACCAATGCTATTCTTCTGAAATCTTGGAAGTTTCAGACAATTTTACTTGCAATTTTTCTATATTTCTCATGAGAACCTATTTATTCAACAGTTACAAGAACAACTGTCCATTCATATGAATAATCTTTGAAATATTTAATGCACTGTGTAACTTCCTGATTATTAAATGGCCCATCCCGCTGATCTAGTGGCGCGCCTTTGATGCACAGAGTCCCGGGTTCTATTCCCGGTTGGAAAGCCGTAAATTTGAACGAATTACGGTGGTCCGGTTGGTTGGAGCTTAGCATCTTTATTCAGCATGGAGGCTACATCAGACTTGGACGTACAGTTTAAGATGGAATCCGAACTAGTGTAAGGCTTTCAAATTTTAAGGTTCTCTCACTGCGAACTGAACCCGAGACCACTGCAGCAAAGACGAATGTGCTAACCATTAGACCAACGAGGCGGTTCGAAATCCACCTAAAACTGAGAATTCAAATCACTAATCAACCACGGTTAAATGGGCCACTGCACCACCTTCCAAGTAGAATATCCGACTTCGACTCCCGATGAAATTCTATATTGAATCGAAGATTTAAATCCTATATAGCTTTGATGCTGAAAAGGATATTAACCTCAATTAATTAATTCAACGCATAGTGATAGTGGTAGTCCCTACATGTAACTCGGATTTTAAAATGTAATTCGGATTCCAACTTTGGTGCTGACAAGAGGACTAACTCAAATCATTCACCTTAATGAACTGCGGCGGCGGTGATTTCCAATTAGCTCGATTTCTGAAGTTCCCGATTAACTTGATTCAAGCCATCACCATTCAACGTTTTTGAAGCTATTTCAGATATGGTTTGCCAGTAGGCAGGATTTCTGAAGTCTTTGTACAAGTAGAAGTATCGTTTTCCTATCTGTTCAATAGAAGAATTGATTGTACATAAACTTAAACAAGACTAGTGAAATTCAGAACAACTTACAAAAGTCCACAGAAGACAGCAGTTTTGAAACCAGCTTCTGCATCTAATGGTTCCAGTGGAAGAAAGTTTAAGTTACCAGAGTTTTTCTATTACGGACTTACGCTCATCTTCCGAGAAATATGAGGATCTCTATGTTTCGAAGAGGTTTTGTGTACTGGAAGTCCACAACTATTATGAAAACTTGTCTTTCCTTTGAACAATGCTCCAAACAGTCACTATCATAATATCTTTCAACAATTTTCAGAAGTAATTAACTGTAGAAACAAGCTTTGAATTTTATGGACTGAGCCTTTTCGTTCATACAAGAATTCGTCCTTACTGCATTTGTTCCATATTATATTAACAAATTGATGTGCAATTACATTCATGTAAAGTAACAAATTAGCAATTTTACTTAAAAAAAAATGTAAAGTATTACAGATCTGCACAAATAAGAAAAGATTTGATTACAAAAACACACCCTGTAAAATTATCGAAACAAGACGTAGCCTTTTCTTTTCTTGTCCTTCATATACATACATATATATTCAAATTTTAGCAAAGAACCATAATCAATCCTAAAGTAAAAACACGAATAAACTTACCAAGTCTGCCATAGTCTCCTTCTCCCCAGGTATACAGTTCTCCATCTTCAGTAACTGCAGCACTATGCCTGTATCCCGCACAAACACATTTGACTATTTTTCCCGACAGTGCTCCTGTGATTAACTTTGGGTTTTTCTGGATGGAACAGTTACCATGGCCTAATTTTCCATAATCACCTAAGAGTGTGGAAAAGTATAAAATTTAAATTCGCTATATATACTTTAAAATATTCAAACTATCTATTTCCCTCTTTCAATGTTCAGAAGCTTTTGATTAAACGTATCAGAGAAAAAAAAAATCAAGAGCACGCATAAGAAATCAAAGAATTATTCTTATCATTTGATTGGTCCTATGTTACTTATTTCCTCTTGTTTTCACCATTAATTACCTTTCTTCCACAAACATCTGTGAGGGAACAAAGCAAAATATTTTAGCTACAATAAAATGTTCCAAGTTGAAGATAATCAAAGTATGTAAAAACATTGTATCCATTTTGAGGGTACATATTAGCCATAAAAAGGTCAAATTCGTCTTAGAAAGTTGTATCTTCGCAATGACCCATGTAAAATCAATCATACAATTTTGGGTTCATTTAAGTACCGTCCATGAGAATGCTTTTGATTTCGCTTTAAAATACATGATATGGAAATTAAAAAAAAAAAAAAATTAACATGAACAGTATTAACAGTCTGCTTGTGGAAACTGACGATGTAGATTTACATGAAGATGACATAATGTACTATGTAAATCCAAGAAAATGTGAGTATCTACCTGACAATATGCAAAGAAATCAATCTGGGAGGAAATATAGATAACAATAAGAGTGCATCTATCGAAAATACGAAAGACGATAAAGACACAAAACAAATTTTCAAACTTGACTGCATAACAATGAGAGTCACGTTGTCACGCACAACGTGACAATGTAACGTATAGTTGTATTGCAGCAAAAAATCAACTGAAGCTTATCTGGGAAACAAGTACTAACTAACTAACTCTATGGTCTACGGAACCCGGAGGTTCCATGCCGCGCTCACAAAAGCTCTCCGCTGCCTTCTGTCCTTAGCCAACTGGATCCAGTTTCTATTTTATATACCTATTTCTGCAAGATCCATTTTAATATTATACAATCATCTGCGCTTAGGTCTTCCCGGTGCTCGTTTTCCGATTGAATTTCCAGTTAAAACTTTGAAAATATTCTTACTTTCTTCCATTCTGACTACATGACCTGTCTACCTGAGCCTCCTAGACTTGATGACCCTACCAATGGTAAACGGTATTAATCATGCAGTTCCTCGTTATGAAGTTTCCGCCAGTCCCCATTCCCGTTCTTCTTGGATCCGAACATTCGTCTCAGGATTTTATTCTCAAATACTTTCACTCTGTGTTCTTCTCTCAGAGTAGGCGACCATGTTTCGCAACCATATAGCACAGCATCATATCTAGGAACACTTACCAAAATACTTATTTCTTTTTTTAATTTTGTAAATTCAGCAACAACTGCAATATTGAAATATAGGCACAAGATAATCACTAAACTTTTAAAAAAAAATATACGGTTACTTGGCTTACCATGTACCTGTAATTTGTACTCCAATTCTGTAAAAAGAGAATTATGAAATATATATACAGATCCGTGATTTAGGATATTCATAATTATTACTTTCAAAGTCTAAATTATAACATGCAATTAATGCTGTTTTATAATTACATGTAAATCTATTATATTTAATGTAAATTTATTACATTTAATATTGCTCCGAATTATAAGAGAAACTTTAATAAATGAGTGTGAGAGATTCCTTTACCAAGGCGTCATCAAATCATAATAATAAATTTGAGTCTGAACAGTTTATTTGGTTATGGAACAGTATAAATCGTGTCCTTGACTTAATTCCCTGGTGCATACTAAATGATAGTAATATTAATGATGCTGTCTCTTTATTTACGGATATTACTACTGCGGCTGTTCATGACTTTGTCCCTATAAACTGAAACGATCACGTCAGTTCCCTCGTGGGTTGATGCAGAAGCTGTTTGTTCTTCGAAATAAACAGCGTGCTTGGTTGTAGTGGAAAGCAGTTTCCGAGCGAACAAACGTATAGGTCTTTTTCTAATGTTAGTCGGCATTCGAAATATCTTCTCCGTATGAAATATAAGAAATATGTGGAAAACCTATCATGTCAATTCACTTCTGAACCGAATAGCTTCTGGATGCTTATAAATTCCCGGAGACAAAAATTCCGTATCCTGCAAGAAGTCGACAACTCAAATAGTTTTGAGGGAAATTACAGAGCTATTGCCTGCAACGAGCATTTTTGTAATAGCTTTTCTAATCTTGGGACTGCCCCCTCTTTACCTAAGATCCAACCTATATGTTCGCACTCGTTGACTACAATTACTATCTCCCCTGATGAAGTGAAACCAATTATTTCCTCACTATCTTCTCGCCGTTCTTCTGGTCTTGATAATATCAACACAATTTTCCTTTGTAATACAGCGCACTCACTCGCGCCCTCTGTCGTTATTATTCAACAGGTGTTTCTCAGAAGGTACCTTTCCCAATTTGTGGAAGGCTGCCAATATTATACCAATCTTCAAGTGTGGAGATAGAAAACAAGCTTCATCCTATAGACCAATTTCTCTTCTCTCTTCTGTATCTATTCTTTCCGGAAAAAAAAAAATAGTAAAAGACAGATTATTTAGCTTTGTCAAACCATTTTTAAGCAGCTCTCAGCATGGTTTCCTACCAGGACGTTTATGTCCTACTAATCTATCAGTGTTCGTCACTCAGGCGGCCCAAGCAACATAGCTAACTCTCAACTTGATGTAGTGTACTTTGATATATCTAAAGCCTTTGATACCATAAACACCAAGTTACTTCTTTACAAACTCTCTAATAGGTATAACATTCATAGCAAGATCCTCTCATTCATAGATTGTAACCTCTCAGGGAGAGAACAGCGCGTTACTCTTTCTGGATCTCTGTCTTAGTATACTCCTGTCTTATCCGGAGTGCCTCAGGGAAGTGTGTTGGGTCCACTCTCGTTTTTACTGTACATGGATGATTTACCTAGCATCTTTTCATCCCCTTCAACAAATATTTTGCTCTTCGCTGATGACTGTAAACTCTTTAGAGTCATTAATTCTGTAGGCAATGCATCTTTACTGCAAGCTGACATAGTTATGTTAAGTAACTGGTGCTCTACCTGGAATCTGTCTTTAAACCCCAACAAATGTTTTACTCTTTCTATCTCTTTTAAAAAAAAGGATACTTCGCCAGATATATAAGGTCAACAACGTACCCATCAAATGTGTTTCGTCTCAAAAAGATCTAGGTGTTATCTTTGATGAAAAACTCTCCTTTGCGAATCACATATCAACTTCATCCAGAGCTATGAAACTACTTTGTCTACTTTTTAGATGTCCTGAGATACAAGGTCTCCCTGCCCTTACGATATTTTATAAGTCTTTCATCTCCCGATCATTGAACATTGTTTACCTGTATGGAATATGGCAGTACCTACTAATCTATCTCGCACTGACTCGGACATAAACTTCTTTCTTGCCATAGTTAGATTTAGAATTCCTGAGTTACGTGATCACTCTAGACAGGAATTGATGTCTTTAATGAAACTATGTACCCCTGACAAACGACGTCGCGCTGCTGATTTGCTTTATCTATATAAAATTATTAATGGTAAAATTGACTCTGAGTTCTTACTATCGCAGATTAACTTTCGGGTTCCTCCGCGGCGAACTAGCTCTCTTAATTTGCTAGCTTACGAGACACACGTAGGTTTTCAATTGTCAAGCGCTCCTTGTTTTACAGTCTAGCGCACGATTACTGTTTCAACAGATCTTAACATTTTTACTTCTGAACGAAACTTTAGAACGTATCTAAAGAGAATATTGAATATTGCGAGGTGAACCTTTTTTTTTTTTTTTGTATTTGTTTTGTTAGTTATTTTTTATTCTCTTTTTTGTTTGTTTTTTTTTCTTTCTATGATGAAATCTTTTTTTATTTTAATCAGTTCCAGCCAATTGGCCTTGTGATGTATGAAACTTAGTAAATAGATAAATAAAATAAGGTAAGTACTAGGCAAATAGGCTTGTCCAGAATTATACGAGAAAACTGTTTGTGTATTTAAGAAAAAAATTAAGGGTTTTTGTCGGCCCTCGCTAACTCTGCCACTATGCCTAATATGCTATATGTTTATGAAACTTTTTTTTTTTTTTTATCTCGGTGTCAGGAATCACCTCCCGATGTTTGTTACGTTAATTAAGCCACACCCTTTATAGATCTACTACTTCCTGTTTCAATAGTGAATTCGCATAATTTGGATGCCCACCGTAATTTCGCAATGTGAAATGAAACTTACTTGTTCTATTTCTAAAATTGGTTTTACTCTTAAGTATTTTTGTTTGTTTGTTTATATAATACTGCCATTTTCTATACTTAATGACGAGAGATCTATTTTCGTGAACTGACAAACAATATTATTTTCCTTTTCCCGAGACTCTGAAATGCTCCCTTGGCCCAAAGTAAATTATCTGGAAGAAACACTGTTAATAGCAATCATTACTGGACTGAACTGGCATAAAACAGCATCCACGGACAGGTTTTAGTTCCTATGATGATAAATCTTCAAGTTTGTAAACCACGAAGTGTGTGAGGAGTTAGAAAGTTTGCAGATACGTTTCTGAAGGATAAACGAATATGGTATTACAAAAAAAGAAAGAAAAAAAAGTTTAAAAAACAAACTATTGTTTCTTACCATCTCCCCAGCTGTAGACACGACCTCCCTCCGTTAGGGCCAAAGTGTGGCCATCGCTTCCCTTAGATGATGATAACTTCTTTACCTGGCCATCTATGTTCAGTTTCTTTGGTTGCGGTTGGTTGTTTGAATCTCCAAGACCCAGTCTACCGTAACTTCCCTTTCCACAAGCACTCACAGTTCCATTTGTTTGAATCATAAAAGTGCAGTACTGTCCAGCTTCAATCTGTGAACATGAAAATGGATTTGAATACATCCACTGTTAATTCTAAACGAAAAATGAATATTAAAAAAAAAGAAAAGAAAAGAAAAAAAAAGAAAGTATCTTTGAAAACTTTCAAATATAACGCTTACATCCTATAGAACACTGAAGTTTCGAGAGAAATTGTCCTACATTTAAACGTAATCTGAAACATTACTTGGGATATTATCTCAGAAACTGTAGCCATAGTAATGTTTGAACTTTAAAAAACAATCAAATTTCGTGTTTCGGCTCTCCTACTTTCACTAATCGCATTTTTAGAAAAGCCGACAGAGAATCAATACATGTATAATAATAATAATAATAATAATAATAATAATAATAATAATAATAATAATAATAATAATAATAATAATAATAATAATAATAATAATAATAATAATAATGCAGTGAAATACATTTCAAATTGTGCGATGATCTGTACATTTTTGTTTGGTAACTATCATAATGATGAGGTTGCCAATACTGGTGACAACAAAGGTAATGAAAATAGCTACGGTACAAGAGAAAGCACAGTGTGTGTGTGTTGGTATGCAGAACTAAATTCAAGTATGTTGATGCAGCGAAGCTTCAAAAATGTACCTTCTGATGTCAGGTGTATAAAGAGTTGGCACAGCAAGTTGCTGGCTACCGGGAGTGTTTGTGATACGCAAAGAAGTGGTCGACCACCAGTGAGCCCAAACATAGTGTGAAGGGTTGCCGAAAGCCAGGAGAGAAGTTTAAGAAAATCGATTCCGCAGAGGTCACTGGAGTTGGGAATCCCTCAGTCAACAACACGCAAGATAATGCGTAAACATTTGAAAGCCAAACCATACAAGATTATATTTGAGCATGAACTGATGGTGACGTGTCAATGGACTATCTTATAGGCCCATTTTTCTTCTACGAAAACACTGTGTCAGGGAAGAGGACCTTCAAATGCTTACAAATTTCCTGATGCCCGAATTGGTTAGGTTGGGAATCAAGGATCGTATTCACTAGCAGGAGGACCGAGTCCCCCACATTTTGCACAAGTCGTCAAGGACTACCTTGACCGTGAGCTACCAGGCAGGTGGATTACGCGCAGAGCCCTCAATCCTTGGCCCCGAAGTCCCCCCATTTGACACCCTATGATTTTTGGTTATGGGATCACGTTCAGACACAGGTGTATGCGAAAAAAAAACAAAGGACTTACAGGACCTGAAAGTTAAGATTAGTGAAGTGATCCATAACATTTCTGACGATACTAGACGGTATAGCATTCACTGGTTTCGCCGGAGGTGGCAGGAATGTATCGATGTCAACGAAGCCCAGCTGGAGATGTAGCGATTGTTAGGTTAAATTACTTTGTTGCATATAATTTACTACAACAGTAGTCTACTCAAATCAATACTTCATATATCCACTTTAATCTTGTTTATTCTTTATCTATACCTTTATACTAGCTTCATGTAAATCTCATTCGTATCATCAATCCAATTAAATCATATTTCTCATCAATATAATAACTTTTATAATCTTGAAACCTTAAATCATAACATCAATAATCTATAACTTCATTTCATCTTATTTCTTACTGTTGCACATACTCATAACTATCTTAGCAACGGCTAGTATCACATTTTAAAACCCTTTTCACCTACGTACTCTTATATCCCAACATTCTCCCCTCTTTACAAAAACGAAATTGTACATCTTTCAACAAAATCTAATCACTTGTAACCTAATCTAATAACTGGTAACCCAACCTAACATTACACATCTAATCCACCAACATACAACAGAACCTAATCATCAAAAAACATTAATCCTGTTTAAGAACTCTCCGACTCAATCGAATAAAATTCCTTTTCTTTCCATCTTCTGTTCTTCCCTCTTCTTGGTTGAGCATACCATCTGTCCAGCAGGAAATCAATATGTGCTTCCATGCACTGTTGTGTTTCGATCAACTTAATAATAAGTTCATCCCGTTCTTGTTCTTGCAGTCCGCATATTCCCGACGTACTCTTCTTCTCTTCCATAGAATCATACTTCTTATTCTTCTTCTCTTCCATAGAATCATACTTCTTATTTCTACCATTTAGCCACTTTGACCAGACCTGTTTGAAACGTTTACTAGACTTGGTTGACTTATCTTCCACTATACCCAATGCCAGGTAGTTAGGTAACTCTGCCTCCGTTGAATCCGACCTATACACTTGGGGTACTTCTTCCATTACTAATTTCCTGTCTCTCATTTCATCCTTGCCCTTGGTTAACTCTTTGCTCTTCTGATCAAACCATAAGACATCCGATAAACCTATGTGTGGATCTTCATGTGATGATGATGGTTCTTCTACACTGTCACAAAATATGTGATCCATGTTCAACTGGCTAACCATCTCTACCAATTCTTCCTGTTGTGATTTGGGACTGTGAACAATGGTATTCTCCTGGGTTTGAAATGTGCTATACTGGCAGGCTAAAGCAAAATGATTCTGGCGACCACATTTGAAACATTGTTGTCCCCACGCAGGACATTCTCCTTTCCTTTGAGGTAATCTACAAAAACGACATCTAGTTGCTGATTGGGGAGACGATTGCGTCGAAGAAGACGATTTTGGCGATGATACACTGCTACTAGTCACTTGTCTGTCATTCCATTTTGAGAAACGCTTCTTCGTAGGGTTCACCATATTAATCCCACTTTCTGTCTTCGGTTTATATAAACGTAACTGTTGTTCCGTACATTCCATATTGAGGGCGATTTCCGTAGCTAACTGAAATGTCAGATCCTTGGTGTTCAATAGTTTACGTCTGATCGATTCATCACCAACTCCGAATAAAAACTGGGGCCGCGGTGGCTCAGTGGTAGAGCGTTCACCTCTGGTGCTAGGGGTCTCGGGTTTAAACCCTGCTCCCGCCAAGTGAACTTTGTGGTGGACAAACACCGTGTGCGTGGGTTTTCTCGGGGTTCTCCCGTTTCCTCCCACTTTCTTCATTCCACCATTTCATCCATTACTCATTATCACCGTCTCCTTTAGCCTAACCGGCATAACCATGGGACGTAAAACTCAAAATTTCATTTCATTTTTTTCCGAATACAAACTGATCTCGTAAGTTTTCTTCTAAACAACAAGAGTAGCCACAATATGACGATTGCTTCTTAAGGTCCAATACGAAACTGGTAATGGATTGGTACGGCTTCTGTTTCATTGAATGAAATTGATATCTTTCCGAGATAAGATTAACTTTGACAGCATAAAATGTTTTCATCGCTGTTTTAATTTCGTCATAAGATTTATCTGAAGGGGAAGCAGGCCAACAAATATTGCATATTTGTTCATAGGTTTCTGATCCAATCACTGCAAACAAGGTTGATACTTTCCGTTCTTCTGGAACTTGTGTGGCAATGCACAAATGCTCAAACCGATCTAAATATGCCTGTAAACGATCAGTCTCACTGTTGAATGGCGGAAAACTCGGTAACGAAGACATACTGATTTATTCGTTCTTCTTCTACTCAAGTATCTATCTATATGTATCTATATATACATATATATCCTACCGACTGCGCCAAATCTGTTAGGTTAAATTACTTTGTTGCATATAATTTACTACAACAGTAGTCTACTCAAATCAATACTTCATATATCCACTTTAATCTTGTTTATTCTTTATCTATACCTTTATACTAGCTTCATGTAAATCTCATTCGTATCATCAATCCAATTAAATCATATTTCTCATCAATGTAATAACTTTTATAATCTTGAAACCTTAAATCATTACATCAATAATCTATAACTTCATTTCATCTTATTTCTTACTGTTGCACATACTCATAACTATCTTAGCAACGGCTAGTATCACATTTTAAAACCCTTTTCACCTACGTACTCTTATATCCCAACAGCGATGATTGGGGCGATGTATATATGGATGAACATGATAATACAAAATACAAGTTTCCATGAAGATCTTAACATTTATTGCACTACAATGTCATTATTTATTTATTTATTATTTTTTTTTAAGTTATAAGCCTTTGTTTTATAACAAAGACTTTATAACAGCCCTGTATATTGATATATAATGACACGCAGCGTTTACAAAGCGAATATTGGATCTATAAACTAATGTTAAAATTAAACCTACCTGCACCACATCGCGGAAAGCCTTGGTTAACTTTGGCACTAGTATTTTCTCTTGACTTCCTTCAGCCAATTGATGAGATGAATTACTACCCCACACATATACATCGCATTTATCCGATGAACTCATCATACTTTGGACATCACTGCATTCAGTACCTATGCACGATTGCGTGTAGTCACATGCCAGTGAAACAAGCTGAAATTATAAAGGATGTAAAAGGATAAAAAATGTTAAATCAGAGAAGTGCTTATTACTACTAATACCGTATTTATCAAACATTGTGCTAAAACGACAACAGTGATAAAATGTATTCAAAAACAGACTGGGTAGCGCAGTGATTAACGTATCGGTATGGTAAGCAGGAATGGTTGAGCGCACACTTCAAGAGATATAGAATGTATGTTTGTTCAGGAAACGGAATGGATAGCATAGTGGTTAACACATCAGCACCGTAACTCGGAGACCCAGGTTCGACTATCGATTCAGACGTTCATTTTTTTCACTCTTCATATGTAAATGGATCCAGACTTATAAAGCAACTGGTCTGATATAAAATCAGTCACATTCTCGATTTTGCATATATAATATGTAATTCAACCGTCAGAGGTATTCTGTAATATACACAGTGAGTTTCGTGATGGGACAAATAACCTCGCTGCTGGTGTCTTCATTAAGCACCAAAATCAATCAATCTAGATTCTGAGTTGCCCAAGTATAACAAGAATTGTGATACAGTCCACGTAATCGAAGAGTTTCAGCACCGATTTCAAGAGTGAAAAAAATATGTGGCTGTTAAGTGAGTGGACTAGAGCGAAGTAGTGGTTAAGGTAGCGATACAATTAAGTCTCAGACACCCGGGTTCTACTCTCGGTCCATTCATGCACTTTTTTTTTTTTTTTTTTTTAACTCTGTATATCACTGCATTCGAACCTAAACAGAAATTGGTGTGATATACCATGTGCTCGTAAAATCGGTTATTTAATCGATTTATCATATACAATGTTATACAGAAGTATTTTAACAGTACATGTAGTCACACCGAGGGGCCATGCAAGCAGCTGTTCCGGCAGATTGTATAGACAGTGAATGTCTGCCTAGGATGTGGTATCCCACGCTTCCTATACATCTTGGCACATTTAAGTGAAGGTCATTGTCTGATCCCAGTTCGCAGTCAAGCACCGTTCCACAATGTACCACACGTGCTCGATAAGGCATAGAAGAAATAGCAATCCAGGGAAGAAAATACCGAAAGCAATTAATGACGTCACAAATATACGATACACTATTCAAACTCATCTGAATGAAGACCAGAGTCTAGCGAGATCCGAACCTAATCAGCACAAAGAAATGCTGATATGCAATGCAAGGGTGGGTTCTACACAGTGAATGTGAACGATCATTCGATTTTCTGACCAACCGGCGTGTTTACAGACACGCCAACAACTGTCATTACATCTAGAGACATAAATGAAAGGCGCTGAATATCACCGTCTTAGTCTGCATGCTCTCGCGACCTATCTGACACCTCCACAATGCGCAAGTGCCAGGAAGTATTCATGCAAGAAAAACGCGGGAGCGTACACATGCTTCCAACAGTCGATTATCTGGCGTTCGTGAGCAAAATTGATGAGAGTTTGCTGGATACTTAAGTGATATGAGTAGACTTCGCAATGTAAGGGCAAGAGCTGGAGATTGTTTGTGTACTCGAAACGTTTTTACAGTCTGCAACTATTGCTCAATACATCTCGCACTATCTTCTGTGGGAGTTACGCCTTCTGCTTATGTCTCGACCTAACTGTTTGTATATGATATTCAGTAAAATGTATTTAGTGTGCATACATACAAAACAGCTCTATTTACAATACATACAAAACAGGAAATTGTTTGTACCCTTTGATAATTACTCTTTACACTTACCTCTTCCATTAGGCACATAGCTGCTTGATAAAGCGGGACTAAACCTTCCTCGGTCACATTTAAATCATATTTTGTTTTCCGTTTACTTGCTCCACCTGCAATGCTCCGCATCTGATGTAAAGCATTCAAGAAGACTTTTGCATGGATCATTCCACATGCTGATTTGTCAACAGTACCACTGGATCCAGCATGCAATGAGCTTTTACCTTCTGCAAATTTATCCGCTATACTTTTATCCAGTGACGCACACAAGGCCATTTCGATCCATTGTAATAAATAACTTAATGAGCCTCTCTGTAATGCAAGACTAAGCAGCAATTCGGCAGCCAACAATTGTCCTGAAAAAAACACACCAAGCACACAGATATTATCCGTACGTAAATGAATAACAAAGTACGATATCGAGCTGTTGTCGAGTTAAAACTCTGTGCCCTATTGAACACCTAATAACGCTATTTTCTTCTTTAAAAAAAAAATATATATATATATATATATATATATATATATATATATATATATATATATATATAATAATAATAATAATAATCTTGAAATAAAATGAATATGTACAAATCCTACGAAGAATTAACTGAACCTGAGGGAACGATCTGTATTTAACTACCTGTATAATATTATATGCACTTTATCAACATTGTTATTATTATATTCTGCTTTCCGTTCTTAGTAAACACTCTCTGCCGTTCAGAGCGCTCGTTGAATGAGTTTGCTCTGATGATCTCAAAAGGCAACATTAAATCTATGTTCTTGAGTTACTCGTAGAATGTTCCGGCAGTCTACCAGAATCAAGGTGCATGTCAGAATTCACTCTCTTGTGTGGATTCCGATGGCCTATGGTTTATACTATTATGCAGTTACTATTAATGTTACCATCTATTGGAATTCTTGCTTTAACGTACCACGATTATATCCTTTAGGTTAAGGAGACTGCTAATTAATGAAAGTGAACGATTTGAAGAACTAGTGGGATAAGAATGGGAAAAGAAACAGACTCCCTCAACAACAACAACAACAAAGTTCATCGCGCCTTCAGTACACGTGATCCCGGGTTCGATTCCCTGTTCGAAAGCACATCACTTTCATCAGTCATCCGTTTCCTTAAGCCTAAAGGGCATAATCGTGGTACGTTAAACTAAAAAAAAAAAAAAAATAGTATTTTCATTAAAAAATACATGATGATGTACATCCAAATTAGTAAGGCCTGAGTCTGAATGGGGTCACCGCTCTACCACTGAGTCACCATGATTCCACCAACTACTGGAATGCACTAAAAATATGAATAAAAATATCGCAAAGGAAAACGGCGCACTTTGGCAGGTTTTGAAATTTTTATAGTTCTGCTTCGAATGGAAGATTCCGTAACGAAAATTTTAAATATGAAAATTATGATGATGAAACAATATCAGTAATGATAAACTCATAACAATAAAATTCCTACCAATTTCCCAACTTTTTCGAAAATGCCAGACGGATTTCACTTTTTCTTCTCTCTTTCAAATATAATACAAATTCTCGCTTTTTCCGAAATAAAAGTAATAAGACAGCCTTCATTATCATTTATTTATTTACTTTAATAGGAAATGACTTATTTACCTGTCGGATCTGCACCAGACGACGGCAATGCTGCATTATGTAAAAATTTTGATACTTCCTGCAGACTGTGTAAACCCACTGCTGGTATTTGGCTTTCATTTGCTAATGACAACGGAGGAAGTCCATGAATTACATCAATAGCCGTCCTCAGAACTTCATTGCACAGACTGGGAGAACCTACAAAGAAAAGAATATGTATTTTAGTTTGAGCTTGAATTGAAAAAAAAAAAATCACTACTGCTTAATTTATTATTAATCCACAGTAAACTAGGAAAATTTCTGAAAATATACTTTGGAAGAAACACCTAATTAAAAAAAAATACCCATACATGAAGACGAATTTAGATACATAGTACAACGATAATGTGTATATAATATGTATGTGTTGTTAAGAATATGTACGATACCATTTTTTGGTGGCCAGACCGGCACATTTATGCTGTTAAATTTTGTGGCCATACATGTACATTTAGTCTTTAGATACAATAAGCAGGGACGCCATCAATTGTAGATGTATTTTTGAAATGTACGACGAAGAAATGATAAGTATTAAGGAAATACAAAGCTTTAAAGGAATAAAAATAGATTAATTATCGAAGTAAGCTTTGGTGGTTGCTAAAGCTAATTTTATCGAACTGTGGACTTTATATCTAATTGTGTAATTTTGAGTTGAGTTGATTTTGGGTTTAACGTCCTGTTCAGTAGCAAGGCTATATGAGACGTGGACCTACTGATTAACGTGGAATCTGAACCACATGAGCTCCCGCCGGGAATCGAACCCGGGTCTCCCACGCCAAAAGCGCGTACACTAACCGCTTAGCCAAGGAGAAGCTCTGAATTGTGTAATTTTGTGTTACAATAGGCTTCAATAGCAAAGGGTTTAAATACGGCAATCAAGTTATGCCTTCGGATTATATTGCTACTTCAATAAACAGAAATAGAAATCTTACGAAACAAAGGTAGATCAAAATATTTGATAAATATACCAATATATGTTTAAAAGACTGGCGCTAGCAATGTTCGAAAAGAAAATATTTGAGGCTACACAACTTATGAGTGAATTACGATATGTCGGCAATTGCAATTTTGTTTGTGTATCTACAATTGGTGTGAAATAATTTTCATAAGTAGCTGTTAATAGCAATTATAACTTTGCTTCATGGGAGGGCACGGTGGCCCAGTGGTTGAGCGCTTACCTTTGGTGCGTAGGGTCCCTGGTTCGACCCTTGGTCAAGTAAGTTTGTAGTGGACAATATCGTGTCCGTCTGTTTTCTCGGGGTACTTCCGTTTCCTTCCACATTTTCATTCCATCCATTCTTCCATTATCATTCACTTGCCTTATCGTCTCTCTTAGCCTACCGGGCATAATCGTGGAATGTTAAACTGAAATTTTCTACTTTGCTTCATGATATCACAATGCGATACTTAGAACTGCTATGATTATTTTTACACTTACATTTTTATTTATTCCATTCTTTCCTTTTTACAATAATCACGAAGATGTTGTCATATAGCGCTCATGTAATCTCGAATGTGTATGTATGTGAATAAGTACTACTCACTATTGACATTTCTAAATGAGTCAATGCATTTTAAACAGCAACCAGTCCACGAATATTTCTGAAGATCTTGGAATTTAAATCTAGAAAAGTAAGTTCAATGTAAACTGTGACTGTTCACTTCCTTTACATGAGACAAATAAATAGTGAAATTTATTGATGATTTCCATAATTTACAGAGTAAAACAAGAACGAGCACAGATATACAGTAGCCGGAGGAGTGGGAAGGGATCTAAATTAGGTACCACTTTTAAATTTGGCGAAGTGCGTCACGTTTAGTTTTATCTAAGTTTAGTCAACAATTTGTAACTATAAATCCAAATTTAAAAGATCAAAAGTTCACCGTGATAGAAACAAAACCTCGCCTTTGGGCCTGTCTTATGCCAAGCTTCTCTGTTAGGATTCTAGTTTCTAAATTACACACATTTAAATTCACACTGCGTACTTTTCTCCATTTATTAACTACGTCTTCAACAAGTGTGTTCCATTTGACAGTTGTGAAACTATAGTAAATTTCTAAACTATGAAAATTTAATATTGAAACAGATATATAACTTCAGGCTGCAATAGAAAGACAGAAGGAAATTAAATCTGATAAGTAGTAAATTTCTACCCCTTCCGGTAAAAATAGAGAGATACAAAAGGTGAAATCCTTGTGACACCAAATGGATTACCAAAAAAAAAAAAAAAAAAAAAAAAAAAAAAAAAAAAAAAAAAAAAAAGATTATTGCTTTCTGTTACCGTTTCTGTTCTATGGCGATAAAGATTGAAACCGGAAGTGATTTCTACCATCCCTGGTTTGAACACCTATTTCATAACAGCAAACAGGAAAAAAAGTTGTGAACATCTGAATATACGGGAATACTGTCTTACCTGCTTGACTACTTTGACTCCAGTTTTGCCGAAGTAATGACAGAAATAAACTTAATCCAGTTCTTACACCCATTTCAACCAATGCTTGAGTCCCCGAACACGTTTTATCATGGGAGGTGTCTTGATTTTCTAATCTACCATGCGAATCGTGCAAATCGGCCTGGAATTTTAGCTGGAAAATAATTTTAAAACACATGTTAACAAATTAATTAACTCAATCCTTTGTATCTTGGTTGCTCTTTCACTTTTTTTTCTTTCCTAGATGACTGTTATATAGGGGAAAAAATACATTACTGATTTTCAAAATAATTATCTGCAAAACGAAAATTCATTAAGTCAATAATATTACATTATTTATAACTAGTGAACACTAATTGACTAGTATGCTGTACTTAATTGTAGGGAAGTTTTAATGTAAGATATTTTCTACATACACAGTATAATATAATTTTACACAATTACAATACAGCAGTATGAATTTAATTTATTATTGGAAGTTCACTTTTTAAACAATAATACAATTATTACTGATACTTTTTAAATATTTTCCCAATGAAGTTCATTGTTATTGGTGTAATTTATTACTATGGTGTCCTCTAAAATATAATTATAGAGGATAAGATGAAAAATAAGTATTGGAAACAATAAGTATTGGAAGCTTTGCTCTCAATTTTTATTATTTATAATTCATTACTTTTGACAATTTTATTACACTGTTTTTCAATTTTAATATATTTATGCGCCGCTTATCCTTTATTATTATAATAACAGTGTGAAAAACAATTCTATTTTAAACAGGCAATTTCGGCCATTTTGGCTCGTGCCATTTTAGTACATATGTTTATTTTAAACAAATTTGATTTAAAACAAATTTAGTGAAATAGTCCACAAGGCTCTACGGCTGGGACTTCCTTTATAAATCTTCTGAAAGGGAGATAACTGAAACTGAACTGAACTGGACTTTCGAGTGAATTATATTTGTGAACATATTGATGATCAAGATTAGAGAAACAATACGAAAACTGGATCATATCAATAAACCAGAGCAGGATATCAATACTTCGCTTTCCGACTTATCAAGTAAGTTATAAGACGATAAAAATGATCATATGATCAGAATATATAACAAAAATACAAGTATCTTTCATATGACTGCATCATCCATTACAATGTAAATGTCAAATCATCTCTCATTACATTTTCTATTATTTCATTCCTTATCCTAAGAAATTCATTCTCAAGTTATCTTAATACAGGATTTACAAATTTCTAATGAGATATGCTCTGCCTCTAAGTTTCTAAAATATTAAGTAATTTCAGTTTGAAATTTGTAGCACACGTTACTATTATACGTTATTATACATTACATTACACTATAATACGTTATTATACACTATTATACTACAGAAGCTATATTAAGCATAAACTTATAAACACCAACAAACCCGTTTTTCTATAAAGTTTACTGAGATAAATGATAGAACGAAGACGAATGAAGGTAAAAGGCAGAATTTTCTTGATGCTGCTATCAGCATTAATCAAGACTAGCTAATACAAGTTAAATGTTAATAGGGTAAAATAAAAATAAGTAAAAATAGTTAATATAAGAAAATATACAGAACTATTTACTATATGTGCAGTTATGTTTAAACAAAGAACTTGAATACTTCTTCCTTTCAACACTGTTTCATTCATATGTGTGGGTGACATTTTTGATAGTTACAGCTACAAGAAAGGTTTGATTATGATTTGATTTTTAGTTTAGCGTCCCTTTCAGTAGTGAGGCTATTATATGAAACGTGGACCTACAGCTTAAGCTGGAATCCGAATCACACGAGCTCCCGCTCGGAATCGAACCCGGGTCTCCCACACCCAAGGCGCGCACGCTAACCGTTTAGCAAAGCTACACGAAACAATTCAATAGAACAAATGAACTTGCGTGTATATATTATAAATATTTTTCGGCTATCAATTTATTTGCATCTGTTTTTATCCAATCTCAGTTCTTACGTGTTAGACTTGTTAAGTCGGAAAGCCGATTTAAAACCACTATTGTTAGAATTTAATTGCAACATAGAAGCAGCATTATGTCAATTTAGAAAACAGAAAAAGGGCCGTAGACATATTTAGATTTAAGCATTAATCTTTGCGTAACCGTATGTTAGTTGGGGTCAAACTAAAATAATAATAATAAATTTATTAAATGTAAACAATTTTGATTTTAACCTATATAGCGGACCGAAAGCTTCAGTGTACCGACTAGTATCGATAGCATCAACAGCTGGTTTTTATTCTATCCGCCATCTCGGTACGCTCAACAGAAGAAAAAGTTCCACGCTCGCTTGCAATTAACTTCATGGGAGTATCGAAAGTTTACGCCAAAAAGTAATGTTTACTTTAACAGTAATTCTACGTACTAACAGAATACGACGTTTAAGGCAATGTTTTGGTTTCTGAGCATTAGATTATTAGATAAGAATTAGTATCACAATATCATTAATAATTCAACAGTACACTTAAAGTTAAGAAACGGTAAAATTTTACATCGACTAAAGGAAAAATCTTCGAGACTTATATTAAGGGATTATATACACACAATACACATCCGAAGTACTTCTTATTAACTCACTTTCTCCTTGTCATGGTATCTGGTTGATATGGCATAGAATATCCTTCGGATGACAAGCAGTCTCTGCTTCAGAACAATTGAAAACGACGACTCAGAGAGAACGGAGCGGGCCAACTCGAGCTGTGCCGATAACAAAGCAGCTACATGGTGGTCTTGTTCGGCTGTCGTCGGAGGTTCTGTTTCAAAATCTGGTAACACTGGTCCTGGGTACAATACTGTAGTTGGTGGCATCACTATCACCTCCTATAATTAAAAAATAACGTTATATAAATGAGAGTAGCAATAGTTACTTAAGGTAAAAAAAAAAAAAAAAAATTTATTATTCAGTTACTTAAAAATGAGTAGTTATCCATACTTAGTATTAGTAACAATATTTCAAATTACTAGAACAATGTAAAGTAACGTAATGTAAAGAAAATGTATATTAATGTCTAAGCAATCAAAGACAATATCAGTCAAGCAAATCTACTTTACTGTTTCTTTATTACGTTTGGTGTTATTTCGCAATTTTTCTTTATAACTAAGGAAACTTTATATTACCAAAATTACCCCAAGCAATTTACGATTATATATCTATATCTATGTATCTATGTATCTATCTATCTATCTATCTGTATATATATATATATATATATATATATATATATATATATATATATATATATATATATACTATCTGAAACTGGATGCAGTTAACATTAGCTACATTTGATTTATATTAACCAAAATATAATGGTTACATGGATCTTTAAAAGAAAATTTATAGAATATTTTACACAATCATGAAACCTGCGTACTTAATCTGCACAAACAACATTAACGAAGTTAACAGCTATAAAGTTATCTGTTCAAATCAGCAGAATTTTCTGTTAGTTTGTTTTAGAAAGACAAAATTAATATCTTATATTGGTATATTCACATATAATTCTATCAAGAATATTTATTATTTGCCCCATATGATAGAATGCTTTATATCGGGGGATACTAACTGACATGTACAGGTAAAAAATTGTGTAATAAAATCATAATTACTGTTTAATTACAGTAGAATTGGGTACACTGATCCATGGTGCCTCCACAATGTGATATACCTTGCAGTCGTCTATTAGTAGCAAAACATACTACACTGCCTGTGTAAAAAAAAATTACTTGCACTTAAAATAAATGTGCACTAGAATTTTGTTTTACTTGATTAATTGTTATAAAATTGAAGATTAATGTTGCTTACCCTACTGAGCAATTAATCAAGCAAAACAAAATTCAAATGTATACTTCCTTTAAATACATTATACAGGTGAGGTAAGGATTCTTTTTTCCACAGGCAATAAATATCAGAACTGATATGGCAACATTGATCTTTATAGCCAGTTCGGAAGTCAAAAATTGGAAAGAGGAGTTCTGAAACAAGTAAAGACAAGATGGGGGGAGGGGAGGGGGACAAACTTCCGATGCACAATTCACGAACAAACAAAAAAAAAAAAAGTCTTAATATTCGACCTCACTTGTCTTACTGTTTTTGGTCGGGGGTGTTACGGGGCTTCAACTGGTTAGACCCTTGTTTGGTTTCAGGGTCATATTCGTAACATCAACTCTCATCACCGGTAATAACCTTGCTCAAAAAGTCTGGGTCACTCTTACTCTGATTTTCAAGTTCTAGTTCAAATTCAGACTAACGTTTTATTATTATTATTATTATTATTATTATTATTATTATTATTATTATTATTATTATTATTATTATTATTATTATTATTATTATTATTATTATTATTCCCGTGTGTGCAGGCGAGGAAAAAAGTCTGGTTTGCAAATCCTTGGTCAAAATCCGATTGCACGAACTCCAACTCACTCTGTTCTGAAATTTTATCGATCGTGAAACGACGATCCTCGTTGACTTTTTGGCGTATTTTTTCAATGCTTTTCTCGTTTCCAGGTAATGAAGGACCATAGAACGAGTTCACCACGTTTAACGCGCCAAAACCACTCGGAAACTTGTATGTGGCTAATAGCATTTTTCTTGAAAGCCTGTTGAAGTATTTGGTAAAAGCTTCCACTGCAGATTTTTCAAGCAGGAAGCAAAATTTCAAACACATTCTTTGTTCCTTTTAATCTGTCATTACGATTTCGCACGCGGCAAACGAGAAAGCTGAGAAAAACAACACTACGATCAATGCAGATGCCGCTTAGGCAAATGATTTGGTAAAGTTTTTATTAGACCCACCTAGCGGAAGAACACTCTACTACGCCTAGGAACACCCGCCTGCTTTCAATCTTTTGGGTCCCCCAACTATATTAATCTAATTCAATGTTTCAGCACTTCCAAAAGCGATATGAAACCATTGCAGCATTAGCATAATACCTTAAAGTCATATTATTGTTTGAATTATGGTTAGACATCATACAAATACATTATTATATTTGCGTGGTACCCGTAAATGGGAATCTCTTCGCAGCACAACCATAATGGAGGATTCAATCCTAACTTTTACGCTTATATTTTTCACCATTACGGAAACATTAACAAATTAAACCCTTACACTTATATACATACATTATAATGGAGATCATCGTTGGTTGGACAGGGGTTACCATCTCTATCAGTATCGAAGCTATGAGACACGGACCTACTGTTTAACATCGGATTCAAACCGAATGAGCTCTCTTTGGAAATGGAACCCAGATTTCCCGCGCAGAAGGTGCGTATGCTAACCATATAGCGATATAAAAAGAATTAAATAAGTTTTTCGTCCCACGATTTGACGGTTAGGCTAAAGGAGACGGTAATGGTGTAAAATTAATAAAATGGTGGAATGAAGAAAGTGAGAGGAAACAGGAGAATCACGCATACGGCGTTTGTCCACCACAAAGCTAACTTGGCGCGACTGGGATCGAACCAAGGACCCTATGAACCAGAGATGAACGCTCTACCACTGAGTCAGAGCGATACAAAAAGTTCCTGTGTGCTAGAAAGAAAAGTAGAACACAATGTTTGGCAACAATACATTTCCCTGGCATCTGTGATTAACTTGCAGGACGAAATCAAATTACAACGTAATAATTTATTCGAGTCCCTAAGAATTCAACTAACACGCCACATTCACAAAGAGCACATACATATCACGATAAGTCGCAAAAAGTGCTTAATGCAGAAGGTTTTTCGTTTTATATCCGACCATATTTGACGGTACTCGCCTCAAGAGATACGGCGTTGCCACCACCAATCATGTTCTATTGGATCCCGAGCATTGTGGACTATCACACTGCATCACAGTTTTTGTTACAGGAAGCTCCGGCAGGCATAAGAATTCTGTCCCACTCCTCCCTGCAAACTTTCCATAGACCATCCAGGGTGCGCAGGCGGAAATGGTGAAGATGTCATTTCAACAGTTCAAGTGCGCAAAAATCCATTGGACTGGCATCTGGGCTTTTCACAGGAATTGTTTTCGACCGGAATGACACGAATTCCTGCTTTCTCTGTCATTTCCTAATAAAAAAGTAGTGATATTCTGGCGGTATGACTCGAAGCCTTGTCCGTATGGATCATCACCTGGTTCGCGTCCATTCCATACAATTGTAGCATATCTCTCTGATAGAGGTGTCAAAATGGATTCTTGGAAGTACATTGCATTCACCTTCTCATTTTCGTCCACCTTCATATCATTAACTTCCCTCATCTCCGAATCCCGTAACAATCATAAAGCCAAATAGGAAACTTTCCCTGCACTGACGAACAAAGTTGCTCCGTCCCTTGCCGTCAATGTCACGGTATTTGATCGCCTGAATGTAACCACCAGCAATGAGATGGACATATGATTCATCCATTTCGACAACTTTCTTCCATTTGGAACCGACAACTTTTCATACAATTTCCTGCAGTTCATCTTAGGTTCGGCAATGTGACGACGAAGCAGGTGGCCTAAACGGGTCTTCCCTATACACTTCAACCTGATGCGCTTGTGAATTGCTTTGTTCACAGTTGACGGTGCGACATGGTGAAATCTGTGGCCCATATCACGTTGCGTCGGGGAATTTTCCTGCTACGCCAATCGACAGATTCCCCTTAACATTACGGATGTCACTTTGCTTGCATCCCTTTTCCTGGTGGTTTTCGTGTTAAATGTTTCGCAAGGGGAGCCTGTTGTGTGTACGGGCCACAATAGCTTTTGCAGTAGTCATCTCGAGTGTTTCACAATGCGTACGTACGAACACTTAGCATGGCAAAGGGCCATTACGTAATTCTCCTAATACCAACTGATTTTCGACTTTATTTGATAACATTCACTACCAACATTTAGGCACCTACAAAGTCAGACACAACACTGCTCCCGCCAGCAAACCCATAGTTCCAGCATGATACGCCAGGTGGCAGCATCAAATGGAAAATGGTCGGGTATACAGCGAAACCTTCTGTACTTTTAATTCACTTAAGAATATATGACTCATAAGATAATGAAAAGCCAAAACGTTATCACATCCAACTTACCTTATTAGCAATTAATCTTTCATAATAAATCTGAGTCCCGTCTCGTGTCGTAACATTATCACAGTTTTCATTCCCCCAAGAATTGTTTAAGTGGTCTAGCCACTTCACTTTTACATTAGGAGGCGATAACATGGTGTTAGCTTCAGAGATCCCTACAAGAAACAATAGTTACCTTATATATATTATTACATAAACATTACATATTACGGGTGAAAAAGAAAAACTGAACTCAAAACAAAAATGTTTATAAAAAGAATTTAATTCACAGTGAGTTAACACATCGCTGCGACTTAGTTCTATATTTTTGCATTACATCATCTGGAAGCGGTAAAATTATGCTTTATACGTTTTCCTTTTTAATGTCGGTATTAGAGATGATAATATTAATTTTCTTTGAAGTAGTAGTATGCAATCTCCATCATCAAATCTACCATCTACTTCCCCGTTAGCCTCATTCTTGTTTCAATGAATGAATATCAGCAAGCAGATACAAATGCATTTTTCTACTTTAGTACACATAGTTCTGTACGAAAAATCAATTGAAAGCTATTAGTATAATAGAGTTACCACATTCTAAGATGATAATATGCACAACAATACTAAATAAAATCATGGTGTGCCTTGATTTAATAATTTAAATATGACAATCAGGTTTCTTTCACATCATTTTTTAAGAGGGGCACTGTCCTCCGGAGGGGACCAAAATAATAATACTGTACGAAAATAATATGTGCCCCTCCGAATACTAAGTGTGCCTCCCCTGGAACATTTTTTCTGAAAGAAACACTGATCACAATATGTTTACCAAACAATGTGATAACATGTCCGGAGGATATATGCGGACGTAAATTTTTACTCCCAAAATGGGAACATGTTTGCAAAAATGTTGACGTATATAACAGTGAGAACGAGAATGAGAAAAAGCATGTTTTGCTTATATTTGCTAATGAATGACATATGATACATGTTTTGTAAATTAAATACTACTACTAACCTTTTATCCCAAAAGAAAATTGAAAAAGGTTAGAAGTATTTCATGTTTTGCTTATATTTATTTGGCATTAGTGTTTAGTATATGTTTATTTCTAAGTTCTCTCAACAAGGAGGTGGTGAAATGAAATATAAATCTCATGATTATGCCTTTTGGGCTAAGGGAGACGGATGATTAAGGAAAGAGAATGATGATGGAAGAATCGGTAGAATGCGAATGTGGGAGAAACGGATGTACCCCGAGAAAACTCACGATCACGATGTTAGAATTGTTGGAATGAGAATGTAGGAGGAAATGGGAGAACTCAGAAAAAACTCACTCACATGATGCTATCCACTACCCAATGTTGGACGGGGTTCGAACCAGGTAACCCACACACCAGAGACGAGCACTCTATCACATAAACTCTACCCTTAATAAGGAGTTTTCTTGATTTTGAGTTGAACGTCCCTTTCAGCAGCGAGGCTATATTAGACGGGACGTACAGATTAACGTGGAATCCGAACCACATGAGCTCCCGCCGGGAATCGAACCCGGCACTCCCACCCATCTGCTCTCAATAAGGATGTGGTAATAATAATAATAATAATAAACTTGAATAACGTGCTAAGAATAGCTATGATCAATATCATATAATTCAATGTTATTATTTTAACACTAGACTGTAGAAATGAGGCAAATAATAAACTTTAAATGGATGAATAAAAAGATTAACGCTGACAATATTGATTGCGTTAATTACTAACACTGAGAAGTCAAAAATAATATTACTATCTATTTAAATAGACACAGTTATTATATTTTGTAAAAAGTTTAGAGATTAAAATTGTTCCTGTTACTTTGTTAACATAAAATTTTAACCCCTATCAGTAGTTACGATTTAAAATACGTTCTTCCATAGATTAATATATAACAATACATTTGAATAAACGGTTTTTATACATGGACATAGAACACAGATTAAAAAGGAACAGAAATATCTCATTTGTTTTTAATAAAATCACGTGAAAATAATAACTGAGAGACTTTTAAAGAAAACTGGATGCCTTAATTTATAAATATTGTAGTACAGGTAAATTCCTGACTTAAAATACTCACCGTATCACAATTAGGGATCTGCCTACTTCAAATTCTTTTCTATTACGGTAAAAACATCTTTGGACAAATATAGCTTCTTTTCTGGAAATAATCAGAGAGCAGATTCAGTTTTACGGCATAAAGTTTTTGCAATTTCATGAATTTATTATAAAAAATTAATTTATTCTATTCCGTGTGCTTTAGTTGCAGTCTTCAAGCATGCTTTTACCAGGACATTTTTCCTACAGTCAAGTACTGTAGCAAGGATAAAACCAATAAGTAATATTCAAATAGTTTGGTTGTATCCAAATTATTATGCAAATAGTTTGGTAATATCTACAAAACGGTATTTGAAAACACATAGTCGTGTGGCTGGACTTGCAAAAATAAGCTTCGGCCTTACGTTTACCATGTGAATAATTCTTCTATGCTATCTGTTTATTTAGTATAATATTATTTTTTTTTCTCATGAAATTACCTAGTCTTATCATAAATACTATCCCAAAGTTTTAAGTACATCGACACAAAATGGTTAGAGATATTTTAATATCCTAATAACATAAGTTACATGGATGTACTGTATTATGAACCAAAATCACAAATAATTATTCAAAATGGCCATCATTAGCATGCATCCAGATGCCCTCCGACGAGACCGCTTTAAACTTTCAAAATTGGGATGTCTCTTTTTGCAAGCCATCTCTTGAAGCTTAGACCACAATTTGTAGTCCAAAGGATTTAGAACTGGATTTGCAGAAGCTAATCTGAAGTGGAAATGAATTCCGGAACATTTGCCTCCAGCCACTGATGAGTTGTCTATGCCTTGTGCACTGGGGCTGAATCCTGCAAGAAGCTCCAGTTCTGTCCATGAAAGAGGGTGTTGGCGAGAGTTTTGAGTAGTCTCTCAAGAACTGTTTCCTGGTATACTTTGGCTGATGTTTTGATCCCCCTTTTCACAGAAATGGAGTTCCGTTATTCCCTCGTAGCACACCCCACCACTCATGACTGAGGCAGGATGCGATCCCTCTGGATCTTTGGAAGTCTTATCATCAGCTTCTGTAGAGGATGTGGCATATATCCCGACATTTTGGGTACTGAAAGTCTCCTCAACACTGAATTTTTTTTCACGGCGGTGAACATTTGCTGCGTAACGTTTAAGTAAGTGCTTTGATTTTAGAAGCCTCTGGCACTTCAGTTCATTTGTTAGGAGATGTCCTTTGCGTTGTTTGTAAGCATGGAGCGCCAGCTTAACATGCCGGACATAGATATTTTCAATATCTTTAGCTCACGAGCTATAACTGACTACTTCATAAAGGATTTCGTCGGACACGCGCCGCCATTGCTTTCACAAGTTTCGGTGTTCGTACTGTGCGTGGTCTTTCTTGCCGCGGGCGATCTTTCACAGTTCCAGTCTCAACAAAGTGCTGGATAGTGCGGTAAACGAATTTTTTACTAATTTTCAGCTTCCGGAGGGTTTTGACAATCTCCTCTGTGATCTGCCTACTTTGTGCAACACTAGCACGGCCACACGATTTTCACACTCGCTTCATTTTATCTTGAACACTTACAACCGACACCTTTATACTTCTGCTCACCCAGCAGACCCACGCTTCACAATACCGCTCTTGACGTCGCTCGCTTGTACCGGAGGAAGTACAGCCAACTTCAAAAGTTAAGACAGTATTCATGGTAAGACTAGATACATAAGCTATTTCGGGGTAGATAATAGAATCTATTTCAATTTACATTTACTCTAACTTCATAAATGAAATTCCAACATAAAGTTTACAAAGTAAGTTGGACAAAAATTACAGTAATAATAATCAGAAAACAGAATCATAAACTCAAAAATAAATTAACGTTATACAAAGTTTTACATACTTACATACATACAACTTCAAAAACGACTCGTAAGTTTAAACAAGTGAGTTTCGCTTCACAATGTGAAACTACGGTAGACTTCCAACTATCACAATTCAATACTTTAACTTCAAGTAGTATATCTGAACTACTGGTTGCTATAGATTAATAAGATCAAAGATAGAAGCTGTTCCTCGGACGCTGAATCAATATCAGAAAGCCATTACTTGCTATGCCTTATTGTGTTTGTTCTATGATGATAAAGGTTAAAACCGGAAACCATTAATATGAACCACTGTCAATTTGAATAGATAGTTAAGGAAGAAGAGAGATTTCACTTTTGGAAATCTGACTCAATTGCAAAAAACTGCACCTCGATATATTTTACCGGTTTTGCTCCATGGAAATTAGTACTGAAACCGGATGTAGTAGGATATCTCTATCATTTCTAGTTTTGGTAGTGTGTTGCATGTTGTGATGGGACGTTCTCTTGACACATTGAATGGATTCAAGAAAATAGATTGCCGGAATCTATTATCATTTTTGTTCTGTGGGAAAAAGTTTTGAAACCGGAAATGATTAATTTGAACCACTTTTGGTTTCAACAGAGGGTTAATGGAGAAGGCAGAACATAATCTTGTTAAGCTGCATCAATTGTAAAAAATGCATTTCGTTATCTCTTACCCTTTTTTGGTATATGGGAATTACTATTGAAACCGGAAGTAGTAGTAAATTTAAACCACTTCTGGTTTCGGCAGACTGTTCGGGATAGTCATGATATGTTCCCTTGAAACGGAGTCGTTTGAAAAGAAACAGGTTCTCGCTATATGCTACCGTTTTCGTTTTATGGCGATAAACGTTGAAATACGGAAATTACCAATTTCAACCACATCTAGTTTGAAGAGTGTTAACGAAGGAAATGGAACGTATCCTTGTGACGCTGAATCAATTGTAAATAAAAAAAAAAAAAGCATCTTGACCTTTTACCGTTTCTGCTCTGTGGAAATCAGTACCGAAACCCTAAATAATAATAAATTTGAACCACTTCCGGTTTTGGTAGATTGTTCAGTGTAGTCATGGTACATTGTCTTGGGACGATGAATCGCTTGCAGAAAATAGATTTTTGCTATATTTACCGTTTTAATTTTATGGCGATAAACGTTGAAATCGGAAATTACTAATTTGAACCACTCCCAGTTTGAACAGAGAGTTAACGAAGGAGATGGAATCTATCCTTGGGATGTTGAATCGATTTCCGAAAACCTGCATCTCGAAAACTCTTACAGTTTTTGCTCTGATATCTGTCGACAGACGGACAAAGCTGTTCTATAATACAACTTTTGACATTTATGCATAGCGTACGAAGTTTGGAAGTCTAAAAAGTAATCTAGAATGCATCTAGCACATCTATATGAAAACAAACCATTTACTTCATTTTCGAAAATAAGACACAAATAGATCGCGAGATTCGGTAAGACTAATACCTTTGAATAATAATGTCTTGAAAGTTCTCTTTCATATTATCATCATCATCATAGTTATTACCCCATTATTGCCAGATTACTTTACTGAACTGACAAGTTTTCATGCTCCACGGTCTTCAGCTAACCTTTTCCTCTTTATGTACAAATTTCCTGTTTTGATACTGTTCGTCAACTGTAGTTTCCTTCGTCCCATCCGTCTCTTTCTTGCCACCATACCATCTACCACGCCTCTCATGATACAGTTCTTTCTCAGTCAATGTCCCATTTCAATTACATCTAACGTTTTATCTCCACCACCGTTTCTAACACCCTCTCATTCGTCTTCCGTTTGACCCCAAAAATTCTTTTCTATACCCACATTTCGAAAACTTTCCAGTCTTTTTTATTGATTTTGCGTAATGTCTAGATTTCTATCCCATACAGTATAATACTCCACACGAAGAATTTTATGAGTCTCTTTCTCAACTCCTTAATCAAGGACCACAAAAGACTTTCTTCCCCTCCTAAATGCTTCTTTCAACATTCCTATCCTTCCTTTTATTTCGCGTTCGTATTTCATATCATCACTAATAATACTACCCAGGTATCAAAAACTAGTCACCTGTTCTATTCTCTCCGCTCTTATTTCTATCTTTAACCCGACCGTCTGATTTCAATCACCATAGCTCGTGTCTTTCTAACATTTATTTTCATCCTATATTCTTCACAGTCCTACTTCAAGCTATCTAATATCTTATTTATTTTCTTTTCAGATTCTGCAACAAGGGCGATACCATTGTACACATGTTCTCTTTCTGCTGTCAGCAAACTAGGAAACAATAGAGCGGTTACTTCCCGTTGACTTACACTCCACAGTACCTCAGCTGTTAGTCACTCTGACCAAATCTGGGACTAACGTCTAAGATGCCGCTCCATCACTACAATTTTCGCCAAACGGCTACTGGAGAACTGCTGCCTTCTCCCAGAACACTCTTCGTCTGACTACTTCATTTAAATCAATTCGGTAAGAGTAACTCTTTTGATAGTGAACTATCGCCAACATCTTTAAATTTCACTGCAGCACACAAACCTCTCCACCCAACACATAAAGTGTCTTCGTAAAGGTGGTCTTTATCGGGGAGGAGATACCCCATAAAAGTGAAGTTTATAATGGAACTTTCCACTGTAACACTAGAAGATCTATGCCTGCTTGTACCAGGGGATTTATATAAACGGAAAGATGAGGAGTCTGACAGCTGCTATTTCAGGTCACTGTCACTTAAAGTAGAGATCGACGAAAGAACTTGTTCGAGTTCTTATATCATGTGTAGTGCTTCTCCTCTAGGAGACTGCATGGCAATGCTCAAATTGTTTATATTACTTTTACCTTATTACTTAAATTACAAGTATGTCGCTAATACTTCTTTGCAGCAAAAGTTTCTAACTTATAAATTCCCCAAATCTTAGGAAACCTATTCTTAACTTTTTTATGCATCATGAAGTTTCATAGATACATCCTTCGACTGACAGTGAAACTGTTGTACCACTTGCATATGAAAGCAAATGCAACACTCGAACATTTTTCAGGCTTGATTGGATTTTTCGGGTTTAATTGGGTACCCTACAAACAACTTAACACCTGTTCTAAGTTCCAAATTGAAATTTTCTATAAATATGCTCCTTGCATCCTAGGCTGTAAATAAGGTGAGGTGTGGGAATTGCATATCCTAAGGGAGAATGGGAGCTTAAATGTTTTCTTTTGGAGTTTGCCAGATATCTCCGAAACTATTAGATGTACTACTATGAGCAAAATAAATGACGCGTCTCTTTATTTTGAAGTTTTCTCAAAATATCTCCGTTTCCTTTATATGTTCGAAATTTTGGAAGGTTTCCCCAGCAGGAAACGTTAATAACAAACTCGTTTTTAATATTTGTGTTAGATATTAGCTTAAAATAAATAAATTAGAAGCGAAAAACATTAAATCGACTGAAATTACGGGAATTACCAACTCTGCTAAAGTGGGAAATTTTCAAGAACGCGAGGGAATTCTGCAGTTCAACACGAAGCAGCGACATCTATGTCATTGAGAGAAATGTGGATTAAATCTACAAACGAAACTTTTAACGAAACATTTCTATGTCTTATTACGTGCATTATCTGCAAACTCCAAATATATGAATCTATACTAAGTATTAACGTATAGATAGAGCATATAGTGGAAATTGCCTATGGAAAAGGACGAATTGGTAGCACGATCGTAATGAAAACTCATCTTTACCGTAGAGCATGTTCAGTTTGTGTAAGAAAACAAATAGCTCAGTTAGTTAAAGCAACGACTCTGTATACCGAAGGTAGCTCGTTCGAAACTCCACAGAGGTGCAACTGTCATTTTTATTACTGTGGTTATTTTATTTATTTTTTATGTGGGAAAGAATCAAATTGTAACATATGTGTAAAACTCATGACGATACCAAAAAAAAAAAAAAAAAGAAAAAAAAAAGAAAAAATGTTGTCGCACTTGTATTAGTGTCCCTACTTTTGTTTGTAAACAGTTTCGTAATTATTTTCCCTGTGCTCACTGCTCACAATATGCTCGCTGGTGAATAATGAATGTTTCCCAGTAAACGTTAATTCTAATTTGGAGATTTTTATAAAGTTTCACAATGTTTATCATTAAATAGTCTTCTATCTACTTTTTTGGACACTTTGATACCAGATTTCCCTATTAAATGTTTAATTTTCCGTAGATGTTTCATTACGGAAAAGTTTTACAGTGTATTTGTCTTGAATTGAAATTGTTTTGAATTTACCCCATGAGGTAAGTAGCCCGAAGGAGGAGAACTGAAGTAGCTGATATTCTACGTAAAAGCAACCAATTTTAGATTGATGACGCTTCTTACCTTCAGCACATAATCTTTACGTTAGAGAGTCAGAGAGAAAAATCCTTTTTTCCCTCCCCTTTGACCACTCATCTTAAAGCTCTACATGTAATGATTCGTGTCACATAATTTCGTCTCTCCAAAGATATTCATATAATAATAATAATAATAATAATAATAATAATAATAATAATAATAATAATAATAATAATAATAATAATAATAATAATAATAATAATTATTATTATTATTATTATTATTATTATTATTATTATTATTATTATTATTATTATTATTATTATTATTATTATTATTATTGAATATGCCACCCTTACATAATGTAGTAACCTTAGACATTTTAGTTTAAAGTGCTTTCTTTAGTAATAATTTGAGCAACCACGTATCAAAATTTAGACTGTAGGAGGGGCACGACGTTTCTTTTTGCCCCTCTATTTTCAGCACCTACCCAAAAGAAAGTATTTAATTTCTGACAAGCAGGGCAGACAAAATTAATAAGAAATATATTTAGAGCATCCTTTCCTCCGTGAGTGGAATATCACGTAGCATTTTTTTATTCTACCGAAGATGACTCTAGGCGGTTATGATTAGTTAACAAAAGAAATACGTAATATATTTATAGCGCCCTTTGGCTGTAATATTACCGCTTCTTTATTTGTTCGAAGGCGCCCTACACAGCCAAGGGTGACAAAAAGAATAGGAAAAGTGTCTAAAGATTATAAAACACTTTATATTTTGAAACAGGTATTGAATTACGTTCGAAGCATTGGCGTAAATAGCGCCCCCACAACCCTGTGGCATGGGGACCGCACAAGCTGCAAAGTCAAAAAATATATAGAAAGTACGCAGGGACGAACTAGGCCAAATTTTCACCTGGACAAAGTGACTTTATGGCTCCCTCCCCCCTAGTATTAGCCTATATTTTACATTTTATTCTAGTGTTTTTAATAGTTTAAACCCATTTTCAAAAAGACATTCATTACCTAGGAAAATTTCCCAAAGAATATGGCCTGCTATAAACAATACGAACACCGCCCCCCCCCCCCCAGCTTGGTCTAGTGGCTAGCACGCCTGCCTTCTGTGGTCCCGTGTCCAATTCCCGGTGGGTTACTGTTGAACGATAAACGTGGTTCGGATTTCACTATAATCATTATCCACATCTCCTTTGGCCATTAAGGCATAACTGTGGAACGGTAAACTCTAGCAAAGAAACAAACAATACTTACTCCCCCTCCACTCTTTATTCTACATGTCATCTCTCCATTTGTCGAAACAGTCCCCTTAGTGCTATGAAACTCTTCTTCCATGGTGAAATGGAAAAAAATTATGTAATTGCCGCTACTTTACAAGAATATAAACCAAAAAAGTCAGTAGGAAACACATTATAAAAGTTACTTTTTGAGGCTCGTTTTGGCGTCCCTCCGACTCTGGCGCCCCGGGCAGTCGCCCGGGTTACCCCGCCCAAGGTCCGACCTTGAAAGTATGGACGCATAACTAAGGGCTGCGGACGTGAGGTTAACCTTCATGTTATGCGACTGGTGTTTGAAATGTTCAGTAACTGATGGGTTAGTAAAATAATTTCGACGGTTACTGATATTTAAAGTTTAGCTAAGACAAGTTGCCTAACCAAATACATTTGATATCGCGATGTTACAATTTGATTTTTCCTCACATAAAAAAAGAGAAATACAATAGTAAAAAACTCTTACTCGTATTAGGCTCCAACTAACAACCTAATTCGTACAGACTAGTTGCTCTGACCAACTGAGTTTCGATTTCTTACGCGAAAGAAGTCTGTTATATTACGAGGCATGCTTTTCATTATGATCGTGCTGTTAATTTATTCTTTCGATAGGTAATTTCCACTCTTTGCTTTACCTATATAAATAAATGTATGGATTCATATATTAAGTGTCTTTGGGTAATGTGTGTAATAATTTCGCGACAAATATACTTGCTTAAATGTATTGTATGCTATGATTTGCCCTGATTGTCTGTTCATATGGTGGTTGGAAAATACACGTCAAAACTATTCGAAGTAATACGAACACAGCTTAAGAACAGGGACTGAACTGAATCATCACTCGATTGACCTTGAGGGCAAAAAACACCAAAAGGTAGCTATAAACGAAAGTTCAGCATGCATTTCTGTGGAGCTCTGTTCAGTATCACGGTTCTCTGGCAAACACGTTTGTTCTTAGGAGTATATATTACAAACCTAACCTTTCGATAGAGCGCAATTGCAGAGAACCAAAGTAAAGGAATTCTTGCCCTTGTTAAGTTGGGGCACCACTATGTGCAATAAAAATATCGCGTCTCCTTGAAGTGATACTTTATCGAAAATAACTCGTTTTCCTATATATATTCGAAGTTTCTGAGGGTTTCAAAATGAGGAAACATTACTAACAAGGACGCATTTAGGGGTGGGTTCAGAGGGTCCGGACCCCCTCTGAAATCCCAACTTTTCTGTAAATTTAACCTAATTTTGGGGGTTATTTTTTAAAAAATATTAAAATTTATCCTAATATTGAAGTCGGACCCCCCAGATAACTTTGGACCCCTCCCGAAATAAATTCCTGCATGCGTGCCTGCAGAGAAATATATTTTCAATATATTCGTTAAATAATAAAGTAAAATAACTAAATTAGGAGCAAAAACCTTCAACACGGTCCAACTTTTGTCCACTGCCAATATTGTTAGAAGGGATATTAATAGCAAAAACTCCTAGTCAATGCTGAACCTTGGAACTTCATCCCGAACACAAGTATATTTTCGAAACACACTAAGGCCTAGCCAGAAAGCATTGTGTGCGAGTTACGTTTGGCAACATCGCACGGAAACAAATGAATGCTGAATTGCATTGTAACCCGTTCCTACTACTACTATTTTTACTACTAACTTCGCTATGGATCTGTATAATATAAGGGCAAACTTATTTTAATGAAAATTTAAAAAAATGTTGAATCACTTTTTGAATATTATTTTAAATCTTTTTTTTAACGAAAGAAGTGTTATAAACTTTTTTAAAAATAATAAAAATAATTGTTCTTAGGAAGGATTTGAACCCACGCCAAAACCAATATTTCTTACTAGCATACTGCGCTAGCTCACTCAGCTACGAGAACCGACAAAATTTAGCGTTTACTTTGTGCTATATTCACGTCATAACTCGTGATGTCACCAACAGGATCACGATATAGACGTCATTATTTTTCCTACATTCCAGAGTCCCCCGAGAATTGATCATTGTCTACTCGGACTGGAATTGTCATTTGGAACAAACACTTGAATATGAAGCCAAAAGTTCCTTTAAAATAGACGAAAACTTCGAAAGTTTTAAGAATTTTAATATTTTTGCCTTTTCCCATAAGTGGGTCATAGCCTCTACACCGAAAAGCCCCCCAAGATTTGATCATTGACCACTCGGACTGAAATTCTCATTTGGAACCAAAACTTTAATATGAAGTAAAAAATTAAACTTTTACATCAATTTGAACTGACTGGGTTCCGGTTAACCACACTATTATGTTTAGTTTAGTTAAGTGGTAATTTGTGACAGCTTCACATCATCAAAAGAATCCTTCACTTCACTGCACCCCCTTCCAGGACTCCGTGCTGGATCAGTCACTAGAATCAATAGACACTTTTCCTATTCTTTTTGTCACCCTTGGTTGTGTAGGAGCTCCCTCGAACAAATAAAGAAGAGGTAATATTACAATCAAGGGGAGCTATGTATTAGGTATCTATTTAGTTACTTACCCCTAACCGCACAGGGTTATCTTCAGTAGAATTAAAAATGCTACGTGATATTCCGATCATGAACGGGGAGAGGGTGATATAAATATATTTTCTTATTCATTTTGTCTGCCCTGCTTATCAGAAATTACGTAACGTTGTCCCTGTTTGTCAGTAACGTTGTCCTTGTCTGTTGGGAGGGTACTGGAATGAGGGGCAAAAAACCATCGTGCCGCCTCCCACATGGTTGCTCAAATTATTACAAAAGAAAGCATTTTAAACTAAGATGTCTAAGGTTACTACATTAGGTAAATATGGCATCATGGGCGGCGATTAGGGGGGCAAAGGGGGACATTTGCCCCCCCCCCCCCCCACTTTTTTGAAGTAACCCATTAATGTATATAGTTTCATTTGGAAATGTAAAGTTTTTGTATGTATTATGTCTCATAGAAAAAATGGTGCCATATAATATTTGTCATTGCGAGAGTATATATTGGTTGTTTTCCCGTGAAGTTAAGAAAGCAACAGGAATTGCGTTTTAATTGCCACGGAAAACAACCCCAAAATTAACCTATTGAAGCACAACAATTCCAGCATAATTGAAAGTATACAGTAGCAGCAGTAGTAGAAAGCAGTAGTAGAAAGCAGCAGTATTCAGGGGTATAGAAGCAAAACCTGATAAATCCATTATTCAATTTTGTCAGGAAACGAAGAAGAAGTGACGCCCTTATGCTTCAGAATTGTTGAACATTTTTTTGTTTAGTGATCAATAATACAAATGAGTGAAATCAACAACTAAACAAAAAAGTTGTTCAGAAATTCTGAAAACATGAGAGCGTAACTTTTTCTTCGTTCCCAGACAAAATTCAAAAACGAATTTAGAAGGTTTTGCTTCTATACAACCTTCTTACAACGGCTCGATATGTTAGTCAGCCGCTTTGAAACTAATTGAGAGAACATTTGCAAAAAAAAAAAAAAAAAAAAAAAAAAAAAAAAAATCTTTAATTGCACAAAAATTGACAGTTCCTAAAATGTCTTTTCTTCTTTCTAAAGTAAAGAATATTGATTAAAAAGAGCGTAATAAGAAACAACTTCTACCATTTCCATTGTTTTGTAGTGTAATATACGAGTGAAGTGGTGTGTTTAGGGGTGTACGAGTGTATACACAATTAGATTTAGTAAATTCAACATAATTCTAGGTTTTAGAATTATTTTGTATAACTGGAGTGTGAAATGATTCTAAGTATGGTTGTGTTTTGATGTATTCCAAGTGAGTTAAAACTGCACCTAATGGCAACGAGCATGTTTCGAGAAGCTGCACAAGCAAATACATGTATTGCTTTAAATGTCGTAGCAAATATTTGTTGTATTTACTGGTTTTCATTTTCCAAGAGTAATAACATTCATTTAATAGCATATGTGGAATTAAAAATTAAGTTGTTCATTAATCCCCAGTTTCAATATTACTTCTACATAGCATACCTCATTATTCATTACTATGATTAATATTATCCTTTCTATTTATTTGTTTTGTAAATTTGTTATTAAATAATCTGATTACACAATTTTCCAGACAGAATGTTAAGAGAAAGAAATGAAATGAAAGTTTTGAGTTTTATGTCCCACGCTTATGCCGGCTAGGCTAAAGGAGACGGTGAAGATGAGAAATACTGTAAATGAAATGGTGGAATGAAGAAAGTGGGAGGAAACGGGAGAACCCGAGAAAACCCACGCACACGGTGTTTGTCCGCCACAAGGTCCACTTGGCGGGAGCAGTGTTTGGACCAGGAACCCCATGCACCAGAGGTGAACGGTCTACCACTGAGCCACCGCGACCTCCAGAATTTTAAGATGTTCATGAGCAAGTAATCAAATCTCTTCTTACACCTTCGTTGTTTAAGAGTACAAAGGTCTAGTGCCTACTTCTGTTGCTCTTGTCAATTTATTTAATAAAATATAAAAATACAATATACGGTATTTTAACCGAAAAAGATAGTATCCTATTAGTTATACAACCTTTCGTCAAAAAAAGTGTTGGAAACAACCAGGGAAACTAACAGTGATATACTAATATTCAGATCATGTCTTGCCCCCCACTTTTAACGTCCAATCGCCGCCACTGTATGGCATATTCAGGATTATTATTATTATTATTATTATTATTATTATTATTATTATTATTATTATTATTATTATTATTATTATTATTATTATATGAATGTCTTTGGAGCACCGAAATTGTGTAAGACGAACCATGGTATGTAGAGGTGGTTTAAGATGGGTGGTCATAGGGGAGGAAAAAACAGGATTTTTCTCTCTGACTCTCTAATGTAAAGATTATGTGCTGAAGGTAAGAAGCATCATCATTCTACAATAGGTTGCTTTTACGTAGAATATCAGCTACTTCAGTTCTCCTTCGGGCTACTTACCTCATGGGGTAAATTCAAAACAATTTCAATTTAAAACAAATACATTGTAAAACTTTTCCGTAATTAAACATCTAGGGAAAATTAAACATTTAATAGGGAAATCTGTTATCAAAATGTCCAAACAAGTAGATAGAAGATTATTTAATGATAAACATTGTGAAACTTTATAAAAATCTCCAAATTAGAATTAACGTTTACTAGAAAGCAGTCGTTATACACCAGTTAGCATATTGTGAGCAGTGAGCACAGGGAAAATAATCACGAAACTGTTTGCAAAACAAAAATTAGGGACACTAATGCAAGTGCGACACCAGTTTTTCTTTTTTGGTATTGTCATGAGTTTTACACATATGTTACAATTTGATTCTTTCCCACATAAAAAAAATAAATCAAATAACCCTAATAATAAAAGTGACCATTGCACTTCTATGGGGTTCGAACCTGCTACTTCCGGCATACAGACTCGTACCTTTAACTAACTGAGCTATTTGTTTTCTTACGCAAACTGAACATGTTCTACGATAAAAATGATTTTTCATTACTATCGTGCTACCAATTCGTCCTTTTCCATAGGTAATTTCAACTATTTGCTTTATCTAAACGCTAATACTTGGCATAGATTCATATATTTGAAGTTTGTAGATATTGCGTGTAATAGGACATATTAGAAATGTTTCGTTAAAAGTTTCGTTTGTAAATCTAATCCGCATTTCTCTCAATGACATAGATGTCGTTGCTTCGTGTTGAACTGCAGAATTCCCTCGCGTTCTTGAAAATTTCCCACTTTAGCAGAGTTGGTAATTCTCGTAATTTCGGTCGATTTAATGTTTTTCGCTTCTAATTTATTTATTTTAAGCTAATATCTAACACAAATATTTAAAACGGGCTTGTTTTTAACGTTTCCTGCTGGGGAAACCTTCCGAAATTTCGAATATATAAAGAAAACGGATATATTTTCAAAAAACTTCAAAATAAAGAGACGCGTCATTTATTTTGCTCATAGTAGTACATCTGTTTGCGTCCTAGGCTACAAATAAAGTGAGAATGATCTAACAAGTAAGGGACCATATGGTTGTCGCGCAAATCAGATGCAGACATACGTCATCTGATTAAGCATGAAAAGATATGGAGAACACAGAAATTTAAGGTGCTAAGGGTCATAGGGAGCGGAGCGAGGAAAGAGGAAACATTGAATGTCGGCAAAATTGAAGAAAGTCAGGAATGATGGGAAAAGTTAATTTCGTGCAAACAGGGAAAGAAAGTCAACCAAAAGAAAGAAACTAAACATAACAAGGGCATCAAGGACGAAGAAAGATCATAATCAGGGTTGCCATCCGGACCGCAGTGTTGCCAGCTCATCATAACATTCATATGGAAGGTATAGCACAGTATAGCAATTCATGCACAAGGAAAAATATTAGTAACACAAAAGACAATTGAAAAGACTCTGTACACGTGCGTAAAAAGATTTAACGATAGTCGTGAGTGAATAATGTACATGAGGGAGGACAAATATAAACATGAAAGTGAAGGTGGTACACATGATAACACAGAAACGAAAGTATTTGGAAGCATCGTTCCATGATGATGATCATGATCGTTCATCACAGATACGTTAGTGTTCTCCAGTATTAATGTGTGGCAACGTGATAACTTTCTCCGCCTTCAGTCATTTGTTTAGTTTTCCTCTAGGCGATTCCAAAAGATGATACGCTTTGTCTTTTTCAAATGTGGCTACTCCAATGAACATCCTGGACAGTTTGAAACACCTTCCGCATATTGCTTTGCAAAAGGACTCACAGAGGAATGCTGCAGAGACGCGTGTGACCAGCTTGCTTTTATCTGCTGTGCTCACTGCGAGAAATGTTTGTGTGTTGACCACGCATTCATTCGTGATCTTCACGTCAACTGCAATTAAACTACAAATGGTGCGTACTGTTCTCTATTTTCCTCCATTTGTATTCACGCGGGTGTAATATTCACTCACGACTACGTTAAAACTTTTTACCCACGTGTACAGAGTCTTTTCAATTGTCTTTTGTGTTACTAATATTTTTCCTTGTGCATGAATTGCTATACTGTGCTATATTTTCCATATCAATGTTATGCAGAGCTGGCAATACTGCGGTCTGGATGACAACCCTGATTATGATCTTTCTTCGTCCTTGATGCCCTTGTTATGTTTAGTTTCTTTCTTTTGGTTGACTTTCTTTCCCTGTTTGCACGAAATTAACTTTTCCCATCATTCCTGACTTTCTTCAATTTTGCCGACATTCAATGTTTCCTCTTTCCTCGCTCCGCTCCCTACGGCCCTTAGCACCTTAAATTTCTGTGTTCTCCATATCTTTTCATGCTTAATCAGATGACGTATGTCTGCATCTGATTTGCGCGACAACCATATGGTCCCTTACTTGTAATGGGGATGGGAGGAGATTTAAATAATTTCTTTTGACTTTAGCCAGATCTCTGTAACTATTAAACAAAGAACCTTGAAATTTTCTATAAATATTCTGCAATTATGATCAATTAATTTAGATAAGAATATGGTTTATAGGTGGAGATATAGACGGTGTAGAGTTGATTGTTCAAAATTTTAATTTCGTTATTTAACATATTCGAGTCTCAGCACGTCACGTAGCCGTGATGTTTTTCTTTTCCTCAGTGGACGGATCACATCTCCCTGACGCACTGGAATTTCCGTTAATTTGAACATTGGATGGCTATTTGTAGACGGCTTTCGACTTCTCATATATACTTTGTGATCATTTTAGTACTTGTAAAAAAATCCAGGTGGCAATGTATCCGATGCAGACCGAGTTAGAGCGATAACAATTGGCATACGTTTCCCGTGTGTTTGGTAGCATTCTCCCTTCACCAGCAGCCATTACTATCGCGTCTTTATATGCATTTTTTTTACTCAAAACAGGAGATTTATCCGGAGAAGAAATATGGAATATCCTTGATGAGTTTGCTGTTGATTCTGAATCTGAAATTGATGATTTCAAATATTGACCCAGATTATGTTGGCGGCGTTTCTATAGAAGGAAAGTTCAGGTTTTTTTTTCTTTCTTTTAGCTTATAATGACTGACCAATAAGGATGACTGTAACATAAGCATTTATGCGAATGGTGGGGGTCTCTGTAATATTTTCTTAGGTACAACAATCGTATTTATTTATACTTTTTATGGACACTGGAGGGGGTGTTTGGCTGTTTGGGGAAGCGGACTGGATGGCGTAGTGGTTAACGCATCAGCACAGTATGCCGAAGATCTCGGGTTCGAGTCCCGGTCCAGTCAAGCCACTTTTTCACTCTTTGTAAGTTGTTTAATTCGCACCTACAGAGGATTGTGGTGTGCAAAATAAATCGGTTGTTTCCTCCTTTCATTAATATATATGAAATCATATCCGTTAAAGGTGTTCTCAATATATGGACACTGGATTGTTCAAGCACAGCAGCTTAGGCTCTGGTACAAGCCATGTGGTCTGAGTAGAGAGCACCGACTGCAGGAGTGAGGGGGGTGTTTGGCTGTTCTGGGTGGCGTAGTGGTTAACGCATCAGCACATTATGCCGGAGATCCCGCGTTCGAGTCTCGGTCCAGTCCAGCCATATTTTCACTCTTTGTAAGTTGATTATAAATAGTTTTGCTAGATATATAATGAAAAATCTATACGCAGAATTTCACCTCTAAATTCACAGATTCTTGAGATATTCAAATCTTGGCAAAGATTTTTTTTTTTTTTTTTTATCCGTTTAAAGTCCCCTAGATATATATAGATAGATCAGCGTTTTCTAAAACTTTGCTTCTATAATAAAATTTATCTTTCTCTATTCAGAAAGTGCTAAATGTAAGAAATTGCTTGAAGATGTGAAATTCAGCTTAAGGTATTCTCAGTTAAAAGTAATGAAAAAAGTTTCAGCGTCTCAAAGAGTTCGCTCCTAAGGAGATTCATTTCTAGACCCAAACTTCCTTCTTTTCCTTTCTTTATCCCATAAGTTGTGAATGTATGGATACGTCTAAATTGGAGGAAGAATGAAATTCGGTAAATAAATTCTTAATTAAAAACACCAAAATAAGCATTTAGTGTTTCTAAAAATTCCCCTTTTAAGGGTGGAAAGGGAATCTATAATATTCAAACTAATCTTTTTATTATTAATATTATTCAGAAATTGCCTAATTAAAATATTTGCTCAAGATGGAGGTGTGAAATTCGGTGTTTCAACTCTTAGTTAAAAGTAAGATCGAATACATCTTTTAGTGTTTTCCAGAACTTCGCTTCTTTCTCTTTTTCTGTTTGTTCCTGTTACTGTTTACGGTAACCTCTACAACCTTGAATCTGGGATAATAAATTATGCCAGCTTTTGACTTTTATCTCTTTTCCAGTCATATTTTATGATTCTTTTCTACATGTGACTTGTATATTTACTTGGTAGCAATGTGCAGATTATTTACTTCTATTAAATACGCATGTTGCTCCATTACAGAATGAAGGGAAAATAGATTTTCCTTGTAAGGAGATCCAAGGGGTGTGAGGATCTAGGTTCATCTTTTTGGACTTAGTTCTACGTACATACGCATCTCTCTGCAGATATACAATACACCGTCATAAAAATGATGACTTTACGGTTAAGATCTAATCTATGCAAATGCCTTGCTTATGAGAAATTTAAAGTCTTTTTTTTTTTTTTTTTTTTTTTTTCACTATCGTCGTTTGAAGTGCCTGCTCTCTACGGACGTATTCCCGTGCGGACCTTCTTGTTGCGCTCCTGTCCTGACTCGGTTAGATAGCATTCATCCTTATTATCGGACATTTAGCACAGATTGGTTAGTGTTTTCTGCACTGTTAATGTTCACTGCATATTTTTTATAGCATTTGTTCGGACCTACAATTATACCCGAATGGAATCACATCAGTTTGCACGCATATTATTAATTCGTATCCAATTATTTGGGCAAGCGCCAATGAAATAAGGGTGCAGAATGTCATAGGGAATCATCTAGAGCACAAAATGTAAAATATTTTTTGATGCATACAATAAATCTTCCGGTACACATGTACATTTCATAAATATGTGGATCCATACAGTAAAGCGGCACTGGTAGCTTTCTTCTGTAACATGTATGTATAATGTGTGCATAGTGCTTCTTTTATTGAAGACTATATGATATTTACATGATTTATTACTCTACTTTCAGCTATGGTGCCTTCGAAATAAGCAGTTTAGGTCAAGGGTTAAGTGCAAATTAAATTGAAGTCTTAGAAGCTGCATGTTGTTGGTACTATTTTGAGTGAAGGCATTTTGACGTATGACATTATAGTGGGCTGATATTTAGTATCTCCCCCAATCTTGCACATATAAGATTTACATTGTGTTACTTACTTTACAAAATATAGCTGAGCTAGGGACAGCTAGCGAAGGGAGTTAGAAGCCCCCAGGGCCTTTGTACTCCTACCTTTATCACAATTTAGACAAAAACAAGGTACTCGGTTCTGGGACAATGAAACGAGTTGGGGGAGATACTAAATGCCATCCTTATAGTGCAATGAGGAAATTTATTCCCAGCATTCAACGATGATAGTTGCATGCTACAGGTGTGACGTTTCGACTGTGAGTTTTATAACAACCTATGGTAGTGAATAAAAAGTTATTCTCTTATATGGTGCGGCACGGATTATTGAAATTGAGTAGGAAGTGTGGCAACTTAGAAAGGCACTGAAAATAAAGAAGTGAAGGAACAGTTAAATTTCAAATGTGAACACTGTGTTTGTTGATGATATGAAATGCCATCGATGACAAATATGGGCAGTGAAATGTACTTTTTTCCAGGACAGAAATTTATCGCTAGAGAATGCGACTAATATAGTGTTTTTAGCGACATCCTTGTTCACGGGTATACCATCCATCGCTGCTACGCCTGCTCCTACCCATTCCTTGCTCTTGCTCTGCCTAGCATTCGTGCATATTAGTGGACACTTAACACGGGTTGGTTTGTTTTTACAGAGTAGTTTTTGACATATTTTCGTACACGTAAAAACGTAAAGAGAATGTGCACCGAGAAATTAGGAAACATTTTCTGAGGTAATGACACTGAATTTCCTCATTAATGACAAAAAAATTTTTACATTTTTCAACCCGAAAATACTGGACACACTCTGTGACACAAAGGCTTAAGACAACAGTAGTATTTTGTGAAATACTTTAGACGTAAATTTTCCATATGTTGGCAACCTTATGCTTAACCTGCAGCCATTTCTGAGCTGATTCTTTAGACATAATAAACTAAACTTGTTCCTTTTATTTTTTCTACACTCAATACGATCAACATTTCGCTACAGTGATATGACAAGTCTTCTTGTCATTTATAACGCTTTCAAGGTATTCATCTCCCCTACATACCCACAATGCTGTTACTATTACTTAGATTTCCTAAACAACATTAGCTTTACTCACCAAATATTTTATTTTATGATTACAAAACCCAAATACAGCTTATTACATATTTTCTGCTTCTCGTGGGTTTCGTTCCTCTTTTGTTCTGTCTTCTTCTATTTTCATGACCATCAACAGTTTTTAATGTTTGGGCCTCGAACATTAATTACTATAGGCTACCACCTGGAAATTTTCTTATGTATATCTTAAAATAAGAATTCATAGGCCTTATGCAGAATCATTTTGACGTATGGGTAGCGTCATATTAAAGCCCTGACTACTGCAGGACACATGCTAGTCGAACTCTATAGTATGGCACTAATCACGCGTCAGAACGACTCTGCATAAGGCCCCATATGTTTAAAATTTAACAGCACCATCTGCAAAATTGTTTTAATGTCTGATCGCTATAATGGCTGAACTTGAACATCTTCTGCTTCTGACAATTGCCCCAAACACGATCAAAAAGTATCGCAACATTTTTTGCAATTTACTCAAATAAGAGTTGCATGAATTTGTCCTCTTCCCCAACTTGAAGCACTAACGATTGGTGCCACTGGTTAGTGCAACATTTGTGCTCGTTAGTGCTTTATTTGTGCTCATTTGTGATGAAACTCCATCGTTCTTGTTTAAGTGGTTCAAGAGATATAAGTCGAAAACTGAAAGAAGTAGAAACTGAAGGAAAAAAGGAAAAGAAAGAAGTAAGTACTAAAATGAAAAGAATAACATTCGTTAATGCTTAACTTGTATAGCTCACAGATGACGAGAAGAACCCTAATACAGGGGAAATTGGGAAAGGTCAACAACACGGTCATGTCCATTTTCGGTTTTTGAGGTGTGCTCTATACTTAGATGTCGTCTGCTACTCCGGGTAGTTATCTGTGTGCTATTCCGTGGTGTAATTTGAAACTCCCGTGTGAAAAGTGGGCGAGCCCATACCTACGTCACACTACTTCTGCTAGGGTTCTTCTCGTCATCTATGAGCTGTACTCATTTATGCACAAAACTCCATCGTTTCTGCTTCAATAGTCCGGAGATGAAAACAAAAATCCTGGTAGAAAGCCAAGTTCACTCTGGATTCTTGACTGTAAGCACTAATGATGAAAGGAATGTCATTCGTTAGTCCATCGTTTGGGCTCACTTGTGCACGAAATCTTATTGTTCGTGCTTTAATAGTTTCGGGTATATAAGCCGAAAACCTAAAGTAAAGTTGAAAACGAAATTCAAATTATTGCTATTTCCTTCCAGAGAAAAACTTTATATTGTCCTCTGCAGTTGAAACGCTAACAATAGAATTTGTTAAACTGAAATATTTTAAACTAACGATAGAATTAGTGTCGTTGATTAGTGCATGAAACCCAATCGTTTCTGCTTCAAGGTTCCGGAGGTATAAGGAGAAAAACTGGAAGGGAACCAAGTTCAAGCTGGAGCCTCGACTACAAGCACTAACGATGAAAATAATGCCATTCGTTAGCCCATCATTTGTGTCCGTTTGTGCATGAAACTCCATCATTCGTGTTTCAATAGTTTCGGAGATATGAGCCGAAAACTCAAAGCAAAGTTGGAAACTGCATACAAAAATTATTATTTTATCCAGATAAAAAGTCCATATTGTCTCCTCCATTTGAAGCACTAACAACAGGATTAGTACCATCGGTTAGTGTATTCTTTGTGCTTGTTTCTACATGAAACTCCATCGTTTTTGCGATAGTAGTTCCCAGATATAAGTAATAAACTGCTAGAGGGACCAAATTCATGTTACGCTCCGACATAAAGCATTAACGATGAAAATAATGCCATTCGTTAATGTTTCGTTTGTGTCCATTTGTACATGAAACTTCATCGTTTTTGCTTCAATAGTTAGGAACTTAATGCAAGTTTTAATTTCATTTTCGATGAAAGTTTACATCGATCCACTCACTTGAAACACTAACGAAAGAATTAAGGCCAGGGGAGCACACACGGGAGTCCACTGGGTAGGAATACACCAAAAACTTAGTAACTCAACATACATTTGTAACTTTCTTAATAAAACTATATTTGTTTATCAGGAAAATGATTAACGTAATATGAAATTTGATCTTGCACTTCATCTTGTACTTTCTCTTATAAAGAGCTCCTCGTACCTAAGCGGTTAGCGCACGCGCCTTTGGCGTGGAAGACCCGGGTTCGATTTTCGACAGGAATTCTCGTGATTTGGATCTAACGTTAAACTATAGGTCCACGTCTCATATAGCCTCAGTGCTGAACGGAACGCTAAACTCAAAATGAAATCAAATAATTTTTTCTATTATGAAAACAATTTAGTTCTAACATATTTTTTCTGGAAATACAATTGAGGTCTTTTCGGATACAGAATAGTACGCATTCAATACTACATAGACATAGTGGCTTGCAGTATTGGACACCTTCCTCCCGCGAAGTTTGGACCCCTTCCAACAAAATTTTCTGGGGGTGCGGTGCTTTATTCGTTTTTGATGTTTGTAAAAATGAAAAAAAAGATCGGTGGCTGCCCCACTTTAAGCACTAATGATAAAAATAGCAGCATTCCTTATTGCATCGTTTGTTATACAAAATCACATCGTTTTTGCTTTAATAGTTGACCGAAACTGAATGCGAATTCTTATTATTTGTTTGCGGTAAAAATTTTAAATAATCTCCCCTTAGACACATACACACACACACATACATACATACATACATACATACATACATACACACACACACACATACATACATACATACACACACACACACACCTAAACTACTAACGACAAGAGTAGTTTCATTCATTAGTGCACTGTTTGTGCAAGAAATCCTTATGCTTGTTCTTCTTTAGTTCGTAAGATATAGGCGAAAAGGTGGTAGGGTGCCTAACTCGTGACCTTAAAACCTGCTATTTCCTGAGATATGGGATGAAAGTACAAACAAATTGATAAATTATTTGATTTTGGGTTAGCTTCTTCCAAAAATCGTTACAATGTCCGTAGCGCATCCCTCCTGGGCTTATAATTTGGGGGGCAAATGAAATGAATGGGGGGCTGAAGATTTCATCCCTCCAAATAGGATTAGTCTATTAATGTATTTAAGAAACATCAAAACTCGGAATAAGTGAAGAATGTTTATAATCTCCAAATATAAAAGAATTCCTGATTGGCTGGTTGAACAACGCCTACGCCAAATTGCTTAAGCAAAAAATTGAAATTTGGGCAGCACATAGGATTACAACACGACGTCAATTATTACAATAATAATAATAATAATAATAATAATAATAATAATAATAATAATAATAATAATAATAATAATAATAATAATAATAATAATAATAATAACTACAACAACAACAACTGGATGCTTACTTCGATAATAATAATAATAATTTTATTGTCCTTGAACCAATTATGGCAATAGACAACGTCAAAATATACATCAAAATTACAATATGTTAACTTTCACATTTAATTTGCGTAAAGTATTCATCTAATGAATAAAACGGTCTTTCTAATAGCCAATTGTATAATTTATGTTTAAACACATTCATGGGACTTGAAGATAATTCACTTGGTAACCCATTATACAATTTTATGCCTAGTACATCATAGTTATTCCTCGACTTATTGAGTCTCTTATATGGTACATCTATGAGTTTATTGTACCTTGTATTGTACGAATGCAAGTTGTATCTGCACTGTAATTCAGGTAGTCTGTTTTTCACAAACAAAATAGCTGTATATATATATATATATATATATATATATATATATATATATATATATATATATATATATATATATATATATATATATATATATATATAATTTATCACAGTTAATATTCTCAAATTTCTAAATAAAGGTTTACAATGCACTGTTTGATGTGAATTTGTCATAATTCTAATTACTTTTTTCTGTATTAATAGGATATCATTGATATGTGAAGCATTTCCCCTAAAGAATATACCGTATGAGACAATACTTTGAAAGAATGCAAAATATGGAGCTCTTACGTAACCATCCGATACATAATGTTTCAGTTTTTTCAGAAGATAGACAACTCTAGATAATTTACAAGCCACATACTGAATATGTGGTTCCCATGACGTTCATAATTCGAAATTCCATAAGTCTAGAAAAATACAGTTATTTTATTTAGACTTTTCATTTAAAATAATTAAACATATATTTAAACGTTTTTGATAATTTGTTTGAAAGGAAAGAAAAAAAGCTGCGAGGGAAAAGGAGTCAGGATTGCAATTATTATAATAAGACTAATTGAAATGCCCGTTCTTCGCAGGAGAAAGTTGATGAAAAATATTTTTTAAAATTTGAACTACCCTTTCATGCGTATTTAAATCAATGTGAAATGTAGAAAACTTAGCTCAAACGAAGTGCTATGTTCAATAATATTAAATACTAATATAGAAAACACCGTAAAACAGCTAACGAACTGGTTTGATCATAATAAGTTAATAGTAAATTCAGAAACACCTTGTCAATAAGCTTTAAATTAACAAACAACAATCTAGATAAAGGAAGTATAAAAATAGGAGAAAACGAAATAAAACAAGTTAGTTCTGTAAAATTTTTAGGTGTACATATATCAGCAAATTTAAAATGGGATTATCATATAGAAAAAATTGCGAATAGGTTAAGAAAAATGTGTTTCGCCGTACAAACCATCAAAAATACTATAAACCGAAATACAGCAAAAATTTTATATTACTGCTCATTTGAATCTATATTAAGATATGGATCAATATTTTCGGGAAATACTGTAAAAAGTAGAGATATTTTTGTTCTTCAAAAAAGAGTTGTACGAATCCTAGCTGGTGTAGGACCCCGAGAGTCCTGTAGGAAATATTTTAAAGAACTATCTATACTACCTTTACCATGTTTGTATATATATTGCTTAATAGAATTTGTAAGATCCAATATAAATGAGTACACAACAAACGGTGACGTGCATGTTATAATACAAGAAAAAAGACTAATTTTCATCCACCAAACCATAGAACAGCAATGTACGAAAAGGGAGTAAAGTATGCTGGTATTATGCTATACAATAAGTTACCAAACAAATTAAAGGTAATCAAGTCTAATGTTACATTCAAAAGAAAATTAAAAGAATACCTATTGTCACATTGCTTCTATACAATAGATGAATATAATCAATTAAATAGCCACAATGTAAATAGTAGTAGCAAAGTAACAAGATAGGATCATTTATGTATATTGCTGTATTATTGCTGTAGTATTGGTATAATGATATTTCAAACTACTGTAATGTATAAATGTATGAATTATGTTTAACAAATGTGTCTAATATATGTACTGCATCAATTAACCATGACGAATCCCATGTACTATCTGAAAATTATTTCCAAGTTTGTACAGAATGGAGAATAAATGAAATGAAATGAAATGAAATAATCGTTATTCTCATATGGTAAGGAACTAGAGGAGATCTTTTTTCTGTAATCATCTCGGCGACAGTTTGAAAATGCTGTTGCAAAGCTTATCATAATAATGTAAAAATCTCATTAAATTTAGATACTGAGGTGCTAATCATTTAACTGCAGTCCCTCATTTAGCATTCATAAATGAAAATCCTTTATCTCGCGGTGACAACATTAAACAAATAATAGTCCAAATGATGGATGAAGTATATCAGGAAAACTCCTTTTCTATATGCGTAGGTGTTCGGGGATCCTCGCCTCTGCTTTACGTGCATATCGAATGTAAATCCGAGATACCAAGATGCATAAGAGAAAATGAATTTAACGTTAGAATAACATAGTTTCTTACTCAGTGATGCAATCAAATACTTCAATAGTAAGTTACCAAATAAATAAATAAAATCGTTATTCTTCTCGGAATTTTATTTTTATTTCCTTCTCCTCCCCAAGGTATACACACGTACACATATTGGATACTTTTTTAAATAAAAGTATTTTTTTTAAAAAAAAAACATCGATTAAATACTAATTAGCTCTGTGTTCAAATGTACACGATAAGCAGTTTGAAGCTTCCTTTTAATCACTTCGGCCACTTTATGAACATAAATGGAAAATGAAAGCAATTTTAACAACTCCCCTTTAGAAGTGGAATTTTCAAAAATACGTGATTACTTACACCCTGTTTCAAAAAGAATATACGTATTATGAAGAATTATTTTATCCAAACTATCGATCGCTGCGCCTCGGCTCGGCTATTGGAGAAACGAATACATAGTCTAGTTTATATTAATAGCCGCTAGATGTCAGTTATCTTCTGTTTTGCTTCGTAACCGTCATATGTTTAAAATGGCTACTCCGCAGCAGAAATCAATTTGTATTCTCGAGTTTGCGAAGTGCAATTCCGTGATTACAGTGCAAAGACGTTTCAGGTTGAGGTACCAAATTGATCCTCCGAATGGGTGGAACATTCGCAGATGGTATCGACAGTTTGTAGATACAAGATATGTATGTAAAGGAAAGAGTTCTGGCCGCCCTCATGTTCCTGAAGAAAATGTTGCACGAATTCAAACTGCTTTCCAACGTAGCCCTTGAAAATCAACTCGTCGTGCCAGTCAGGAGTTACAAGTGCCGACAACAACAATTTGATGTGTTTTGAGACGTCGGTTGGTTATGAAGCCGTACAAGTTACAGCTGTTACAAGCTCTGCGTCCTGATGACAAACGCAAACGTGTGGCATTTTGTAACGAGATTCTGGTTGCTATTGACAATGATAACACTTTTGCACAACGCATTGTGTTCAGTGATGAAGCGACTTTCCGTGTTAGTGGTCAGGTAAACAAACAAAAGGGGCCTGCAGAACCCACATACAGTCATTGAACATGTACGAGATTCACCCAAAGTCAATGTGTTTTGTGCGATATCCCGATCATCTGTTTACGGCCCATTCTTCTTTAATGGAAACACGGTTAACAGTCAGCAGTATGTCGCTATGTTACAAAACTGGTTGTTTCCGAGGCGTCACGAAGACAACTTCATTGTACAACAAGACGGGGCACCCCCTCACTGGAGTCGTCAAGTGCGTGAATATCTGAATGATACTCTACCGAACCGTTGGATTAGTCGTCAAGAAGCTGGCGACTTAGCATGTCTCAGGTGGCCTCCACGGTCACTGGATTTGCCACCCTGTGACTTCTTCCTGTGGGGTTTCGTTAAAGGACGTTTATGTACCATCACTCCCACATAACCTGGAAGAGTTGAAGAACGGGATCCGTACTGCCATAACATCAGTGATGCAGGACATGCTTGCCCGAGTATGGGAGGAATTTGAGTATCAATGTGATATTGTTCGTGTCCTGATGGAGGACATATTGAACATCTGTAATTTGAACTTTGAACAGTAATTTGAACTTGAGAAGTTCGTAATTATGTGTGTAAAATTTCATACTCGTATGTCTTAAAGTTTAATAAATATATGCATTCTAAATGCGTATATTCTTTTTGAAACAGGGTGTATTTTCAATTTATATAGGCTATATGTTGTCTCCCTAACATGAGAGACTAGTAATCAACTTATTTATTTGTACATGTTTAACTCCCAACTCTCTTAGGATATGCATTTTAATAAAAATAATAGATAGAAACCCAACTTGAGCCAAGTGTTATACTTCGAAATTCATTTCAATTTTTAAGCCGTTTTCCCGTGATGATTAGACAACGTCGAAAAATTATAGAAAATGCCTCCTTGCCCCTTCAATCCTTAGAAATGAATTTTTCGAAAACACTGTAATAATTGATTCATTGTAATTAGTTGAGTGTTCAAATGCCAATTTTCACACCTCCAACCCCCAACTTTCTTCTTAGGATATGCATTTTATTAAAACTGACATGATTATAGAAATCCTTCTCTGTAATGGTGTTATGTTCAATCATTCATTTCGATCGGTTAAGCCATTTTTCCAAAATAATGAGTTAGTTAACGTCATTTAAAGGTGTCGAGAAAAATTCAATATATTTTTCTCTCTTTCCCCTTAAAGCGATGAATTTGTGAAAACGTTTATATATTTATTCAAGTACCCTTAGCTAAGAATTCAAATGCTGAATTTCATACTTTCAAAAGCAGATCCTTACACATGGCGTTTCTTAAAATAAATACAGTAATAGGAAATTTTAATATTATAGAAATTTAGATGCGGAATTTAATATATATATATATATATATATATATATATATATATATATATATATATATATATATACTAACTGGAAAACGGGTTCAGTTACTTTTAATGGTTAGTTTATGTGCAGAGTTTCATTTTCGTAACTTCAGGGAATCGTAACATACACTATTCTTGGTAAAAATAAATAAAATTTAAACTTCCGATTACTCCTTTTAGATATTTATTTCTTCAAATCCTTCCTTATCTCTTGCTTTCGTGACAAAATGACTATTCCGTCCAAAATTCAAGTTTCTACCTATGATAGTTTGACCTAGGACATCATGAGTCAGTCACTTATACTCTTTCATATATTAGTATAGATTAGTCTTGTTACTTTCTTAGTATTTTTGAATACATCATGGAAGTTTTCATACATATAAAGGAAGTTTCTGCCTTCCATGTGCCTACTTAAGTAATGGAACTATTAAAATACAAATGATAAACTAACGAACGTCACTAATCCAATCGTCAGTGCTTTAAACAGGTGAGCCATGTAAATTTTCTATCCGAACTGAAATAACAAGAGCTTGTATCCACTTTTCAACTCTACTTTCAGTTTTTATCAGCTATTCCCAAAGGGACATTTGAACTATCTATTACGAAAATTGCACAAATTTTCTTGGTTGCTGTTGTGAAAACAAAAGAGATTAAGAAATGAAAAGAAATGTCTTGTTGTCCTTTGTTTAAATATAAATAAAATATAAATAAATATAAAATTTGTGTAATTTTAAAACTACAGTAAAATAATGCAACTTTTAAATGTCACAATATTTGCAATTTGTAGAATTCTTTTTTAAAAAATAAAAATTAAACAAATTACTTGATGTAAGATATACATGGTGTTTCAAAACAACACTAACAACGTTTGGGAGGTGATTCCTGATGCTAAGATAAGACGAAAAGTATAGACCAACCTGGTGCAGAAATCTGTCATTTTGGAGTTATAGGCTGCAAAAAACATGAAAAGGTGAACTTTAAACCTTCATCGATCCAATACTATGGGACTTACCGTATGATGATAATGATGATGTTTATCCTATGATGATAATGATAAATTTACCTGCGTATCTTGGCCACAAAATATACAATTTTGTTATTTTTCTTAACTCTTTCGAATTCCCATATGAGATGCAGATGTTTTGTATTTGTGACTGGACATAAAGAAGCATAGATTCGTACGATTTGTTCTTGAAGGTCAATGGCCAGAACACTACCCTCATAAAAGGGTGGTGAAGGATGTGACTAAGAAAAAGCACGTACAGGAATTCAGGAAATGGTCGTACGTATTTGTTTACCCTGTCTGTTTTGGTAAAACCATTAGCTATATCGGCTCCTTTCATCAGTGGGAAACTTTAGTAATTCCGGAAAATTCTCAAGGTTAAAGCTCAATTGTCATTTATTGGCACCTGACTGGATGTCAAAAGGTAACGGAGGTTTTGAGATATGAATTCCCTCAAGATTTTCTCAAAACATCTTTTGCTCCGAGGGAAACACTTCTAGCTCATTAACAAGAGGTAGTTAACTACAATATTAGAATGTGCATATCTGCCAAAAAAAAAAAAAATAATAATAATAATAATAAAGCAAATGTGTCTAGAATGAACCACCATTCAGTAACAACTGAAAAGAAGTCATATAAATTGCATATGAATTTCTCAATTTATAACTTAGCTTTTCTTGTTTTCAATCTGAATAACTCAGTGTGCTATAATATCAATTTTAATAAACTGCGTACATATACTTCTATTTCATGGTTGTTTGTGTTATTGTGTTTTCAATCCGAATAATCCAATGTACCAGATTAGTTTTCAGGAAGAGAAAGGTATGCATATATATTAAACATACTATCAAGAGCGCCGATCCTGGGGGACCGAGGGGGCCTGCCCCCCCCCCCAAAGCTCATGTGGCCCCTATTTTATTTATGAGTATACAATATTTGGTATAATTTGAGTGCAATTTGTCTTAAAATCTTCATATATATACCGGTACCTTCTGCATCTGAATGCCCCCCCCCCTCAAAATTTACAGAGAAATCGGCGCTCTTGCATACTATAGTATTTGGTCTAGGAATTAATTCGTGCGGTTGGTACGCACACGTTGAAGCTGTAGTACAAACACAAAATACATAAATACCTTAAGAAAAATATTGTCCATCGCTAGCCACCACTTTCGCCCATCTGTCAGGCAATGTACGGATTCCGTGGCGAAAGAAGTCCTCATCCTTGGAAGCGATCCAGTCAGAGACCCATGTTTCGATATCTTCTGAAGAAGTAAACCGCTGTCCAATCAAATCGTTGTTCATGCAATCGAACAAGTAGTAGTCCGAAGGAGCAACGTCTGGTGAATACGGCGGGTGGGGTAAAACTTCCCATCCGACATTTTCTAAATAGGTTTTGACCGGTTTTGCGACATGTGGGCGAGCGTTATCATATTGAACAATAAGTTTATCACGTCTGTTCTCCCATTCTGGTCGTGTTCTGGCCAGAGCTTGCTTCAAACGCATTAATGGTCGTCGATAACGTTCTCCATTCATAGTTTCACCCGGTTGCAGCAGCTCATAGTACACCACACCTTTCATATCCCACCATATGCACAGCATAACCTTTGCACAGTGAATATCTCGTTTTGGTTGTGATGGACCTGGTTTACCTGGTTTCACCCAGGCCTTTTTTCGTTTAGGGTTCTCGTAATGGATCCACTTCTAATCACCCGTAATAATTCGATGCAGAAACCTCTTTCTGCTCTGTCGTTGAAGCAGCAATTCGAAAATGGTTTTTCGTCTTTCAACGTCTTTGTCTTTCAATTCATGTGGAACCCAATGTGACATCTTTTGAATCATTCCCATGGCTTTCAAGCGTTTGGAGACTGTTGTTTGATCAACGCCTAATGCTGCTGCAAGTTGTTCCTGCGTTTGACACGAATCCTGCTCGAGCAATGCTGTCAATTCTTCGTCTTGAAATTTTTTTGGCTGTCCAGCTCGCTCTTGGTCTGCCAAGCCGAAATCACCACTTCTAAACCGTGCAAACCACTTCTGACACGTTCGCTCATCTAGAGCATGGTCACCATACACTTCCACCAAAATACGATGACTTTCAGTCGCACTTTTCTGCATGTTAAAGTAATGCAGCAGGACACCCCGCAAAAACACTTTATCAGGCACAAATTGCGCCATGTTCACTTAACTACAAACTGGTGTTGTTGACGCTTTAATCCACTGCCCTATACTACGAACGATACGCGATGACAGGGGTTTGCAACACATGTGTGGATACACGGAACTGTGGGACGCTCCGTTCGTTGCGCCATCTCTTGTCCACCCGCACGAATTAATTCCTAGACCAAATAATATTTTCTAGTACTGTATATTTTTATGATTACTCTATATAGATTATTTATAAGTAGCTGTCGTGCCACTGCTTATTAAAATTTTACAATCAAGTAATACTAGAAATCCTATTCTAAACATATATAAATCACACTTATTTTCTGTAAGTTGGCCACCTGTCTAAGTTGGCCACTTTTCGATGGAACCGATGGTGGCCAACATAGACAGGTTTCACTGTAATTTGATGAAGGTGCCCTTGAAAGGACTTTCTTTATCTGATGTTTGAGGTGAAAATAAAAGTGTTGAGGCTGATTTTGAAAATTCCATAAGTTGTGCATACGAGGAATGGTTGAGAAGTCCTATACGAGTGGCATCGGATCAGTTGCGCCATGAGTGAATCAAAATAAATGAATTTGCGTTTCAAAGAACATTAAAAAACTTGGAACTGTGATGGTTCACAAGTATGCTTGTAAATACATTTTCAATACTTTTTTTTCCCCTTGGAACACAAGAAACATTTAACTTGATTATTAAACGAAAAAATGAAATTTTTTGTTTTACGTCCCACGAATATGCCGGTTAGGCTAAAGGAGACGGTGATAATGAGTGAAATGGTGGAATGAAGAAAGTGGGAGGAAACGGAAGAACCCCGAGAAAACCCACGAGTTGATTATTAAACGAATGTGCGTTTCTGCGTTGCATAGGTTATAAAGTGGTTTTACAAAAAAAATGTAAAATTAAAATAAAATAAAAAAAAAATTAAAAATATGATGATGATACTGATACTGTGTTTCTGTACGATGTTCACTTTCCTTAAGACTATGGTTGCGTGAATGTGTCACCGACTGCTGAACGCGAACCCACCGGGCCCAGACGGGCAAGCTGTCAACACTCACTGACCCATCCACTACACCAATCATCTCCGGAAAGTAGAACTCAAATCGACCCAAAATACGAAGATCTCTAAGCCTCCTTCATTCTCACTCGCAGTCCAATATCCTGATCCGCAGGCCGTAGTCTGCATCCCATCACGAAATAGGTTACAAACCACGTTCCGACAGAACAAGACACTGACCTAAGAGTGAAACTGACGGTGAGTGCTTCGAAAATCTAAGTGTTTGTATTTACTAACCCAGATAAAAAAAATCTCGAATCGAATCTAAATCGCGCAACGGGATGGAATTTCGAAAAAGAAACTGAATGTCAAAGTGAATTTAGTTGATCTTATTAACGAAGTGAAATTTCTTGGCAGGTCTGTAATTCCAACCCCGGTCACACTAAGTGAAATCGATTCTATACGTCTCAAGATGCTATAATATACTTTCGTTACATTATTCGCGTACTGCTTTTAAAAACTCTACTTTCTGAGTACTAACAATACTATTGAAGTTACTTTACTACATAGATTTAAGTAATTAGCTCTGTACTGGATAATGAAAGATTTTGGTTTCGACTCGCATACTTTATTACACTAACTTCTTGTAAAATATGAAAACAAGCCAAAAAAAAAAAAAAACAGGAAACAGAAATCGCAAAGGTTATTCCATACGAATTAAATGTTTTACATAGCTGAATGGACAAATTTATCATTTGATTACATATTCTCTTCACCTCTCATGAATGAGCTTTACATTCGTTTAGTTTAGTCGTTAAAAAAAATTGAAAATAACGACATTTACTACAAAATCACATTAGCCTTGTACTACACATGCACTACTTATTACGGCTGTGTGCTACATACTTTACTTTCTTTTCTTAGTATTTCTCTCTTTAGATACCGTTGTGCAAGTGGTGTCAGCGAGGAGGATTTATACCAACAGGGTGACCTCCCTTGTATGAGCTCAGACCTATCCACTTTGATTCCCACAACAAAACATTTTCCTTTTTCGAGACAATACATACACTCAATAAATCCACATGAAAAGAAAGTACACTTAACCTAGTCCCTATCCTAACTATCTAACTTAACCTAAGACATATAAAAATCACTTTTATTCAACAGATTAGTAATATAGCACACGCACCGCCTCTTACCGAGGACGTATGGGACGTTAACCATTCAGCTTTAATTTTGTATATTGTTAAAATAAAAAAAAAAATCTTAAACTATGTGCTTAAAATTCGAATTTCTGTTTCTGGTGAAAGGAATTCAAAATACATAACGAACGTGTTGTTGCTGACGAGCATCTCCCATTAGCAATAGTTATGCAAGCACCCTTATTATTAATGTGAGCCGAAACTTTGTATATATTTGTCTCATCGTATTCAAACTACAGTGAAGGTAAGCACAAACCAGAGAATGGATTTTGTTCTGTAATATAGCAGTACGGAAAATAATAAATAACAAAAAAAAAAAGAATATACGAAATTACATATTCAAAATATAATTTTTGGGGTGAAATGTATGTACTCGAGAGTACACACATTTCATGGACTGTTGGTAACAAACATCCACACTGAAACTCCAAAAGAACAATTTCCCCCCCATTGAACGAGTGGTTTATGTCACATCTCTAAGTCTGCATATTGTATAACTTAGGGAAAACTACGCAGCGTTTAGCACATATTATAAGGCATCACAACACCAGATATAAACATGTCTAATCCGAAATGGTTCGAAATTTAGAGGTTCTCACGTGACCAAAAACAGTAATTTTGATGATATCTTCTATAACTTACTTGGATTCCATGAAAAAATACATAGATACCTTCCAGGTCTGTCCGTCCTAGCCAGACTTTCTTGAAGAAAAGATTCTTTCGCTCCCACTCAAGTGAGTGGGTTAATAGCGAACACAAAACATAAAATGCATTAGCTGGGCTTCACGTTCGATTCCCGACACGGTTTCACCCAAAAGGCTGGCGTCAGTCCTGCACGCTCTGATGTATTCGTTTGTTTTCACTTCCACAACTTTACAGTCCACTGAGCACAGCAACCAACTCACTGCCTTCCATATTATGTCCACAGATATCAATGGTATCAATTATTTTGTGTCGAAACCTTTAAATACTTCTCTTTTCCACGTTTTTATGCACGGAGATTATCGTACGTCCATCACTTAACACTGCTTCCGGTAAAAGACAAAGACAATGGGAAGAAGATCCCTAATTGGAGGTTCATTGTAGTAGTGATTGACGAACTTCTACACCCGAAAGCAAGAATGTTAACGGTACTTTACGTAATAATGATGTTCTAACATGGTTCTTTAATGGATGTTGTCAGAGGGTGGCGTGTATGTCATTATGGGTCGATGACCTGCTTACGTGTGTTGGAAAGTTGTTATATTTTTGTTTTTAGTTGTGATGACATGTCTGTATTGTTGGGAAAAGGTCATGTGCTCTTTTCCGAGTGTGTATGCGTGTCTGTAGAGACTCTATACTGGCTATTTTTAAAAATAATAATGGAAATTTGAATTGGTTTGATTTGAATTAAATCTGTTGATATGATTAAATTAATAATCCGTATTAGTGATTAAATTAATATTTATATTCTCCTAATAATTTAGTCGGAACAAATAAGATGTTCGAACAATATGTGAGAGAGAATAAAAAGATATTTTCCTAATATATTTTATGGATCGATTTCTATGAAATCTCATAAAGTGGGAGGAAACCATTTTATTAGAAGGTGAGAACACTTATAATGTGTGATACGTATTGGTATCGAACCCGGGACCCTTAACACCAGAGGTGTACACTGTATTGTACTGAAAATGAACCTGGTACCCTTAACATTATTGGTGAACGTTGCATTGTACTGGAATTGAACCCCTGGTCCTTAGCAACAGAGGTGAACAATGCATTGTATTGAGAATGAACCCGGGACCCCCAAGCACCAGAGATGAACGCTGCATTGTACTGAAAATGAACCTGGTAGCCTTAGCACCAGAGGTGAATGGTGCATTGTACGGGGATTAAACCCGGGACCCTTAACACTATTGATGAACGCTGCATTGTACTGAAAATGAACTTGGGACCCCCAAGCACCAGAGGTGAATGTTGTATTGTACTGAAAATGAACCAGGTACCCTTAGCACCAGAGGTGAATGCTGTATTGTATTGGAATTGAACCCGTGGCCCTGAGCACCAGAGGTGAACGTTGCATTGTACGGGGGATTGAACATGGGACTTTTAGCACCAGAGGTGAACGCTGTATTGTACTGAGAATTATTGCAATCCTTACATGTAAATTGGCGAGAAAAAAAAACATATGGAAAATACGATGTGTGTGTATGTATGATTTGAATGGTTTATTTATTTATTTAATATTCATCGTTTTTATTCCTTATAGTTAACTCCGTGTTTACAGCCAAGTTTGAAATATGGAGCGAATGATTGTTGTTCCGTCTCTTACAGAAGACTAGCTTAGAATGAACAGAGTTTTATTTTTGTAATTGCCATTACTTCCGGGTCAATGCCTTACACGCTTTCTCCTTGCTCCCGATAGAACTATGACTTGTGACACGCATGTATAGAGTGTCAATGCACTTTCTAATTTTATTTCCGATTGTACTGGAATAACCTTAGACGCTTTCCCCTTGTTTGTTGGAACTTTGACTGATGACATACTGAAATATTTTTCCATTAACGATGATTGTCACGGCGATACTTATCGGCAGTGATGAAGAAGACAGATAGAAATTCGATGTTTCTTCCCCCTTTAGAAGATGTTTTGGACAAACACGTAAATGTATTTTTGTGGCAATATCTGATTTTTGGCAGAATATCTAATATCTGATGAAAGTTTAACATGTAGGCATTTTCCTTAATTAGATGAGATCCGTACATTGGTAGAAGACTTAAATGTTGATACCATGTCTGAATGAGATTTCTCCAGCGGTTGACGAACTTGAAAATAAGAAATTTTTAGATTTCTCGCTGTGGCAATGAATGAATAAACGATGTTAGCGGATATGATGATTTTATTTATTTATAATTAATGAAATCGGGTTGAAAACATGATGCTTGGGGGAGGGACATAATGAAATCCTTATATATATATAGTATTGAAATAAAGTTTGTTATTATTGTTTTTACACAGTGCCATAGTGTGTGTGTGTTGATCTTTTGTGTGTTGAACTTTTTCGTCAGTGATTTTAACAAAACGAACTTTGATTTTTTTAAGGTGAGAACTTTTTAAAATGCTAAACTGATATGTATTATTCACTTAATTATAATAATGAGTTTTTTTTGAATAATTATTGAAAAACTACACGAGTTGCTTTTGAGAAACATTATCGGGGAATAAACCTACGACCATGTAAGAGGGACAAGATTTCAAGTGTTTGCAATTTATTGTTATTATTATTATTATTATTATTATTATTATTTCATTATTTCGCTTTTTTTTATTGGTTCGTGTTATTTTATTGGTTTATTTGCTTTTTTTGTTCAATCACTTCATTAGAAGTTCCGTGTTAATTATTGGATTGTATGCTAAAACATACTCCTAAGAACAGGTACCCTGTGAACCTACAAATAATTTCGAAAATACTAAGCTCGTTTTTAAAATAAGAAACTCAGAACAGGTACCCTGTGAACCTACAAATAATTTAAAAATTGCGAACATATTAAAAAATGTGAACCTACAAATAATTTTGAAAATTGCGAACATATTAAAAATGTGAACCTACAAATAAAAGGCCTAAAGACGGACCATTTACTTGTAGAGTTTTATTTGCTTAATTATAGGATGCTTAATTACAATATGTTTGATTTATTCGTTACGATTTTTTAACTGTTATATCGATTACTTTAAAATCAGTTATACCTAATATATATATATATATGTACGTTGTACAGATGGGACTTGAACTGTTTAAGTAAGCTCATTTGCTAATAGATGGCATAAAAGTACGCTTTGGTAACATAGCTGATAATCTTTTAGGAAGGCAAATGTTTTAACTAAGACGAGTATTTGCAGAAAGAAAGAAATGTTTTAGTCTTGGGGGGGAGCGCTTTTCCCCTAACATTATTGTGTTTTAATAGTAAATATTACTGAATGTTAGCCACATAACCCATACAATAGCTTTAATGTTAAGAAAGAAAATTTACGGACCCCCTTAAGTACATTGGTTATTGAACACTGTCTTTTGATTTGAAAGCTTGTTGTGTATCCGCGAAGCAAAATGAAATTATATAGTCCTATTCGTACTATATTCCTCTAACTAACTGGCTTTTGCCTTTTAGATAGATTGCTTAGATTTTAAAAGTATTATAGCAAAAGGAAATTAGGTACTTCTATTTGTAGCATGATCCTCAATGAAGGGGCTTTTGCCTTTCAGATAGATTGCCTAGATTTTAACAGTATTATAGCAAAAGGAAAATCACGTACCTATAACTGGCGGGCGACATTCCCCCATTAGTTATAGGTGCCCCTAATTTAAACAGTATTGTATTACAAGGAAGCAAAATGAAATTATGTAGTCCTATTTGTAGCATGTTCCTCAATGAAGGGGCTTTTCCCTCTCAGATAGACATCCATAGATTTAAACAGTATTGTATTAGAAGGAAGCAAAATGAAATTATGTAGTCCTATTTGTACCATGTTCCTCAATGAAGGGGCATTTCCCTCTTAGATAGACCAACATAGATTTAAACAGTATTATATTATAGGAAAAAAAGAGAATTATGTACGACTATTGTAGTATAACCGTATAACTGGTGGGGGGATTTGCCTTTCAGATAGATTGCCTAGATTTAAACAGTATTATATTATAGCAAAAAGAGAATTATGTACGGCTATTTCTATTATATACGTTGATATGCGTTAAAGTTTTCCATTAGTTAGTTTCTATAATTGCGGGTTTTCTGAATAGGTAATAACATGATGATAATTATGTTCAACTGAAGGGTCATATGTGTTGGTGGGTTCCCCCTTAGGGATTTGTAATATAATGAACGTTTGGTGGTTTACTGATAGAAGAAGAATCAACTATGCCCTCACAAACTATGTTTTATTAACAGAACACAACTGCGAGAAGGGTTCTTGGTACTTATTTAATGCTATCAGTAGTATTTTACAGATAAAAAGAAATATATATATCATACTGTACCTTTAAAATATAAATATATATTTAGGACTAATAATAAATACGTCAACACGACGCACAGGCTAAAGTAAACTAAACTTAATTTAAAAGTTTTCCGACAGATGTCACTGTTAGTGGTGGGGGAGGGAGAACACTTGATAGAACATGATATAACATGTATTTGATGTGTACGATTATCATTTTTTCTTACGTCGGCGTGCGTTAAAGATCACAGAGAAAGCTTTCCTGATTATTAAACCTATTTTAATAGTATTAAATAAAGTATACAGGATTACCACTATATTTATTGAGACCTGTTTTATTACAGACATTGAAGCTGTGCTAAGCGTTGTGGTGCTAGCAATTAATTAAAAGTACCAACTATCCCAGCTGAGATTTCTTCTTTTTTCTTTTTGTGGATTGTGAACGGAAAACTAAGCCTTGAAAGGTATGTATTTCTTATGGTTATTATGATTTTTTTTAAAAAAAGAAAGAAATTATATAGTTTTTAATTGTACTTGACTTGTATTTAACCAATATTAATGAACAAAGAGAGATTCTCTCTCTCTCTCTCTCTCTCTCTCTCTCTGTGTGTGTGTGTGTGTGTATGTGTGTGTGTGTCTCTCTCTCTCTGTGTGTGTGTGTGTGTGTCTCTCTCTCTCTCTCTCTCTGTGTGTGTGTGTGTGTGTGTGGATATTTTTTAATAGAATAGTTTATAATTCAATATAAGTGAATATATTTACTGATTTTTCATAAAGTAACTTGATTGATTTCTATTTACATATCAATAATTAACTAAAGATGATTAATTTTTTTTATATAATATTATTATGTGAGCGTTGCTTAAAAGAAGTATTTATTTGATCTTTTTATTATTATTATTATTATTAAACTGGAGTTGACTACTCAAAATAGTTTTTCTTTGTTTTATTTTTTAGATGGATTTCTTTTGCCCGACTGAAGAATTTAACATGATTGATGAGATCTACCTGCAAGAGGTTTTGCGCGGTCTCAACGAGTACCCTAGGGTTTTTAGTACGTGGAAAGCCATTATGGAATTAAGCAGACTTGGCCATAGGGGATCGGTGAGATGCGAAGCCCAGTAGGTTGTAATATAACTATCGTCACTCATAAATATTCATGAGTGAGGACTTTTTTGACATGGTAGCAGTTCCTAATGCACGTTTTAAAAATGGATACACCCTTTTTTCCCGCATATTAATGACACATAATGTATGCAGGTGCAGCCGGAGGTAACATGACATATAATAAATTGCTTTCCGGTTAAAAGAAATGTTAATTGGACAAGCAGAATATAGAAAAGACCTTTCGGAAATAAAATATGCAGATCACACACGTAGAACAAGGTAATTCATTAATATGCAGCACATGTAACGCGACAGCTGCTGCTGGAGAACATTCTAGAAATTTGGATCGTTGGTATGAGTGAAAGAAAGTACTAGAAACTTCGAGATCTTTTTTAAATTTATTATTGTTGGAATACGGGAAAGAACACACTCGAAACTTCTGGAAAGATTGAAGGGCATATAAATACCGATGCATTTGCATGATGTGTACATTTAGAAAGAAGAGTCCACCAAGAACAAGTGTTAACTTTGCGAAGAAGATATTTTACTACTAGGAGAGACTGAAGATTGGTAAGTACTAACGTTGTAGTTTTCTTGTATTATACTTGTTCATTTTTATATGGGAAAGGGACATATTGTAATTGTTGGGAGTATAAGGGGGACGGAACTGTTTTGTTTTATCGGGAATTGATTGCGGAATTTCCGGCATTGAAAAATGATATGACTCGGTGTACTTTTATGGAATTATAACTTGACTAAGATATAGTATAATGTAATATGTAGGGAATTAACATTTTTTCATTGCACCGGGAATCGAATGAGTATTCTCCCAGGTGGAGAACCGTACGCTAAATTTTATGCTTGCAGATGTTGTTACTTATATGTAGCTATGAATTGTGTATGACACAACAGGTATATACAAATTATATTGTACAGAAAGTTAGCAGAATGTGCTCCCGGGAATCGAACCAGTGCTATTCTACGTGGAAAACCTCACGCTTGCTTGCATTGTAGACTTTTGTCAGTTATAAATGTTATATTTTACAATCTTATATTGGAGAGGTAGTTAACAAAATCTGCACCGCGAATCGAACCATGGCTCTCTTACATGCAAAGCCAATATGGTTGAGAACATTAGTGTTACGTTGAATATCATATTTTGTAATTTGAAAAGTCGTAATACGGTAACTAATTGCATTTTTTCTTTTCTGTTTTAGGTGCTGTAGCAAATAAGTGATAGAAACGAGAAAAGCAGAGAGCACGAAAGACGTGGATTTCAATTGGATCATCACTTAAACAGAGATAAATTAATATTCGGTAAGTATTAATATTATTATTATTATTATTATTATTATTATTATTATTATTATTATTTTCAAAATTTGTTTGTTTTCAGGTTTTTAGTCATTGTATACATATATTGATTGCACTTTTTTTTGTCTTGTATTTTACAGAAAAATGGAGTTTTACTTTGAGGAATTTAACGTGATTGATGAAACCATTTTCCAGGGAAGATTGAGAGGCTTGGATACTGCTGAACGTGTTTTACATACGTGGCAACAAGTAGTGGACCTGCAAGCAGCAGGGTATATTGGATCGTCTGAAATTGTAAGTGATCTACTATCGCTTTTGTACCTATATTTTAAAAATAATCAATATATTATACTGAATAATGTTCGCTCAGCAGCGGACATTATAGAGCTTTTTGACCACGGATTTTTCCGTGAAGATCGACTGTATGATGCGGCATTTATGTCATATTTAAATTATATGGCCTCTGAGAAGGGGCAGTTAGAGCGAGTGAGTGATAAAAGTGTATCCGCGTTCTTTTCATTTACGGGAAATTGTGAAAATGTTCAATCAGAACATAATGATGATGATGACTCATTACATATTGATTGGGCACTATTAAATGAAATTAATTTGGATGAACCAGTAGAAATTCAAAATTCCGAAACTGACTTTACAGAGATGTTGTGGCAAAAATTACAAGAAATTGAGGAAGAAAATGCGCGTGTTGATCGTCTGAATAATGCACATTATTCAGAAGATATGCGACCCACAACTTCTCAGCATCCTCCATTGCGAGGGTATGGAGGGAATGAAAGAGAGTGTAATATGTTTGAAATTGTGGGGAGAAATGTGAGAGAGTACCCGCGTTTCAATATGAAAGGGGTGGAAATTATTGTAAAGCCAACGGTGCAACATATAATTACAAATCCCATGGATTATATTACATCCATGATGGATTATGCGCTTTCTACCGTTCTGAGGGATACACGACCCCACGATTTTGTCGGTTTAAGAATAAATTCCGACCGAGATCTCCTGAATAAAGAAGTGTTTGTTCCATGGCGAAAACGTCAAAATTTGAATACCGATGTGGTTCTTAGAACGGTGGAGAACGTATTAAATAGCAATGAATCATTTCTTTTAGGGAATCAATTAGAATTTCGGTTTGATATCGTTGATGGATTACACGGACAGGGTATACCTAAACGCGCAGCGGTAAGAAAATATGCAGAAATGAGTATTTTTCTCAAGGATCATGTGGTGGCCACAAAGGCTAGTGATTTTCTTTGTCTGCCAAAATCCATAGTATATTGGATTACGAAACATGAAGAGAGTAAGGATGCATTATACACTATGACCTTGCCTACACGCAAAACCTGGGAAAATAAAGCACAAAAATTGTGTAACGATGCGAAAATGTACGTTGAACGGAAACAGGGATTTGATTTGGAAGATGTAGTTGCTTTTCAAAATTATTTAGTGAAAAAGAATTATCAAATTGTAGTATATGAATTACCGGAAAATTCCAGAACACCTGTGGTACGCTACCCAGGAATAAATGCGGAGAAAAAGATATTTATTTTGTATCAGAGAGGGGATACTGTGGGCCATTTCCAGCCCATTAAGAATATTACTTCCTTTATGGGTAAGACAAGTTTTTTGCTTTTCATGCTTGGAAGGATTTTATGAAACACGTGCGGCTCACCAATGTCAGATGAGATGTTCGTACTGTGAACATTTTCATGGTAAAGAAACTAATGCGAAATTGGTACATTGTACACAATGTAATAGAAACTTTCCTGAAGGCATTTGCTTTACTAACCATTTAACACTAAATAAAGTAAAGAAATCCACATGTGATTACGTAAAATTGTGTAACGCATGTGGTGTAATTTACGATGTGAGAAAAAGAAAATCTCCTCATGTATGCGGCGACTATTATTGTAGTCTTTGTAAAGTGCACGTAACTGTTGGCCATCGATGTTTCGTTCAAAAGTGTAAACTAAAACGCACTGAACGGTTTTTGTATATTATATTTGATGTGGAAACCATGCTTTTAGCACCAAATGAGAAAGGTGAACGGGAGCATGCCGTAAATTTATGTTGTTGTTTGAATGTATGTTTCCACTGCATAAATACTGGAGTAGATAGTTTGTGTTTCAAGTGCGGAGATAAAATATCCGGGAACCGTATGTTTTCTTTCACATCCATGGAGGCGTTTATTGAACATGTGCTTATGGAAAGGCCAGAGTATCAGATCATTGTGGCACTTGCTCACAATAATTCGCGATATGATGGCCTATTTTGTGTGCGGACACTTATTGAGAAACAAAAAATAACTCCACATGTTCTTATGCACGGTCAAAAGATATTTCAAATTAGTATTAGTAATCGTTTTTATTTTCGGGACACTTTTCTTTATCTTGGTGTAAAATTATCCAAATTACCGAAAACCTTAGGATTGAATGTGGAATTGAAAAAAGGAGATTTTCCATACCTCTTTAATACAGAGGAACATCAAAATTATGTTGGAGAATGGCCGGCATTGCATTATTATGATCCGGACTCACGTAGTACGGCAGACCGGGCAGAACTTATGCTGTGGCATGAAGAGCGAGTACGGAATGGTGATATTTTTGATTTTCAGAAAGAATTGATGGAGTACTGTCGGAACGATGTGCGTATATTGGCGGAGGCAGTAATTAAATTTACCTCCATGATTGAAGAGAAAACAAATGGTATTCAATGTTTTATTTCCAGCACGACGATCGCTAGTCTAGCAATGTTGACGTACCGGTGTCATCACCTGATTGAAAACACAATTCCAGTTATTCCTCCAAACGGGTTCCAACTTACTCAACAACAGAGTATTAAAGCATTAAAATGGTTGAAGTATATGGAACATGTAACAAAGAGATCTATTGTTACTTCGAATAATGCGTTGGAGGAACGGTTTGGCAGATATAAAGTCGATGGTTTTGACGCTAAAACAAACACTATATATCAGTTCATGGGATGTTACTGGCATTCCTGTAAAAGCTGTTATAAAGATAATAGAAATAGCATTTTATGCAAAGAAAATGGTGCGTACAACACTTTTGAAAAGAGATACGAACAAACAGTGCACTGCCGCAACTATTTGAAAAAATTAGGTTATAATTTAATAGAAATTTGGGAATGTGAATGGGATGCAATGGTAAAACGTGATAAACATATACAGAAGATCCTCGAACAACGGTGCAAACATACATGAGGAGATTTTCTTTTTCTCACATCGTAAATTACACCACATGCGTTACACAATTTTACGTAATCACATGTGGATTTCTTTACTTTATTTAGTGTTAAATGGTTAGTAAAGCAAATGCCTTCAGGAAAGTTTCTATTACATTGTGTACAATGTACCAATTTCGCATTAGTTTCTTTACCATGAAAATGTTCACAGTACGAACATCTCATCTGACATTGGTGAGCCGCACGTGTTTCATAAAATCCTTCCAAGCATGAAAAGCAAAAAACTTGTCTTACCCATAAAGGAAGTAATATTCTTAATGGGCTGGAAATGGCCCACAGTATCCCCTCTCTGATACAAAATAAATATCTTTTTCTCCGCATTTATTCCTGGGTAGCGTACCACAGGTGTTCTGGAATTTTCCGGTAATTCATATACTACAATTTGATAATTCTTTTTCACTAAATAATTTTGAAAAGCAACTACATCTTCCAAATCAAATCCCTGTTTCCGTTCAACGTACATTTTCGCATCGTTACACAATTTTTGTGCTTTATTTTCCCAGGTTTTGCGTGTAGGCAAGGTCATAGTGTATAATGCATCCTTACTCTCTTCATGTTTCGTAATCCAATATACTATGGATTTTGGCAGACAAAGAAAATCACTAGCCTTTGTGGCCACCACATGATCCTTGAGAAAAATACTCATTTCTGCATATTTTCTTACCGCTGCGCGTTTAGGTATACCCTGTCCGTGTAATCCATCAACGATATCAAACCGAAATTCTAATTGATTCCCTAAAAGAAATGATTCATTGCTATTTAATACGTTCTCCACCGTTCTAAGAACCACATCGGTATTCAAATTTTGACGTTTTCGCCATGGAACAAACACTTCTTTATTCAGGAGATCTCGGTCGGAATTTATTCTTAAACCGACAAAATCGTGGGGTCGTGTATCCCTCAGAACGGTAGAAAGCGCATAATCCATCATGGATGTAATATAATCCATGGGATTTGTAATTATATGTTGCACCGTTGGCTTTACAATAATTTCCACCCCTTTCATATTGAAACGCGGGTACTCTCTCACATTTCTCCCCACAATTTCAAACATATTACACTCTCTTTCATTCCCTCCATACCCTCGCAATGGAGGATGCTGAGAAGTTGTGGGTCGCATATCTTCTGAATAATGTGCATTATTCAGACGATCAACACGCGCATTTTCTTCCTCAATTTCTTGTAATTTTTGCCACAACATCTCTGTAAAGTCAGTTTCGGAATTTTGAATTTCTACTGGTTCATCCAAATTAATTTCATTTAATAGTGCCCAATCAATATGTAATGAGTCATCATCATCATTATGTTCTGATTGAACATTTTCACAATTTCCCGTAAATGAAAAGAACGCGGATACACTTTTATCACTCACTCGCTCTAACTGCCCCTTCTCAGAGGCCATATAATTTAAATATGACATAAATGCCGCATCATACAGTCGATCTTCACGGAAAAATCCGTGGTCAAAAAGCTCTATAATGTCCGCTGCTGAGCGAACATTATTCAGTATAATATATTGATTATTTTTAAAATATAGGTACAAAAGCGATAGTAGATCACTTACAATTTCAGACGATCCAATATACCCTGCTGCTTGCAGGTCCACTACTTGTTGCCACGTATGTAAAACACGTTCAGCAGTATCCAAGCCTCTCAATCTTCCCTGGAAAATGGTTTCATCAATCACGTTAAATTCCTCAAAGTAAAACTCCATTTTTCTGTAAAATACAAGACAAAAAAAAGTGCAATCAATATATGTATACAATGACTAAAAACCTGAAAACAAACAAATTTTGAAAATAATAATAATAATAATAATAATAATAATAATAATAATAATAATAATAATATTAATACTTACCGAATATTAATTTATCTCTGTTTAAGTGATGATCCAATTGAAATCCACGTCTTTCGTGCGCTCTGCTTTTCTCGTTTCTATCACTTATTTGCTACAGCACCTAAAACAGAAAAGAAAAAATGCAATTAGTTACCGTATTACGACTTTTCAAATTACAAAATATGATATTCAACGTAACACTAATGTTCTCAACCATATTGGCTTTGCATGTAAGAGAGCCATGGTTCGATTCGCGGTGCAGATTTTGTTAACTACCTCTCCAATATAAGATTGTAAAATATAACATTTATAACTGACAAAAGTCTACAATGCAAGCAAGCGTGAGGTTTTCCACGTAGAATAGCACTGGTTCGATTCCCGGGAGCACATTCTGCTAACTTTCTGTACAATATAATTTGTATATACCTGTTGTGTCATACACAATTCATAGCTACATATAAGTAACAACATCTGCAAGCATAAAATTTAGCGTACGGTTCTCCACCTGGGAGAATACTCATTCGATTCCCGGTGCAATGAAAAAATGTTAATTCCCTACATATTACATTATACTATATCTTAGTCAAGTTATAATTCCATAAAAGTACACCGAGTCATATCATTTTTCAATGCCGGAAATTCCGCAATCAATTCCCGATAAAACAAAACAGTTCCGTCCCCCTTATACTCCCAACAATTACAATATGTCCCTTTCCCATATAAAAATGAACAAGTATAATACAAGAAAATTACAACGTTAGTACTTACCAATCTTCAGTCTCTCCTAGTAGTAAAATATCTTCTTCGCAAAGTTAACACTTGTTCTTGGTGGACTCTTCTTTCTAAATGTACACATCATGCAAATGCATCGGTATTTATATGCCCTTCAATCTTTCCAGAAGTTTCGAGTGTGTTCTTTCCCGTATTCCAACAATAATAAATTTAAAAAAGATCTCGAAGTTTCTAGTACTTTCTTTCACTCATACCAACGATCCAAATTTCTAGAATGTTCTCCAGCAGCAGCTGTCGCGTTACATGTGCTGCATATTAATGAATTACCTTGTTCTACGTGTGTGATCTGCATATTTTATTTCCGAAAGGTCTTTTCTATATTCTGCTTGTCCAATTAACATTTCTTTCAACCGGAAAGCAATTTATTATATGTCATGTTACCTCCGGCTGCACCTGCATACATTATGTGTCATTAATATGCGGGAAAAAAGGGTGTATCCATTTTTTAAAACGTGCATTAAAAACTGCTACCATGTCAAAAAAGTCCTCACTCATGAATATTTATGAGTGACGATAGTTATATTACAACCTACTAAGCCCTATTGCGGACCCTTCGTGTCTTTGAAGGTAATGATACACTAATTCTCCAGCACTGTGTAAGCAGTGCTGACGTACTGGATTTGTTTGTGTACGGTTTTTTCCGTAGTAAAGAATCATATGAATTGGCTCTAGATAAACTTATGTATTTATTAGCTTGTGGGGAAGGTCAGGTAGATAGGATAAATGATACAGAGTTATCTGAGTTTTTTTATTTTGGCTCGCGATTTGTTTTGGAACCATGCTTAATCCCATCTGAAAATAATAATGCCATAGTCATGACCCCTCAAGAAACTCATAACTTGAGTCCTAATAATTTATATTTGTTATCAAATGAAGATTTAGCTTTCCTAAATGATAAAGCAGATGGGATTGGCAATTTAAATTCCGTTGAATTACCAATTGAAGAAGAAATGAGGAGATTGGTTGAAAATGAGGACAATGCTGTGGTTATACCCACGCAACAGGTCCAGGGAGAAAATCCTGTATACAATACAACTCAATATTGTGTACAGGATAATCATGACTATGGGAACCAAATGATTTTTTCTCCTCAGCCTGGACCGTCATCTGCTAGTGTCCCACCAATGGTTGGACATGGCAACATAAATAAGAATAGTACAAGTAGTACTACTGGTAGTCATAATAGTGGTAGTACAAGTGGTAGTAGTAGTGATAATAGTCATGGCGGGGATAATCAAAGCAATAGTAATTTCGAAGTTGTAAGACAAAGCAGACAAAGGTTTCGTAAGTTTCATCTTACGGGCCATGAAATTGTCGTCAGACCTGTGGGTGATGAAAGGAATATTAATAACCCAGAGGCCTATATCGAGAGTTTAATCGATTTTGCATTGGAACATGTGATCTCCAATGCACGCCCCATGGACTACATTGGTTTATACGTTGAAAGTAGTAATAGTACTAATAACAAACCAGTGTATGTACCGTTTAGAAGAAAGGACAATTTCACTGCTAGAACAGTCCTCACTTCAATCGAACGAGTACTAAATTCGAATGAAGTGTTCCTTTTAGGGGAAGAAGTATTGTTTCGATTCCATATAGCTGAAAATTTGCACGGACAAGGAAGACCTAATGCAATGAGTGCTGTCCAAAAATATTGCAAATACCAAGATTACTTGGAAAAGCGATTAATTCGCATTGAAAATAAGAATATGTACTGCCTCCCCATGGCCATAATATATGGAATAACAAAACATACCGCAAGTAGTAAAGTTTTATATCATTTAAAAACAAGAGACTATGATAGTTGGATTCTTAAAGCAGAAGTTCTCTGCGAAATGGCAGGAGTTAACGTTCAAAGTAAGCAAGGTTGTGACATCTCTGATTTGGACCTCTTTCAAGCATATTTGAAAGGGGAATATCAAATCGTTGTTTATGAGGAGGGTGCAAGAATAATCGGGAATATATAGTACGTTACCCGGGAGAACACGCAGAAAATAAGATTTTTATCCTATATCAAAGAGGTAACACTATTGGTCATTTTGAACCTATTCGTAATATTACAAGTTTTCTTAGCAAACGGAAGTATTGTTATTATTGTTTGGAAGGTTATGATGAAAGATATCGCACACACAAGTGTAAAACTCGTTGTACTTTTTGCGAACATACTCACGAACGGGACGATACTGCAAACAGAATTAAATGTAATGCATGCAATAGAGAATTTGCTGAGGGTATTTGTTTTGACAACCATCTGACACATAATAAAGCGGCTAAATCCGTATGTGATAATGTAAAGCTCTGCATCGATTGTGGTATCATCTTTGATAAGAGGGGGCGAAAATCTGAACACATGTGTGGTGAACATTTTTGTTCAACATGCCGCGCGTATGTTGATACAAATCATACATGTTTTGTTCAGAGACAGCAACCTGTTCATACGAAAAGGTTTATGTACATCACCTATGATGTAGAGACGATGTTGAAGGCGCCGAATGAGCGCGGTGAAAGGGAACATGAAGTTGTACTGGTGTGTTGTCATCATGTATGTCACGTCTGTATAAGGAAAGGTATCGATGAGCCTTGTAAAACGTGCGGTGACAATATTGGAAATCGTTCGTTTTCTTTTAAGACAATGACGGATTTTATTAACCACGTGTTAGTAGAACGTCCTGTCTTTCAGAAAATCCTGGTGATCGCTCATAATGCTTCCAGATACGATGGCCTCTTCTGTCTTAGAACTCTAATAGAAGACCAGCATATTGTACCTAGTGTTCTTATTCAGGGTCAAAAGATTTTTAATATTAACATAGGTAACCGTATCTTTTTTCGCGACTTTTTCCTCTATATTGGTGCTAAATTATCCAAATTACCGAAAACGTTAGGCCTTAGTCAAAATTTAAAGAAGGGAGATTTCCCATATTTGTTTAATACTGAAGAGAATCAAAATTATGTCGGTCCCTACCCTCCGTTTAAGTACTATGACCCTGAGGGACGAAGCACAGAAGAAAGAAAACAATTGGAAGCCTGGCACCAAGAACGTGCGGAAAGTGGCGAGGAGTTTAACCTGCAGAAGGATATGTTGGCTTATTGTAAAAATGATGTTAGAATTCTAACAGAAGCGGTCGTCAAGTTTAGCGATATTATTGAAGAGAAAACGGAGGGTTTGCAATGTTTCATAACATCATCAACCATTGCAAGTCTTGCAATGCGCACATATCGTACCTTGCACTTACCGGAAAATACTATTCCTATCATTCCCGCGTTGGGATTCCATCATAAGACCAAGTATAGTACAAAAGCTATGCAATGGCTTATGTATATGGAAGACCAATTAGGGATAGAAATCCAGCATGCTAGGAGAGGTGGGGAAAAGTATATTGGTAGGTACAAGGTCGATGAATGGCACGAAGGACTCAACGCTGCCTTCGAGTATTACGGATGTTTTTTCCATGCCTGCCGCCATTGTTTTCCCTTTAACCGTGACGCGGTTTTGCACGATGCACAAGATTCGTACAATACGATGGAAAAACGATATGAGCAAACCATGCGCCGCCGTAAGTACCTGAAAAGTATAGGTGTAAACCTATATGAAATATGGGAATGTTCTTGGGATAATAAGGTAAAGACGGACAAGGAAGTGCAAAAGTTTGTTCAAGAACGTTGTACTAATCTACCTGATTTTCTTATTCCTAAGAACTGTTACAACGGTGGTCGCACGGAGGTCTTTCGTTCTTACGTCAATTGTACGAGTGATGAGCGTATATCTTATGCCGATGTAACGAGCCTTTACCCATGGGTAATGGCGCGTAAACCTATGCCGGTTAAATCACCTAAGATTCACACGGGACCGGACTTTCCAGATGTGGAAAGTATTCACGGTGTAGTCAAATGCACAATTGTCCCTGCAAAGGACCTCTATTTTCCGATCTTACCATACGTTGCGGGAGGTCGATTACTTTTCGGCCTTTGCCGCACATGTATGGAAGAAGAAAACACTAATGAATGTACTCATAGTGATGCTGAGTGTGCTCTCACAGGAACATTTTGTACTCCAGAGTTACACCTTGCTCTTAAAAAAGGTTACAAAATAATCGATATACATGAGATATGGGAATTTGAACTCTTAGATCCTGAAGAGGGGAATTCAGGTGGGCTGTTCGGGACCTATGTGAATTCCTTCCTTCAGATGAAGCAGGAAGCCTCTGGTTTTCTTGCTTACTGTACCACTGAAGAAGACAAACATAAATATATCGAAGAATATTATGCACATGAAGGCATACGATTAAATTATGATAATATTAGGACGAACCCTGGATTGAGGCAATGTGCGAAACTATACCTCAATTCATTGTATGGAAAGTGGGGGCAACGCACAGATATGTCACAGAGTATAATTGTTAGTGATGAGGTCACATTTCTTAGGTATTTAACTACGGCAAGGTATGAAATTCAAAGTGTGATACCAATTGATGATGACCATCTCATTGTCACATACAGAGACATTGAAAACGAAAACGTTCCGTTAGCGTTTTCTAATGTGATACTAGCCGCATTTATTACTTCGTGGGCTAGACTTAGACTTTACGAACTACTGACGACTGTAGGACCTGACAGAGCCATTTACTGTGACACTGACAGTATCATGTATCTACAGAAAAAAGATGAGGAACCCTTGTTACCGCTCGGAAACTATTTGGGTGATCTTACAAATGAAATTCCTGAAGGTTGGGAGTTTACAACCTTTATTGGTCTTGGCTGTAAAAACTACGCAATGCGGCTAACAAATGCCCAAGGGGATGTTCGCGATATATTCAAAATTAGGGGGATAACACTAAACGATAGAACCTCTCAAAAAATTAACTTTGAGAGTTTCTATAAATTAGGGTCTGGACAATTAGAGTCCACAGTAATAGAAAACCCAAACAGTATCGTTCGTAGACCGGGGTTCCGTATCTTTAGCTTTAGAGAGACAAAGACACACCGTGAGGTCAACAAAAAACGAAAACGTATTGACGAACCTGACGTAACTGACGATGAACCAGTACAAAAACGTGCAAGTGTACCTTACGGTTATAGACCCACGAATGAATGAATGTGAGTTGTATGAATGTCTCTTTTTTTTTTAAACCGGCTCGTATACTCGTTCTTAAAATCGCTTGTAAAAATATTTATTTTTAATTTATTCCTAATTTATTTTAATTTATTCATAATTTATTTTTTTTTCATTTCAAGCTTTAATCTTATATCCCAGTGATTTTTTTAATGGTTCGTATGCCAGAGCAGCTACGCTGTAAACTTGTAAATAATTCGTTTGCTGTGCAATTTTAGTTGGTACGCTTCTTGTAGAAGCTCATTTTATTTAAATTTTCGTTTCGAAATTCAAGCTTTAATTTTATATTTTTATTCCCTCACATGTTTGAAAATATGTGAATGTATGAGTGTGAGTGTGTATATAAAGCAGAGTCTCTATTGTATGCATTCATTTGATTACAAGATGTTAAAGTTTCAACATCCCTCTACTATTTTAATTGCTGGTCCTTCAAGGGCTGGTAAAACTTGTTTTGTAAATCGTTTACTTAATGAATGTGATCAAATGTTTAGTATAAAATTTAATGATATTGTTTGGTGTTATGGTGCAGTAATACCAAAATTAGATGCAAATGCAAAAATACGTTTTGTAGAGGGAATACCTGACATGAATAATTTTGAAATTAAAGAAAATTCATTATTAATACTTGATGACTTAATGTCGGAAACTAATGGCGATGTTGCTAATTTATTTACAAAGTATGCACATCATAAAAAGTTAACTGTAATATTCATTATTCAAAATTTATTTCCAAAAGGAAAACATGCACGTGATATTAGTTTAAATGCACATTATATTATAGTATTTAAAAATCCACGTGATAAATTACAAATACAATATTTAGCAAGGCAAATTATGCCTCGGTATAGTAAAGAAGTCGTGAGTGTGTTCGAAGAAGTAACACGGGAGCCTCACACTTATTTATTATTTGACTTGACACAAAAAACAAACGATGCATTGCGAATACGTACAAATATTTTTCCGAATGAAATCATGCATGTGTACGCTAACGTAAAAGACATGCATACAGAAATTTTTGTTTAGTTTGCATCAAGATGTTGAAGGTGAAACAACACTACAGCACGCTCCGTGCTATGTGCAAATGCAAAAATGCAAAACGAAAACAAATTTTACAAAATGCTTCAGGGGATTTAATAAGAACAATATCTCAAGTAGCTAAAAACACAATAAAAGGAAACATTCCTTTAAATTCTCGTCAGAAGCAACGTTTACGTAGACATAAAAAGATCTTACGTGCTCTATCTCAGCAGCGTACTGCATTGAATAAAAAGAAGAAGTTGTTACTACAAAAGGTGGTGCGCTTTTACCGTTAATTTTGGGACAACTTCTTGCAGCAGTAGGAAGTAGTATTTTCAGTCGTTAAATATGTCAGAGTTACGTAAAATGATTTTAGTTCCTGAAAATGCTGTACATGAAATTCAATCAAATCTTAAATCCATAGATTCACATCAGTCACGTTTAGATGAAGAAATGAATAATATCTTAAAACGTCATGATCTTAGTGTACAACAAAAGTGGAAATTATATCAACAAGCTTTGCATCGTTATTTACAGTATACATCTTCTTCTTCACATAAGCCTATTACTTTACCTATCATTCAAGAAGAAGAAGAAGAAAAATTATCATCAAGTTCCAAACAAGATAGCAATGCTTTTATTTTACCATTTGTATCAGACATTTTACAATCAGTACCGAAAACACTTCGTAGGAAAACAGATCTATTATTAAAACAGTTCACAAGTTCTGATAAAATTCAGTGGGATAAGTCTGGCATTGTACGTATTCAAGGAAAAACAATACCAGGTTCAAATATTATAGATTTAGTAAATGATGTTGTTCGTACAAGAAAATATTCAAGAAATCCTTTAGGTATTCATGAATTTAAAAATTTATTAGAAGATCTTAATGTTCCTAAAGAATTTATTGGTACACCTATTAGCACACCAGCATCAAAAGTGAATAGTAGTAGTAGTAGACAAGGTATTCGTAAAGTAAGAAAATCTACTAGTCCTGCAGTAGTTGCTAATTTATTTAAACAGTGGAAAGAATATAGTATGTAAAAATGACAAAATTATCAAAAATATATTATGATTATTCAAATCCTGATTCTTTATCAAGTATACAAACATTACAACGCAAAACAAAGTTATCTAAAAAGAAAATTAAAAATTGGTTAGCTTCTCAAGATGCTTATACATTACATGCACCAGCTCGTAAAGTTTTTGAACGTAAAAAGTATTATGTTAGTGCACCAAATGAAACATTACAAATGGATTTAGCAGATATGCAAAATATTGCAAAGTATAATAATAATTATAAATATATATTATGTTGTATTGATATTTTTTCACGTTACGCATATTGTGTTCCGTTAAAAACAAAGAAAGGTCCTGAAATGGTAAAAGCAATAACAAAATTTTTTAAAAATTTCAAGTTACCCGTGTTTAACGTACAAACAGATTTAGGCGGTGAATTTTATAATCGTCATGTAAAACAATTGTTTAAAAAATATGAAATTAATCATTATAGTGTTCATTCCGAAATTAAATGCGCGTTAGCAGAACGTTTTATACGTACATTAAAAGAAAGATTGTATCGTTATTTTACTGCAAAGAATACTTATCGTTATATTAATGTATTATATCAAATTGTAAAAAATTATAATCATTCATACCATTCAAGTATTAAAATGGCACCTGCACAAGTAAATGATTCCAATGTGAATCAAGTGTGGGAAACATTATACGGAAATAAAAATAATAAAAAGAATATAACATGTAAATTTAATGAGGGTGATTATGTACGTGTTAGTAAATATAAACATGTATTAGAAAAAGGATATTTACCTAAATGGTCACAAGAAATATTTATTGTTGACAAATGTATTAAGTCAGATCCTGTCACTTACAAATTAAAAGATTGGAACGGTGAAGAAATTAAAGGAATATTTTATGCACAAGAATTACAAAAAGTAATTATAAATTAAAAGAAAACATATCTCATTGAAAAAGTATTAAAACGTAAAAAAGGGTGGATGTATGTAAAATGGTTAGGATATCCATCAAGTATGAATTCGTGGATTAGATCAGATTCTATTCAGTCTGCAAAATGAATTCGAACTTTACACACGACTTTTACGTTACTCTTCCTTCAAATGCAAGTAACAATCTTTTTGATAATAATACCACATCATCATTTCGAGTTAAATTGGCACAACCTATTGATTTAAGTGATGGGGAATGGGGTGTTGCATTAACACAAATTAATATTCCGTGGAGTTTTTACAATGTTGGTGAAAATGAAGAAATTATAATTACTAGTGTTATCGATGATAAAGTTGAACGCTGCCATGTTCCAATAACACCTGGATATTATTCATCAATTGAATCAATTCTACAATTAATTCCTGAAAATGTTCGTATGTTACACTATTTACAAAATAAAAATCAAGTTGTTATTAAACATTCTTTAAAATTAGAAGATCAATGTATGATTGGTGTTACACCAGGTTTACAACAGATTTTTGGATTTATTAATGAAAATACGCTTGATGTTTAAAATGTTATATACACAAAAGTTAAAAATGTTGATTTAATATTAACACGTGGAAAATTTCCATGTGATTTAGATTATAATATTCCCAATACAATTAATGTTTGCATTGATATTGTAAAACAACAACAAAATATAGGTCCATTAGTTCGAAAACTTAGTGTATATAATGTACAACACGGTCATGTAAAATCTTTTGTATTTCACACACCACATTATGTTAAAGTTGAAAAGAAATATTTTGATACAATAAAAGTAAACTTAAAAGATGAACACGGGTTAAAATTACCATTTCGTTTTGGAACTTCAAACCTAACACTTCACTTTAAACGAAAATGATTTCTGAAAGTATTGATGATAGTTTTTACATTACATTAGTTTCAAATGCTAGTGCTAATGTATATCCTACAAATAGTCCAACACATTTTATTAATCAATTAAAAAATAATATTCGTTTATCAGAATCCGATTGGTATGTAGGATTAAGTGAAGTACATATTCCATTAACATGTTATAATGTTACCGCGGGTGAAAACGTTGTATGGTACAAATTTAAAAATGCTGAACCTATGAAAAGTAAAATTCTTGTTGGATATTATCCATCCATTCATCATTTACTAGAAGAATTAAACGCAATATCGAGTTTTATAAGATTTAGTTTTTCAAATGTTGTACATGTTGAATGTGATGAACATGTAGAATCAGTTACATTGTCGCCTACATTAGCTTTACAATTAGGTTTTTCTGAAAAATCAGATCTTGTAAAAGAATCTCACGGATTCAAACAACCATACATAGATATCGGATATCCACATCAAATTTTTATTTATACAGATATTATACAATATCAATTTTTAGGTGATACAAAAGCACCATTATTACGTATAGCAACAATCTCTGATATTAAATATGGAAAAGTTCAAACAATTACATTTGAAGATATTCATTATATGCCACTTGGAAAATTTTGTTTTAATACAATTGAAATACTATTAAAAGATCATGCAGGGCGAAATTTGCCATTTCGTTCTGGGACACTGACCGTAACACTACATTTTAAACGCTCTCCGGCATCTTCTAAATAATAATAATAATAATAAAAAATGAGAGCAAGACGTGTTACTTATCATCGTGGGCGCGGAATACCATATTTTTCAGGACCTGTATATCAAAGGGGACATGGTATAGGTAGTTTCTTTAAAGGATTATTTCGTTTTGCTTTACCATTTCTTAAACAAGGTGCAAAAACTGTAGGACGTCAAGCATTACAAACCGGTATGCAAGTTGCGGGTGATGTATTAGAAAATCGACCATTTAAAGAATCTGTTCGTGCACGTGTAAAAGAAGCTGGTAATAGTTTAAAGACAAAAGCAATTAATAAAGTTGGGCAGTTGCTAACTGGTAACGGCAAGAGACGGTCACGCAAGAGGAAAGCTCCTGCAATTTAAAGTTTGGACCACCAACAAAACGTAAACATATACAGGACATCTTTTCATAATGGCGTTCCTAAATTCAAATAGTTTTGAACGTTGTACCAATGAATTTGATTTCTTTTCTATACCAATGACACAAACAGCTATTGAAGCAACTACAAATGCTGAATATCGTCCTATTTCCACATTAACCTCAGAAGGACCTATTGAATTTGTTATTCCGGGAGAAACAGGTGAATTTATTCATCCTGCATATCTATATCTTTATGTACGTTGTAAAATTACTAAAGCTGATGGTACAACTTTAGCTGACGATGATGTTGTCGCACCCGTAAATAATTTCTTACATTCTTTATTTAGTCAAATTGATATTTCGTTAAATGATAAATTAATTAGTTCTTCATCAGGATCTTATCCTTATCGTGCATACATTGAAACATTATTAAATTATTCTCATGATGCTTCTCAAACACATTTAGCATGTGCCATGTGGCATAAAGATACTGCAAAAAATTTTAATAAATTAGATAATACAAATGCTGGTTTTCAAAAACGTGCTAATATGGTGAAAAATAGTAAATCTTTTGAAATGTATGGACGTCTTCATACGGATATTGTAAGTTTAGATCGTATGCTTCCTAACAAAGTAAGTTTGCGTGTAAAACTACATCGTAGTAAAGATAATTTTTGCTTAATGTCTGCTGAAAATACAAGTTATAAAGTTGCACTTGAGGAAATTATTCTTCATGTACGTCGTATTGATGTAGCTGCAGATTTAGCTATGCAATTAAATACACGAATGGGTTCGGAAACAGCCAAGTTACCTCTGACGAGAGTGGAAACAAGATCTTATACTATACCTGCACAAGTAAAGTCTTACAGCATTGATAATCTTTTCCTGGGTAATGTTCCTAAAGGCCTGATTATTGGTTTCATCTCCAACACAGCCTTCAATGGGAAATCACATCTTAATCCCTTTGAATTTCGAAACTTTAACGTTAACAAACTGCAATTACAAGTCGGTTCAAAATCATTTCCTCCCAACCCCCTCACACCTGATTTTAATAATAATTTATACCTTCTAAGTTACTATACTTTGATTTCAGGTACTGGTATATATTATCAAAATTATTCACATACTGTTACTCTTGATGAGTATCCAAACGGATATGCTCTGTATGCATTTATTCTATCTCCAACAGGAACTTTAGATGATAACACGTGGGATGTAGTACGCGATTCCCCTGTAAATTTAAAAGTATCATTTTCAGAAACTTTAACTGAACCTGTTACATGCATTGTGTACGCACAATTCGATTCTTTAGCACAAGTAGACAAAGACAGAAATATTTATACTGATAACACCTTCTAATTTATTTAGTTGAGTACAATGCGGGTTGTTGTTCACTTCTCGGCGTATCATGATAACGAAGATGAGTTTATTATAAAAGAGCTAGCCATTGTAAATCCTGACGTTCCCTTTCTCAAAAATTGGGTTTTTAAACCACCATTTCCTTTAAATAACTTATCTGAGCCAATCATAAGCACAAACAAATATCTAGGTGAGAATGTGTATGGCATTACTTGGCACGAAGGGGATGTAGAATATTCACATCTTAAGGAAATACTTCAAACATATTGTTCAAATACTACAACCATATACACATACGGAATAAATAGAAAGTGTTTTCTTCAAGAAATTCTTCAAAGAGAAGTTACAAATTTGGAAGAAATAAACTGTCCAAAGTATACTGCATTAAGTTTTCACGTTCATCGGTGTGCACATAATAAGCATCGTTTCGGACAATATAGATGTACTGTTCATGAAGCATTACTGTATAGTGAATATGTGAAAGTGTATGATTATGTGTTACATGTGAATAACAGTGATAATTACATACCTACTACAATTAAAAATAATCTTTATCATGTATAGTGATGAATTATTAAAAGTGTTACTAACTGATAAAGTGACTGGTGCAAGTGTTACTGGAATTTACCCTATTGACAAACTTCCTGTAACGGTAAAACCTCCTGCAGCACTTGTGATTAATCTTGATACATCTGATTCTGCTGGTTCCCACTGGGTTGCAGTGTACATCAATAAGAAAAAACATGGATACTACTTTGATAGTCTTGCTATGGACATTCCCAAGGAAATAAAAAACTTTTTGTCGAAAAATACTAAAATGTACTTTACAAATATTCAACAATATCAACATGATAATTCTGTGTTATGTGGTTATTTTGTCTTATATTTTCTGCATCATATTATTCGCACTCAATCATTTGAAAAGTGTTTAAAATTGTTTAACAAGAAAATTTTGAAAAAGAATGATGCTATTGTTTATAAACATGTAAACAAATTTTAAAAAAGAAAACACAAATAATTTTTTTAAAATTTTTTATTTATTTATTTTTTTTTAAATTTACATTTTTAATTTACAATAAATTTTTTAAACTTACACCCATGCATTTTATTTACAATTCCTCATTACAATCTTGATAATGCATTAGTTAATGCTGTTGATCTTTCATATTTCCACCAATAATTCAACTGTTGTGCATTACGATATGCACATCCTGATTTCTTTACAATACTAGTGTGAAAAGAACAATATTCATTAAATGTATTTCCACATAATTCATTTAATGAAGGACAATGTTTTGTTTCTAAATCAATGACATTATCTAATGCAAATATTATTTTAATCCAAAGAGATTTCTCTAAACCTTTACAATAAAAGGTTGAATTCTTTGCGCATAATTGATATACAAGGTTTCGTATGCATGATACAGTATATCCAGTTTTGCTATTCCATTTCAATCCATGCAAATTTAATGTTAACCAGTCAATTTGTTTTTGACATCCTAGTGATAATAAATTATATTCAACTGGTGATTTTACCAAGCAATGGAAATTTACTGTATCATCGCATGCAGTTAAACAAAACTCACGAATAATAAATTCGTTATCAGACATTTTAAAACCTTGAATATCAATAATATACTGATTTACACATGGTGAAATTTCATTTGTATGAAAAATAAAAAACGGAATTATCTGTCCAACAAATTCTGTATTTTGTAAAAGATCACACGTTTTATGCATAAAACATAGAAATGAGATTTCACTATGTTCTTGTTCAAACACTTCAAAGAGTTCACTAAGAGTTTTGTCAAGAGATAAATACTTCACTGCAAATGATCCAGTATTATGAAAATGTCTACATTCATGAGGAAGATGTAACCTGCATTCCACGCATTCCAATGGATTATTGTTGTGTAAGTATACTTTTATAGTTTTTAATACACAGTTCACATTAATGTTTTCACCATTACATAACACACATGAAACACTAGCACTATTCAAATACATTTTTTCAATCTGAAATATTCGCTTTCCGTTTGTCTTTTCTTATGAAGATCTCTAGTAATTCCGGTAAATAGTTTGTATCACTTAATAATTCCACATAGGCGTCATAAAATTTTTCTCTAGTTAATAGTCCGATAATATGCGTGTTTGCGTACAAATAAAACACATCATCTTCAACACTAGGACTTGCTATAATACTCCAAGCACGGATTTCCAATAATTCTGGACGCGTCGTCATACAATCATGATCAAAATCATGATTAGATCCTGTCGTACACCCATCACATATTAGTGTTTCATTAAAATTCCATTTTTCAATAGCCTTCTTTATACATTCGCGATCCACTTTTTCACTATTACAACAACAATCTAAAGCCCAAAATCGTGATGTTCTTGATAATACAATTAGAGATGATGGCGGTGTTGGTGAAACTGTTAGCGCTGGTGAATCTGTTGCATCAAAATCAAATTCTTCATCTGACGATGATTCGTATATTTCTGTTTCAGCATCAGATATTGCTTCAATATTGCTATTGCAAAGATCCTTCTTCTCATACGACTGCATGATGTATCTTTATATATTTTGTCTCTTATAACCTGTATTTAAAGTATTTTCATAACCGCAAGGTAATCACGTGTTCGGCATTCCCAACATTAAAGTTATTTTTATTAGTTTGTCCCCAATTTGTGATGTTTATCTCCCACGTCTGCAATCTTCCTTTTGTTCACCTACCGCGGCGCCAAAGTTATTTCTATCAGCCTGGCGGTATCCTGTAATGGTTACCAAACGTGTCAGCAATCTTCCTTTGTATTAAAATTCAAGTTTTAGCAACGCCCTGCAAGCACACATCATCACTCTTACCCAACCGGGTTTCCAAAAGCGCGGGAAAAGTTCAGTTCATGTCTTAAGTTCACCAGCAAAAGACGTACGGAAACCACGCTCTGTATATGTACCAGCATAGTATATCATGCCAAAGTATACATATTTTATACACGACATCTTTCAGATTATTACCAACGAGTAATATTTTACATATTACGAATGAGTAAAAAGTCACGCATGAATAAATATTTCCCTCCCATCATACAGTATTCAGCTCCAATGATAAGGGTCCCGGGTTCAATCCCAATACGTATCACACATTATAAGTGTTCTCACCTTCTAATAAAATGGTTTCCTCCCACTTTATGAGATTTCATAGAAATCGATCCATAAAATATATTAGGAAAATATATTTTTATTCTCTCTCACATATTGTTCGAACATCTTATTTGTTCCGACTAAATTATTAGGAGAATATAAATATTAATTTAATCACTAATACGGATTATTAATTTAATCATATCAACAGATTTAATTCAAATCAAACCAATTCAAATTTCCATTATTATTTTAAAAAATAACCAGTATAGAGTCTCTACAGACACGTATACACACTCGAAAAAGAGTACATGACCTTTTCCAACAATACAGACATGTCATCACAACTAAAAACAAAAATATAACAACTTTCCAACACACGTAAGCAGGTCATCAACCCATAATGACATACACGTCACCCTCTGACAACATCCATTAAAGAACCATGTTAGAACATCATTATTACGTAAAGTACCGTTAACATTCTTGCTTTCGGGTGTAGAAGTTCGTCAACCACTACTCATTGTGACGTAACTATACGATGATAGGTGTATCTCTCAAGATCAAAGGAGCCGAAAAATCTCAACCACAACTGTGATTGCAGAAGATCCAATCACAGATAATTTAGATTAAACAAAGAGATGCTTCAAGAAGCTACTATGGCTGACTTTACAAATTAAAAATTTTAAAGAAGATTTTTGAAATAAAAATTTTGAATTCTTTTGAAGATCCCCTAAGCCAAAAATATGAATGAAAATTGATTGGAAAGGATTAAAAACGACCAGAAATTACCTTATTTCCTAAAATAATATTATATTTTAGCTAAATATACAAATATTTATTCAATGTAAATATATTACCATATATTTAACTCTAAATATACTAAAATCATTAGTTCAAGGAACTTAACGCAAATTTTGCGACCTACTTCAAATCGAGTCATTGATTAATTATATATTAAAAATAAAATTTTAATAAATATTAAATTCATATATATACTGGTTGCCCAAAACTTCCGGGCCATGTTACATTATACGATGTATAAGGTAACATCCTCCGGGAGCTTCGAAAAAAAATCTAACTTAGAAGTTCTAAGTTAAGCTCCTTTTTTTTCTCTAACCTAACATTTTAGACATAAAACACTCTAATGCAATGCGATCAATATAAGAAATGTTTTAGAAAATTTTTCAGAGACCTTAAGCCTAACAAAGAATTTTATAACTACTTTATACGAAAAAGGAAAATTGGACACAAAATAGACAGAAAACAACCAAGAATTACCTTTATCTAAATTTAACCTACGATTCTCTTTCTTTTTTTCTTTCTCGACTATGTTTTGTTTCTGTTCAACCTCCCAACAGCTCTCTCCTCTTTTCTTCAGAGCATCGAAATAATTTTAGGTTGTCGAAACTCTGCGTGCCAATATTTTCTCCTTTTAAACTTTGTAATCTAGCTGAATTTCTGGTTATAGCGGAAACAATGTATGGTCCTACGTAGGTATCCATAAACTTTGGTATGGATGACACGTGATGTGTTTTAACCATTACCAACGAGCCTTCGGTAATGGTGTCCTGATGCTTCTGCTGTTTACGTTCTTTCTTGGGCACAGTTGCTGGACTAGATATGACGAGTTTCTTGTCTTCACTGACAGGAAGTGACTCTTTTGGCCAGATAAAGTTCTCCTTGAAGCTCTTGGACGCAGAGTAGCATAGAAAACGCTCTGCCGGTGTGCATTCAAGTGCATCACACCAGGAATGGTTACACAAATCTTGGGCGGCTTTTAGGAAGGTACTCCATTTGGATTGATTCTCGCTACAATAGAGGCGGAGAATACGGTGGAGGTCACGATTTCTGCGCTCGATAATGCCATGGGAGGAAGGATGGTATGGCGTGGTAAGTATGTGTTTGATTCGATGTTTTTGACAAAATTCTCGCCAGACGCTCGACAAGAATTGCGGACCTTGGTCACTCACCAAATACTTAGGATAAGGTAGTTGATAGTAATATCTTTTCTCGAGGACAGCCACAATCTCCCTCGCGTGAGCCGTCCTGAGGGGGAAGAAACACACGAAGCGACTGTAGACGTCCAGGATAGACAAGATATACTTATAACCCTGACTCCTAGGAAGGGGCCCGACCAGGTGGAGGCATTGTTTCTCGAAGGAAGCAGAGGCCACAACATGGCAGGGTTCCTTTCTGATCACCCTGTACGAGTACTTAGTTCGTGCACAAGGAAGGCATTCTTGAATATACTTAGTAAAAGTCGCACGCATACTTTTCCAGTGAAACATGGCCTTAGCGAACGACAAACATCGCTTCACATCAAAATGGCCTTTGTTGTGAATCGCCGAAACCATATTTTCCATCATGCTGGCAGGAATGACCAGCAGCCAAACAGAATTTTGAGAATTTCTAATATAAACTAAATGATTCTCCACACGTATCCTGTCATTGTCTCGAGAATACTTCCAAATGGCGTGTAGCTTTCTACAATACGGATCTTTCCGCTGTTCTCGCCTCAGTTCCGCGACATAAAAGAGGTCAGCGTCCTCCGCGGTCAAAAAATTTATAAAATGATCCTCTTCTGCCTCAGGAATTTCTGGAGGATAACGACTCAATAGGTCAGCGATTTCATTGTCAGAGCCCTTGATGTGAACAAATTGCAGATCGAATCGTTGCAGTTTAAGCAGAAGACGAGTAGTTCGAGCATCGAGATTTCTCAAACTGAAAGCATATGTGACTGCAGCATTGTCACAGTGGACCGTAGTCCGTCGACCCAAAATGAAATAGGAGAACTTGTCGCAGAGGAAAAGAACAGCTGCCAACTCTAACTGGAAGACTGATAAGGAGGCCTCATGCGGCTTTATTCGCCGACTCGCGTACGCAATAACCTCCGGGTCATCCTGTCCCGGGGGAAATTGAGCCACGTAGCCAGCCAATGACTCCGCAGAGGCATCACTGAACAGATGAAAATCCAAATTGAAATCAGGTTGAGCAAGAGCAGGAGGACTACTTAGAAGTTCTTTTAGATGATCGAACTTTTCTAATAACTCCGAAGAGTATTCTATCTTCCGGTCCTTCTTAAGAAGATCGTAAAATGGAGCAGTTAAACCTGCGAAGTTTTGAAAATGTCGCTTTCGCCATCCCACGAGACCAAGAAATCTCCGTAGAGCCTTTTTAGTTCGTGGAAGGGGAAAGTGACGGATGGCCTCATTACTTTTAGGATTTATTTTTACAGACGATCCTGAAACAAGATGACCGAGAAAAGGAATTTCGAATTTGAAGAAGTTGCATTTCCGAAAATTGAGAGAAAGATTAGCCGAACGAAGAGTGTTGAAGACCTTTTCTAAATGCTGGAAATGTTCGTCTATGGAAGATGAAAAACAAAGTACGTCGTCCAGGTAAGCTATAAGAAAATTTTTGAAGGTTTCTAATCCAAGAAAGGTGTGCATGACAGACTGAAAAACCGCTGGTGATGATTTCAAACCCATTGTTAACCGAGTCATTTGATACTGACGTTCTTTGTAAACAAAACTCACATATTTGTAAGAGTCTGGATGGATCGGGACACTATGATATGATTGCGTACAGTCCAACGAGGTGAAGATGGTTGCACCACTGACTCGTGCGATTAGATCGGAGATCGGCTCGACCTGAATCTTTGGTGCAATCACACGCTCATTGATACCACGCAGATCAATCACGGGCCTTAGCTCTCCAGATGAGTTACGCACAACATGTACAGGGCATCTGTAAGGTGAAGGACCTTCAACGATAATCCCAAGTTTTACCCACTTATCTAAGATCTCCTCAAACTCTTTTTGAAGATGAATGGGTACAGGATACAACTTTCCTACCACCGGGAGGTCGTCGGAAAGCTGTATTCTATACGGCTCGACCTTTATGACACGGGGATTCTCTGTGAAGAGACACCTGAATCGAACTAATAATGAAAATAACCTCCCTTGAAAATCCGAATCGAGATCGGTTCTCTGAGAAACAAAGTCCCGAAGTTCCTCCTTCGTGACCGATGGCTGAAATAACGAGTTGTCCTCTTTATCTGAAGTTAATTCGGCGACAGTAACCTGGCAACAATGCTGCTGATCCATGTCAATAGAGATGATCTGTCCCGAGTCGGATTGAAGCAAAATTTCTTTAGACTTACAATTTAGAGAAAGGTTATACCGAACGCAAAACGGAAATCCTAAAATACAGTGTGCTTTTAATTTCTGGACAACATAGACTGGGACTTCAAAAACACAACCTTGGATAGTGAAGTTTAAGATCTGGAAACCTTTAACTTGGAATGATTCGTCTCCTGCAAAACCTTTTAAAGAGATATTAGTTTTCGGTCGAAGTTTGGCAGAAGGATAGATCTCTTTTATTCGTCTCCAAGCATCTCCCGAGAGCAAATTCGTATCCGCTCCAGAATCTAGGATACAGACTAAAGATAACTCTCCTACCGAACAAGTTAGAGTGGGTGAAGGATAGGATAAAAGAACACTCTTTTCCGCACTGGAGTCACACTCCCTCTCGTCTATCACGAAACGAACCGAGAACAGAGGCGTGCCCGATTTGTTTTCCCGAATTCCGGAAGTTTCCAAAACATCTAATTTTGAATTTCGATGTTCGAGATTAACTACTGGACAGGTTGATGCCAAACAAAATTTTTGATGTTCCGTTATCGAACTTTCTTCCTTTTGGGGAGTCGAGGAATTCATATCGCAGTCCACAGTCTCCCGTAATGAGGGCTGCGACATGCATTTCCCGAACTATTCCCATTCGCTTCAGATGACTGCGCCATCGGCGGCTTGAACGTCGTAAACGGTGAAGGCCAACCAGTGGACATAGCCATGTTCACCGCTGGGGAAGGAGTGGATGTGGGAGTTGCCACTCCTCCTCCAGGAGGCAAATTCGGCATGTATCCCGGATAGGCTTGCGCTCCCGGTATGTGGTTCGAACTCGGCGCGCACTGTTGGGATGCACCTCGATGACATCCAAAGTTCATTGCTCCCGATTGATAGTTAGGGTTGGAAACATATGGAGCATTCTGGTTTCCGTTCCCCCAGTTTTGCCTTCGGTTGTTGTTGTGCCAAGGTCTTCTGGCCTGAAAATTTCTTCTTCGACCTCGGTTCCCCAAGAATCGATTGCCATTTCCATTTCCCTTGGCATCACCATTCTTCTTTCCTTCGTCCTCCTCCGTCTGCGATGAAGTGTCTTTTGTCTGTTGAGACTTCCCGTTCTTTTCGGTCTTTTTTCCTATCTTGGCCTGCCGAATGTGCAGACGCTTGAATTTCTTATCTGTCACTGGTTCCATAGGTTCCGGATGACCTTCTATTTCGGCTATCTTAACAATTAGATGCTGGATATTCTTGGGCTCCACGGCTCGCAACAACTTAGCATCTCCAGCCGGCAGACAATCTAGGACAATCTCAATGAGTTCTGTCTCATCTGGATGTTGTGCCACAGCATAGTATTCGGCTATGACCTTCCAGGCAAAGTCAGTTAGCCGGTTATACTTGGACCGGTCAAATTTCATTCCTTGGATGAATTTCTTCTGCAGGCGTTCCATCCTGGCCGAGAAATAGTGCTCCTTAAATAGACGCACAAAGTCCGCATAACTGTTGATGTCTTTGCAGACCGTTTGGTACCAAGTCTTGGCACCAGCCGACAAACAACACGGTACCAAAACCATGCGTTCGTATTCCGACGCGGAGATTATCTTAAACGCCTGTTCTAAGTTTTCTAGAAAAGACCTGGCCAAACCATATTCTCCAGTGAAGTTCGGTAAGTGATTTATTTCCGACAGCCTAAGATTCAACGCTCTATTTCCAGAACATCCCTCATATCTGCCGGGATTCAGGGGAGAGTTGCAGCCAATCACAGGGCACTTTGCATTAGAATAATTTTGTCCAAAATTCGAATAAGAGGTATAATTTGGGCCAAAAGGTAAGTTGCTTGGCATCGATACCACTGTGTGACTACATACTCCCTCCGGAATTCCAACAAACGAAGGAGTCCTGTCTGCGGCATTACTGGACACTACATGACTTAAACTACATATATTGGAAGTCGAGACCGAAGCCTGAGACCACGTCAATAATGGATTTAAAGCCCTAGAGGCAACCTGACCACTCATGATATCCCCACAGGTGGGGCTGGAATTGTTCGTAACCAACGAATGTGAATTTAAGACAAACGGCCAGACATTCTTAGTGTGAACTTTGGTCGGCTGACAGACAGAGACTGTCACCGTTGGGACAGTACGAGTCTCCCCAACCGAAGAGACTGGTACATCCACTCGGGTGTCAGAGTCTGTTCCGTCAGAGTCAACCCCCTCACAACCAACAAAGTCACGTGACCGCTTGCGACCGACGCGACCTGGTTTTCTTTGCTCCCGATCCTTCACCAAAGTTTGGATCTTAGCCTCGAGTACGTCATAAGATTTCTGGGTGCTCGACTCGAGATGCGATAGTTCTTTGGCGAGCTGATCACATCTGCGATTTTGCTTTTCTACTGACAACCGGAGATTCTCCTCAACGGTGTCCACCCGCGTTGTTATCGTATCCTGAAATGCCCCCACCGAAGTGTACAAATCGCGAACTTCGTTCCGGAGGTCCGATACGTCCTTGTTCACATTTTCAACCTTTTCGTTTACAATTTGCACCATTTCCGACTTTAACATATCAAATTTGTGATTCATCGTCAACAAGTTATTATCTACCCTTTCAAATCTCTTATTCATGTCTTGAAAATTATTGTCAACCTTTTCAAATTTTTGGTCCAAAATTAAAGTTAAGGTTTGACTAAAACGTTCTAACATTTTCGCAAGGTCTGTCACGGATGTAGGTGAACCTGCAGTTCCGACACTCTCTCCACCGTTGTGTAAGAGTTTCTCTCCCGTGTCGTGCGTCGTGGTGTTCCGTTCACTTCCACTTTCCTGTGACTTTGGTAGCGATCGCACAGTCAGCTGTTTGGCCACACACGTTTTACAGAACCATGGCTCACTACACTTATTTAATTCTTCTACCTGTTCATCGGTTATACTATAGCACTGTGCATGCACCCATCCAGACCAACCATCACAATAAACACTAAAGCCCTGTATTTCTTCACTACAACATACATATTCATCCGGGCTACGGGATTCAGTACTTGACCTGCTACCAGCAGACATCTCCATTTCATATAAAATTGTTTTCCCCAAGTTACACATATACAAACTCAAGAGTGACTACACATCGTTCAAGGACTCGTTCGTCACAACAGTCCCCATTACATTACACTGCTCTTTCAATATGATTCACTTAGCACTCGCGAAAGGTTGAAATAACAGATCCTGGCTGTGGAACGCCAATTTTACAAAAAAAAATGTAAAATTAAAATAAAATAAAAAAAATAAATTAAAAATATGATGATGATACTGATACTGTGTTTCTGTACGATGTTCACTTTCCTTAAGACTATGGTTGCGTGAATGTGTCACCGACTGCTGAACGCGAACCCACCGGGCCCAGACGGGCAAGCTGTCAACACTCACTGACCCATCCACTACACCAATCATCTCCGGAAAGTAGAACTCAAATCGACCCAAAATACGAAGATCTCTAAGCCTCCTTCATTCTCACTCGCAGTCCAATATCCTGATCCGCAGGCCGTAGTCTGCATCCCATCACGAAATAGGTTACAAACCACGATCCGACAGAACAAGACACTGACCTAAGAGTGAAACTGACGGTGAGTGCTTCGAAAATCTAAGTGTTTGTATTTACTAACCCAGATAAAAAAATCTCGAATCGAATCTAAATCGCGCAACGGGATGGAATTTCGAAAAAGAAACTGAATGTCAAAGTGAATTTAGTTGATCTTATTAACGAAGTGAAATTTCTTGGCAGGTCTGTAATTCCAACCCCGGTCACACTAAGTGAAATCGATTCTATACGTCTCAAGATGCTATAATATACTTTCGTTACATTATTCGCGTACTGCTTTTAAAGACTCTACTTTCTAAGTACTAACAATACTATTGAAGTTACTTTACTACATAGATTTAAGTAATTAGCTCTGTACTGGATAATGAAAGATTTTGGTTTCGACTCGCATACTTTATTACACTAACTTCTTGTAAAATATGAAAACAAGCCAAAAAAAAAAAAAAAAAAAAAAAAAACAGGAAACAGAAATCGCAAAGGTTATTCCATACGAATTAAATGTTTTACATAGCTGAATGGACAAATTTATCATTTGATTACATATTCTCTTCACCTCTCATGAATGAGCTTTACATTCGTTTAGTTTAGTCGTTAAAAAAAATTGAAAATAACGATATTTACTACAAAATCACATTAGCCTTGTACTACACATGCACTACTTATTACGGCTGTGTGCTACATACTTTACTTTCTTTTCTTAGTATTTCTCTCTTTAGATACCGTTGTGCAAGTGGTGTCAGCGAGGAGGATTTATACCAACAGGGGGACCTCCCTTGTATGAGCTCAGACCTATCCACTTTGATTCCCACAACAAAACATTTTCCTTTTTCGAGACAATACATACACTCAATAAATCCACATGAAAAGAAAGTACACTTAACCTAGTTCCTAGCTTAAATATCTAACTAACTTAACCTAAGACATATAGAAATCACTTTTATTCAACAGATTAGTAATATAGCACACGCACCGCCTCTTACCGAGGACGTATGGGACGTTAACCATTCAGCTTTAATTTTGTATATTGTTAAAATAAAAAAAATCTTAAACTATGTGCTTAAAATTCGAATTTCTGTTTCTGGTGAAAGGAATTCAAAATACATAACGAACGTGTTGTTGCTGACGAGCATCTCCCATTACCAATAGTTATGCAAGCACCCTTATTATCAATATGAGCCGAAACTTTGTATATATTTGTCTCATCGTATTCAAACTACAGTGAAGGTAAGCACAAACCAGAGAATGGATTTTGTTCTGTAATATAGCAGTACGGAAAATAATAAATAACAAAAAAAAAAAAGAATATACGAAATTACATATTCAAAATATAATTTTTGGGGTGAAATGTATGTACTCGAGAGTACACACATTTCATGGACTGTTGGTAACAAACATCCACACTGAAACTCCAAAAGAACAATTTCCCCCCCCATTGAACGAGTGGTTTATGTCACATCTCTAAGTCTGCATATTGTATAACTTAGGGAAAACTACGCAGCGTTTAGCACATATTATAAGGCATCACAACACCAGATATAAACATGTCTAATCCGAAATGGTTCGAAATTTAGAGGTTCTCACGTGACCAAAAACAGTAATTTTGATGATATCTTCTATAACTTACTTGGATTCCATGAAAAAATATATAGATACCTTCCAGGTCTGTCTGTCCTAGCCAGACTTTCTTGAAGAAAAGATTCTTTCGCTCCCACTCAAGTGAGTGGGTTAATAGCGAACACAAAACATAAAATGCATTAGCTGGGCTTCACGTTCGATTCCCGACACGGTTTCACCCAAAAGGCTGGCGTCAGTCCTGCACGCTCTGATGTATTCGTTTGTTTTCACTTCCACAACTTTACAGTCCAGTGAGCACAGCAACCAACTCACTGCCTTCCATATTATGTCCACAGATATCAATGGTATCAATTATTTTGTGTCGAAACCTTTAAATACTTCTCTTTTCCACGTTTTTATGCACGGAGATTATCGTACGTCCATCACTTAACATTGCTTCCGGTAAAAGACAAAGACAATGGGAAGAAGATCCCTAATTGGAGGTTCATTGTGACGTAACTATACGATGATAGGTGTATCTCTCAAGATCAAAGGAGCCGAAAAATCTCAACCACAACTGTGATTGCAGAAGATCCAATCACAGATAATTTAGATTAAACAAAGAGATGCTTCAAGAAGCTACTATGGCTGACTTTACAAATTAAAAATTTTAAAGAAGATTTTTGAAATAAAAATTTTGAATTCTTTTGAAGATCTCCTAAGCCAAAAATATGAATGAAAATTGATTGGAAAGGATTAAAAACGACCAGAAATTACCTTATTTCCTAAAATAATATTATATTTTAGCTAAATATACAAATATTTATTCAATGTAAATATATTACCATATATTTCCCTCTAAATATACTAAAATCATTAGTTCAAGGAACTTAACGCAAATTTTGCGACCTACTTCAAATCGAGTCATTGATTAATTATATATTAAAAATAAAATTTTAATAAATATTAAATTCATATATATACTGGTTGCCCAAAACTTCCGGGCCATGTTACATTATACGATGTATAAGGTAACAGTGGTGTTACAATGAATGAAAATGTGAAGAACCCTAATGACGGTTCAGAGGAGAGTTTGTCAAAATATGCATACGGTAATCATCAAGACTATTATTACATTCGTGAATATATGAGTCACATTGGTAAAAAAAATTACAAAATTACAAAATACACAATTTCGTTGGCTATAAATTTAAACGAATTAAGTTACCTACAACATTGCGATAAAGGTACGATATTTGCAATTAGCAATAAATGTTCAAGTATATCATGATGTTGTTTTAGCACTTCAGATATCAGATCAAGTTAATATAACCCAACCTAACCTAATCACTGACTGATCTCAGTCGTGAAAAAAATTTCATTTTAGGCAAAGCAAATAGAAACCTAAGAAAGACAAGAGAAGTGACAAATTTAGAACATCCGAATTTATTTGTTCATGAATAATTAATCAAGAAAACCACTACGGATTTTAGTTTAACATCAGTCAAATGAATCAATTCGTTTCACTGAATCAATTTAGTTTCTCGCTATATCAATCTATAAATCTTGTTTCGTCTCGATTTTGTTATTTCATTTTATCGAAACGAATACTTGTGTAGTTTGAAATTAGAATTGCGCTCATGTTGTTAGGTAATTTTGTATGGGAGAGAAGAAAGGAGGAGAGAGAGGGGGGTCTCTTTACCTGACACGATTATGGGATAAGAAGGTGTATATTGGGTGGCCTAACTGCACGGCGTTAGCTGTCGCAATTCTTTTGATGCGGAGTGTACAAAGAAAAAATTCATTAAAAGCATGTAGGAAAGAATAATAGACCTAAATACAAATAAAGAACAGAGGAAAAGGGATTTGAAGAAGTTCTGGACACAACTAAGGAGAAATGATACAACGGACTGGATAGGGTGAGCAGAAACATAGCAAGAGAGAGGAAGAAGACAGGAACAAAAAATGGTTTGGAATAGAAAGCCTAGGCAAAGAAACAGAGAAGATAAAATGAATGCTTCGGAAAGCAGGAATAAGGACGTACAGGAAAGGAGGAAGCAGAATAATTGAACTGGTCAGGAAAACCAAGACAAAAGGAATGGGCGGACAAAGACGAAAAGGGGGTATATATAGAGTAGAATGCGTGAAGTGTATCAAACTTTACATAGGAGAAACAAAGAAGAAGATAGAAGAAAGGATAAAACAGCACAAGGATGATGTAAGATTGAAAAGGGATAACAATGCGATATATAAACATCAGAAAGAGATAAACCACAGAATAGGGTGGTAAGGAGCAGAGGTCATAGAAGTAGAGAAGAGAACTTTGGTGAGAAAATGGAAAGAACCCAGGGAGATTATGAAGGCAGGATACAAGGTGATGAATTGGAATACAGGATTCTCTCTCTCTCTCTCTCTCTCTATATATATATATATATATATATATATATATATATATATATATATATATATATATATATATATATATATATATATATATATATATATATAAAGAGTTGGAGACGATTCTGCTTAAAGAAGAAATTAAAAGGAAGAAGAAAGAAAGAGAAAAGCTAATAAGAAAAATATGGATAATTAAAGGCAGAATGTATCCAGGGAGAAAAAGTAAACTTTTAATTGGACACGTGTGCAGCTAAAAAGTGAAAGTGAAAACCACACAAGTGTTACTTTTTAATGAAGGGGCGGACCGTAATTAAAAGTTGATCTGCGGAGAGTATATAAGGTGTGATTAACTCCCAAATAGCCAGAAGAAATGGAAGTCTGATGAAGACACAGTTATTGTGTAGAAACTGTTACGTGATTGGGTTTTGTTACATATTATCACATAGCCTTGCTCAGTGTATTGTTGTTTTAATATATATATATATAGAGAGAGAGAATGAAATTAGGGTGGTCTAAAAGCAAATGTAAAAAATCAACTTGTTCAAAATAATCCTCCACAAGGCTTATTTTGTTCCTTTAGTCATAAGTACTTACCTGCTAAATTTCAGCCATATTGCTGAATATTTACTCTTCGCTCCATTTTAAACCTTTTTATTCGTGCACTATTACTAATGATCTAATGCTAGAATTTTTGGGAGGTAGACGCTAGACCGTTTACAAAAATATAGCGTATGCCTACCTCTCTATATATACTCGTTTATTCGTAAATTTAATGTAAACGTATGCTGCACTATAAAAATATTAGGTGGGTATTGGGTATACTCCTCATTATATTCCTGTATACTGCATTGTATATCAATACTACAATATAATTTAACACAGTCGCTGTGCTAATAACTGGATAGATATAAGTTCGTAGCTTTCAATATGATCACCAGATGGCGACAGGAGAAGTAATAGTTCATGAAGCTCCACTTGCCAACCAAGGCCCACTCAATGGCATTAACTTTTTGTCAGTTCTGCAAACTTACCCAGACGAATCTATTTTTAGTAATGCATATGCATCATTTTCAAGACATCTCTGCTTTTTGTCTGAACATTTATTAGGATTAGCACTTTTTGATGACAGAGTATTAGAGCAAACAAAGGAAAAGATGGTCCAAAGCCTGCAGCGGCCAACGTTATCGAATGTTCCACGACGATTTAAGCTGACAAAGAAACCCAAAGAACTTAATTTGGAGGATATATAAATATACCACATTGACTTGACACCTAATCTTCCTTTTCAGGCGCTGCTATCGGCTGAAGGAATTTCACTCTCTTTCGCTAAGGCTCTCTCGCTTAGCAGCTGCTGAACCCTTATTGGCTCAACGCGTGGGTGTGTCGGGGTGTGAGCTTTAGTTCGCATTTTTGCCACGGCTCAAGACATTTTGGCAGCACAATAGTAACAGAGAAAAACTGTCGATATGTGATGTTCTAATGGAAAAAGGAAAAGAGAAGTATCTCAAACAAACACCACAACACTGGCGAGATAATCCTTTTTTCCAAGAATTTTGCGAATCATCAATACAAATGGGTGTGGTGAATGATGTAGCTGAAAGATGTATAAGACTCATCCAAAAGTATAATGAAGCCTTGACAAAAGATGAGGAACAGAAGCATTTTATTCTTCGATTGGTTGAAAACCATCATACAAATTTTCCTGCTCCAATGAAGAAAGCGTTTTTGTAAATTGAGAATACAAATAGTAACATTTTTCTAAAAGTCTTGACAACTGAAAAAAAAAAGGACAAAATGTAGCGGCCTGTAAATATGACTTAATTGTACTGAAATTTCGTTCGTTCATTGTACACATCAGAAGGAATAAAATAAGTCCTGTGGACGCCCGACCACTGTTGGTTTTGTGTTTTGGACCATCCTAATATCTATCTATCTATCTATCTATCTATCTATCTATCTATCTATATATATATATATATATATATATATATATATATAGATAGATAGATAGATAGATAGATAGATAGATAGATAGATAGATAGATAGATAGATAGATAGATAGATAGATAGATAGATAGATAGAGAGAGAGAGAGAGAGAGATAGGGTGTTTCAAAACAACGTCGACAACGTTTGGGAGGTGATTCCTGACACCAAGATAAGACAAAAAGTATAGACCAACCTGGGTGCAAAAAGCTGTCATTTCGGAGTTACAGGCTGCCAAAAACAAAACAAAACAAAAAAATTAAATTTAAAGGTCCATAGATCCAATACTATGGGACTTCCATAGTGGGGTCAAGACTTCTCTTAGGAACAAGTATATATCCTTCCAAATATCCATGTTTCAGAATCCTGTGGTGCTTCCGCAACAATTTTTATAGAGGTAGTTGGTGAGTACTTCAAATTATATGCCTGTAGCCAAACTCACCCTCTCTCTCTCTTTATATATATATATATATATATATATATATATATATATATATATATATATATATATATATATATATATATATATATATATATATATACTTTTTCGCTTTCAAATTGCAAGCGCCTGTCATTTATGTTAACCCGCCGAGTCACGTGGTCATGCGGGTTGCATATACATACGTTTATTTTTACCTATGATGAACTATGGAGACTTGAATGGTCCATTATCTCAAGACACTGGTAATTAAAAATTAAAGTGATATGATAAAAACCATCTAGGGTCCAAATCCTAACAACCCCCCAAAAATGAAAGAAATCGGTTCAGCCGTATTAGCGTGATGAGTTCACAAAGGATTTGTACGTTCTCTTTTATATATATAGATATATATATATAAAATGAGTAAGTACCGCAGGATTCTGAAACATGTATTTTTGAATAGCGCACATATTAGTTCCTAATTGGAGTCTTGACACGACTATGGTAGGTCCCATAGTATTGAAGCTATGAACCTTTAAAGGTCGTTTTTTCATGTTTTCGGCAGTCTATAACTCCGATATAACGAATTTCTGCACCCAGGAAATGAAATGAAATCTTTGGGTTTTACCGATTATACCGGCTAGGCTAAAGGAGACGGCGATGATGAGAAATGATGAAATTGTGGAATGAAGAAAGTGGGAGGAAAAGAGGAAACCCCAAGGAAACCCGCACACAGGGTGTTTGTCCATCACAAGTTCACGCTAGAATTTTTGGAAGGTATATGCTTGATCGTTTTCCAAAGTATATTGTATACGCAAGACTACTTTGACATGGGCCTATACACACCCCAATATACGTTCATTCTTTTGTCAATTTCAGGGAAGTATACATTGAACTATAAAAAAATAGGTGCGTATACGCCGTATTGCCGCGTATACGCCCCATTACATCCGAGCTTGGCGCGAGCTGGGATCGAACCAGGACCCCATTCATCAGAGGTGAATGCTCTACCAGTGAGCCATCGCGGTTCCCTGCATCCATGTTGGTCTATACTTTTTATCTTATCTTGACGTCAGGAATCACCTTTCAAACGTTGTTTTGAAACACCCTGTATATATATTGTTGAATGTTTATATTATTATAGTATTTGTCTTCTACATGAAGAGACTTGTGAGCATAAATTTCGCATTTATAAATTTAATCTATTCTATCTAGTTAGTCTCTAGTCACCCAGAATGTTTCACTAAGCTGCAATTAATTAACTCATACATTGTTACAAATGACTTATATTTAACGTTTCAAAGACAGTTGATTTCATCAGTATAAGACTAAGTACTGAAGATGGCCATAAATTTAAGTTGCTTTTTAAAAAACCTACATTGCTGTCAACAGATGTTGGAAATTTCATACATTCGTTTCTTAGATACGATTGAGCAAGATCAAACTCAAGGAAGGCGTCTTCTGTGGGTTTCCCAGAATACAAAAGACTTCTGTTCTCGCTTATGAATGGACTCGTGTTTATGTGTAGAAGGATTGGAGATGAAAAGCTGAATATAAGAAGAGTTTTTAAAATGATTGAACGTGTGTGTGTTCATATGTGTTCTTCTTAAACTTTAAAGTGGTGGAAAAAGTAGTAAATATTCTACTGTGTCCGAAGGTCAATGCTGCCAAAATTGTAAGTAAATTCTAAGTTTCTTCAATATAGATTAATTAACATACAGAAAAAGTGCGATAAACAGGTATCTTTGTTATATATTTCTATAATCGCTAAGATATTCAAAGAACAAATTGTGTATTATCTCCAAATGACAGTTTTCCGCCGGTAGCACGTTTGTTATCGCGGTATTTCAACTATTATGTTAAATTTGTGCCTCACTATTTCAGTAAGTTTACACCTTATGACTAACTTAGACAAAGTAATTTCCAAAATTGAATATTTTATTGTATATACAGTATATTACCAAGGAAGGCCATATAAGAAGTAGGTCTGTAGTTTAACGTAAGATTAGAACTACATTGTCTCACTCTGGAAATCGAACCCAAGTCCCCAGAACCAGAGACAGTAAGGTGAACCCCTTAGCATAAATGAAACCAGCAGTGGTATATTGGAGGTTCTGTTTATGCCGAAACCTCATCCGCGGCTATGTGTTTAGCGTACGCGTCTTCAGTTCGGAGATCTGGGTTCAATTCTCGGCGGGAGCTTATGTAGTTAGGATGCCACCTTAAGCTGTGGATCCACGTTTCATATACCCTCGTGCTAAAAGAGACACTAATACCCCAATCCAACATCTATTTGTATTGAATTTCCAATTATTATTTAAACACAAACACACACATGTATACAATTCGAAATTATATTAGCAATGGAGAGAAAGACAGGAAAAGAGAGAGAGAGAGGAAGTTGAAATCTTTGTCATGATCGGGGTACTATAGTTTGATCATAACGTTTTGATCTACGTTAAACTTGGAAGCTGAGGATTGTTTGATTGGTTGTATTTATGTTCATTTTCAGTAGAGACTCTATATTGGAAGTATAGTGTACTTTAACTAGAAGTATACTTTAACGTGGGATTTGAAGCACAGTAATGTGTTTAATGCTCTCCCGCCGAGAACCAAAGATCGAAACTTGTTTACCAAGGCACGTACGCTAGCCACTAGACCAGTAAGTAAAGTTTGAAAGCCAAATTATAAAATGTCCTAATAAATTGTTAAATGGACTGGGCAATAACTGGAAATGTTCCATAAGAAATGTAAACAAATGACAATATAATGTGTAAGTAATGTCCAGAACTTTAGCTAGGGAGGGAGTCGAGCGGAGCGGTCTTCGCGGGCGCTGATAGCAAGAGGGCGCCGAACGAGCAAGAAGAAAAAGTGCTGAAAATGAGTAAACAAAGCGGCGCCCCTAAAAGTATTAGCTCCCTATTAAATCAATACTGTTGTTGGTTTGCAAAGAAATAGACTTGTTAAAAGTTTTCTTGTTAGCTCCACCCGCAATCCAAACGTTTCAATAAGAGTCACAACATGTTTTTACTTATTACTTAAAGAAAGTTATCTATATATTAATAGCAGTGTCTGTGAACAAAAAACTTCATATCCAAATTAAAAGTGACTATGTTTGTGACTCTTAATCTCTTGAACCACCCTACCGATCTCGATCAAATTTTTGATGCAGTTCTGACCTGGGATGTTTTTAGCTATTCACTTTGACAGTAGAATTTATGGTAGGGGGAAGAGGGGGAATTACAAAAAAAATAAATAAATAAATAAAACTTAATAACTCTTGAACCAAACGACCAATCTCGATCAAATTTTCAACATAGATGACGTTCGTGCCTGGGATGGATTTTACCATTTCCGTTTGACGGAATAACGTAGGGGGATGGGGAGGACAGGAGATATACAAAAATCAATAAATATAGAAATAAAAGTTACCATGTTCATGAGTTAATAACTCTTGAACCACCCTATCGATCTCAATCAAATTTTCAATATAGATGAAGTTCGAACCTGGGAAGTATTTTATTATTTTATTTTGACGATAGAACTTAGGGGAGGGGAGGAAAGGAGGGTACATATGTGGAAATGAATAAAACTTAGTAACTCTTGAACCATCCGACCGATCTCGATTAAACTTTCAATATACGTAGACAAGGTTTGGACCTGGGACGTTTTCATCATTTTACTTTGACGGCACAATGTAGGGGAGGGGAAGGGGGAACATACATGTAAAAAAAAAAGTGACTGTCTTTGTGACTTCATCACGCTTAAACCAAAGGACCGATCTTAATCAAATTATAAATATAGATGAGGTTCGGACCTGGGGTGGCTTTTATCATATCCCTTTGACGGTAGAACTTAGGTTACGAGGAAGGGAGGGGAGAGATATATAAAAATAAATAAAACTTAATAACTCTTGAACCACCTGACTGATCTCGATCAAATTTTCAACGTAGATGACGTTCGAGCTGGAAAGCAGGGTTTGCCCAAATGGGCCCAGCCCGAAAAAACCCGATGTGGGTTTTTCGGGTTGGACCCACCTGAAAAAAACCACTTTAAAACCCACCTGGGTTTTTGATCTATTTGTTAGTATATTATTGGTACAAATAAGGTGATCATTTTGTAAGTGATTTTTACCAGATTTTAGACTTTCCTTGGGCGAATTAGAGGCTTTCACGTTAAGGTATACAACAACATTCAACATAAGACCTTTATAAATTTTTGAATACACTAAATGAATTAAAAAAAAAAAAAACTTACCTTAGCTTGAGATAGTTATAGAACAAATTAATGTATGGATTATGCTTATAGACTATTTGAAGTAAAATAAGCAATTTTGTACTTTAGAAAATATTTTCCGTGAATAGTGTGCTCGTCGACTTGGCGACACCGAGGAACATTATCACTCAAATGTTTAACGGGTTTAAGGTTATAGGTGCCGGTACTAATAGTAAATATATAAATACATTAGTAAAGCTATTAGTATTATTTCTTACCTTTGATGTAAAACACAAGTTTTTTCAAGTAAAATTTTGTTTTCCAACAATAACAGTTTAATTCAGTCATTTGTTGCTACTCTTCAAATAAGCATTCTGTAGAATCAACACAGCAATAGCGTAAAAATTCTTGTCAAATTTAAGAAGCTCGGGGTTTCGAAGACTATGTAACCTTACTATTTCAAATGCTGAGTTCAAATTTCTGTACTAGTGGAAGTTTTGATGTATACGCCGTGAAAGAAGTGCTCGGGAAATTCCCGAATTAAACGCAGAAGGATCGGAAATGCGGAATTATTTCACGCTTAAGCCTGCCATACGTCCCGTAAAAACGGGACAGTCCCGTTTTTGGGCCTGTATCCCGCGTCCCCGTAAATTTAGTCGGGACAGGGAAATATTCCGTATTTTAACTCCGTTCCATTTCTGCTATCAATATCAGCTTATTCGAAAAGTGAAAAACAAAAAATTCTGACATTGGCTGAGAATCCTGCAATTAGTGAATGAACAGTCGTTGCATGTGACACTTTCGAGGAAGTTATTACACCACCCTGTTCGACTTGATAGCGAGCGAAATTTCCAATGCTACTTTTTCCATTGCACTTGATGGAAACTCGGATACTCTCCAGAACATTAGAAAAAATCTTTTAGTTTTAGTCTCATGGTTATGCCTGTTATGCTCAAGGTGACGGTGATGATGAGAAATGAATGGAATGAGGAAATGAAAGTGGGAGGAAACGTAAGAATCCCGAGAAAACCCACGCACAAGGTGTTTGTTTACCACAAAGCTCATTTGGCGTGAGCTGGGATCGAACTAGGAACCCCATGCACTACGGATGAACGCTCTACCACTGAGTCACCGCGGCCTATTATACTTTTGTTCATAACCAGAGTACAGTTCATTGCATTTTGTTGGAAAGTTGAGGGGGCGGGGGAATCTGAGGTCCCGTATTCTCATGGAAAAAATATGGTAGGTTTATTTACGCTGGCAGATGTTAATTTCATATAAGACATTTTGAAACATTTATTTATTTCATACAACATGAATTGTAAATTAAGACCCCTTTTGGTATTCATATTTGGCGAACGTCAGTCAGGCTTCTGGATGATGATCTACATTTGTTTGTTTGTCTGCCGATCTCCTTCATGGCTACGCGGTTAGTGTACGCGTCTTCGGCGTGGGACCCGGGTTTGTTTCCCGGAGCGAGCTCATGTGGTTCGGATTTCACGTTAATCAGTAGATCCCGTCTCATATAGACTCGCTGCTGAAAGGGACGTTAAACACAAAATCAACTCAACTCGTTTGTCTGCCTCTACCCCACACACACTCCAGGGTACAACTTTCGGCCTTTTAAGTTAAAATTTTCAGAGTACAAGCACGAGACACTGTAAATTTCCTGTATATATGTTGTAGACATACCAACGTAAAATATCAAAATGACGGCCGTTTTTTTAAACCAGCGAGTATTCACGCTACGAAGTGCAGTTGTCAGTCTTTTAAGTTGAAATTTTGACGGTGGAAGCACGAGATATGCTAAATTTGCTGTATAGATTTTCTCGGCGATCGAATGTAAAATTTCAAAATGGCGGCATTTTTTTTCAAAACAGCAGTGAGTAGAAAATTGTTGCAACTTGTGACAATGACAATCTTGAAATATAAATCATATTTTAACACTTTTACCCCAAAGACGTTGAAATATTTCGAAAAAACCCGATTAAACCCGAAAAAACCCATATGGGCCCAGGTGGGTTGGGCTTTTTCAAAAAAAGCCCGGGTTTTTTCAAACTCTGCTGGAAAGTCTTTATATATATATATATATATATATATATATATATATATATATATATATATATATATATATATATATATATATATTCACTTTGACGGTAGAACCTAGGGGAGGAGGAGGAGAAGAGGAGATTAATATATAAAAATAAATAGAACTTAACTCTTGAACCACCCAACCGACCTCGATCAAATTTTCTACATACATTATATTCGGGTCTGGATAATTTTTATCATACCGTGCCCTGCAACATAGAGAGGGGAGAAGGATATATAAAAATCACCGAAAAAGTATCCTGCGCTTGCGCAAAACGCGCGGGTTTGCTAGTTACTATATATGATTTCTTAATGGCGATGTGATGCATAAGGTGTCATGTAATGATTTATAGTGTACGCAAGAGCGTTTTCAAATCAAAAACGGTCAAAGCCTGAAATACGTGTTCGGTGATGAGTTTGCTTAGTTAATCACGCTTTTTTACACAATCGGATTAATCACGACGGTGAGAATGAAGGTATGAAAATGAGAGGAGTTAAGAGAGATGGGCACGAGTCGAGCTAAAACTCGACTCGACTCGAAACTAGAAGCGAATTCGAGTCGAGTTTCGAGTCAAGTGAAAGATAATTTTCTCGAGTCCAGTTCCGAGCCGAGTCACTGTTTTGAGATCGAGTTTCGAGTCGAGTCGAGTTTGATGAATGGCTCGCTGTTCAGCTCGTTTTAAATCGTGTTGAAATCATTGCCGATTATACTGGAAAAGTGTAGACTCGAGGCAATAATGTGGAATATTTTTAGTGTTGGTCACAAAATGGGACACTGCCCACATCTCGTCTCGTCTCGATTAACGAGGCGACAATGGATTTTTATAACTAGACAGCCTCGTGAGTACCAATATAAGTAAATACTGTAGTTCTTACCATCAAGGCTGAGACCTGCACGGTCGAAGTTTCGAGCCCAAGTAAAAGCCCAACCCGGGTATTGATATCATCTGGCTCAGCTCTGTTCAACTGAGCGATCAGCTCGAGCCGGCGCGATTGGGATGAGCCACCGACTCGGTTCAGATGAACCATCGGCTCGAGCCAGGTAGGATGTGTGAGCTGTTACCTAGGCTCGATAATAAATAAGCTGTGAGCCGAGTTATGTGAGCCGTTGACAGCCCTAAACCCGGGCCGAGCAGTTTTGAAATGTTTGGCCGGTGCCTTATAACTTCAAGGCCTAACAATTTTTAGCTCGAGCCCAAATACTTGCTCCTCCGGAACTCAACCCCAGAACCTCATGAACGACGTCCTTGCCTCCTAGACTTCACGACTACCGAGGTCAGCAATTGACTAGTTTTTAGTATTCAGCTACAAACCGCCTACCTTTCATGTTTATACACTGTGTAATACTACTACTACTACTACTACTACTACTACTACTACTACTACTACTACTAATAATAATAATAATAATAATAATAATAATAATAATAATAATAATAATAATCAATTGTAGTAGTAGTAGTAAGTATTATTGATAATTATATTGTTTATGTAGGTTCCTTGAAAAAAGTATTTGAAACTACACACAGAATTTGGCTCGTTTTGGCTCGACTCGACTCGAAACTCGAGTCAAATTCGAGTCGAGTTTCGAGTCGAGTTAGAGGAAATTTTTCGAGCTGAGTTCTCAAGTCGAGCTCAAAGAGGTCTATTTCGAGTCGAGTCGAGTTTCAATAAAAACTCGCTCGAACTCGCTTGTGCCCATCCCTATAAGAGACATCCGCTAGCTGCTATTTGCGCGGGAATATTAAAAATGAAAATAAACAAGAGGAATAATAACATTTTCCAGGGGTGTCGTTAGGGGGGTAAAGGGGAACCTCCCTCAAATTTACCAATTTCTTAACAAGTTGGCAAATTAAAATACCTAGTTGGCAATTTCAAGATTGCCGTTTTGTTCACTTAACTTATTTGGTTTAACATTTTCTTAGGTACCCAGTTGCTGTAAAATATTATCAGTTCTTTTATAGATTTGACATAAATTTTGTGTAGTTTCCCATCTTGAGATAAATTCGTTTACAGCTTCTTTACTTGCTGCAAGTGATCACCCTTCACTTTTTTTCAATTGATATTCCTAAATATTTTGAAGAATCTTTAATGAAAAATCGGGAAATTGTAAACTAACAAACGCAGAATAGAAATGGCGTCCAAAATTAAAACAAAGACAAACAGAAGAGGCGTTTTGGTGGTAAGTAGTGCATTGGACGAAAAGCATTTGAAACAAGAGCGTATACAAGGCAAGAGGCAGATTGTGGAGATAAGAATTGATATTAATAAGACAAGAACAAGGCAGTGATCAGTTAGTATAAACTTTTTACTATGTATAGTCTGTAAATTTGACAAATTTAAGTTTTTTTTCTAATAGTAAAATGTCAAAGAGAAGTAGATTTTGATACCAGAGTGAATATCACTTGTGTAACCGTGTTTGCTTTGTGTGTAATATACTTTCGGCTTTGAAACAAGAGGTGATCATATTAATACCGAGGACAACGATAGCTTATTTTATTTCTGTTTTGCAGCAAGACTCTACTTACAGGGCTTTTCGAGTAGGGAGAACTGAACAGAATTGTCTTTTAGGGAATAGTATTACGGTAGTTTTCTGGGGTGTTGTTCGGTGGGGGAAAGCTACAATGGATAAGCCAATTCATTTCGTGGCTTGTGCTGTAAACCTAAGTGCAAGATTCCAAAAGTAACATTTTTGGGTTCCAAACAATTTGTCTGCTGAATGAAATGATAGACTGGTGTGTGTTTTACTTCATTTTCATAGAAATGTGTCACCTTTACTACCTTATTTTTAATCCCGTAGTTTCTTCTTTAGGAAAGTTAAACAAAAATTGCAATTTTTCCTTTCTTTGTAGTATTTATAAGTCAAAGCATTACATAACCATTGTATGTTACTTATGTAGCTCACAGAGCCGCAACTATGGGGTGCAAGCGAGGGGTGGGGTGCTGACTGCCACGGGTGCTGACTGCCACAGCCAATTATTGGTGCTGATTGCCACGACTGGCGCTAATTGCCAATATCAAGGTGCTGACTGCCACGATGGCGTGCTGACTGCCACGAGCCTGAGAGAAAGGTGCTAGGCGTAACATTACCGGACGCCAAGAAGCATGAAAGAAACTAGATCCTTAGGATCGTGTTGTTCAGACCAACACCTAACAAAGGTAAACAGGTCTCTGTATGTACACTCATGTCCAAAATTATTGTCACACGATTATAAATATGTTGTTCTAGTAATATAATTTGATAACGAATTCGCCCGGTATTTCTTATAATGTTAGTATGTGTATAATCAGCAAAGACATGTATGTGGTAAATTTCATGTCAAAAGAGCAGTAAATAAGAACAATAAAACGAAAATAAAATTTTCTTGTCCATTTAGTTACATTTTATTTTACTCATTATGATTTTCGTATTTATAATTCTTTTCCTATGAAATTTATCACAAATATAAATTTCCTGATTATACACATAATATAAGTTTTAAAAGTACTCTGCAAAATTATCAAATTATATTCTTACAAGAAGATAGTTATAGATATGCGACAATAATTTTGAACATGAGTGTACTTTCAGTTTTGTCAGGGAGCGGTGCGTACAAAATTGGTACGATTTATGTATTCTCACTTGAACTCCCTATGTCAGAATGAACTGTGTACAGCTGCGCAAATTGTTTCGAGCAGCTCTTGAAAGTGTTATCAAAAAAGCGCTGCTGATGGCTGTACCTCACAAGGGAAGTTCAGGAGAAAGCACTCGCCTGCAGATAAACTAAGCATGCCATTTGAAGTCCCAATTTATGCTGATTATAACAAGTTAATAAAATTCCTGTACGGTTGAGAACGGTTCGAGATATTCAACTTGGAAGTTTATATGAGAAAATGAGGATATACGCATTTATACGCGTTAAGTACAACATAATTAGTAACGAATATTGACATACGAATTGAAAGCTATCGGAAGTAACAGAAAAAAAAGTGTTTCGCAATAACTAACGGGTTTGTTAGATACAATTAGTCATTACATTGTTCACAATAATCATAGGTTAGAGATGAAAATTGATCACTGTTGTTCTTCTGTTTTATGAATAAATGACGCAGGCAAAATACTCTCTTGCACCATGAACATTTTATACGTGTAATTGTGTTGCATCCGGCAAGAGAACAGTTCGCAGAACTAAAGCAAAAAGCAAATTCGACAAGTGGTTCAAAAGTTATAGGCCTATAATTTGTTCGTAACCTGCCTTGCAGAACGCAAACTGAAACTATCCTATGTATCGCGGTGATCGGAAGTGATTCGTATGGACACGAACTTTATTTGATTGTTTCGTTGGTACATTATAACGTCCAGATGAAGAAGATTCATATTATGTACAAATCTCCTGCTATAATCTTTGATTGATCGGAATCAAAACACATCAAATGGTTGCACAAATCGTGTGCAATTCTTTGGTATCTTCTCAACCATTAGGTCTTTGCCATCCGTCATGCAACTTGTAATGGACAATTTGTCTGTGAATGGACCCCAGTGATCAAGCAATAGCAATTTCAAACCATCAGGCTTCGCCATGGGTGAGAGTACTTAACGCATTGAAACGTGCATCCACTCATTTTCTCATATAAATTTCCAAACTGAATATCTCGAACAGTTCTCAACGTACAGGAGTTTTATTACCTATTGTAATCAGCATGAATTGGTCCTTCAAATGACATGCCTATTTCTCTGCAGGCGAGTGCTTCTCCCAAACTTCCCTTGTCAGCTGGCTTCAGACCATCATATCCATTAAATAATACAATAAAACAATTAATATAAACAATGAAATGTGCAAATTGTACATATAACAGAAAAGACAATCCCTTTATAAACATCCAAGTGTTTGTCGTTCCACTTAGTGAGCAACTTTGTAACTTATAGGATGCCACATAGATTTGCTGTAATGGTTACTAAATTAATCCCTACTAAATTAATTAATAATCATAAATTTAGTATGAGGGATTAATTCCTCTCTTTCCAAATATAGTTCCTCCCAGGCTCGTGGCAGTCAGCACGCCGTCGTGGCAGTCAGCACCTTCATATCTGCAATCAGCGACAGTCGTGGCAGTCAGCACCAATAATTGGCTGTGGCAGTCAGCACCCGTGGCAGTCAGCACCTATCCAAGCGAGGCACGTGCCCCGAGCACGTGGTTGGTGGACCGCCTAAAAGGGAAGTTATATATTATGTTTTTCCTGCCGGTATTTAATACTTTTCATCAGAGTGCGAAATCATGAAATCGAAGTAGGAGGAGATTGGAGAACTGAAGAGTAAATAAATAAATAAATAAATAAATAAAAGCTCTGCACACTTTTACACTTCACAGTTTTCGATATAGAAAGTTCACGTATTTGGGTATCCATAAGTAGTAAACTATACAAAATTAGGTATTACGAGTAAACTCAAAATAAACTCAACTATACCGCTGTCCACTAGTTCACCTAATAATTAAATATAAAATACACGTTGATTACATATGAATTACTGTAATTATTTTGCAAACTTCTGACATTATTTCACTGTATTGTCCCCACAGTAAGGTTTTGGTGGGGGGAATTTTGTCAAAAAATATTTAGTGGGAGGAATTCCCCCGTTCCCCAAGGATTTGGCACCTTGCTTTTTATCATAAATTCCACTATTTCAATTCGATAATAAATAATTTAATGTAGAATCAAATCTCATACATGTATTATAGTGCATTATATGTATTATAGTGTATTTTTCTTTTCTCTAACCACAGACATTATTCATTTTGGTAGAAAATTATTCTACAAAGATATTCTCCCAGGTTTTCATCCCATTCTCTGCTAGAACCTTGTTCTGCACCCTACCCAACAAGCTCCAGCGTTTTACCAAACGTCCTTAAAATACGAAGCAGATGAGCTAAAGAGGTATTTATATGTAATATTATTTCGTTGGAAACAGCACTGACCTTTACGACACTGTTAACTAATGGGTGGGGCGATAAGATTTTTTTGGTTTTAGTTTAACGTCCCACGATTATGCTGGGTAGGCTAAAGGAGACATGGACCTACTGATTATACTGGAATTCGAACAACTTTGGTCGTTCAATACTCTCCCACCGGAAATCGAACCAGAGCCCCCAAGCGATATAGGCTCTCGTTCTAGCCACTAGACTAGCGGGGAGGGTAAGATTGTTTGTTTGTTGGTGGCGATTCAAAGGAGGAGTATGTTATAAAAATGTAAAAGTATGTCAGAAAGTGCAGAAATGTTCCCAGTGAATATTAAATATATACACAATAGAACTTTCATATTTTTCATTCACAATTCAATTCATTATCCTCCCCACAATATCGTCATGAATTCAAATTGATTGATTAGGGATTATAATGGGGACGTCAGGACCAAGGCTATTTTCCCCCGTGCCTGTAGAAAGTGGCGAAATAATCGGACTGCCAAATGTAAGTCAAGTATTTAAACTGCAACATGAAAAAAAAAAAAAAAAAAGAATAAACTGGGTCCGATGGTGTACTCTTTAATGGAGAATGTGTGGAGAAACACTTTTTAAAAATCGTGACTTTTATTGCGGAATTATTCTCAGTTGCATTGCATTTACTATTTTCACATTTACCTATTTGTTGAATGTATCGGTTAATTTTCAAAAAAATAAAGCAAGATAAATAATTTTCACTGACTTCTCATAATTATGAAAATAAGATTGCTGTAATAGTTTTTCACAGGGTTGGTAAAAAGGGACTAAGATTTTCGATACACTTTGCAATTTTTTATCAACACTTGTTAATTTTTAAGATCAAGACTAGCAATTTCAAGTTTCATTCCCGCTAATCTTGTAATGCTCGCCATTTTCAAATTTGAAGCAGTAGCAGAATAGGGGCTTTACGGGTCAGAACTTGACCCAACAAATTTCGCGTTTTTCAAAGACTGATGACTACCAGTGATTTGATTTTATTCCAGTGACATATGAAATGCTTCCAATTTGAAGGAATTTATTGGGATCATTTCTCCATCAACTACTTGTATCGCCAGGATATTTTTTGTGCATACGTATCTAGTTTTGTGATATTTTTATCTATCTACATACATACAAAACACATACACACTTATAATATATATGTGTATGTGTGTTAGTGTAGTTTTAATATGTTAATTAATAATAAGGAATCTTAAATTCAGAACTTTCATTCATTAAGAGGTTAAGTAATTACTAGGCCTATTATTCCAAACATATATTGTAGCCAATGGATTTTAAATACAAACATTAAACATATTCTTCAGTCTCATCAATCAATATTGAGAAATTCGCAAAGAACTTTCTTTCTGAATTTCCGTTATATTTCACAAAATATTTTTTTACCGTAAAATTCGAAATTAAAATGTTATTTGTGTGGCTACATACAGAATGAAATTACAAAACTTTACAATTATTACTGAAAATTAATGCTGTCACCCATTTCGAACATTTTGAAAGCACATAATTTCTAATGTATTGAAATTTCAGTTCTTATCGATAATATGAAACGTTGTAAATAGTTGTAAATTTTAATAACTGTTCTCCAAGTGGACCTGTATACAATCAAAGGAAGTTTTGTCAAGTTTAACAAAAAGTACAAAATAAGCCTCTTGAAAACAGCTGTTATTTGTAAAAGAATATATAATGATAACTTTTAGCTGTTGCAATGGTCTTTAAAAGCAGCTTAATAAAAATTCAGCATAGCATAACAACAAAAGCTGCTTCTCTTATGTTAAAAAAAAAGAAACAAAGAAAACTTATATAGTAAGATGACTGTAGGGGACGCCGAATTCTACTTCGCCCCGGAAGCCGAAATCTCTAGCTATGGCTGTGGTAGTGCCACAGTGAAAAGGAGATACCTCGTAAAGCAATAATATTTTATCAATTTATTTTCATCCCCTTACACTTGTGTGTGTCGCCCTGTTCCCCTCTCTTCTCTTTATCCATTATAACTAATGTAATCAATTCGTTCATGCTCGATTTGTCCTAATTTGCTCCACGCTAACAAAATTTGCCCTGTTCTCCTTTTTAAGAAAATTAACAATTAAGTCTGGGGTAGCAGAACAACATCGTCCTGTCCCCCTTCCCCACCTTTTAATCATGATATACGAAAGTAGGTTTAATCGTTTGTGCTCAAGGGCGTCCATGTTGTGGTTTCCAAGGGTGGCAAGTATAAGCGACATTTCAAATATAGCTTCAAATTTTGCTGTAACTATTCTAAAAATTCAATTGAATTTTCGATATTCCGAAGTACAATTTCTTCAAGGGTGGCGAGCGCCCCACTTTGCCCCCCTAATGGGCGCCCTTATTGTGCTTAATCTAATCTAATATATTCTAGAGTATCAGAATTTCTTCTTTAATCGTTTAACCAAAAATAAAACTAATTGTGCGGGAGGGGGATAGAACGACGTCACACGATGGTCTGGACAGCGAAAAAGTTGGACAAAAATATTTTGACACATTTAACACATATACATGCATACACACACACACGCATCTCTCTCTCTCTCTCTATATATATATATATATATATCTATATATATAAAAGAGAACGTACAAATCCTTTGTTACCTCATCACGCTAATACGGCTGAACCAATTTCTTTCATTTTTGGGGGGTTGTTAGGATTTGGACCCTAGATGGTTTTTATCATATTACTTTAATTTTCAATTACCAGTGTCTTGAGATAATTGACCATTCAGGTGTCCATACGTACAAATCCTTTGTTATTAGTTCATCATAGGTAAAAATAAACGTATTTATATGCAACCCGCATGACCATGTGACTCGGCGGGTTAACATAAATGACAGGCGCTATAATTTCCTCACGCAAAAATATAGTGATCTTAATGATTCTATATTCTATATCTACTATGGTTTTTTTTATCTAAGTAACAAAGTTTATTGCGCTCCGGGGTGACCGCAGCGAAGCGGGGCGGGTTAACATAAATGACAGGCGATATAATGTTAACATTTACTGCAATCTACTATGGTTTTTATCATATCACTTGAAAGCGAAAAAGTAAAAATTATCTAAGTAACAAAGTTTATTGCGTTCCGGGGTGACCGCAGCGAAGCGGGGTGAACGCTGTCATATCACTTGAAAGCGAAAAAGTAAAAATTATCTAAGTAACAAAGTTTATTGCGTTCCGGGGTGACCGCAGCGAAGCGGGGTGAACGCTGTCATATCACTTGAAAGCGAAAAAGTAAAAATTATCTAAGTAACAAAGTTTATTGCGTTCCGGGGTGACCGCAGCGAAGCGGGGTGAACGCTGCTAGTATATATATATATATATATATATATATATATATATATATATATATATATATATATATATATATATATATATATATATATATATATAGTGGCGGATCCAAGGGGGGGCTATAGCCCCCCAAGACGATCATGTATACACTGAATAAAATGGGCTTCAATCCTGCTTTACACTGGATAAAACGGTGAAATATGGTTTAGCCCTTCCCTTGATCATATCTTGGATCCACCCCTGTATACCAGTATATATACAGTATATATATATAAATTACACCATATAATTTAAAATAATACCTTGTAATAAGTACTCATAGTAAATTTGAAGTTTCTAGGATTTCCATCTAGTCCTCCTTCAAAAGCAGACTTGATAGAGTTTTCATTATCTTTTTTTTTTCCTCTAGGGGCAGCGGTGGCTCAGTGGTAGAGCGTTCACCTTTGGTACTTGTGATCCTTGATCCGATCCGAGATCGAGCCAAGTGAACTTTGTGGTAGACAAACACCGTATGTGTGCGTTTCCTCGGGGTTCTCCCGTTTCCTCCCACTTTCTCCATTCTACCATTTCAATTATTTCTTATCATCGCCAACTTCTTTTTACCCTAGCCGCCATTACTGTGGACGTAAAACTCAAAAATTTCATTTTTTCTCCTCTGCTTCTTTAGATATGCATAGAAGACCAATCATTTCCGAAAGGCTATTTTGTAATTTTTTTCTTTCTTTGGAAGTTCAATTAAGCTTTAAATTAGTGGGGTCAGAACTTATCATAAACCTATGGAAAAGCTCCAAATTGGTAATTCTTCATGAATCTTCTCGTAACCTTCTCTATATTTTCTAACATCTTTGTTTCGAAATTCAATGGCCTCCTCGGAAACCTCTCTAATTTGTAAAATGATTGCTTGCACAACCACTTCTCTGTTGATGAGAATTTTGTATACTGTTGTTGGCATTTTATACGAGGCTTGTAACTTCATATGTAACTCAACTGTTTCCATGTAGTATGCTTGGAATGTTATTATATCCATTCTGTGTTCACATGAAATTATTGCCAATTCTGTTCCGAAACGAGAGCTCTTAATCTATTTTTGTCAATTTTATATCTATTTCATAGATCTTGAACAGTCTTTGAGCAGTATTGTCATTATTTGTAATGCCATTACCAATCTTTTTGCACATCCACAGTGTGTCCCATTCTACTCTTAACTATAATATTTGGATAAATTTCTTCCTCTTTTTCAACATTTCACAGCCTTAGTGATGTCATGCATATTTTGCCGCCAACCACTCATTGACAATATCAAACGAAATGAAATGAAATGGAATATTTCAATTTAACGTCTCACGATTGTTTTTTTTTTTTTTTGGCTAAGAAGACACGACGATTAAAGCAAGTGAATGATGATGGAAGAATTGGTGAAATGAGAGAGTGGAAGGAAACGGAAGTACCCCGAGAAAACCCACGAACACGATGTTGTCCACCACAAACTTACTTGGCCGAGGACCGAACCAAGGATTCCATGCAACAGAGTAAGCGCTCTACCACTGAGCCATCATGTCCCTTGACAACGTCAAAGAGAATAATGTAAATCAAATTCTTACTTCTTTCCTTTTTCATGTATTCTCTTTCTACTTGGACAACTACTTCCATGAATTCACTGGAAACAAACAGACCTACAAAAACGCGTTGATGATGGGCATTCATTCTTCCATGCTTGGTTTCCCATTTCATTATTGTCTAGTTGTAAAATAAATAAATAAATAAATAAATAAAAATAAATGTCATAAATAAACTTTCATCACTACTGCAACATTCATCCCGTATCTGTTTATATTCAAAAGGACTACAGCTGCTCTGAGTTCGTCAAAACCCCATTTGCTCGTTGTTTAGTAGAAGTTCTAATTTCGGGTTGCTGTGTGGTCTCATTTAACATGGTGTCATAAGAAATTTCAGCTACATTTACCATTCTCCCTTGCGAATTTTAATTTTCCATCTCTTACGTTTTCCATTAAATATATGAAATTCCTTTGACGGATACATGTGCCTTACCCGATGAAGAGATGGACAGTTTGTAGTCGGTAAGTCTATATCTTCCTGTAGTTAATCTGCATATTTACGAACACACATACATTCGATATTATGACACTTCTTCCAACGCTGATAGTGTGGAAGAAAATAAACGCATTCTCAATACATTATGTAGTGATTTGGAACCATGACTATCTTACATATTGCTCAATATGTTCTTGTTGCACACATGTATCTTATTTCCTTGAATTTTGTCATCAAATTCTCGACGAGACAACCAATTTCGTTTTTATTCTTCACACTACGCAATACACAGAAACAAATGGTGGTCAATAAACCTCATTATTTGAAAATGCTTCTCATGCTGGGATCACATTGAGAAAAATCCGTTCTCCGGACAGCGGTATATTATACAAATATACGGAATCCTCTTGCTTACTACAGAAATCAATACGGAGCATACGTTATCCGTATGGTATGTACCTTTTGCGTGGGAGACCCGGGTTCGATACCCGGCGGGAGCTCATGTGGTTCGGATTCCATGTTAATCAGTAGCTCCTGTCTCATATAGCCTCGCCACTGAAAAGGACGTTAAACTCGAAGTCAACTCAACGTTATCCGTATGCTACATAGGCACTGTCCTTAGATGTTACATCATGCCGTTGCAGGATGTCTGATATCCAACAGTCTTCCTTATATTACATACATATATGTATGTTACCTTCGTCAGCTATATGTTATATATGTCCATTTGTATGTGAAATCCTGACCGCCTATATTGTTTCATATGGAGAGTACGTACAGTTGAAGCACTTCTACGGAAAGTATTATAAAACATGCGTTTTCAGTTACACGTTTGCTGTACGTTAAGTTAAAAAAACTACAGGATTTACAAATGTAACATACGATTTTACTTAGGGGCCTACCCGACATACATTTTTTTCTTAGTGCAGGAAGTTGTTTTCTAGATTTTATTTCGTAAAGTTAATGGAAGGACAATAATGAAACCTTTTGTGATTTTCTTCTAAAGATCTACTATTTACAATGTGTTAAGTTTGGTGGTGTTCTTTTATTTCATTTATTTATTTATTTTTAGCTGTATAAATATTTCGTATTTTTCGCGAAGCTCTAGCTGTATACATTATATTTGTCATAGGCTTAGATACAACAATGACTAATGATGATGAAAATTTTGTCGTTTACAACACACTATAACCGAAACATAAAAAAATGTTTGTATCTTTGTTCATACTATTTATGCGTGAAAAAATTTCAAAATAAAGTTACCAAATAGCGAATTTATAGAAACGAGGAGCTGGGTTACTTTAGTAAATGCATATCTATAATAAATATGAAAAAATTCTTTTATTTTATAACAGATTGACTGTAGATGATTTGAACAACGAAATCGAATCTCTAACATATAGTTCGAAAAATGGCTTTTGTCCACGTTTCTAGCACTTCGTACCACTCTTTGTCGTTAAGTCCAACACAACCTTTAAATCAAATCAATGTACGAAAGAAACTCAGATCATTTGTGCTCAATTCGTTCTAATTTTGTTCTAGAGTTTCTTCTTTAACCGTTTTACGAAGGAAAAAAGAAAATAGACGAATTCTTAGGAGCTGGATCTATATAACGCTTCCTCCTTCAACTTTCAAATTAAATGTTGGTAAAAGAAACTAGGTATACGTGGCACGAAGGCACAGGTGTAGCCACGGGGGGCCCATGAGGGCCAGGTCCCCCAAATGATTTCCTTTACACCCAAATGACCGGTTTTTAAAACATGATCGTGAGATTACCTCGCTTTAGTCATTTTAATGTAACAAAGTTTGCATATAATTAATAATATACGGTAAATTGTTTACCGATCCTTACCAATCGAAAAATAGTATGATATCTCTTCCGTGAATGCACAGCTTGCTACCATATCTGCTACAATCGATTGATCTAGTGCTTCTGTGAGGATCATGTCCAACATGAAGCATGAAAATATTTTATATAGGCCTATTTTAAAATAATTGTCAATCGATGACAATACTAGAATTTGTACCGTGAATGTGATCACTGAAGTTATTTTTAAAACATGGATGTATCAAATTCCTTTGAGACATGGAAAAACTTCTGTTGTTTGGCTGGACCGTTGACTGCAAGAAAATCAGTATAATGCAGTGTACAGCCACCAGCAAAAATATCTCCCCGCTAAGTGCTCTAATTCCATTACTTGGGGTTCAGATAATTGGCAGTTTGTAAAACGCCTTTACAGATGCAACAAAACTTACAACTTACAACAACTATCCAACTTTTCTCGGTACTGACAGCAGTTGCTAGCACTGAGTCAGATCTTTATGCAAGTCAAATTGTGAGTAGATGACGCACAAAACATTTCTTCATTCTGAGATAAATCACTATGGTTCAGAGCATGTTTTCCAAGGAATACCATATATTAATCTCTATATTGCTGTGTATGTAACGTATTATTTCATTATATACTAAACGTTCAGAGAAATAAAAACACTGACCACGCAAGAATCAGAAAATGATTGAAAATAGCCTAAAAATATCAAATCTAAAACAAATGCAGGAAATAAGTTTAAAAATCATTGTCTGCATTGACAGAACTTCTCCATTCTCCTCATTCCATCTTTTTCTTCCTGGAGGGGAGAAAATATTGCTTGTCAGACTGAGTATGTATTGAAATTGAAACATTTGAAAAAGTTTGAAATGTGGGACTTGAACCCGGGTCTGCCGAATAGAAGTTCAATGTGCTAACCACTTACCTACCGCATCATTTCAGCTCTCACTCAAACGATTAGCTAGCTAAAATCGTTTCATGTAAGATTATACACAAGATAATAATGATCATATAAGGAGAGGTTCCTTATGTGAGTGTCACAATGCCTTACTCGAGACTTCCTTTTTTAAACTCAAAAACAAGTTATATAGACAATTATCAATGAAGAAAATATCATAAAACGTTCTTCAAGTTGAGGCTACCTCATCGTTTTCAACGATGGTCCCGATTTACATTACTATTCTTCCTCACTCTAACTTCTAATTTCCAAAGGAGAAAAGACGACATACATTATTTTCGCATTCTTTGAATTGTATCAACACGTGTAGAAATAGGAAGTTCTATTTCTATCTTCCATAACTATTAGTTTATTCCTTATCTTTGTATGAGGAATATGTGGCAGATTACTGACAATTGATTGCTGAAGCACAGTGGGGGTTCGAATCACTCTGAAGAGCAAGCTCGGAATTTTAACTGTGCTCGATAATTCTGTGTTCGTGTCCCTGTCGTGTTTGGAATAAGTCGAAAGGAAGTTAGGTACCACTGGCGAACAATACTACGGTTAAGGCGAATTAAAAAAAGATTGGTAAAGCATGAAACTCGTATGACAGAGACCCCAGTTCGAATCCCATCGTGGCAATTATTTTTCTTTGTTTTCGGGTATTGTTTACGTAATTGGTTATGTAAGTATGTTATTATTATTATTATTATTATTATTATTATTATTATTATTATTATTATTATTATTATTATTATTATTATTATTATTATTATTATTGGCAACTCGAGAGTTGGCTACATTTTTTTCATATTGTATGAAGTTGTTGATTATTCAATTTCAAGTTTCGTTGTTGATAAGGAACGTATTTGAAATCATAAATTGCTTAAAACATTAATATTTCGAGCAGTAGCAGTAGTAGAAACATAAGCAATTTCTCGGAAATAATAACCTTTGTTTTTGATCAGTCATATATTTGACCTATACTAACGATATGCCTTACGTATTCATCAATTGTTCGCTAAACACGTTACGTTCCCAGACAGTACCAATCAAGATTGATACTGCTGACGTCATCTTATAGACGTACTTCCTAGGTAACTCTTCTATTGCGAGGGCACTGCAGAAAGTCGTTTCAAGACTAAGACCGAGAGAAATTGAATACTTTCCATGTTATCTTACATTGAAAGTATATATATTACAAATGATAAAAATTTCCTTTAATTACCCAACGGGAATCAGACCCAGAACCACCGGAATGTGAAACCAACTCTTATCCCACTACTCTAAGACTTTACTGTTAATTAAGGGGGGAGCTTGACGTGAAGTGTCTTAAGATAATTGCACAATTTTACCATTTCAATGTTGTAAAACTCTTGTTTCGGTCATAATAAAATAGAAAGCGTTATGTAGAAACATTAGTCAAGAGAACTCAAATCTAAATTGTCAAAGTAAATTGTTGAAAATGAGTGATAGAAGTAGTATTAGTGAATGTTGTTGCAGCATTTAGATATGAGGAAGTTTAACACCTTACGTGAGGATCGAGCCTAATGTTATGTGAAACTACAATTTAAATATATCTCTTCGGGTATTTCTTTATAATTATAATCTTTCACGAGCCATTAATATGCATTACAGATTCTCGAGTTCAACATTTTATCCAGTTTACTCGATATTGAGGAAATAAAACTCTCTAACCGTTGGTCCGCGAAGACGTAATGTGTGACACGAACACTCAAACGTACTTTTCATATAAATTTTCTGTTTATTACGTTATTTTGTATGGAAGTTTTTTTGTAAAAGGTAGAAAAAGAAAATGTATAACGTAAACAACCTGAAATTCAAGCTATCCCACTCATCTCAAGATTTTTCACTTCATGATGTAGAGGCAAGTGTTACTCTTGACCCCCGGAACTCACTTTAGAAACAATTCGTCTGGAAAAAGTAATATATAATAACAACCGCATGACTGGCGATATTTCGTGTTGGTCCCTTCGGGATTCTTATTGACGAATCAAAGGAATGCGCCAAAATGAAGTCCTCGCTGCCAGGGGCGAACTTGCCCGGGCGGGATGGCGGGAATTTCCGCCTGGGACCCTTGAGTCAATAATAATAATAATAATAATAATAATAATAATAATAATAATAATAATAATAATAATAATAATAATAATAATAATAATAATAATTTTCACATACTACCACTAGTATAACTTATTTCATGCGAAGAGATATATATATGATAGGGCCCTTTGGGTACGGTCACGGCCACATGGACCCTTACGATTTGTTTTATCGAATTTGTCTATGCTCTTCTAAAAATACGTGTACAAATAACATCAGGACTTCCTTTTCACATGAGAAGTTTAATGCCCTATTTTAAAAAGAATGAATTCCAAAGGGCAGAACTGCAATAACGTTATACTTATTAGGTATATTGAATATAACCGTATGAAATTACTCAACACCTGATTACTATGCCCTGAAGAGTAGCCGGGGCCCTTCTCAAATTTCCTAAGATAAAAGTCCTTTGAGATGATAATCGATTAATGGTATCATTTGCCTGTTTTGATCATTGGCGGCTCTTCAGATTTTGGCCTCCTCAGCGAAAGATTTTCAGCACTCTTGATAGGAACGTAATTTCAGGAAATTGAAGAGGAAGCAATGAAAGAGGGTCTAGAGGTGTCACACATTCGAGAAACAGAGGCTGTGGTCGGTGCTCTAATTCCCCAGAAACTGTCAGATTTACTAGAGTATCGCACATTTAGCAAGAAGGTCCTTTAAACCTGTTTCTGCTTACTAGAGACTCATGCCACAGAATTCTAAAGTATGGCCCCCGAATACTTACTCTGTAAGATCCGTACTTGGAACCCTATAATTTGCGCTTGAATTGGACTTCTAAGTTCTCACGTGTTGCATACTTTTAAGGAGCAAACATAGTTAAAATTGAACGCTTCTGTCAGGTTTTGGGTTGGGATGTTCATAACTGAGATTCATAAGGTTTAAGGTATGCAATAATCAACATTATTTTGTAGCAAAAAAATATAGTATACACTAAATATGGTACACACCCTAAATATCGCAAATGCCTAAATATGGTATACGCTACACTACCTATGCAATTTCACAATTATTGCAATTACAATATATATAACTACATACAGTGCTACATTACATACATTGCTACACTACCTATGCAATTTCACAATTATTGCAATTACAATATACAGGGTGGTAGGAAACTCCACCGACAAAATTCGAAAGTTATTCCCGACACCGAAACAAGAAAAAAAGTTCTTTTGCACTTTTTTCTAGGACACACAGTTTCGGAGCTACATGATGTCGAAAACGTGGCAAAATACACTTTAGAGTGCTATATCTTCTCTATTTCGAATGATAGAGGCAAGGCGACATGGTCACCTCAAAGGAACGAAACCTGCTCTATTCAAAGATGGGTATGTCACAATCATAAAATCAGTGCACAAGGGATTCCCCAAAGGAGCTTAGGGACTCCCGGATAAACTGTCAGGTAAAGATACGTCAAAATAGGCGTGAATGGATAGGTTTCCCATCTGGTAACCATAATTAGTTGTTACCATGTCGAGATCTCAAACAGACGAATTGATGGACGCGTCATATTAGGTATGTGTGGTTGCATAACCACCAGGTACTGATGGTGACCAACAATGAAGTTGTGGATAAGAAGTGTGGGTGAATACACTTCGGGAGGTGACTCCACCACTGGAAATAAGGAAACAAGTCATGAACAGAAGTCGAAAGAGGCGGCGTGTTCCAGCAGGAACCGGATACCTCCCGAACGAATTGAGATAGTGACGTCGGTCCACAAAATGAGAAAGAAAATCATACTCCAGGGAAGCGATGGTGCAAACTGAATGAAGCAGATGGAACTGCGCAATGGGAGTCCATACAGGAAGAAGGGGATTTCGCAAAGCAGACATGGTAGGGGCAGTGAAAAGTGAAACAGACGTATGTACTATGACATGTTACGTATGGCTTACGTACGAACTGTGGGGTGAGAGCTGGAAAAGTGGTGATTCCCCATTGCAGCGTCGGGGACCAATTCAAGGGAACACCGCCGGACATGGGTGTTGGTGCAGCGGTTCCGCAACAAGCAGAGTATGCAGACATTGCAGGGCCGAGAATCGCTGTAGGCCCTACCGAGTAGGTAACTAAGGCATGGAAGACATGGACAAAAGTAAGCATGCGTACAGGCAAACATGGACTGTATTTTCAAGGATGATACACTACAGCTCGTACTGGTGTCCGTGATGAATAAGTATCACAAAGAATGACACTAAAGGTTTTAGAAGTCTTACAACAGTCTTACCTGTGGCAACACTAAAGAAGATGCTCAAAATAACGTCCACCACTCTGAACACAGGCATTCAGACGTCGTCGCACAGACCGGCGCACACGCCGAAACGTGTCTGGTTCTTCCCGCAAAGCGTCACAAGCGGCTCGCACGCGTTGTTCCAACGTTTGGATATCAGGTACCGGAGTAGCATAAACAACAGTTTTGAGATGCCCCAATAAATAGAAATCCAGAGGGTTTATATCCGGCGACCGAGCAGGCTATGACATAGGACCGCCACGGCCGATCCACTTGCCCGGGAAAACAGTGTTCAAATAATCACGCACGGGGCGACAGAAATGCGCTTGGGCACCATCGTGCATATACCACATACGTTGTCGTAAGACCAACGGCACATTCTCCAGAAGTGTAGGAAGTATCTCGCGCAAGAAGTTCAAATAGATAGGCCCATGAGCCGTTGTGGAAGAACAACTGGTCCAATGAGATGGTTACCCAGAATCCGTGCCCAAACGTTGATATGAAACTGGTGCTGGTGGCGGGCCTGTACCATTCCATGTGGATTATCTACAGACCAGAGATGACTATTATGAAAATTCTAAGTACCATCTCTTCCAAATTGGGCTTCATCTGTGAACAAAATGGAGGAGAGAAAACCGACAGTTGTTGCCACCAAATGGAGAACCTGATTACAAAAGTCCAGCCTGGGAGGAAAAATCCCCTGGCGATAGACCCTGTACCCGTTGCAATTGATAGGGGTAAAAATTGTTGGCATGAAGGATCGACAACTCCCTCTCATGACTGGCATTATGCTGACGGGCAACCTCCCTGGAACTTACACTCGGGTCATCGAGAACATGTCGTAAAATACGTTCCCCGGTATGCACAGTGCGTTCCTCACGTGGTCTTCCCTTGTCATACATGGCAGGATGAAACGTTCCGGTCTCACACAAACGACGAAACAGCGTTGCAAATGTTGTATGATGCGGTTGGCGTCTATTGGGATATCGATTGTTGTATAATCGGGCTGCCTGCCTACCATTTCCATGTGCTTCTCCATACACAAAAATCATCTCGGCCTGTTCCTGATTGGTGTAATGGGCCATTGTCACAACACACTACATTATGAACGTGATTCACAACACACAACGTAGTAGTTGCCCACTTCAACTTCACGGATGACTTTGACAGACAAGGTAGGTCTGCTCAATTGTGATGTATTGTTTGTTGGTTGTGCACTCAGTGTTTCTTCCGTGCTAACTCCTTGTGCATCGGAATGACCTGTACTGGCAACTTGGGGGTCCTCTCGAGGCAAATCAACGAAGTACGTATGTAGTGTGGCTTAGCCGTATGGTAGCTATGGCCCTCTGTTTGTGACCGTGCAATGTTCCCGAAAATAATCAATGTTTTGCTGTCAGCAGTGTTCGAATAAACGAGGGGGTGCAGGGGAAATCACCCTCACGTAAAAGCTTATCCCCGGCTTATATCATGAAAATAGCATAGTATCCCTGTCAGGAATAATTAATAGCACTGCATTGTTGGTTACCATCAGTACCTGGTGGTTATGGATCTTCACCACAGCGAAATGAAACTACCGCTAATTTTAAAGTTTTTTTTTTATAATATCCTGAAAACAAATAACATTATTGGAAAAACAAAAACATAGTGCACTAGATAATATTCTGCATGTGATACCTTTATCACAACTCACCTATCTTCTTTGGATGTGCCGCTATTTACACAACCCGCAAAAAATGCAAAATCTTTCGGGCACGGAAGGTTTTTATAGTGGTGCAAAGATTCCACCTCATCAGCGTTGCAACAATAGAACTTATTCACTCAGGAAAAACTTCGAGGGAAATATTTGAGACAGTGAAAAAGATTTACAAGGACAATTGCTTTCCTCATTGTTGCGGTTTTGAATGACATAAAGAAGTTCAGTGCTGGCAGGGAGTCGTGGAAGATGACAGCCGCTCAGGATTAAGCAGCTCTGTCAGAACAACTCACATCATTTCGATTCGGGATATCATTTTGAATGATCGAAATGCAATTCTCAGGGAAAAATTAGATCTCGTGGAGGTGAATTTGGGGACCATTCACTAAATAATAACAAAGTCTTTAAAGTAATGGAAGCTATTCTGGCCCGTATTCAAGGGGGGCATGGGACACCTCTAAAATTTATACTGGGTCATTTAAAATGTTCACGGTAGGCTTGCAAATGAACTATAATATGGTTGGATCGGGCTCCCCATAATTTCTACCGGCGCCCCAACATTTTTGGGCTGGATACGGGTCTGAGCTGATTGCAAATTTTGTGCCTCATTTGTTAACGGAGAAACATATACAGGGAAGATTGTTCGTGAGTTCTTGGTTCGAAAAAGTGTTTATGTGTTCCCACGCCTTACATAATCAGCAGATCCTCTGTTTTCTTTCTTTTCCCCAAACTAAAAAAGTCTCACCATATACAGACGAGGAACCTGAACACCATTACAGTCCTGAACGTTCAGAAGTCATTCAATGACTTACCGGGTCTTGCAAAAGAAGGTTTCCATTTCGAAAAAAAAAAAAAAGATTAGTTGATTCCATTTGTTATTCACTTATTTTCTTACAGACCCAGCTTCGTTTCCTGATAGTTATTTAATCCATAACTAACCGTTTTTTAAGTATTCTTTTTATGTTATGATTTTATCCCACAGAATATTCCATCTTAATCATTACTTTGTTTTCAGGCCCAGCTACCTGCCATTGATAGGGTTTAGTGTTTTGCTATTGGAATGGCTAGTAACAAAATGTGCTTCAAATTACGTAGTTGGTCAGGAAGGATATTACTTGGACACATTAGATGATACTAGCCCTGTTGAAAGGTTAGTATATTATCATAAGTATGCTGTTACTTACTTCGTAAGAAAAAGATTTTTTTCTATTTAACATTGTCTTAGCAATTGCAATATTTTCTTTCCTTCTCTCTTTTCCCTTCCATCACGTCTTCCCATTCATACTTCCAGTACGTTCCTTAGGATAGCATCTCCTCTCGAACTATATTCTAAGCAGTTTATGTACTTTCCACTTTAAAATTGTTTATTTGTATACATTCAGGCCCGTATTTAGGTAAGTGCTATTCTGTGTTCGAGCACAGGGCGGCAGAATTTAGGGGGTGGCAAAATTTTGGATTTTTTAAAAAGATTCACAATAAAGTAATATTTAAAACTAGCAACCCGTAGAGTCCCGCACAAGCGCGAGAAAATATGTTAATGTGTTTAATTCATTCTACTAATTAGCTATCTTATCTGACCATTTTTTAAAAATTGATACCTAAAGGATGAGGATGAACTTGAACATCATAAAAACTGATACTGTTAAACTCAGCGACCTCGAAAACTATGAATTCAACGCTAATATCTTTCGTTTTCGATTACTTTTAAAATGTCGCCCCCTTCCTGTTGGACCTTGAAGTTGAATTGGATTAAAACTGTCATTATTCATTTTAGCTATCCCAAAAACTATGAATTGAACTCTAATATTGGTCGTTTTCGATTATTTTGAAAATACCCCAATGTTATTCTTTAGCTGGTATTTTGCAAAATCACGGCATGTTTCCTTTTTTGAGACAAGTTTGTGCTGGAGGGGCGGCAAATTATTTAGAGCACAGGGGCGCACAAGATGCAGGGTGCGGCACGTAAAACCGGCCCGTAAAGTGAACACATAAAATGAAATGTAATGTATTGAATATGATTAACTACAACACATAAATGAAATGTAATGTATTGAATATGACTACTCACCTTCACAGCAGCCTTCACAGCAGGTGATGAAAGTGTCCTCCGCCCACTTCAACACACATGTGAGCACGATTGAGGAGATTCATATATACCCTTGTTAGTTCTTGTGTTGTAATGCTATCGGTGACATCCTGGATCCTGGTCTTGAGTTCTTCAATTGTGTGTGGACTTGTTTCGTATACTCTTTCCTTTAACAGTCCCCATAAGTAAAAGTCACACGTGTACAAGTCTGGTGACCGAGGAGGCCACAAGCCTTTGCTGATTGACCTCTCTGGTGTAAACATCTCATGCACAAGGGACAATGATGCAGCTGATGTGTGGCATGTTGCACCGTCCTGCTGAAAGTAACATAACTGACGCCCCTCTTCGGTCAAGTGTGTATAAAACTCCTCCAGGATTCCCATATACACGTCACTGTTCACTGTCGTCTCAAAGAATATGGGCCCAATAACGCGTGTGGCGGAAATGGCACGCCAAACACCAATCTTCTCATCATGCAAGGGTACCTGGTGGATTGCGTGTGGATTTTCTGTCGACCAATACCGGTTGTTTTGGGAATTTACGTACCCAGACAAGGGAAACCACGCCTCGTCACTCATGATGAGCATTAGTGGATCCAAGAAACCACTGGCAACATTGCTCAACAGCCATGAACAGAAATGCATCCTCTTCTGCAGGTCAGGCTCCTTCAGTTCTTGCACAACACTTATCCGGTACGGTTTTAACTTCAGTCCCCTTAAAACACGTCTGCAACTTCTCTCACTCGCATGAACCTGTTGACTCAATCTCCTGGTTGACTTTCGAGGACTTCTTGTCATTATCTCCTCCACCTGCATCTTTAATTCAGGTGTGTAGACAGATGGTCGTCTGTTCCTGGGAGCATTTTGAACCGATCCTGTACGCCGCCATTTTTCAATCAATTCCTGAATGGTGCTTTTTGCTGGCACAGAACGTCCTGGAAATTTCTCCCGAAACAAATTCTTTGTTTTCACAAAAGATCCAGTGAGAATGAACCCTTCAACAATGGCAACACGCTCGGGTATCGAATACGGCATTATCACACACTGACACTCACCCGGCTTAACACAACGAGGCCTTTTTCTCAACTGGTTTCGACAAGTTTCACTGGCTGCGGCTGCACGTGACTGCTGCAGGTCACGTAAGTCGACCCGACCTCGACACGCCATCTCTTGGTAGGAAGGTAGATTATTTAAGTGTTGCCAAAAACACAATATACCAGAATATTACGACGGGGCGGTTTTACGTGCCGCACCCTGTATAAATACGGGCCTGCATACATTGTGAGACTCACGTCCAGAAAATATGTTTCCCTAAGGCGGTAGATATGAAGAAGGCCTTTGAAGTCTATATTGTCACAGATACGGCACAAGCGACACAATTTTGAACATACTCATCACCAGAATTCAGACACTTGTCATTCCGTGGGATTAAATTTTGTATTATGATGTAAAAGTCAGTCGTCTGGGAGTAGAACCAGTGTATGACAGCTGTCTGCAATTGTTCATCACTATCAAAATGCCTTCGGATAGGAATTGCTTGAGGTGTAGGAAGACATGAAAATTACTCGGAGCAAAATCCAGGCTATACGATAGATTGTCAAACAAGACCCAGTGAAATGACTGCGGAAGATCGTCACCCCCTCATGTAGCTAGGATCTTTCTCCGAGAACTATTCGTATCTTTTTACATTTCAAGTTATTCCTGTATTGTATATGCTTGTCATATACTAGTTCCACTCCGAGGTGGTTGACTGTTGCAACATCGAAATACAAATGTTCATCACACGTTATGATAAATGTCTGAATTGCGATGATGATTAACTCGAAAAGTAGTGTCATCTGTCCAGTATCTGTGGCAAAAAAAAAAAAATGTTTCAAGGATACTACGTAGTCTTTATGTTTACCACCTAGAGAAATGTACTTCCTGGATGCACCTGATAGTTTCACTTAGATATAAAAACATCTAGCTATTTATAATATGAAGAGAATAACAAAAATTATAATACAGTACAAATAGCAAATTATTGGTGTTATACGAGAGTCACTACGAAAGTTTGAGATACGCATTGTTGTGGCACAGTATTTGAATTCCATAGTGGTATCCAGAGCGAAGAAGCGAAGCAAGTTTCAACTCGCCTCGCTTATCGTCTTCACTTGTTTGTTGATGTGAGCAGTATTCGGCTGTCTAGAATGGAGCTCGAAAGGGAGCATTTTCGGGCAATGATCCTTTACGATTTCAAAAGTGGTTTGAACGAGACACAAAGCCTTGACCGTTTGCAGGGGGCATTAGGGACCTTTCTCCTTCCTGTGCTACAATTTTTCGGTGGTTTGGTGAATTCAGAAGAGGCCGGGCATCGCTTAAAGATGAAGAGAGAGCTGGACATCCGGCAACAGCTGTGTCAGATGAAAACATTACCGCTGTGGAACAAATGATTCGAGAAAATCCTCGAACAACTTTCAAGGACATTGAATCTACAGTGAACATTAGATCGCCAGCAGTAACAAAAATTCTTCATGATCATCTTCGGCTCAGGAAGGTTTCATCTCGTTAGGTGCCTCACACTTTGACTGAACAGCAGAAACACATGCGTGTGGAATGGTGTGAAGAAATGCTTGTAAGATTTGATGGAGGCAATTTTCGACGCGTCTCTGACGTTGTTACTGGTGATGAGACTTGGATCTATCAATTTGATCCTGAAAATAAACACCAGTCTACAGTTTGGATCTTTCCAGACGAAAATCCACCCACGAAAGTGAAGCGACGACGAAGTGTGGGGAAGAAGATGGCAGCAACTTTTTTCTCCAAATCTGGCCACGTTGCAACTGTTTCACTTGAAGAACAAAGGACTGTTACTGCTCAGTGGTACACCACTGTTTGCCTAACAAAAAAAGTGTTCCAGAAGCTTCGGGAACGGCGTCCAAGAACTGGATTGCGTGGGATACTGCTTCATCAGGACAACGCGTCCGCACACACGGCCAACATCACAATTCAGTTTTTAGAATCTACGGAGGTCAAAGTTATGACTCATCCGCCGTATAGCCCTGACCTGGCCCCATGTGATTTTTTTCTGTTCCCCAGGATCAAAGATCGCATGCGTGGGAAGAGATTTTGCAGCCCTGAAGAAGCTGTAGTTGCTTACGAGAATGAACTTTCAACACTTGAAGAAAAAGACTGGCAACACTGCTTCCAAAAGTGGTTTTCGAGGATGCAAAACTGTGTACAGTGTAATGGTGAATACTTTGAGAAAATGTAAGTGTTAAATTTATTTTAAGTAAGTAAGTTATTTCACATCTCAAAACTTTCGTAGTGACCCTCGTATATATGTTATATATACAGTATATATATATATATATATATATATATATATATATATATATATATATATATATATATATATATATATATATGTTAAAGAAATTTAAATTTCCATAATATGATACTTATATACAATTTATAAATTTTGTATGGCAAAATTTTATTATTATTATTAATTTAATGTAGATATAAAATAACACACTTTGTATATCAGAAACTAGTATAATAATGAAGACCAGGGAAAGAAGTAATCATTATATTTTAAAATGGTGTAACTTCGATATTCTACAATTTGTACTGAGCTGGTTTCGAATGTGTTCGTATAAGGAGTTTTAAATCAAATTTTGAGTCCGTGATAACTTCAAAAAACAAGAGTTGGAATTACACAGTACACGAAACAAACCTTCATTTTTACTGTAACAAAAACTTAAATTTCACACAAATGTTCATGTCCTAGTTTATATTCATGCAATGCTAGAAGCTATAGTTTATTATTATTATTATTTTAAATACTTTAAAGGGGAGATTATTTTTTCGGCACTTCAATGCACAAATAGAGAGTGCACAAAACGAATTTTATTTCTGAGCCAATGCTATGAAACAACTAGGGCAGAAAAGGGTATCATGTTTTAGCGACTAATTTAGTTTCCGAAAAGCAAGCTCGGACCCTGGATTTTGAGAGCCCATTGAGCCGCTTTCTTTACAAAGAATAAAGTGTCGAAGAGGATATGGTCTATCGTCAGTTCCACAGACAGTTTCCAGTAATTTGGTATGTAGTCTGAGGACACTACTGATTTTCCAGAATTTTCCAGACAAAATACACTGTATCCATACTGTTCATTGGTCCTGTTTTGCAAAGTAAACGTAATTGTTCACATAATGAAACGAAAATGCGCTGTTCAGTTTTCCATAGAGACAAATTTATTGAGGAAGTTTGCGTTCATCGAGGTGTCGATCCTTAGCTTTGATAAGAAGTTTACAAATTCCAAGCATTTCTTATACATTTATCCAACTTTTGCGACTCCAACTTTTGAAGAGCTTTTCAGAGATATGTGTTCACCGTCATGTGAAGTCCATCTTACAAGAGCTCAATGGGTGACAAATCCAGGAGATTGTGGTGGCTATTTCATTTTTGTGATGATGTGAGCCTGTTCTATGCTTTGCAGATTACTACTGCATAACTTGGGGGAATGTTTGGGATTGCTATCCTGTTGTAGTGCAAAGTTACGTCTCAAAATCCGCGTTCCTAATGGAATTGCGTGCCTCACTTACATATAAATGTTGTGATATACGCTTTTGTAAGTTATTCTGTTGATTTGACTTAAATAACTCAATTATCTGTAAAACACCCCCACTCAATGACACTACCTTTTCCGTGTTTAATTGTAGGTATTTCACAGTCGAATGAAAATGCTTTTCGGAAGGGAGATGCACAAACATCTGGCGTTGGGAACCGAAAATTTGAAATTTAGATTCGTCGGTGCAGAGTACCCTCTTCCATTGTTCAGCGGTTCAGTCTTTCAGTTTTTGCCCAAGAATACCTTTTATGCAATGTTTCTTGCTCGAAGGAGTGGTTTTGTTACTGCAATCATACTCCCAAGACCACAAATCTGCAGGTATCGGATCACCTTCTTATTTGATATCGATTCGGAATGGCTCTTCCGTAGTTCCGTTACCACTTCTGTACAAATTAAACGTCCTTTTCATTGGCTTGTACCTCTAATGAGCTTATCCTTGCGAGAAATTGTTGTTTCTGGACGTCCAGTTTGTTCCCGTACACTATTTACACCAGTTTGTGACTATCTTTCAAGAGTCAGACGCATTGCCCCTACTCTTGACAACCAATGAGCGATTTTTACACAGAATAGCTCTCTTCTCTTAAAGTAACCACTTGAATACGTGGTTTAGCAATTAGTTCACAGTTTTCTTTTCGCATTTTATAATATTTGTACGTTTTTCATACTAATTTACTAATTCATGCGATTGTAAGCAATACGATAACATGCAAAATTTTCGTACCCAACTTTACCTATATACGACACGATAGAATAGCATACACACAATGATAATAAACATATAGGGCCTTATGCAGAGTCGTTTTGATGTATGATTAGCGTCATACTAAAGGCCTGACTACTGCAGGAAACATATGTTAGCCGAACTCTTTAGTATGGCACTAATAACGCGTCAAAACGACTCTGCATAAGGCCCATATCTACTGGTAAGGGTTCATACAAACACGACTAGATGTCGTTAAAACGATGCATCACAAAGACAAAGCATGACCTTAGTTGTCTGTTCGTATTTATCTATTTTTGTAATTTAGTTTTCCTCAATAAGCGTGTCTCAATGTAAGTAGAGAACAAGGCCAATAAACAGGCTTTGTAAACACAATGGGCCCTTTGTTCTGACGCGTGATTAGTGTCATACTAAAGAGTTCGACTAACATATTCTTCCTGCAGTAGTCAGGCCTTTAGTATAACGCTAATCATACATCAAAAAGACTTTGCATAAGGCGGAGTGTCTTTTATTTTGAAAATTTTACAAATCTTTTATATACATATCTTTAAATCATAAAATAAGATACACAAGATCCAAACCAGTAGTTAGAGGTGTCCAGGGACCTTAGCCCCAGCGTCAAACTTCAGCCCTCTGAAATTTTCTGTTGTTTGTTAATATGTATATGAATTCAAGTCAAACTCACAAAATAATCTCGGCTCTCCATGGTTAATGCTCTGGCTACGGGTCTGACAGTCTTTCAGCACTGAGTTGAATCTGCGTTTTCTTCCGTTTACTGTTAAAACGATTTCCAGTGTACCAAGTACTTACAACCGTATTTATCTCTATTGTCCTCTGTGTGTAAGCCTATGCATGCCACCGGCTTTGGGCAATCTGCAACTCTTTTACTGTACACTCATGTCCAAAATTATTGTCGCATGCCTATAAATATGATGTTGTAGGAATATAATTTGATAACAAATCATCCTGATATTCTTATGTTAGTATGTGTATAATCGGCAAAGACATGTATGTGGCAATTTTCATGTCAAAAGATCAGTAAATGAGAACAATAAAACGAAAATAAAACTTTCTTGTCCATTTAGCAACATTTCGTTTTACTCATTCTAATTTTCGTATTTATAAATCCTTTCCTATGAAATTTACACAAATATACATTTCCCAACTATACACATAGTATCAGTATTAAAAGTACCCTGCAAAATAATTATCAAATTATATTCTTACAAGAAAACAGTTATAGATATGCGACAATCATTTTGGACATGAGTGTACATACAAGCTCAACCTGCCAATGAAATCAATTTTGAGTAAACATTTAATTCTTCTCAACTTAAAAGTTTATCTGGGTCTCGGCACCATCTGAATTTGAATAGTGGCCTCCTAACGAATACAATCACGTAATTTTCTACGTGGTGCCATAAACTTATACCATGAGGAAAACCATAAACAGGAGAAAAAATTACTAAGATAATTATAGAAACCTTGTTCACCAGGGTTCGCTTATTAAAAAAAAAAAGTATTGTTTTTTTTTAGTATACTTTCTATAGATTAGTATTTCAAGAATGCAAGTTCTGCAATCTGAAGGTTCATTTATAATAGAGAAATGGGATAAAGAAATATAAAAAATATTAATATAATTTTTCCTCAAGATATTTTAACTTTTCTTTCCTTCTTAGACTGCAAAGCTAATAATTACATCACTAAAGTCAATATTGAAAGTAATATTTTTTCAACTGCTAAAAACATTCAAGAGACTGTCGAAGTTCTTTGATTATCGAAGTTCTTTGACTGTCAAAGTTGAATTCTTAACTTAGTAAATATATTTTCTAGATCAGAAACTGCTACATGTACTGTGCAAAACAAACGCACAGGACAATACAAAACAAATCTTACATTAATTTTTAGCTAACAACCATTAATATAGAAATAAATTGTCTTACAAAATTTTAGAAAGGCTTTTTCACTGATGTAGATCTGATTAATTATAATATCGTCTCGGAAATCGCTATTGCATTATTATTATTATTATTATTATTATTATTATTATTATTATTATTATTATTATTATTATTATTATTATTATTATTAAGCTAATGTTTCACCAATTTGATGGAGAAAGAGGAGGAAAATTTCGTAGCTTTACCTTAATGCTATTTTTTTTTTTTTTTTTTTTTGTTTTAGTAAAAGGAAATTGAATTTTGTAATATAATGTATATACGGATTGTACTAAAGTGTAACTAGGGTATTCTGTAATTTGTTGTAATTGTAGTATCCTAAAGAAAATTTAAAAAATAAAAAGTTGGTGGCGTAATAGGAAAGAAATATATAACATCTGCGAGATAGTATCACAAGACATCACATTTCTACGTCAGAGTGAAATGATGACGCAAAGCACAGATGACTTATTCACTCACATAGAAGAAGTTAGTCCAGTCATGACTTGCAATTAACAAACTATTTCACTTAAAAAGAAACAAAAAAAAAAAAAAAAAAAAAACGAAATCCTTCACCTTATTCTTGCTAGAAAAATTATGTCATTATGTATACAGTTAAGTCAATTTATGTAGCTCAGGAGCCCCATCATATACCAATTTGCATCAATCCTACGCCTTTTTATTTATTTGCGATAATCCCAATGAGAGTGTGGATTTTCTTTTTTCTTTTCCCTTTCTTTTTTTTCTTTTTTTCCTTGCGTTGCGATCCTCGAATTTTTGCGAATATATTAGATTTATCGGATTAAACATTGAACTAAAGGCAAGCCCGGATACCAGCGCTACGCTGGCACAACCGTTACTTGCAACACTTATAACCACTATTACTAACACTACCAACCATTACTACGAGGGTGATATTTTTTAATCTTCATTAAGCCACCAAAAGAGAATTATGTGAGACGGTGAAATGGAGATAAGTCCCTTCAGTTATGATGCAGTTTCTTCTACACCAATGTCACAGCCAGTTTCTCCTTTGCTTTTCAGGTACATCTAAAATTGTTCTTTTCACCCCTTCTAATTCTAACACTTCCTCACTCGCTTTTCGCTCGACCCAACTAATTCTCTCCATTCTTCTCTACATTGACATTTCGAAACTATCCAGTTTATTATTATTATTATTATTATTATTATTATTATTATTATTATTATTATTATTATTATTATTTATTATTATTATTATTGTGTAACGTTCAAGTTTCTGCCCCATAGATTACAATGCCCCACATGCAACATTTTATGAGTCTTTTTCTTAACTTTTTTATTGAAGGATCCAGAAGGCTTTTCTTCTCTACCTAAATGCTTCTTTCCCCATTTCTATCCTTGCTTTTATAACGACATAGATTTTAAATTATAGATAATTTAATATTTAAGTTCGCAAAATTAGTTTGTTGCCCGTGAATCAGTAGAATGTATTTGGAACCCAGCACTCGAAGCAGTGTCCAAGATCTGAAATCCCTAGGAAAGACTCCTAATGAAAATCCTGATTCAGACTAAGATTGAGAAGAAGAAGAAGAAAGAAGAAGAAGAAGAACAAGACATTAGATCCACGTGGTATAGCGAATTAGATCCTTTTCTTTCAACCCTTTCAGGTTTCAATGATTAAAGTCAAGTCAACTATGTCACTAAAATCGTTACAATGTAATAGTTGTTTTAATTAGTGTTGCCACGAGACAAGACATTTCTTGTGTCTCGTCTCTCTCGTCTCGCAAACGAGACGAGACAGAACCATTCTAGACGAGACACGAGACGAGACGGGACGTCTCATGAAATGTCTCGTCTCGTGTCGTGTCTCGAAAAAGAAAACGCTGGCGGGAATGGTCAAAATTGAAATTGCCAGTCGTCATATAGATTGCAAAAGGAAATCCCCTTTGTGAGAAAACATGTTGAAAAGCCTTCATAGAAAAGTGTCCTCTGTCTATTGAATGAAACAATCGTGATACATGAGCTTCCAGGAATATCATCCTTAATCTCTTGTCCTAAATTCCCCTTGCTGTAAACTGAGGAATTCTCATTTTTTCATTTCTGGCCGGAATGATGACAAACAAAACAAAGACAGGGAAGATTTTTACAAGGTCAAGAAACCGAACTACCACCACCATCTATTCAATTTGAAAATTGGGTCTACACTCATCACAGGCTGTATAGTTAACAGACTACACTTGTCTTTATTCTCTGGTGGCGGTATTCTTTTTGCTAAATGAACCGAAAACGGCAATTGAAGTACGTCATCTTGCAACTAAAATTTTGTCTTCTCTTTCTCTCTCTCTCTGTCTCTCTCTCTCTCTCTCTCTCTCTCTCTCACACACACACACACACACATAAAAACACACTTTTACCATCTTACCAATCGCTCGCTTACAGCAGTCATGTTGTAAAATTCACCTCTTCATTTGGAAGCCGGGCGAAGGACAAAGAAAGCAAAGATATTGTCGACGAACCCTTCAAATTGTTTGCTTTCAGCAAATTTATGGTGCTAACAATAACACTGGAAGTGAAGAGGTTTTATAGGGGGGTCTTCCTTTTGTTACGCGGAAATGTTTGATCTGACCAGAGTGCGAATTTGCCCTCTGCTTCCAAGTTGAGAGGAGGGGAATACTTCCCTTTCCTAGTGAATAATATTCATTAGGACCTGAATTATCTTCAAAAATTGTTTCTCACAGGCGCATAAAATCTTTCGAACTTGATATGTGTAAAAACCTTTTGGTATAATATTCATGAAACTCCGTTGAAAGCAGAAAATATCATGAGAATAATTAAAATTCGAACATTGAAGAACATAATTAATAGAAAAGAAATAGAATACCCAAAACATATTTTTAACTCTGCTATAAAATGTATATCCTATATTTTTTATTAATTCCTTACTCCCATGAAAGTAACCTGGCGAGGATATTCTCTCAAAATTTTTTAGACTGAAATCCTTTTATCTCGTACGATTTCGCCCCCTGACACAATTCGAAAAAACAAATGCTGTTAAAATCCATACACATGACCCTTCCGGGACTCAACCTGGGGCCTTCAAGCCGATGGTCTGTCGCCACAGACCGCTCGGCTTGGTATGAAGGTGTACGTTGTATGATTACGAATAGATCACGACAATATAAGAAACTTTAATCCAAAATGGCCACCCAAAAATCATTTTTTAGACCACTAGCTAATCTGGGTGTACTGTCATGAGTTTGTTGCACAAACGGGGCAACCACCATATAGGGGCACACACCCCGCGGGTATGGGAACAGATTTGTACCATGGAGGTGTAGACTGGCACCAAGCATTCTTTCCTCCGATGTGTAGTTCAGCTCCCATTACTATGGCACTTTAAGTAGAGCTTACTGTGCAGTAACCTATAAAATTTCAATCAAATACTTTCCATTACTCAATAAAATTATTTGGTTTCAAGCTTTTTTTTTAAAAAAAAATAATAAATGCAACAAATCTAAACAAATCTGCTAAAATGGAAAGTAGTTTTTGGATTGGTATGGATTAACACTGTGAAACCTAAAGGCTGGAATATATGAAATCAAAGTGTACACACACATATATCTACCTATCTATCTACAGGCTACCTATATATATACCGACACTATAAAGCAAGTGGGCTGATAGTATACGGTAGTGTCGGGGGTGGTGACACCTTTACATCGAACTTTGCTTGTCGTGTAAACATTATTTGAGATTAGTGTCTTCATCTTCGACGTACCTATGAGCAATTTACTGTATATTATTCGTGTATTGAAACTGGTGAAACAAATTTCAATGTTTCAGAATGTAAAAAAAAAAAAAAAAAAAAAAAAAAAAAAGCCAGGGTCGAGAAGCCTCAGGCATTTAACAGCAGAGATATATTATCTTGTAAACTAGTAAACTATTTGTCCTTACCTTGTGAGCTTATTTGAATTTATTTTTAAGACCTTTAGGCAACTTTGGCCCACTCCGAATAGATGATGATGGGAAAATTAGTGGAATGAAGAAAGTGATAGGATACAAGACAACTTCGAGAAAACACACACACTCGATGTTTGTCCACCACAAAGCTCACATGGCACTAACCGAGATCGAACCGACTACCACACAAACCAGAGGTGAATGCTTCACGGTGTAGCTACCGTGACATTTCTTGTCTTGTGTGTTCTGGGTAATAAATTAGTTGTATCTTGATTCGCATGGTGCAGTCTGCTACATTTTACTTTCGTTCCCATGGTATGCTGCTATATTTTTTACGAGACAAGACGAGACAAACGAGACGAGACACGAGACGGGACGAGCACATTTTTTCGAGACGAGACGCGAGACGAGGCATGCTTTGCACGAGACGAGACGAGACAGCCTGAAGTCTCGTCTCGCCTCGTCTCGTGGCAACACTAGTTTTAATTATAATAGTTTCAAAAGTTACAGTTTTGATAAACTGTAATCAAAACGGTCCGGACGCAGATTTTGATAGCCTATTCCAAGTTAAATTGGTAAATTATGGTAAATATAAAGTATGGATAGAAACACGTATTGTCCTATCATATCATACACACTCCTCCCCTGTGAATTACATCAACATCTTTGCAAGATTACCAACGAAGTTTCAGCTTAGAGCAAAGTCGAAACGTAACGAAGGAAATATTTTGTGTTTATGGTGTGAAAATCTTTCAAGATAATTGCAAAATCTTCAACCAAGATCAACATTGAACTACCACCAATACTCAAACTTCATGATAATTCATGCTACTTTGAACTTCATGAATTATGTACAGGGTTGGGAAAAACCATGGTCTTTATTGAAAAAATAAAAAAATAAAAAAAAAAACATTTCTTTTTTGTTTAAACCAGGTTTTTTTTTGGTTAAAATAATTTGCCCTATACATTTATACAATATATGGACAGAAATAAGTTTGTTTCGCCTTGATGTTATTATGCAACAACCGGGTTATGCTGGAAGGGGTCACACAAGCTTAAAGTGGAATAAAAACCGCTTCTCGAGTTACATCCGAGAGAAATTGTCCTCCATTTGAACTCGGAACCAGGACTAAGTCTCGGTTCAGACGTGCAGAAAAGTCTGTTGCGGGCCCGCAACAGAAAACTCTGTTGCGGACCCGCGCGAGCCGGAAATACATTGGTTCATATCATTCATGCCACACGTGCAGACTTTCCTGCACGACTCTGCTGCGGGCCCGCAGCGCAGTGTTGCCAATCAATTTTTCGAAAAACCAGGAAAATTCTTATCCAAAATCCAGGAAACATCCAGGAGATACAACTTAATATCTAAAGATGTTAATTAGGATGACTATTTTTTTACAAGGTAAACAGTGAACCCATCAATGATTATACTTACCGATAAAAGGCTAATCATCTTTATCTGCGTACATGTCAACATTGACTCTGCTGGTCAGAGAGCGATTCACAGGGGATCCTAGCATGAGTTGTCAGAAGTGAGCCTTCTTGTGTGCAGCAATCCTTGGAAAGTTTGGGTATCAAGTCTGTCTGTCTTTCGCCTTCATCAAATTTACGATTGAAAATACTTTTTCTACAGTGACACTTGAGGAAGGCAGAGCAAAGACATAACAAATGTGGATAAATTCGGAAATATTAACTAGTTAGGCTATCTATTTCTATTTGTACTAACAAGCATCAGAAGCGTCATTTAGGGAGGGCGGGGAGGGGCGATCGTCCTCCCTAAGTTGGAGATTTATATTGATTTTATCAATAGAATAGTAGTGAATCAATGAAATGTGCGAAAGTTTATTTATATCAAAGGGTCTTATCCCTCTAAGCAAAATCTGAAATGACGCTCCTGACAATCATCCAAAAATCTTGAACAGAAACATCATTTTCAGTTTACAAATCTGTGTTTCTCAATAACCGCCATTCTGTATCTACTTGTTGCAATTTACTCTATTCTACGAGAGGAGCAATTGATTGTGCCGATTCCTTTATCTCATTTGATGGGCTAATCATCTCTAAATGTTTCATGGCGGGATCATGAAGCGTATCTCTCTCTCGAGTTGAGTTGATTTGAGTTTAACGTCCCGTTCAACAGCGAGGCTATATGAGACGTGGACCTACTGATTAACGTGGGATCCGAACCACATAAGGTTCCACCGGGAATTGAACCCGGTCCTTCCACGCCAAAATCGTGTACGCTAACCGCTTAGCCACGGAGGAGCTCATATCTCTCTCGAATTTGATATACTGCTTCAATATATAATTCAAGACACCTGACTTTAAAATCTTGCAGTCCATAATTTGGGAGATTTCTTGATGCCATGGATAGGGAAACTTTTCTGCAAAGTACATCTGTAGATAAGAACTCCTTTTGGCTTCTGATGTCTACATTTTCTAAGTGCTTTTGGATGATGCGCAAAACCAGGAGTTTTTAACATTTTTTAAAGAAAAATCAGTAGACCAGGAGATAACTTGAAAAACCAGGAAATCTCCTGGAATATCAGGAGACCTGGCAACACTGCCGCAGCGGGCAAAAATTGAGTTGCGGGGACTGCTGGCTCGCAGCGAGTCCGCACAGTGTTGCGGGTCGGAAAACCATTGCTGGCAATGAGGCAAGCCACACGTGCAGACTTTCCCGCGCCCGCAGAAATGGAAAGCGAGGAACTGAATGAAGAACTATTCATTAACGAAATACAAAAATATCAGGTGATATAGAATTTAAAGTGCGAAATGTATAGAGATAGAAATAAAAAACGGGATGCATGGAATAAGGTGTGTGAAACCTTATGTGAGAAATTTAATGAAAAAACAGAAGAAAAAACAGCATTGGTATGTATTATTACTTTTCAATGTAAAAATCTAATATTCATGTAGTGTTTACATTTGATTTTCGTTTAGCGTCCCTTTCCAGCAGAGAGGCTGTGAATACTTTTTTGTGATAACAATAGACAACAAATACGCTTGGAGAAAAAGCCTTTATTGTTAATGCAGTTTCTTTGATGAGATTTCTTGTCACTTACTCCGGAATGAACCGACTGTTTATAACGTACGTTGCATTATACTTTAGGTCGAGGCAAGGGCGCCCATCAGGGGGGCCAGGTGGGGCGTTCTCCCCCCCCTAAGAGGAAATTGTACTTGGGAATATCGAAAACCCAATAGAATTTTTACATTAGTTGCAGCAAAAAATGAAACTATATTTGAAAAGTCGCTTATATTTGCCCCCCTTAAAAACCACAACATGGGCGCTCTTGGGTCGAGGTCACGTATTATATATCTTCTGTGCTCAAAAGGAACGCTGAAGTCCAAAACAACCATCAACATAATAGCAGAACAGAAAAGAAAGAAAAAACATCGTTTTTCGGCTGACAATTGTTGTCTTTATTTGGTAATGTACTAAATTAAAAAAAATAGAGTTAACACGAAAATTGTTGAACATCAGGGTACTCATGTGGTTAAAAAATAAAAAATCATGCTAGAGATGTAACAGATTCTCGTGCAATTGATAATATTGTGCACGTCGTTGCTTTTCTAGAGGTAAAAACTGAATGTGTTTTTACATAAAGAACAACTTAAACAAAGTTATCTTGCCATGGAACTCTACCTATGTCGTTTACAAAATAATCAGCCCATCTGTTTCTGCTTCCGTTTGCTGCGTTGCCTCCTTTTGGTGTGCCACACATATTGGGGATTTCCTCAAAACCTTCTATCGTTAAATGTCACAATTATAAAAATGTTTCCTTTTTCTCACCTTAGAAATGGATTATTCGGAAACACTAAATCCATTATTTTTATTTAAGAGTTTACATTAAGAATTTCACATCTCCAATCTAAGCGAGTCCTATACTTTCTCAATATATAACGGGAAATGTCACTACTATAGGAATGAAATTAAATCCTTGAGTTTTACGTCGCACGATTATACCGGGTAGGCTAAAGGAAATAATGATGATGATGCTAAATGAATGAAATGGTGGAATGAATAAAGTGGGAGGAAACGGGAGAACCCCGAGAAAACTCACGCACATGGTGCTTCTCGCACCACAAAGCCCACTTGACGCAAGCTGGGATCGAACCAGAGGTGAACACACTATCACTGAGCCACCGGATCCCACTACTATAGAAATCCCCCATCTCCCCTTCAAGAGAAAATTTTCAAAGACGCTGAGACCTGTGCTCCATTATTTTTAATATGAGTTTATATGCCGAATTTTACATCTCTAACTGAAGCGAATCCTCACATTCGGTAATTTGTGAATAAATAAAGAGAAATTTTACTAATATTGAAACGCCCCTCTTGAGTGGGATATTCGGGAAGTCTCAAATAAATGTCTTATTTTTAATTTAAAGCCACCAACTATGTCAAAAAATCGAAATTAGTCACGCAATTGTTAAACTACGCCAGTGGCCGCTAATAACGTCTGAAAATGTCTATGAATAGGTCTCCGAATGTTTAACTTTCTGTGCTCTTACAAATGATAATTAGTTAACATAATTAACTTACCTTAATGTAACAGCCAGAGCTCCTCCGTGGCTAAGCGGTTAGCGTACCTGTCTTTGGCGTGGGAGGCGCGGGTTCGATTCTCGTCGGGAGCTCATGTGGTTTGGAATTCCACGTTAATCAGTAGGTCCACGTCTGATATAGCCTCGCTGCTGAACGGGACGTTAAACTCAAAATCAACTCATTAATGTAACAGCCAACATTTCAATTGTTGGTATCGCAAGTCTCATGAAAGTATCTTCTGCTTTAATTTTATCACTTATTTTCAATAAGAGTTCATCAAATGAAGTGATGCTCATGCGAAAATAATTAAAGGTCTTTTCTTCGTCATTGCGCAAATCAATAAACATGGAAGAAAATTCACCTTTAAGCAGTCGTGAGCTAACATACGGATGAACCCAGTATCGTCTCTGTTTCTTCCTTAGGATTTTACTGGCTAAGTATACAAAAACAGCATGTTTTCTTCTTTCAGTTTCCATCTTCATTCAACTGCAGCTGAAAATAAAATGAGCTGTTTTCTATGTCTATGTGAACTGGTTGGGCTGAGACGCCCGCACGAGTCTGCTGCGAGTCTGTTGCGGGCCCGCAACAGACTTTTCTGCACGTCTGAACCGAGCCTTATTGGCCACAAATGCGATACGTCTGCCGACTCACTCACGAAGGAATCCTGATAAAAATACGTTGTACTGATCTTTACATGCTTCTTAATATAACTGTCAAGAGTCATTTCTAACTAACTCTATGGCCTATGGAACCCGGAGGTTCAATGCCGCGTTCACAAAAGCTCTCCATTGACTTCTATCCTTTCCTTAGCCAAGAGTCATTTCAGAAGGACAAAAAGATAAACAGTTGCACAAGTGAAACCATTATACATAATTACATATGGACAATTTCAAATTAGTACGGAGTACAGAAGAACTGATTTAGTTCAAGTTAGTTAACAACGACTTTTATTGGTCCAAATTAAAGAAATACAACGACTTAATTTGCATATCAGTAAGAAAAGTGAATAAAGATACGAATTATTTGAGTCCACTTTGGCTCAGACTCATTTATACATAAATAGATACCAAAGATACTTCTCATTTTACTAAATTCCTCTCGTGGGGTCTGTATGACCCCCCCCCCATTTCGATGTATTTTATCAATAGTAAACATTGAAACGAAACAATATTTAGAATTTTTCTTTGATTGCAATTACCTAACAATAATAACAACTACAAAACAATCACAAAACAAACATTTATAAACTTATTTAAAAAAGTTGCTTTTGTAGTAGGCCTATAATCTTTTTGAGTAATGAATGGTGAATTTAGGTCTGAATATAATACGAATAATATACGGGAGTGAAACGTGATAACCCACAAATGTGTGTACGAATACACTTTTACGAACATTTTTCGTTTTTTGGTTTAAACCAGTTTTTTTCCTCTTTCTTTCTTCCTTTTTTCTTTTTTTTGAAAAAAGAGCTGGTTTAAACCAGCCAACCCTGATTATGTATATAAAGGAAACAAGTTGAGGCACATTCTTTTTTGTTTATACGTATATATAAAAAGAATTTTAAGAATTCCTATCTCAAAATACATTTTAAAAAATTGCTTTTTCATTTCATTTTATTTCATTTTGTTTCTGAGGCGGTGTAATATTCGTAGGTTAGATGATAGTGGAAAAGCGGAGACCTCTCCGATTTTCAAAGAGGACAAATTGTGTGTGCATAGTTAATTGGAGCAGGTGTATTCTAGAGTTCCAGTGTGCTAGTTGTATCGAAAAAAAATGGCCAAGATGAAAACTTACGGCAAGACATCATCAGGTGGACGGAAACCAAGCCTAGGTGAGGGGGATCACTAGACATCGATGAAGATTGTCACAAAAAGTCGTAGAGGTAATTCGGCACAACTGACTGCAGAACTAAACCAATATCTGGAAATATATCTACTTTTTTTTCTATACTTTTATAATTATTAGTTCTGCCGAAGCCTTTGGCCCGCTGTAAGCTATAGGTTAAAATCGTGCTTAACTAAAATTTCTAATTGTTTACACACTTAATAAGCAGTGGCGAAGCGTAATCCCACAAGTAGGTAGGCCCGACAAACTAATAATACAAGTAACATTTAGTGTATCATAAAATGTTTAAAACTACAGTCAGAATTCTATTTTCCTGATTCAGTTAACAAAAATAAAAAAAAAAACCCAAAGCTATTTATTTTAAAGAACTTTCTTAGCTGTATTTCTAACACAGTTTAGAGTTGAATTTAAGTACATGTATACATAGTACAGTAGTTTCTTGTTTTTGTTTAACAAGAAAGAATGAATATATAATATATAATGATTGTATGTTTTTCTTATAAGTACTCGTCAGAGTTTAATTGAACAAACCTGCAAAACTTGTCGTTTAGAATATAAAAAATACCACTACTCCTAAAGAGTGTTTTGTTAGGTCTTTTTGTATAATATATGTTTAAGATATTTTTCAGTATAGGAATCATCAATAAACATGAAATTATACTCAAAATATTCAAGATATGGTATCTTGATTATGAAATATTCAAACAAATGAATATTTCATCCCGAATAGTGAATATCATTCCAACCCATCTAAAAAAAAAAAAAAAAATCTTGTAAAAACACCACTGCTACAAAATGTGCAACATTACAACTTATTTACATAATTTCCAGTACTATTACAGGATTGACAATACATTCAGACCTCCATGTACTTTACTTATGGTAAAATATTTTGAGGACTTTTGTAATTGTAAAATGAAATACTAAAATATTTTTCTTCTTGCAAATGTAGGTTTCTACCTCTTTAACATTCATTTGATTTAATCAGTCTTTACTTTCAGTCCTGAACTACTACAATGTCCGTCCGATAATGTTATCACTACTCGCTACAAATGTTATTCTAACGGAGCATGGGTTGACTGCTTTCGTCGATATTGTTGTCAAGGTTATACATTTATTGCTGGAAGGTAAGTCACGTATTTTTATTTTTGCACTTTTAGAAAATGTTTGAAAAGGCTATTATGTCTTCGTAACTAAATGCAAGACCAGGAAACCCTTATTAAACTTGAAAATGCCAATTTATACAACATAAACTTGACAATATCGAGGGAAGGTTTTTTGTCTCCTAATATCCCTGACAGGCAAGGAATACAAAGTCATACTTCTTCATATATGCTCTGTAGTAGCGTAAAATTACAGTTTGACCTGGAACTAAATGATATTGAAATGTTCTTTGGAATATGAAATCAGGTAGATATGAGTGAATTAACTAGAGAATGCTAAAACGTGGAAGTTTGCGAAATTCGAGATATTCCGGGTTGAAGTTGTAACTCAAAATTGCGTTTTGAAACAAATGCTGCTATTGAAGTAATACCAGTTAGTACACACAAAAGGTGTTCTATACATACAGTGCAATATATATTTCGTCCGTAATAAGACAGTGGCAATTTATAGTAAAATGTATTGAAATTTCAATACTGGTTCAGATGATTATACACAAGGTGATTCAAAAGTCCAGCACGATAAGACAAACGGGTAGAATATGCATCTGAGCCGCGAGGTAAACATGGATGAGAATAAAAGTTCGATATTTTCAAATGAAGTTTGCAATTTTGTAAAAAGAAAGTCTCCCAGCGCTTTCACCATATTGCCCCTGAGTCAACTTTAAAATTCGAATTGTTTTCAGATTCATTACTGTAAAATAATTAAAATATATCTGTATGGATTCCTATTTCAGTGTAATTTATATTCCATAACTTATTTTTACCCTGTATGAATTATTTGTTATTTTATTTAAACATAAAACATTTCTTTGATTTCTTTTATAACTTTCTTTCCTTGATTTCGATGTTTCATTCCTTGTTTCTAAGCCTTGTATGCAGTAGTCAGTTATTATTTATTTTGTTTGTGAAGTTATTTTCTATAAGCTATCTTGATTGCATTCCTTGCCAGTGTTTATTCCTCTTTCACCTCTGCACATGCGTCCTGTATTCGGTTCACTAATAAAACAAATTTTGATCACTTTTCTTGCTAGAGGCTTCTAAGTTGAATTGTGTATTTACTTTAACATAAGCACTACTTTTTATGAATTCTTATTGTTACATCACTCACTTTTTTTGCATTATATACAGTGCTTAAACTCATTCACACAGATCCCCCTGCGTTCATTGCGGATTCGTTCACGAATTCAGTTTACGGTACGCACACTTCAGTGCTCCGGTATACCGACGCACATTAGCACTATGTTTGATTGTGAATTTAAGGGCATTTTTCACGTTTCTTTTCTAATTAGAAGCTTTCTTCGCATGATGAATTGTCTACGGAAATTCTTATGCTTTCACAACCATTAGTGAAGCCATCGCCATAGCAGTATTGATATGCAACATACACTTTAATCAATGTTTTCTGCAGGAGCAGCTCGTGCTACTACATAATTTTCTTCCCAGTGCTTTGCACTGACTTTTTAAGATGGAATTAGGTGCTGCAGGTTCATCACTAGTTTCCGGATAAAGATGCTGACCTTTGAGTACCCAACCCCATTCAAGAGGATCTCTTTCTGTCGTTGATAAAGTTTTCCATTTCTGTACTTGCATGTAAGTTCTTAACGAATGAAAAATGCACGGCTTAGGGTGGGAGCTACTCGGGAACTGGTCTCGACGCTACTGCTGTCATTCACATGTAGCTTGTGTAACGAATTAGAGGGATGTCGTCAGTTTGTGTGCCTTCATACAAAATGACGAAGAATTGCTTGCCTGATTTTGAGATTGAATCCACTGACGAATTATCTCAAAGAAATACTTCTGCACATTCTTGAGAGGTTACATTCTTTTGAATTGTCTTCAGAATTTTGGCCTTTCCTTGTTTGTGGGCTGACATTGTGTCACACCCGCTAACTGCATGAATGAACAGGAAATGCCTGCAAACTCGTGTCTAATGTGACGCTGAATATTTCTGACGTCATAGAGTGGTTTCCGCTCATGCCTCTTTTCCTTTGTAAGTGATTTCATGAAAATTTTCCCCTCCGAATCATCAGCATGATACAGCAGCATCACCAGTACATCCGTGTCATCCGCCAGAACTGTAACTTGTTCCTTCTTAAGAGCCATGCTAATTGCACTCGAAATAATTAACGTGACGTCATCATTCTGTGCTCTGTTGATGATTTGGCCATTTGCTCTCAACTTTGTAAACAACAAACCTACAGTATTTAGGTGCCCGTCAAATACTACTATGCATGGAACATGAAAATTTTGACATAAAAATTTGCAGTATGACTGAAGCATATCCATCCACAAATGGAGTTTAGACATTCTACGTGTCGAAGCAACTTCCGCCATCAATAACGAATGATTCTGATAGCTCAGGTTCCTCAGATGCCTGCGTTGTAACGCTCTCAAATCATTTCATAAGTGAATGAATTAGTGCAGCTTTTGGTGGTGTGGCAGTGAGTTCATGTGCTAAATCTTGGGATGGTGTGTGCTCGAGTTCAACGAGCGTAGTAAGTCGACAGAAGAGAGTTGAATTGTCGAATTAGTGAATACTACTACTAACGCGAACTTTTTTTCCTACATGCTGTGATGTTTTCTTTGAACCCCAAGTGACTCTCAAAATCACTTGAGCGTAACATACACTTGATGAAGCATTTAAAGAGCTTCTGACAGAGTTTTCCGCAATCGTACCAGAGATTCTGGGTCGAATCATCGCTTCATGATCCTCAGTTTTCCCTTCTGAACGACCTGGAGAAACAAAGGTGTAACAAAAGCACATTAAACCATAAATAATAGTTGCATAAATCTGACATTACAGTTATGCAATACCAAATTATGCAATATTACATGAAATCAACCTGTCCCTATTTCGTCTATAGCTCACGTAACAGATCAAGTCTGGATACTTTTCAAGTAGACCTCTTATTTAAGAATTTTAACTTTCTTTTTGAGATATGGGAAATTGATATCTTATCTAATTCTATAATTAGAAGAAATCAGATAACCGTGATTACCAGTACTACTATACTACCGCCACAGCTAAACACTATTGTGCTACTACTATTAGATATTAATAATAGCGCAAGTATATCAAGTACTGTATGATTGTGGAAAAGATAATGATTAATACCTTGAATTTGAAAATTAATTTATTAGGCACAAACAAGTTGTCTTTAATTGAGTAACTATGAAACAAAAGTAAAACTGTATTTACCCACAACTCTCTTTGAAAGAAGTCTGTCAGCCTTTGTTGTCTTCTTATCCTGGTACAACTTCTTTTATTCAGGAAGGAAGAGTGAGGGTGAAGACTGGCTTTCGCTCCACTTAAAATTAATCTCTTTCAAAATATTTTCTTACACTGGAATACATTCCACAAAATTTTCAAAAGCTTTGATACTAATGGTATCTTTTTAATAATGTTCATTTAGTAAACTACCCCTTCAAAGACCTATGTCTTTACTAGAATTATATCATCTATTTATTATACCTCAGCACAGGGAAATTCTACCAGTAGGTGAACGCTTGCTTTCCTAAGTATGAAATCTCTGAGACGTAAATTTTGAGTATTAGAACTTTGATTTAAAGGAAAATATGAATAATGAACCATACACTTTACACTAAAAATTCGAAATTACTTCAAGATATTGGAAATTCGTGTTATGGTTCGACTAATGAAAATTAAACTGTATTCCAAGGAGATAGTTTTAAGATTAAAAAAAAAAAAAAAAAAAAAAAAAAAACTAGAGGAGATTTGCTATTAATTTGAGACTGAAGTATGTGCGACGTATTATACACTAAAATTGGGTTAATGGAATAACGAGATTTGGTTTTATTGCAATGTCACAGTCCACAAAGATTATGGAAAAATGTAAATTAGAAGTAAAAAAAAAAAAAACAATAAAGAGTCAAGAATTAGATGAAAATTACAATGTAGAATAGTGTTATTTTATAGTGAAAATGTAACTGGAATGAAATAGATGTTTGTTAACTATATCGACCACGCTGATAACGAAAACGACAATGAAAAACTGGATTTAGCTCTCGTTTCCAAGTTAAAGGAGAGGGGTGCATTTAATTACAGTGAAACCTGTCTATGTTGGCCACCATCGGTTCCATCGAAAAGTGGCCAACTTAGACAGGTGGCCAACTTACAGAAAATAAGTGTGATTTGTGTATTTTTAGAATAGGATTTCTAGTATTACTTGATTGTAAAATTTTAATAAGCAGTGGCACGGCAGCTACTTATAAATAATGATATATAGTAATCATAAAAATATACAGTACTAGAAAATATTACTATAGTAGGCAAGAGCGCCGATTTTTCTGTAAATTTTTTGGGGGGGAATTCAGATGCAGAAGGTATATATATATGAAGATTTTAAGACAAATTGCACTCAAATTATACCAAATATTGTATACTCATAAATAAAATAGGGGCCACATGAGCTTTGGGGGGCCCGGGCCCCCTCGGTCCCCCAGGATCGGCGCTCTTGATAGTATGTTTAATATATATGCATACCTTTCTCTTCCTGAAAACTGGTCTGGTACATTGGATTATTCGGATTGAAAACACAGTAACACAAACAACCATGAAATAGAAGTGTATGTACGCAGTTTATTGAAATTGATATTATAGCACACTGAGTGATTTAGATTGAAAACAAGAAAAGCTAAGCTATAAATTGAGAAATTCATATGCAATTTATATGACTTCTTTTCAGTTGTTACTGAATGGTGGTTCATTCTAGACATATTTGCTTTATTCTTTTTGGGAGATATGCACATTCTAATATTGTAGTTAACTACCTCTTGTTAATGAGCTAGAAGTGTTTCCCTCGGATTAAAAGATGTTTTGAGAAAATCTTGAGGGAATTCATATCTCAAAACCTCCGCTACCTTTTGACATGCAGTCAGGTTCCAATAAATGACAATTGAGCTTTAACCTTGAGAATTTTCCGGAATTACTAAAGCTTCCCACTGATGAAAGGAGCCGATATAGCTAATGGTTTTACCAACACAGACAGGGTAAACAAATAAGTATAACCATTTCCTGAATCTCTGTACGTGCTTTTTCTTATTCACATCTTCCTTCACCACCCTTTTATGAGGGTAGTGTTCTGGCCATTGACCTCCAAAAACAAATCGTGCGAATCTATGCTTCTTTGTGTCTAGTCACAAATACAGAACATCTGCCTCTCATATGGGAATTCGAAAGAGTTACGAAAAATAACAAAACTGTATTTTTCGTGGCCAAGATACGCAGGTAAATTTATCATTATCATCATAGGGTAAACATTGCTTCAGTGTGGCCAACTTCCAAGATAGACAGGTGGCCAACTTATAGAGTAGTAAGTAACGAATGTCTTATGGGAAAATGCAGGTTCAAGACGAACTAGGCCAAGATAAGCAGGTGGCCAAGTTAACAGGTTTCACTGTAGCATTCATTGTCAATCCCTTCCCATATAGGTTTCAAATCCCGCTGATTGTAGACAAAGTGATTAAGTTTCCTGCAGGCAACAATAGCTGTGTGTATTTTGTCGCTATTTTTAGCCCGGGCTCGTAGCAACAACGGGAAGGGAAAGGAGAAGGGAAGGGAGGAGGGGAGCATGTTTCATTTAAGCGTAGTTTCTGTCTGTTACAAGCTGTGTTGTGTTCTTGTGCTGGAAGAACGTGTTATTGAAGTATAGTTAGTGCGTGTGGTCATTGTAATTCCTGTGATTCAATATACTTCGCAAATGCGTAAACAGTGCTGACTATTTTTGTTACTTTTGCGGACAGGCTACATTGAAATCACAAAGGAGACCAATAACGCCATATATTAGGAAGGCGTACAGACTGTACTTTGGATGTGAAATCGGGAACCAGGACAAGTCCTGGACTCCTCATGTATGTTGCATATCTTGTGTCTCGAGTCTTTATTCGTGGTTAAACCGTATAAGATCTTCCATGGGCTTTGGTATACCCATGATCTGGCGAGAACCATCAAACCATATGGATGATTGTTACTTTTGTATGACAACTCCGCCAATACATGGTATTTCCAAGAAGAAAAAGTCTTCCTTGATATATCCTAACATACCTTCGGCCATGCGACCAGTGCCTCACAGAGATGGACAGCCTGTTCCTGTTCCACCTGATTGTGATAGTGACGAGGGCGGTAGTGAAACTAGTACTGCACCATTACCTTCAAAACCCAGTTCTTCGAAAGATCCTGATTGTGTGTGTAACGATAAGTGTACAGAGAATAATAAAATAACACAATGTGAATTTAATGACCTAGTGAGAGATCTGGAATTGCCGAAAGATAAAGCTGAACTGTTGGAGTCAAGACTACAACAGTGGAATTGCCTTGATAAGACGGTAAATGTGACTGCATTCCGTAACCGCCATATGTCATTCCTTCCATTTTTCGAAAGTGAAAGGAACTTGGTATTTTATAGTGATGTAGAGGGACTAATGGCAGCTATGGGCATTGACTATAAAAGTGATGAGTGAAGGTTGTTTATCGACTCCTCCAAAATAAGTCTCAAATGTGTCCTCCTGCATAATGACAACGTGTTACCATCGATTCCGATTGGATATGCACCTCACATGAAAGAAACATATGATAACATGAAACAATTGTCATTGCGATTGAACTATGACAAGTTTAAATGGCAGATTTCCGGGGATCTGAAAGTCATAGGCATATTACTTGGGCTAGAACAGGGCTAAACCAAATACTGTTGCTTCCTGTGCATCTGGGATAGCGCGCCAAAGCACTTCATTATAAAAAGAAAGATTGGCCTAAGCGTTAATCATTTGAACCAGGACCTTACAATGTTATGTACGAAGCACTTATCGAATCCAAGAACATAATTCTCCCTGCTCTTCATGTAAAACTTTGCCTAATGAAAAACTTTGTAAAGTCTATGGACAAAATTGGGGAAGCATTTCTCTATTTGCGCGAGAAATTTCCACATCTTAGTGAGGCGAAAATAAAAGAGGATTTTTGTGGGTTCTCAGATACGTAAACTGTACAAGGATGAGCATTTCAACACCATCCTGACAGGTGATGAAAAGTTAGCTTGGGATACCTTTGTTCAAGTATCAACAAACTTTTTAGGAAATAAGAGGACAGAAAACTATAAGGATCTTGTGGCAAATCTTCTGCACTGCTACGATAGACTGGGGTGTAACATGTCCTTAAAGTTACATTTCTTAGATTCCCACTTGGATTCTTTCCTGACAACTGTGGTGCTGTAAGCAACGAGCACGGGGAACGCTTCCACCAGCAAATTTCGGACATGGGAATGAGATACCAGGGAAAGTGGAATACATCAATTGGCCGATTATTGTTGGACACTGATTAGGGAATCACCAGCAGAAAACTACAAACGGCAGGCAAAGCGGTTGCGCCTTCAGTGACCTCTTCCGAGGGATAACAACAAGGTAAATACACGGATAAGTTTATATAAACAATAACGTAAAATTATCATAACTTCAAAACGAGAACTAATCATGCATTTTCATTAACATTTTCGTTATCAGCACACCCGAAAACATAAAGATTAGCTGTTCTCATACCAGTTACAGAAAAAAAGTTAAATTTTGTTGGCTAGTGTAATTTTTATAAGGAAGTTAAGGCAAACAGCACTAATCTTGTCTTATTTAAGTGTATAACATCTAGGAGTATTCACTCGAATTTTTCATTTGTGATATGTTACTTACTTGTATATGGATGTTACTATAGCATTATTACTATAAGTATAAAGCAACACTATTTTTCTCCTAGGTGTGTCTCGACGGAAGTGGACCCATGTTCCTTGAATTTATGCGAACAGAAGTGCTCTGTTTATTTGCAGCGTGTAATTTGCACCTGTTACACAGGTTATAAGTTCAATCCGGAAAATCAGAAGAAAGGCATTCAACCAGTTTGTGAAGGTAACATACATGAATTCTAATTTACCTAGGTATATTAAAGTCGAAAAGTCAGATAATCTGGTATTTCAGATATGAAACACTTTTAAGGTATTTTGTTGAACTTGTTATTCTGTAGGTATAACATCATTTGGGTGTAACAGGTAATTAAAGAAGGAGACCATTTGGTGAAGTTGTTTAAAACTTACTATAACGGAGTTAGACCAAACAAATCTACCTGTTGTTCCTATAGTTATAGATTTGTCTAAAACTTGTTGACATGACAGAACTTGATATGCTACCGAGTATCCTAGAAGACATGCAACCCTGAGTTTAAAAGTACAAATATGAGGCATGAAAAGAAATGCTATGTATATATAAAGAGTAAGTCCTGTGTCTGTGGATTTTCTCGCGGTTATCTCGTTTCCTTCTATATTTATATTCCATCGTTTTTTCATAATCATTCACGGGACGTAAATTTAGAATTCGTTTTATTTGATTTTAAGGACTGAATTGAAATACGAAAGTAATATAATACAAAATCTATCAGTTCTACGAATCATGAACTTTTTCAACTAGGATTGTGGTGAACTTATCGCCAACACATTCGGACCAGATGATAATAAACGCTTATGCATGTTTTTGACATTACATTATAAAAAGTATTTTTTTTAAAAAAACCTAAAGTTATTAATCATTGAAAAGGAGATATAAAACTATATTCTATCGAATACATTCTATTCAGCACTTTATCACTACACGTGACAGTCCAAATTTTATACATTTTATCAGCACACACAGCAGTCCAAAGTTTTATAGCGCTTTATTAGTACACATAGCAGTCCAAAGTTTTATGGCATCTTATCACTACAAACAGTACTTTTCGGAAGAGGTGAAATCTTTTCTTGAAATATTAAATTGCATTTTTTCTAATAGTTTTACTTAGAAGAAAATGCACAGAATAGACGACATTAGGCATTAAAGCAATTATTTAGGCAGGAAAGGGTGAAATAGGCAACATAGGAAAAAATAAAATTGGGACTCCATATAAACTTTAAAACGTTATTTTTATTATATCTTTAATATTAAAAAATAGACATTTTGCCTAACATCCGGTCTCTACTTATTAAAAATGTTAGCCGTTCATCTAAGTTGTATTCTAAGATTAAACGAAAGAGATATCACACTAAAGCAAAACCTAATTTTTTAAAAGCAGTAGTTCTTAGATTTGCGACAAATTAGTGTAGACAGTTTCTTGAGTTTTGCACTAAAAAATGTCAATAGAAAAAAGATATTTCATAGCATACGAAATATGTCTTGAAACACCTAGTAATATTCTCAATACAACGTATTTTGATTTCTTATAATGGTTTTTCTGTTTACTTAAGTAACATACACAATTTAACTGCACACGCTGTATTACGTATTTACCATGCTCTTATTCCACTTCGTTAATCTTTCCATATATAGGCATATTCCTTGAAAATATGGTATGATATACTATCAGTGGCGGCGGTTGGACGTTAAAAGTGAGGGGGCAAGACATGATCTGAATATTTGTATATAAATGTTAGTTTACCTGGTTGTTTCTAACATTTTGTTTGACGAAAGGTTGTATAACTAATAGGATACTATATTTTCAGTTAAAATACCGTATATCGTATATAATAGTTTATTAAGTAAATTGAGAAGAACAACGCAAGTAGATACTAGCCCTTTGTACTCTTAAACAACGAAAGTGTAAGAAGAGATTTGATTCCTTGCTCATGAACATCTTAAAATTCTGTCTGAAAAATTGTGTGATCAGATTATTTAATAAATTTGCAAAACAAATAAATAGAAAGGATAATATTAATCATAGTAATGAATAATGATGCTTGTTTTGCAAAAGTTATATTGAAACTGAGGATTAATGAAAAACTTAATATTTAATTCCACACATGCTATTAAATGTATGTATGTTATTACTCTTAGAAAATGAAAGACAGTAAATACTACAAGCATATGCTACGACATTTAAAGAAATATTTGCTTTTGCAACTTCTTGAAATATGTTCGTTGCCATTAGGTGCAGATTTCAATTTCTTGGAACACATCAAAACACGACAATACTTACAATCCACACTTCAGTTATACAAAATAAACTTAAAACCTAGAATTATGTTCAATTTACTAAATTTTATTGTATATACACTCGTACATCCTTAAACACAACACTTCACTCGTATATTACACTACAAAACAATGGAAAAGTAGAAGTTGTTTCTTATCACGCTCTTTTTAATCGATATTGCTTACTTTAGAAAGAAGAAAAGACATTTTAGAAACTGTCAATTTTTGTGCAATTAAAGAATAACTTGTGAAATAGGCCCTACTTTTTTGCATAATGTTCTTTCGATTAGCTTCAAAGCGGCTCACTAACATATCGAGCCCTTGTAAGAAGAAATGAAAGTATGCTGAAATTGTGCTCCAATAGGTTATTTTTTGGGGTTATTTTCTGTGGCGATTAAAACGCAATTACTGTAGCTTTCTTTACTCCACGGGAAGACAACCAATACGTATTCACGCAACAGCAAATATTATATGGCAGCATTTTTTCCTATTAATCAGTAACACATACAAAATCGTTACATTTCCAAATGAAACTATATACATTAATTGGTTACTTAAAAAAAGTGCGGGGGCAACTGCCCCCCTTTGCCCCCCCTAATCGCCGCACTATAATATATTTAAGCATCAAAGTTTGTTTAATACATTTCACCAATTTGTGTAAAAATAATTAATAAGTTTGTTTAATACATTTCACCAATTTGTGTAAAAATAATTAATATGTTCAGATTGCGTTACTTTAATATAAAATTTGGATGATACGGTACTCAAGTGATTGTATCTGAGGTTTTCGTTCACCTGTTTCTAGCTTCGGTAATTTGGAAATGTATGTGGACCTCATTCTGCATACTGCTACATATTGACACCTCACATAGAATTGTAAGTTATTGATAAAAGTTGTGAAACTATAGTGAGCAATATGAAACTTGTCTAGTATATCTTCGTCTTGAGCTGTGCACTGTCTTTAAATATTGTTTCATCTAAATCCATGTTTTATTGCTTTAGTTAAGTTATATGTATGATTGTATTCCATAAGCTAACTAATTGATCATCTAAATTTCAGCAAAATCGCATGCACTTATTTAGTTTCCATATAAAGATAATTTGGGAGTATTAAAATACTGCTCCTTAAGAGCAAAACGTACGAGAACTAACGTCATGATGGTCTGTAAACATTGAAAACTTCAGCATATTGCAGATCTTTGCTACTTTGTTTTGAACAAGTGTGTACAAAGGCTGCTAAAATATAAGGAAAAGGCTTATTTCTTTTTTTCAGAAATGCGTTCAATATGAGTGTTTTCGAGAGAAGAATGATTAATGTGTATATGTTTTGTACTTGCATATTTTCTTATTAGACATAGACGAATGCTTGGAAGAGAATGGTGATTGTGAGCAGATGTGTGTGAATACACAAGGAAGCTATTACTGTACTTGTCAATCTGGATACATTCTTCATGGAGACAACAGAACATGTGAAAGAGAAACCCGTGGTGTTTTTAGGCCTCCCCCACGAGAGTACTCGAAATCTGAAGGATGCAGTGCTAGCTGTGACACTGTTTCTCGTCTACGAAGGAAATTGAATCGTCTTGAGGAAAAGGTTTGCACACTGATTGATTGATTTTGCTTTATGTACTTATGTAACAAGCAGGTTATGAGAACCGCGGCCTAGTTTTTCAGAATAACCGTTGAGATTTGTATCCAGTACAGTTTGGTGAGTTCCCAACATCTACGCTGAGACGTATTTTCTGTTTAGTAGAGTTGGCGAGTTCCGAGTAACTACGCCAGCACTTAACTCTAATAGTTTGCGAATTCCAAATAACTACGGCCAGACTTAACTACCTAGGGACTTCTACCCAATACATTGGCACGTGCACAACCATTATGCATAATCATCTCGAACAGAACAGATCTTTTCTTATCACAGTACAGTATATGCGAAACTGAAACATACCATATTTCCGATTTTCTACTATATTATTATTGACTATATAATAATATCATATGTGTTTCGTCCTTAGCAATTGTCAACCAGTAGGCATGATCACATGTTAGGTTTCAATTTTCATTGTTATTGCTATAAATAAAAAAAATATTTGTATAGTGTTGGTGGTGCAATAAATTATGTATGTGTGTTTTCTTCTCTCCGAATTCTCCTCCTCTCTGTATGAAAAAAAAAGTGTTAAAACACCTACCATTCATATTGTAGGAGCGTGCTTTGGCTGTGTTCAATCTATAATCGGAAATAATTAAGAATTCAGAACATCTTATGATGTTCACGCAGAAGTATAAGGTACAGTAATACTCTCTTTTAAAAATAGTTTATTGACAATTAGGATTGACGATTTTTATTAAACTCATTTCGGGAAACTAGATTCTAACAAATTTGTCACAAAATGGAGGATTTCCTATTGTTTTTAAGTGAAGGAAGCGATGGTTAGGTATTGACTTTGGGGAAGTAGTTTAGAGTCAAATGTTAGAAACCTCTTTCTGGAAGGGTAACATTAAAAAAAAAAAAAAAAAAAATCTAATAACGGCATTTGAAGGATGAATATACGGTTTCCAGGTGCGAGAAAGCGATTAACCTATGTCCGAATTATCGGAAAATCCATTTACAGAAGACTTCGGAAGGAGAAGAAGCTGTTTATAGATCTTTACGTGTTAAGGAGTTTACAAAGTGAAAGTTGTATATAGGCCTATGTTTCAATAGATTTATTTTAAAAATATTTTCCATTAAATTTCACTTACGCGAATAACAAGCACATCAATGTGAATAACAGGCACATCAACTAGTTTATTTTAAAATGTAAATTTGCGTACTTCGTCCAACTATTCACATCATACGTTCTGAAAATCTACTTCTCTCTTCTAGCATTTCTGATAGCATGCGCATTCAAATGTATATGTATGTTTATGCAATTGTTGCATCTCTATTGTACAAATGCATAACTATTGTCTTTTACTACTATTATTATTATGAAAAGATAGATATTTTTGTTATAATAGGCCAGGTACGGATCCAGGGGGGCTATTGGAGCGATTGCCCCTTCCCCCAGAAGAGGAAACTTTCTTATTTTCTATATAAATAAAACCAATCCCAGAGTTTGGAGCTCTTAAAAGTAGCTCTAAGTAGCAGTGTTACAACCCACCGCCCTCCCCCAGAAGTCCGTCCTGATCCGCCCGTGATGCTAGTAATGTTATGTAAATTCGAACATTTAGGATTGCCTGAATCGTTAAAACAATCATTGGTTAAATAATTTTGAAGAATGTAGTTTCAGAAGGAAGACAGTAGTTATGTTTAAGGTCGCTCTTATACACACATGGTCACATTTATTCATGGTACGTTGTATCTAATTTTTCTTGTACGTAAATTCGGTGTGTTAAATAGTAACCTGTGAAAAAAGTATGACTTGGGATATCAGCCAATTTTTAACAGTTTTTTAACGATTATATGGTTCAATAATGTTTACCTGCATTCCTTCTTTTCTGTTGTTTCCTTTTATTTATGAGTTGGAGTTGATATTCGAACATATTCAGGGCCGTGCCGTGGAAAATCAGCGCCCGGGGCGAAAGTATACGACGGCGCCCCCATACATATATTCCAAGCAATTTTTCTATCTTTTTTTCCTTTTTTCTCCCGAATTTTTCGCCCCCTTACTTCGGCACCCGGGTCCGTCGCCGAAACCCCGTCCGAAGAATTCAATCATGCATAAGTGATGGCGAAACAATGGCGGCGCCAGGGGGCACAAACGAAGTGAATGCAACGCGGAGAAAAGTGAACAATTTACACTGACAAACTGTAGGAGAGGATGTTACATGGAACATGCAGGAAGAAATGTTAATGAACAAAGGCAACAATGGCTACGCTGTAGCGACACTATGGGAGGCGGAATGTAGGAATACAGTATCTGTATAACGGAGAGAAATGGGAATGTCGGGTAAGAAGATTTCAAAGGAACACCCATCTGAATAATCCAATTATTCATAAGTGATGGCGAAGCAGTGGCGACCCAAGGGGCACAAAGAAAGTGAATGAAACGCGGAGAAAGTTCTAGCACAGATGTTGTTCTCGGATGAGGCATTCATAAGGGATGGCATCATAAATGTCTGCAATGACCATCGATGGACACCCAACAACCCGCATGCATGTAGAGACGAAGCATCATCAGCGTTTCCAATTCCATGTGTTGACTGGTATTACTGAAGACGACATTGTGAAACAACACTTCTTACAACAGCGATTGGACGCAAGCAATATCGTATCTCCAGTTTCTGACCTAGAGCCTACCTATTCTACTTAAAGACGTGCCACTGAGCACACGACAGTGTATGTGGTTTATGCATAATGGCATCCCTTCTCATTCATGTCCCACTATTCGTGCATATCTGAACGAAAAATTTCCAAGCAAGTAGATAGATCGTGGAAGCAAAGGAGTATAGCCCCCACGTTCACCCGTTCTGAATACCCTAGACTTTTTCCTGTCGGGTTACGTGAAGAGTCTCGTGTATACACGGCCCGTGCATGGCATTGAAGATCTTCGCTACCGTGTATGACCTGCATTTGCCACACTACGGCAAACTCCAGCGTTATTGCCAACAGTCAGAGAATCCGTACACCATCGTACAACTGTCTGTCTCGAAGAACAAGGAGGACATATTGAACACCTTTGAGACAGGATTATGTTGACCACGGTAAGTACAATACCTCTTATTTTTACAGTACACTGGGCCTCATCTTCCGTACGTGTTTTGTACGATTTGCACGTATCATCACTAAGAGTGTTCAACAGTTTCTTTGTAGCTCCCATGCGCCGCCACTGTTCCGCAGTACGCAAGCATAATTGGATTCTTCGGATGAGGTATCCTTTGATATCTTTTGACCCGACATTTCTATTTCTCTCCGTTACAAAGATACTTTATGCCTACATTCCGCCTCCCATAATCTCTACAGCGTAGACATTGTTTTCTTTGTTCATTAACATTTCTTGCTGATGTTCAATGTAACATCCTCTCCTACAATTTTTCAGTGTAAATAGTTCACTTTTCTCCATGTTTCATTCCCTTTCTTTGTGCCCCCTCCAGCGCCGCCACTGTTTCACCATCACTTATGCATATTTTGATTCTCCGGATGGGGTTTCCTTTGATATGTTTTGACCCGGCATTCGTATTTCTCTCCGTTCTTGAGATATTGCAAATTACCGCCTCGGAATGTGAGATTTCAGACGCCTCTAACGTCTAAACGAAGCCGCATTCACCCAATGTTCATATGACATTTTTTGCTTGCTTTTACCTGTAGATTCATCTCCCGAATTTTCCGTCATTGATGCACGACCACCCTATATATATATATATATATATTTGTCATTTCACTTTGACGGCGCAACTTAGGGCAGGGGAAGCAGAAGGTATTTAAAAATGATCGAAAATGACCGACACTAGTGTTGAATCCATAGTTTTCGAGGTCGTTGATATGAACAGTGACACTTCCGATGCAATATAAATCCAAACTCATTCCCCCAACTTGGAGAGGGGAGAGGGGGAGATATAGATAAAAATGATCGAAATTGGCCGATATTAGTACTGAATCCATAGTTTTCGTGGTCGCTGAGAACAGTAACACTTTCGATGTCGTTTAAATCCAAATTCAGCCCTTAACTTGGGGGAGTGAGAGAGGGAGATACAGATAAACATGATCGAAAATGTCCAATATTAGTGCCAAATTCATAGTTTTCGGGGTCACTGAGATAAACAGTGACACTGGCGAACCGGTTAAATCCAAATTCACATCTTTATGTCCAAAATGAAACGTATTCTCACCGTGCTAAGAACTGTATTCTGCCAGTACAAGATATTCTGGTATTTTTTTTTTTTTTAAATAATAAGCAATGTTTGCTTTATGACGAAAGATTCACCCTCACATATTGTAGTAGATGTTGGCATATTACAACAATAGTAAACAAAAATGAAGGACTTTGGTTATTATCCCTTCAAAATAAATTATAATATTTTATTGTAATTTTTTTTTGAAGGGATAATGACTACAATTCTTTATTCTTGTTTACTATTGTTGATGCGTCCATAAATAAGAGCACACAGTCTTGGGTTAGTTTTTCTATATAGGAATTCCCAATGGAGTTATATACAGTATTTGCGAATAGCTTCCATTGTCTATCTTTAACCAACTTAATAAATGGGGATTGTCAGTTTGACATGTATGCATGCATGTACGTATGTAGTAAGACGCTTGTAGTTGTTCACGGTTATATCAAGAACAATTGATCATATTTCGATGCAGTTTTCACTAATCAAAAAAAAAAAAAAAAAAAAACTATTCCCAAGGAAGATTTTACATATAAAATATTTGAAAGAAAATATAAATTAATTTATTGTTTAAACAAGCAATTGATTCCAGCAACGTCTAATGAGAAAAACTTATTCTGAAATGTACTGCAACCAGAAATTCAACAAAGTAATTTGAATTGCATATAATCAAAGGGTTACGAACGTCTTTGAAATCAGCTTTCTGCAAATGGTTTAACATTGGTTAATGGTAGATGCTTAAGTTGTTGGCGATGTTACGCCAGTCTTGCTCAACTTCTGGCCAGAGTATCATTCATTTTTTCTGTGATTGCTCGCCCGTGTGAGGAGCATCTTGGGTATCGAAATTCATGGAGTCATTGATAAAATATGTGACGCATAATATGATCGTGTCTAAGAAGCCTATAAGAGTAATGATATAGAGATATTTTCACATCAACTACGGAAAGATTTTATGACGAAGTCTATATAATGTAACAAGATCTACAATGCGAAAGTTTCTAAATTGTCATAAGAAATTTTGCTCCTAGGTCTATACCAACGAAAATAAGTATATTTTCAGAAAGAAACAGATGCATTTACTTTGGTTCAAAAATATAGAAATAATGGAAATTCTGTCTATATTTCAGATTGTAGCCCTAAGCACAGCTATCCGATTATATAGTTTTGCCACCGGACCTCCTGGACCTGAAGGACCAAAAGGACCCCCAGGACCTCGAGGATTTCCTGGTTTGTACCAAGTTATATTCACTACTGCATATTATAAACATTACCTAAAGGAATAAAGTAAAGCCCCTGTTCCTTAATTTCTTGGACTTTAGCTTTGCTATGTATTTCTCTGTTCAATATAGGGATGTGCTGACTACAATTTAAAGATACCATAAACACAATCTCCATTTTTTCATTTTATCAATTTATGTCAGAACGGGAAATGTAATATAATAATTTCTTAATGTATTTTTTGTAAGTACAAAATGCTTTCCGTGTGATTCAAAAATATGGAGACATTCAAAATTTTAATGATGTACAATATAGAAAAACTAACATCATAGATTTATAGTAGACTAGAGAAAATGCTATAGAAAATGACGACGATTTCCTCATCTTGAATACATCTTAAAAATCTTAAATGGAGAACATACCTTTTGAAACTTTATTGTCATAGAATATTTTCTCACAAGTTGAATGGCATGTCTATTTTTGTTTGACGAAATTATGACCGTTGCTATCCTGTCTGTTACGGTACGCAGTGGCCCAAATTTCCTTTAAAACGTGGCCAAAAGTTAAAAAAAAGTAACTTAGTCTTTCTAAAACTAAGTGCATATGCATTTTTGAGTTTGTTGATGTTGAATTTTATATTTTATAAAAAGAACTAAAAACAAAAACATAATGGCGGATTTGTAATGAAAAATAATTTGATTTCAATAAAAATTGCTATTGGGGGATTTCCCAGGTCTCTAATTTCGAATTTCATGTTGGTTTTTGGAGACATGAAATGGCGATCCTAAAATAAAAATAATTCGATAGCATGAAAAATCGATATTGAAGGGTTTCTCAGGTCGCTCATTTCGAATTTTAGATAAATTAATGACAAAATAAATTCATTACTACATTTTGTTAAATGTTTTGTTCATTTTATAATCAAACAAAAACAAAGTGTCCAATGCGCGCCTAAAATAAAAATTATGTATTACGGTAGAAGAAAAATTGAATAAAACAAAATGAGGCAAGAGGGAGAACCAACCTTTTCTTTTATATGAATAAAAATCGATTTAAAAAAATCGAGATAAATTGTTTGATTATGGAATGTTGAGGGTCTTTTGACTTATGCATATTTTAGCATTTGTGGTTTAATTTCGAAAGGATGCAAAACGATTGTAAATTCTCCAATAATTTAATAACAACCAAATTATTGATTAATAAAAATGGTAATTCAACATTCTTGAGTATTGGTAGTTAGTATTTTACTAAAGTTAATTTAAAAATAATGGTTCTTATCTCTTCTCTGAGGAAGTAAGTAAAAGAACCAGGAATTATACTTGAGCAAGCAACTTTATTAACACTGAGAGAGAGTATATGAAAATGCAAAAACACAATAAAATTACATTGAAATAAAGAAAATTTCGTAAACACAAAATATTATACACGAGAGACCTTACTTGGCTTAGATGCTTCTCTAACTAAGATTTTACAAAGAGAGAAAAGGTCTTACATGAATGTTAGGTGGAATCCTCTCACCCACATGGCTAAATAACTTTTCCTTCGTCTTTGGCTGCTTCCGTCCCTTTAGCCAGCCTGGATTCTCCTTATATCCCCCACTTTATCATGGTTTTCACAATTAAGAGGCCTTGTTCTTTTGTTTATCTTGTCCCTTAGGCCAAGTTATTTGAACAAAACATTTTAATAGTTCATCTTCTTAAAATTCATTTAACCACAGATTATCTTATACATTTGTTTTTTTTCTTCTTTAAATCTGTTTCCCAACACATTCCCCCACTGAAATAGTACAGGATTCGAATAACACCGTTTAGTGTGTGTCTGTCTTATCCATATTTTTTTTTCTTTAAATCTGTCCTGGCAGTGAGCTATTTAACACTCATGTTATAAAAAAAGAATAAAAAAAGAATTTGTAAAGGAAATAAACGAGAATAGGAATTACAATTCACATTCACAACATCGTACTGTATCACTGTATAACGATGTTTTACACTGCATCACAATTTCCATGAACACAAGAATATGGCATGACCCAGTCCTCCAGTCCGCTGAAAGGAGGGATAGACTGTTGTCTATTGGGGGTGAAAATTTCCGGGTGCTCGTCACCTGGACTTCCTCATCTTTAATACACTCCGCCTGAGGAAGGAGTATAACAACCCGTTGTTGTCTTGAAGTACCATGATAGTCCATTGGCAAGTTTGTTTCTATGAGAATTCACTACACGAGCTTGGCAGTAGGTTGAATGGGTGTGGGAACCATTTTTTTCTTTGGAGTTTTGGGGGAGACGTCTGCGTCATCCAGCATGGAGAATAGAACGGAAGCAGAATCCAGCATGGAGAATTGAACTAATGTGCACCATCCTGTGCGGCCCTCGATGTTGCTTGAGAAGATGTCTGCGTCGTTCAACGGAAGCAGAATCCACTATGGAGAATTGAACCAATGTGCATCATCTTGTGCGGTCCTCGATGTTGCTTGAGGAGATGTCTGCGTCTTTCAACGGAAGCAGAATCCAGCATGGAGAATTGAACCACTGTGCACCATCTTCGATGCTACTGGTGGAGGCATCATTGCTTGAGAGGATCAATGGATGAGAGGTATGATGAATGACGTGAAAGGAATGAGATAAAGGAGAGGCTTGTATGTTTGTTTGTTGTGTAGGTGGGTGGGGTATTGTTTTTATACCAGATTTATGCGATAGAAAAAAAGATATGCTTTTTTCAATTCAAGGCAGAGACATGACAGCAAATTCCCAGTGCAATTATAATTGTATATATTTTTTATATAAAATTAAAGATTTTATATATATATATTTTGTCGGTGTGCGTGTGAGAGGGTTATATAGAAGGATTATAATTAGATGCAGCAAATTACAGATTTGTGGGATAAGAGAAGGTGATTAATAAAAATGGTAATTCAACATTCTTGAGTATTGGTAGTTAGTATTTTACTAAAGTTAATTTAAAAATAATGGTTCTTATCTCTTCTCTGAGGAAGTAAGTAAAAGAACCAGGAATTATACTTGAGCAAGCAACTTTATTAACACTGAGAGAAAGTATATGAAAATGCAAAAACACAATAAAATTACATTGAAATAAAGAAAATTTCGTAAACACAAAATATTATACACGAGAGACCTTACTTGGCTTAGATGCTTCTCTAACTAAGATTTTACAAAGAGAGAAAAGGTCTTACATGAATGTTAGGTGGAATCCTCTCACCCACATGGCTAAATAACTTTTCCTTCGTCTTTGGCTGCTTCCGTCCCTTTAGCCAGCCTGGATTCTCCTTATATCCCCCACTTTATCATGGTTTTCACAATTAAGAGGCCTTGTTCTTTTGTTTATCTTGTCCCTTAGGCCAAGTTATTTGAACAAAACATTTTAATAGTTCATCTTCTTAAAATTCATTTAACCACAGCTTATCTTATCCATTTGTTTTTTTTCTTTAAATCTGTTTCCCAACACATTATATTGTATTTTATTTACATAATTGAAATTTACCTACTTTCAGTCGTGGCCTCCTTTTAAAATAATCAGAATAATTACAAACGTAAAAAATGAAGCGCGTTTAAAGAAAGATTGCATTTATTTGATCTCGGAGCAAGATCTGATGTGATTAGTTCGACGTTTAGATTCAAATAGATTTTGACAGCCAGGTATGTGCATCTGGTCATCAAAAGGATCGTTTCTTACAGTAAAGTTACCAATCTGAATATTTAAAGTGTTAAAAGGCTCCAAATCGAAATTTTAGGCTTTAGCCACGGTAATATTATTTGGCAGACTTGAGGCCATGGTCCAGGGGTACTTAGGACAGGGGCGGATCCAGGACGGACTTTTTGGTGCCCCCCCGGATCCGTTCCCGACTTAGGACCACTTCCTCTAAATTTTGTAAGGGATTCTTTAACCCGTTTCGTAAATTATGGGAGGGATGAATAGGGCCATTGCCTTGAAAGTTTGAAAATTACCAAATTTAAAAATAGGGCCCGGTTTTGTACCTCTGTAAGTCTGATTGGTACATCTCGTTTCTTTGCATGGCTAAAACAATTACCAAACATGTAAATTTTGTAAGCTTTTGTTTCATTTTATCTTCTTTGATTAGGCATTATGGTTGAGTACAAGGCCCTATTCTCGTTTATAAAACGAGACAGGGATGCTCTCTTTTAAAAAATTTGGAAGGGGAACATAGGACCAGCCTTGAATGTGTTAATTGTCAAAAAATAAAGCTTGATAAATATTTTCTAGGGTTCGAATGTACTCGTATAAGTCTGTAACTTTTAGTGGTCCTGTTTATCACCTTGTAGGGGTAAAAAACTGCCAAAATATTTATATTGCCATGTGCTTAGCACGTGGTTCGTTATCCTTTATTACGTTATGTGATAAGGTCTAGTACAGGGATCTATTCTATGTTATACGACATAAGTACGTTGATGCTACCATCTTAATATTTGGGAGGGGTGTGTTGACCCACCCCTTAAATTTAGGAATTGTCAAAAAGATAAACGCGAATTCTATCGAGGAATTTGAAGCTTAAAATATATAAAACGATAATCATGCCTGTTGTGCTGTATGGTTGCGAAACATGTTCGCTTACTCTGAGGGAAGAACGAGGACTGAAAGTGTTTGAAAACAAGATCCTGGGACGAATATTCGGACTCAAGAGAAACGGGAATGGGGAATGGAGAAAACTTCAAACGATGAAATACAGAATTTATACGTTTACCAAACATTGTTAGGGTCATCAAATCTAGGAGGCTTAAATGTGCAGGTTATGTAGCCAGGATGGAACAAAGTAGGAACGCTTTTAAAATTCTAACTGGAAATCCAATCAGAAAACGACCATTAGGAAGGCCTAGGCGCAGATGGGAGGACAAGATGGATCTAGCAGAAATAGGAATACAAAGTAGAAACTGGATCCAGTTGGCTAAGGATAGAAGCCAATGGAGAGCTTTTGTGAATGCGGCATTGAACCTCTGGGATCCATAGGCCATATTGTTAGTTAGCTAGTTAATACTAGTAGAGAATTATTATTGTTTGTAAGTAGTATACTGGATCTAGAGGTGAAGAGACACCTCTAACAACCATTTCTGGGAACCCGGAAAATTCAACAACAGGTTCGGGAGAATCGGTGCGAACCACCTGAATAACAACACTGCCTACAGGCGACAGAAATCACACATTTATTTCTCCGTTTTCACTCTGTGCGAGTACTCGTGTGACTTGGGAAATAAAATTTGCTGATAAACATTGCATGTGCCACCACCATTTTCCTTCTTTTTTTGATTTTTATGACACGTATTTGTGTTGGCGGGAACTTCATTGAATGTCTCATTCACCTAACATCTTTCTTCATCTGTCGATTTTCATAATACTCTGAGGACGCATCCACAGACACGGACTACAGTTTCCTTCCTCTAACAACCTTCCCATGTCTAATCTTAATCTCTATCACACTCTAATATAAACAGTCCGGACATTGCATATCTCATGAAACAATCGCCTTGTCCGTTATTAGCGCCCCAACCGATCAGAAACAATTAACTGAATATATGGAAGGAACCATATGGTCAAGTTACGAGTGACAAGACCACAAAACACAATTGTCGTTATACAATACAAAGTCAGATACATATGGCTGTGCTTACACTGACAAACTCGGCGCGACAAACCGCGCGTGCATAAATAGCCCCATATATTCTCATTATCCTTCACAGTCACACACATTATCCCTTCCCCCTAATTAGGCCCCGCCTAATGCTTTCTACGCATTGGCCCTTCACACTCATTACGAACTTTTTCTATAGTGAATGTATAAAATGTTGTGAAAAATGGAAGATAATTAATTATATTTGTAAAAAATACTTTTCTTTGCTACGGTGTGAAATTTACTAGGAAGAGAACCATTCCTTCTATAGTTTGTCTTTATATATAGTTGCTAGATATGTAGATAATTTGCACGCTAGGTTGTACGACGTGTTTTCAAGTTCTAAGGCCCGTTACACAGTCAAGCGGAGCTCCGCGCTCCGCGTCCCGTCTTCCGCCCTCCGCGTGTGTGCTTACACAGTCATCCGTAGCTACGCGCTACGCGTCACGTGATTATATACAGGATTCTTCTCCGTCAGTGTTGCGAGTCAACATAAAAAGTTCGAAACAACAATAGTGGCATCTTAATATTTCTGTAAGAAGAGAAAACGAAGAACACAGAAAAATAAATGTCTCAAGATTCACCCCTTAGTTTCTCAAAGAAGTTTGAAGGGAGCTTTACGTCTGTGTATATAGATTTGCGAGAAGACGAGAAGTACTTCAATAATTTCCGTACGTCAATTCAGTCGTTCGATGACCTAATTGAAAAAAAATCCATCGAAATTATAAAAATGCAATTTAAATAAAATTCATATGCACGCTCTTAAAATACAGCACTTAACAGATACTGTTTTTTAACAAATGAAAATAACCTATGTTTGTACATTTGGTTAGAACTTCACATCCAATCAACTATTTAATAGTAGAGATAAATTATTTGCCTCAATTTATCTTTTTTCATTGCCCATACCTTCATTTTTACAAAAAAAAAAAAAACTTTTACATATCTCGTTCCATGCCTGTTCACGAATGTCACGCTTTTTGTATTCCTCACAAAAGGGATCCCATTAATATGGTGTTAATTTAACCTCCGTGATAATTGAAACTGAAACTGAAATTTGTTGAAAGTCCAAAAATTACAATAGTCACGTACTGTTAACAGTGGTATATTAGAGGCACCACATGTACAGTTCCAATTGAGCAAAGACATTAATTGAAAGTTCCAATTAAACGAAGACAATATAGCTAAATTAAAAATAACACTAAACAATATGAAAATAGTATTATAGAACAGTATAAAATATTATTTAGCAACTCACTATCAAAAATAAGAAAATAAATCTGGATCAATTTGCATTTTGCTTTTGCTACCATGCACGTTTCTTTTTAATTTTTAAAGAGAAGTGGCTGCTCCGCGCGCGGAGTTCCGCTTGACTATGTAAGCACCCATTTGCTCAATGGCCTTATCTGCCTCGCGGAGCGCGGAGCGCGGATAGGGCCACGCGGAGGCTGCTCCGCGCGCGGAGGCCTCCGCGTGACTATGTATGCACCCATAAGAATCAATAGAACAATCTTGCCACGCGAGACTCCGCGCGCGGAGCTCCGCGTGACTGTGTAACGGGCCTAAGGCTTTTTCCTTTTTAATACACTTTCAGCAGATAGAAGGATACAGTTAATCTTGAAATACGCGGACACTGTTTGTGAATTTGTTATATAGAAGATAACATTGCGGCGCTCGTAGTTCGTACAGTCGCTGCTAGTATGAGCAGCGTTTTAGGTACTAGATTTTGGCTGGTTAGATTAGAGTTTTGTGTCCCTTTCAGTACCGAGGCTATATTCGGTACTAGAAATTGTGACGTTTAATGTGCAAGAACAGCGCGTGATCATCTATTTTCTCCACCTGCGTGGTATATCGACATTAATTGACAACCTAATGAGACATCTAGTGATACATGTAAATGGATGGATATTAAAAATGAGCGTTCGTGTGTGCAGAAGTTTAAACGTCGTGTAACAAAAAACTCAAGTAGCTTCTACCACAGAGAAGCCGGACAGACAACATATTTGTACGACCGAAGATGAACAAAATAGAGGACCACCAATTAGGTGTGCGTGATATATCCTCTAGACTCCGGGTTGCAATGGGACTTTTTAAGGTCATTTACATAAGACCTGAAAATTGGATGGATTTCTTCAATGCGGGTTCTCTGAATGCAAGGTGTTGACCGTGAGTCTGTGGGATAGCAATGTGTCAATTTTATGTTAACGCGTAATGATGCTTTTTTTTTTTTTTTTTTTTTTTTTGCCAACTCTCACAATGGATGAGTGCTTTTTAATCCTGAAGCAAAATGGCAATGGTCACAATGGAAGCACACAGACTTCCAGCCACTAAAGAAATTTTGGGTTACCGCCAGTGCTTAGAAAGTGATGGTGGCCATGTTTTGGAACTGTAAAGGCGTAATTCTCACTTATTGTGTTTCAAAGCACATAGCAATGAGGGCTACATCTTACCAACATGTTTTGGTTAAGCTCACTCCAGCATTACAAGCAAAACAACCTGAGGTGACTGCTCACGTACTTTTTCCTAAAGACAATGTTTCCATTTATCGAACACTTCTAACTCAGAATTTTCTTTGTACCATCTACTTTAAGTGGTTTCTCATACTCTGTACTCACCACCTTCCCTCCTAGGGATTTTTTGTTGTTTCCGACAATGGAGAACACTGTTCGTGGATGTTCATTTTCTAGCCGATCTCCTCTGGTATAAGCGATTCTGCATGGTCAAAGCACATATCTAAAGAAGTGTTCTTGCTGGGCAAGGAATCACGGCTCGACGTTTCGAAAAATGTGCACATATAAAGGAAGATTTTGCTGCGAGGTGAACAAGTTTTAAATTTCTGAAATCAAGTAGTTCGTAAATGAAAAATAGGAGATCTTGGAACATGAACGCAGCTGGTACTTCAACATTGTTTGTAATCAAATAAAAAAATCCAATTTGACTATAGATATTAGTTACAAGTTAATCAATTTTCTAATTGCTATTTTTGAGTACGACTACCATATGAAAGAAATAGATTGTGTTAAAACATGTCATAATTTTAAGAGTTACATAAAAAAATAATGTTGTATTTAAATTGTCATTTCGCGTATTTCAGGTGCTACGGGAAAACCAGGCCCTCCTGGACCTAGAGGTTTACCAGGAGAACCAGGAAAATCACCTTTGCCACATGAGCTCGACAAGTACCACGAGAGATATGATTCATACGTCCAAGAAAATGAACAATTTTGTCGTTGTAAAAGAGGGCCAATAGTAAGTATTCGTTTAGTATTCAGCTTCTTACGATTTACTTTATATGTTGATGCAATATGTAAGAGAAATGTAAAAATGTTATTTTGTTGCTGCATGAACTTCTCAATTTAGGCCATCGATTGACCGACTAACCATTATTTCTTTCTTGTATTTACTTCTTGAGAGAAAACATTCTGTCAACATAGTAACATTCAACAGTTTCCAACTACTTTTAGTTCATTGCATGTAACTATTCTGTATTTTCAAGAGAATGACAACACTTACTGAATTCATTACAAATATATATAATGTTAGTTTAAATTTAAGATTCATCATTGTTCAGAAAGATTCTTGTGGATTCTAGTAACCGTAATTAAATTAGGTTAAACTTGGGGGCAGCTTATAATGTACTCACAAAGTCATGTGCTTTCCGTATTCATACGAAGAAAAATGCATTCAAAAACAAGCAATCATGAATATTTATTCCTGTATACGAGTGAGGAAAGACGGGAATAAAGTTTTTGGTTATTTTAAGCTGGAATTTGCAACCTTGATTGATATCTATGAAAGATATGGGAACGTGGCGCTATTCTTGATGCTTGATGCTTGATGTTATCTTTTGTTTACGTTCTGGCTTGGCTATTTATGCGTATGATGCTCTCACAGAACATTTCTTTAAACGCCTTGCCTTATATACAATGTAATCACACATTTTTCGTGACTCAGAAACTTTTCTTCTTCTACCTACAAACAGGAGAGAAGAAAATAGGGCGAAAGCTCAGTCTAATGTTATTTCTGTTGCTCGCTGCATAGAGGAAGGAGACTCGAAGAAGGAACTTTTCTTCTGCTTCTCGCACAAGAAATAATGAGTTATATTGTTTCAAGGGCAAGAGAGTGCTCTGCAGTGTATTTTCAATGAAGGATTGTGTTTGCTTTACGACGCTCATATATAATTATGATGAGAAAAGAAAACACACTTTCTTAATGAACTTCAAGATTTCGGAATTTAATATCTAATGTAAATGTGTAACTTTTTCTTATATATATCTATAACTTTGTTATATATATATATATATATATATATATATATATATATATATATATATATATATATATATATTATATATATGATTTAAGGAACGAATGAATGCTCTTGAAACATTTAAATTGAGTTAATCTGAAATGTTATACTGTGAAAGCATGCATGCGAAGTCACAGACAAACACGGAAGGTTGATCCACATTTATAGAAACGATTTTGTGTCTCTTACACTAGGGCGTAAAGCCGTATTTCCACCAGTGGTTGTGTTCGATATGACACCCTGATTATAAACTATAGCCCGACACCGAAGTTTCCATTGAAGTAGGCTTCTGTTCACAGAAATCTGATCAAGTTTGGACCACTCCTCCTTGCAAACTATCCACAAGCTAGTCAATGTGCATGGGCGACGTAAGGAAATCGCTCGCTTCAAACACCCGAAAGCACAAAAGTCCATTGGTGCAGCGTCGCTAGATTTGACAGGGATGCCTGAATATGGGATAGCATGGATTCCAGTTTCACGCGCTTTGCGGGCCATGTATGTCATAATTGTTCGAGCCGCGTGGCTGGTTGCTTTGTCTTGATGAATGAAGACTTTCGACACTTCAGCACCATACAACGACGGAATGTGCTGCCGGTATAATGACTCCAGAAATTTTTGATAGTATGCTGAGTAAATTTTCACATTTCGTGCAAGTCTATGCGGGGGAAGTTTTTCTTTATGGCAAAGATCTGCAACCAACATGAAGCCACAGGAAAAACTTTCGCTTCACGTACGGACCCAATTGGCATGGTCCTTGGTATTCTTTGGATGATAATAAATGGCTCTAACCCACTTGGAGTTTGACAAATAGATCCAGGCTTCCTCTAATGTGACCACATATTTCCATTTGCCACCCGCTAAATACCGTTCATAGAGCCGTTTGCAATGTACCCTGTGTTCCCAGATGTGTTTGGCTGTGAGTGTTGAACGCGTGGCTTATGCTTCACTTGGAGGCGTAAATCCTGACTGATTATCCTCTGCACAGTTGATTTGGATTTTCTTTTATGTCTCTTTGTGGCAGCGGATTCTCCTGGGTCACCAACTTCTGCACTTGTCGAACTACATCCATTGTACGTTTGGGACGGAGATGTTGTTTTCGTGCCTCTGTGCGCACATCCGCTTCCTCTGGCTGTGCATTTTTGTTGCATTTGAGTACATTGGCAATACCCTTCTTGGAAATGGTGAATCCCTTGGACAAACACCGTTTCACAATTGCATTCGGAAAGAGCGGTGATGTACCCCTCCCACAATGGGTTCACTTTTGGAGGCATTTTAAACTCGGAGCACTTCACTTCCTGCTACCGAATTCTCCACACAACTGGTTTCTGATTGCTCTGCTGTGCTTACTGTCTCTGCGATTCTAGTGCCCCTGGCGGACTTCCACTTCTTTTCCATAAATGTGGGCCAACCTTCTGTATGTAAATGCCACACTTGTGATTCAAACACTAATTCGTAGAGAATAGTAAAGTGTGGAAAAATAAAATTTCAAATTTTACAAAGAAATAGTCTATTAAATATTAATTTCTGTCCTTTCTACTAGCCTGAAGAAAGGACAGAATCATCGGGGGTTGGGTCCATTGTCATGTAAGGTATATTTAAGGCATGGGACATTTAAGTCGTGAAACAATATGTCTACGTCTTGATGCTGAAAATGAATGGTCGAATGACTTACTAATTTGTTTCTGAAACGATCAAAATCGAATAAATACTCGAATTTCAATTAAACACGCAAGCATTATCATGTCCCTATTTTATAAGTTAATAAACCTCAAAAATCTACGCTAAAAGAAGCTTATTAACTTTCCATCATTACTTACGAGTATCGAAACATTATGCATCAATTTCAAACCCAATCTTCGCATGACAATGGGTATATGACCGAGTGATTTTTATACAGTCGACTAAAAAATTCAAATTGAAGAAGTAGGTTGAACGGTGTTGGCAATATAATTTATTTCCCACTCCTTAAATAGTTTGAATTGTTCTTGCTGCGTAAGATATTTAAAATTTAGTTCAATAATTACTTCGATTTTGAGTTTAACGATTCTTTCAGCAGCGAGGCTATATGAGGCAGGACATACTGATTAACGTGGAATCCGAACCACATGAGCTCCGGCTGCCGGGGTATGCGGGAAAGCTAGTTTCGCTCCCATTGGCAATGTGACGTCTCTCTTAAAAAACTATGTAGCCGCCACTGTTTAAACTGAGTATGTAGCATATAGTCCCATATATAGGAAAGAGAACGAAAATTCTGAGTAAAGCGGCGATGTCTATTTTTTAAATCGCAGAATTGAATATACGTACTTCAGTTCTTTTGACTGACAATGTAATAAAAAGAAAATAAGAATATTTAAAAATACCACTGTCGTGCCAAGTAGCGATTGCCAAGGGTAAATTCAAGCTCCAAAAAAATTCATTTCAGGTATCTTAATATAATAAATGTTTATTTTTGCATAATATATTGCTCAAGGGAGGAGTTAAAATCGAGAACACCTTTGAATACGCTACCGATCGTGTCAAACAATCGAAGAATAGCATTAAGAGCCAAAGCAGAGAACGATCAGAGAGCCCATCAAGCTTAATGGCTAAACTTGCGGGAAAGACTTGTGACCTGGTAATATCAATATTTATAAGGATAAATTAAAGATTAAATATGTGTCTTATCTATTCACATTTAATGTATCGTGGTGGACATAAGTGTTTGACTAGGTAATGACGACTGCTTTGAAACAAATGCAGAGTATGAGAATTAAATCTGTCAACTCAAGGTTTAAGAACAACTCAAGTTATTAATATAAACTTTGCCGAAGATTATTCACTTATATCATCATAAAAGAAATACGAGAGACGTTTTGAAACGGAGAAATATAACATACAACTTTGCAAGCGGAGGCAAAGAAACCTAACGTAACCAGAAGAAAGACGAATCGTTTACCGCATCTGTAATCTGGATATTCTTGGTTCGAATCCATGTTGGGCATTTTTTTTTTACTTTAGGATTTTTGATGGCGATTGATCGGCTATGGTATACGTTTTATTATATTCAGATATTTGAATACTCGGATGTTTCAATACTTGAACTATCACATCTTCAGGAATAATAATAGTAGTAATAATAAAAATGATAATAATTATTATCTCGTAAAAGATTAAAAGCTAGGAGCTAATTACCGCTCAGTTGCAATTCAAGCAGAAATGTGACATTTGGAAAGAATATTTCGGTTTTGTTTAATGTTGCCCCCGAGAAGAGGAATTTCTCATCTCGTTTCTAAGACAAACCAAATAACATGAGAATTAACATTTTACATTCAAGACTGGACAAAGCTAACTGGAATTATCGTCTCGATTTGGAGATGAGAATCGACACGAGACGAAAGTATCGTAAACATTTCTCGTCTTGTCTCGATTCTCGAAATAGTGTATGACCATTCTTTAAGTAACAATTGCTCTGTAGACTGAATCTTATAGGGTATTTTGTTACTTTGCATTTCAGAGCTCATTGAATTATGGTCTGTGTAGGTATTTTTGTAGCAAAGCTTTTATAATTACATTTGTATATTCTACAAGTCAGTTTATTATATACCTTACTGTTGCGATATTCAGTTATTTTTATTAGTTACTTTCTTTAAAACATACAGTAAATACTTTCTACATGAAACTTTAGTTTAAACTTTGGGTAGTTGCAGAGGTGTGTATTGAAGGTACGGAACCCCTTCCCCGAAATCTCTACTTTTAAGTAAATTTTGCCAAATTTTAGGGTAACTTTAAAACTTTTAATACCATTATTATTATTATTATTATTATTATTATTATTATTATTATTATTATTATTATTATTATTATTATTACTATTATTATTATTATTATTATTATTATTACTGAAGTGTTGTGAATTTAATGGTTCACTCTGTTCCACCCAGCTCCTGCCTGGTAGGCATTGTGCTGGACAAACACCATGTGTGTAGTTTCCTCCGGGTTTCGCATCCTCCCACTTTCTTTATTCCAAAATTTCTTTCATTCTTATCATCGACGTCTTCTGTAGCTTCGCCGGCATAACAATTACTTAAAAACAAATTTTCTTAGGGTTCTTCTGAGTTCAGTAGCCCTACTTCCTTTCTACATGAAATTTGCCTGGAAACATTCCGTTTAACATTTAACTAGTTGTATAAACGTATGCAGAGGGTATGTCCTGATGATCCTGACACTTCTCTCCAATCCCGACAATTTTGTAACTTTTGCATAACGCTGGGGGCGATTTTATAGATTTTAATATACAATCTGTCCTCATACGAAATGTATCTTCCATATTATTATTAATTCTGAATATTTGAGACCTCAATATTATGTCCTATTAAAATGCAAATAAGCATACCGAACTTAAGAAAAATGAAAAAAAATTGAACCTTCTATAAGGATGAATTGCCTTATAAGAGATACTTTGGAAGGAAAAGAAGGGGGAAAAGGTGTCAGCTCCTGGACAATACGACAATCGAACCTTCGGATTCCTTAACAGAAACTAAGTAGAATTTGTCTTCATCTCGATACATAGTAACGCCAGGGCCGTGCTGGGATACTAATGAGGGCGGTGGACAAGTCTACTAAAAGGGCGCCCATATATATATATATATATATATATATATATATATATATATATATATATATATATATATATATATAGAGAGAGAGAGAGAGAGAGAGAGAGAGAGAGAGAAAGACTTTGAAAGAAAGTATGGGTGTCATTTTATATCAAAATCACCACCAAATTTGTTTTAGTATTAACGTAGATAGCTAACCTCGAATCGAAATCCTCTTTACTACAGAAAAACTTTTTAGTTCCTGTAACAACATTTCTGTCAAATAAAAAGAAGCTAAATGTATCAACAACTTAATATAGCACGGATATGGACGCAGGAGGCTCATTGCCGCGTTTACAAAAGCTCTCCATTGATTTCTGTCCTTAGAAAACTGAACCCAGTTTCTATTTTATATTTCAATATCTGCCAGAACTAGGGATGGCCAGAACCGGTTCCTGGTGGAACCGGTTTTCGGGTCTGAACGGATCCGGTTCTAGAAGATCCGGTTCCGGAACCGGTTTTTCGGATCCAGGTCTGGAACCGGTTCTTCGGATTCAGGTCTAGAACCGGTTCTTCGGATCCAGGTCTGGAACCGGTTCTTCAGATCCAGGTCTAAAACCGGTTCTTCGGATCCAGGTCTGGAACCGGTTCTTCGGATCCAGGTATGGAACCAGATCCAGAACCGGTTCTGAAAATCAGAGCTCCAAGAACCGGTTCCTCGTGGAACCGGTTCCGCTGGAACCGAAACTTTATGGCCATCCCTACGCTAAACCCGAGCTGCTGGCAGGCTGTGAACAGTATGCTAGATGAAATGGTGGAAGCGACAAGCAGGCGCCCAGGCGGCGGCAGCTTGTCTCATTTGGCTAAATAAACTGGGTAACTGGCAAACTCATTGGCTAAACAGACAAACTGGCTAACTCATTTGGCTAAACATCCACTGGTGGACCAAAATTTTTTTCTGGGGGCTCAAGCGGGTCTGGGCGGGGAAGGCACAAGCGCATTGTCCTCTTTGCATTTCTTTTGAAGGTGAACTTTGTGCCTCCTTTACGGGTCTTTGGGGGCTTTCGGATCCAGGTCTGGAACCGGTTACTAAGATCCGGTTCTGGAACCGGGTTTTCAGATCCAGATTTGGAACCGGTTCCTAAGATCCGGTTCTGGGACCTGGTTTTCGGATCCAGACCCGGAACCGGTTCCAGAACCGGTTCTGAAAACCGGATCTCCTAGAACCGGTTTCTCGCGGAACCGGAACTTTGTGGCCATCCCTAGCCAGAACCACTTTAATATTGCCCTCCCATCTGCGCCCCGGTCTTCCTAAAGGTAATTTTCCTATTTGGGTTTCCAGTTACAACTTCGAAAGCGTTTCTAATTTCTTCCATTCTGGCTACATAAAATGACCATTTGAGCCTCCTAGAGTTGATAACCATAACAATGTTTGGTAAACGATATAAAATTATGCAGTTCCTCCTTATGAAGTTTCCGCCTTTCTCCATTCCCCTTCATTTTGGAGTTCGAATATTGGTTTAAGAATCTTGTTTTCAAATACTTTTAGTGTGCGATTTTCCCTCAGTTAGTTACCATGTTACGCAAACATACAGCTCAACAGGCATGATTATCGTTTTATATTTTGAGCTAAAAATTCCTCAACAGAATTAGTGACAACAAAAGACTTTTAACTGAATAATAGCACGAAATTCCTGCTTTCAGTTGACATCAATTTTTTTAGTGATTATGGTTTTGGTTTGTTAATAATGATCCTAGATATTTGAAAGTATCCACTTTGTCGAAAGAAAATATTATTTGGTATTTTAACGCATCAATAAAATGCAGTATTACGATCCCGACAAACTTCCATTTATTTAGTTTTCTCTGCATTTACTTTTAAGCCTATATCCCTGCAAGCATTAATTAAGATTTCTGCATTCCTTTCTATTATTCTATCATTACTTATTAAATTTACATCATTAGCGTACGCCATAACCTGGTAAATACAATTCAGCTCTAGGACCTGATTGCTGTCTTTGATTTCCTTATCGTGTTCTCCAGAACAAAGTTAAATAATAATGGCGACAACGCATCTCCTTGTAATGTAACGCAACGTTAGGCCATTCTCAACGTGAAAGCTCGTGAACGAGAATATTTCTATTCGAACTTTACTTTGGGATTCATTTAACCCTTTCCGGATTCTGGCATTTTGGGCTACTTTTTAGACTTTCAGTCAAGCAGCTACTGCATCGTCACTATTTATCCTAGGATCATGGTTCATACCTCATTCTCTTCAGAATAGAGCAGGTTTTCAAATGGTATCACTTCCATGCCCATACAATATACCAGGAGATGGAAAATTGATGTCAAAGGGAAAATTTTGATGGGAAATTTTTTTGATCCAACTTTGGGCCCCCCTTCCCCCCTGTGTGAACGTAGAGACCTCCAAAAAATCTGATGAATAGTACTTGGTAAACTAAATGTGTGTACCAAATTTCAAGTTTCTATCTTGAATAGTAAGGGCGGGAGAAATTTTATCAGGAATTCCCACCATGCCCAAAACGACCGCAAAACACCATGATCTCAGGAAAAAAATTTCCTGAGACATCCCTAATTACCCTAGGGTCATGTTTCGCCCATCATTCTCTTCAGAACAGAACTGCCTTTCAGACGTATGACTCACGTGTCTCTATCATGTATGTAAAGGGGGAATATCCCGAAGAAAGGGATTTTTGGGTCTAAAAATCCCTTTTTTTAACTTTTGCCCCTCTGGACCCCCCTGTTTTTACGCAGAAATCGGAAAAAAACTTCTGGTAAATACTACTCGGTGGACTGAATGTTTGTGCAAAATTTCAATCTTCTACGTGAAAAAATAGGCCCGCCAGAAAAAATTTCCCTACCATGCCCCACTTTTACCCTATACAAAAGTATATTTGGATAAAAATTCACTGAGACGGCCCTAATTACCCTAGAATAATAATTCGACCGTCGTTCTCTTCAGAATGGAACTGCCTTTCAGACGGTATGACTCACGTGGTCCTATCATGTATGTGAGGCGGAACAATGACGAAAAACGGGAGTTTTGGGGTAAAAATATCCCTTTTTTAACACTTTGCCCCTCTGGTTCCCCCCCTGTTTTAACACTGACATCGGAACAAAAAATCTGGTAAATATTACTTGGTGGACTGAATGTTTGTGCAAAATTTCAATCTTCTACGTTCAAAAATAAGCCCACCAAAAAAATATATATACCGACAATGCCCCATTTTTCCCTATAAAGAAGTATATTTTTTAAAAATTCCCTGATACATCTCTAATTACCTTTAGGATAATAATTCGACCGTTGTTCTCTTCAGAATGGAACTGCCTTTCAGACGGTATGACTCACGTGGTCCTATCATGTATGTAAGGCGGGAAAATGACGAAAAACGGGATTTTAGGGGTAAAAAATCCCTTTTTTCCCCTTTGCCCCTCTGATTCCCCCCCCCCCCCTGTTTTAGCACTGACATCGGAACAAAAATCTGGTAAATACTACTCGGTGGGCTGAATGTTTGTGCAAAATTTCAATCTTCTCCGTAGAAAAATAAGCCCCCAAAAAATACTGAACATAGGCTTAGAAAATGAGAAAAGAAATTTTTGACTTATGACGTCATCACCTCCTATGTCTGGACGCAGGACGGTCTGAAACCATACGTAATGTCTTCTACAAGGCCTCTGGATTTGGAAAAAAAAAAAAAACAACAACAACAAAAAAAAGACGGACGAAAAAGCTCAAATAGAAGAGAAATAACGCAATGTACCATGAAAAACGCGTATGGTACAAAATATCACCATAGGATCCCCAAAGGGTTAAACATATCTTAATTAGTCTAATTTTTTCGGCATTCGAAATTCCGTAAGCATTTTATGCAATGTTTCCCTCCTACCCGAGCCTAAAGTCAATAACTGATGTGCTAGGATATTGTATTCTCTCATTTCTTTTCAAGTATTAGTTGAATGGTAAATGTCTGGTCGATAGTTGATCGATTTTACCTAAATCCATTCTGATAATCTCCAATAATTTCATCTGCGTATGGAGTCAATCTTGGTAATACATGTTTAAGAGGATTTATTGGATGTTGACAGAAGAGAAATGCCTCGGTAACTATTAAATCTGTCTTGTTGCTTTTCTTCTGAACTGGAACAATGATTGATTCTCTTCAATCTTGTGGTAATTCCTCCTTGTTCCAGATAATGAGAATGAGTTTGTGTATCTTGCTCTACAATTTTTCCCGTCCAGCTAAAATTAAGTCAACCAGAATTTCGTCTACACCCGGAGATGTGTTTACTTTTTCTAATAGCGATTTCTATTTCTGTCTGGTTAGGTTCTGGAATATACGGTTATGCTGCATGCATTTCACTTTCTCCATGCGAATTAGTTTTTGGTTATGTGTTAAGCAAATCGTCAAAGAATCTTTCCATCTATTTAAGATGCTATCTGTATCAGTGAGAACTCTTCCTTTAGGTTTCTTTAATATATAAGCACGAAGTTGATAGCCTTTCTTAAGTTCGTTGATGCATTTATACATGTCCCGAATGTTTTTGTTTCCACTATTATCTTCAAGTTAATTAATTTTAACTTTCAAATGTCGCGTTTCTTTGTTCTAAAAGTTCTATAAGTTTTAGAAGTCACTGCCAGATGACAATGAAATTTTATGTAGTTATTTTGTTCGGAGTTTGTAGCCAACGCAATTTCTTGTTTTCTTTTCTTTGCCACTTTAGCACATTCCTGGTTGAACCATGGTTTGTTCCTATGTATTTCTGCGTGCTCCAATATTTCTTTTGCTGAAATTTTAATGTTATCTCTAATTTCAACCAAGCATCGTGAACATTAGTGTACTCCGAACCTTCTAAAACCGAGAATCTATTCGACACTTCAATCTGGCTCCCCTCTCATCTGACTCTCCTCTACTAAAAAAAAAAATAAAAATAAAAATAAACCGCTTCGTTTTCAGATATTGAATACTTCCTTTATTCAACGATAGTCTCTCTCTTACTATCACAATCAACTCCTCTGAACGAGCGAACATCAGTTGTGCTAGACTGTTATTTTCTGTCTACTAAAACATGATCAGTTTGAATATGACATGACATGAATAAAACATTATGTTTTTCTATCTGATGAAGTCCAAGTATATTTATGAATGTCGCGATGTTGGAATTTTGTAATCTTCACGGTAAGGTTTCTGGATATTGCACAGTTCACGGGTCTAACGCCGTTGTCACAACCTTCTTTATCCAAACATTTATTCCCTATAATCGGTTTGAAAATACCCTCTGGTTCTACCTTCGCATTCAAACCGCCTAACAGAATTTTCATATGGTATTGCAGGAGATGATCAAATACCCGTTCTATTCTTTCGTAAAAACTGTACTTTTTAAATCGCCATCCTTATTTTCTGTTGGGGTATGTGCATTTAAAATAATATTACCCCACCGACCCTTTAGAGAAGTAAAAGAATAAATTCAACCTATGTAATTGCTGATATTATGTATTCGTTTCTGAACGGAAAGCCCTGTTTCTAGTTGGTAATTTTTAATTTGTTCCCCGTAAAAGAACGTAAAATTTCCCGACTTGACTCCTCCATTTCCTTCTCATCTAATTTCCTGATATCCCACTAGGTCCAGCCTCTATTTCTAAACTCTTTTTACAAATTTTAACGCGCCTGCCCTATAGAGACTCCTTACATTTCATGTTCCAAATCTTATGTCGATTTTATTTTGCGGAATTCGTGCCAAGTTATCAGTTCTGATCCGAAGATTCTGCGAACTTATCTGAACAATCCTTTCTTTACAGGATGAGGTTGTTAACCTCACACCAAATTCTTAAGCTGGATTATCACTTCTTGTCTGTCCGCGACTGCTTACTCAGTATATTCGCAGCTAACCTCTATATCTCAGAGGCCTTCTCCTCAATCCACAACCTGAGGACGCGCCGTGCCGTGGTGACAGGAAGACCACATTTCACGGAAATTAATACAGCTATATTTCAGAAATACAATAAGTACTGATTATCCTAACACTGCTTTAAAACACACAGGAACAATCAATATGCTCACATATATGGATAAATATTAAGACTGTGAAAGCTTCGATGCTGTAAAAATCGTAAATTAGAGACTAGTGTCAGTATAGTATTACTAAATGCATCGTACGTTTGACTATCCGAACTATTCTTGATGTATCACATTGTTTCGTTTTATAGCTATATAACTTTATAATATTTTTGTAAGTGATCATACTCTTTACCTGTTCTCTGCCAATAATAATGATATATATAAAAAAAATAATGTGATATTTCACACGGCATCTTATGTGAAGGGCGCCTTGTATTCTTCACAGATTCTGTATTACCAGTCAGTATTTGAATTTATTAAGCAAAGCTGGTATACAGGATAACTAAAACTACTTATCTATAATGTGATGTTTCGTAGGGCGCCTTATGTAAAGGGAGCACTGTACCTTTCACGGGTTCTTCGTCAACAGTAACTGTGTGTATTTATTGTACAGAACTGTGCTATACAGAAGAGTAAATAAAATCGTTCATCTTTGATGTGGTCTCGGAAGGACGCCTAATGTAAAGGGCGCACTGCACCTTTTACGGGTTCTTTACCAATAAATCTGTAAGAATTTATTACTAAAAACTTTTCGGAGGGCGCACCGGGACACGTCCCGGTGTCCCGGTGGGCCAGCACGGGCCTGAGTAACGCCCTTTCTTTGAGTAAAATACTTTGGATTATGTATGCGTTATATTAATATTTTTAACAAAATATGCATATAAATATAAAAAAGAATAGTTCCTATTTACAAATTTTGGTTGAACAGATATATGGAACGTGTTGGAAATGGAAACGAAAATATTATTATTATTTTTAGTAAGAATGGAAGAACTTAGAAACAATTCCACAATGGAACAATAACGTTTCAGACAGATTTATGACTCATACTTTATGTATTCATGAATTTTTTGGTAAACACGCTAAGTTTTCAGAGAGTACGAACCGAGATTGTACACTGTGACGCCATATTGTTAGTATTTACCCTGTGAAGGAAGTCGTTTCAACTCTAACTTGTAAGAACGAGAGAAATTGACTATTTTGCATGTTAATATACGTCAGAAATATCAACATTGTAAATGATAATTTTTTTCTTAATTTCCTCACAGGGAATCGATCCGCGGACCCCTAAGTTACGAAACGAATTCTCAAGCCACTACCCTAAGACTGCTGTGTTAAGTAAGATTCAAGAAACACTCGTCTATGTAGCAATTGAACACGTTTAGGATTTCAATATTTTATTGACGATGAAACACTGATTTCGGTCATGATAAAATACTATAGTCCAGAGAATTCAAATTTAAATTTAAAAGACTTACGAACACGCAAGAACATGAAGGAGAAAGTGGTCTTAAGAGTAATTCGAATCCTTAACCTAGAGCCTCAGACCACTCTTTTTTCTCATTCACCGAAAGTATCTCCGTAACTTATCTCTATTATATTCGGATATTCTCGTTTTACAGTTATTTCCAGTAACCTTGAACGACAGGGACACGAACACAGATACATCGAGGACATTTAATATTACAAAGGCTCTCCCACCGGGAATCGAAACTGAGACCCGCCTACTAAACTAGGTGATGGGTGGGGTACCTGGTTCGTTCCCAAGGCAAGTAAGCTTGAGACGGACAACATCGTGCTCGTGGGTTTTCTCGGGACACTTCCACTTTCTCATTCCACCAATTCCTACATCATAATTCACTTGGCTTAATCATAGTATTCCTCAACCTAACAGGCATAATAGTGGAACATAAAACGTAAAATTTACATTTTCAAGCTGTTAACCCAAACCAATCCGAACCGAAAAACAGTTGTATTTTCTATTGCTCATTGACATGTTTTCACAGAAAATATACAGAAGAAAAAACATGGAGAATCGTAATTAGATTCAAAAGTGAAACAGCAGACTCATAATACCTTAATCTAAAAAGAAGGCATTACATATCGTTTGGAACTTTTCCAAAATATATACGGATATTCTGAAAAGTGGCAATATAGTGTCTGTTTTCAAACAAAACTGAACCGAATTACGGTTCGTTTTCTGAAATAAACGGACATATTCTGTTTCAAGCTTAAACCAAACCCAAAACAGTTAACAGAGTCGTGGATCAATGAAAATTTGACCCACGACCCACTGACTCACCACACGCCGTGATCCATGACCGACTGACCCACCACCCACCGTGACCCACTCTCACCCACGACCCACCATGTGAGTTTTCTTGTGAGTTTTCAAGCTGCACTTTCTGCGTTTTGTATAGTTTTTGAAATACAGGCCTCTGGAATTGACCTCCCTACGATTGAGATGCGTTGTTTCTCAGAAACTAGCGGCATTCGACCGAAGTTGAACAGAACTTTTTTTTCTATTTTTGATGTCCCCTACACGGTAATTGAGAGTTTTAACACTTATTTCGAAACATCATATATATATATATATATATATATATATATATATATATATATATATATATATATATATATATATATATATATATATATATATAATATTAGATAACGGCAGTATACAGAACAGAATCAGAAAACTACACTCTATATCCTTGCTGTTTTCGAGTTTTTTGAGTTTTTTTTGTTTGTTTGCTTGTACTCTCGAAAGTTCACGGAAGTAACTCTGGTAACTTTTTACAATACCAATTGATTCGATAAATTAAAACACTTTAAATTTTCTGCGTATTACTTTTGATAAATTAAAATAGTCCAAAGTTTCCATAGTAACAATGGAATTTCGTAGTGAGGTGACGTAATTTAATGGACAAAGTTCAGTTTAGATGTAAAAAACTAATTGGTACATTTACTTTTGTGAAATATACTATTTTGACCTTCATATATAGCTCTAACAACTGGCGTGTTTTCAAGAACTCAGGGTATATATATATATATATATATATATATATATATATATATATATATAAGGATAAAGTTAAATAGACTTGGAACATTGAATAAATATTGAGATTTTAACTTAAAAGTCACATTTAAGTAAAAGATAGTCCAAAATCTATAGGGGCCTACTACTTACCGAAAATTTTATCTCACTAAAACTATTAATTAACCATGGATTGTCCTGATAAGCACAAACGGGATCAAAATAACAAAACACCACTTATGATGCAAACCATACGAACATTCCACTATTATGTTGACATAATAAAATCCACTAAACAATTCGCAGGGAGTGGATGTCCGGCACCAATGTGTGTGGTACTAGTGAGCACGCACTTCGCTCTCTTCAGGTACCCTTTTACTTGTTCCCATACCTCTAAATATATTAATATATACACCGTTTTAAACCTAGAGAAGCGCTCTACAACTTTTATTTGAAGCTTTTCTACAAATTATCGAATACATAAAATATAAAAAACGGGAAAAAGTACACATAAAAATGTGAAATTTTACATATTTCTACGAATATCTCTTAAAGTATTAGACCTAGCGAAAATTGCTAAGAATAACTTTTTATAGATCGTGGTTCAAGGAAGAAAAGTGTAAAAAGAGTTTGAAGATCGGATTAATAATAACGAAGATATGAGAGATAATCAAAAACTTTGCAAATTGGATGTTAAAGGGGAAGTGAAGGAGAAAGCACAAGGGGGAGGGGTGGGGACTTTTGGGAAAATATATCTCTAGTTGGGCCCTAACAACTGGCAAAAACTCAGCTTGTCTCGAATTTTCCCTGACAATCGTGGATTTTTTCCCTTTCATTTCCTGGGCTAATAGCAGCAGTGAGAAAATAACGTGAAGGTATAACAGGCAATTGTGAAAAGCAACTCGATGGGGGAAAATCCGGTTTCTGTGTTGCAGCAGAAATTTCTGGGTTCCCCTCTATTGCAATCGAGTCGAACTAATCCCAGTCTGGCTTCAAACTTATTTACGGGTGTTGTCTTGAAAACATGTGGAGTAGTTGCAGTGTTAGAAATTTGCTGGTTGACTATCCAGCCAATTGGTGTTGTACGGGTGTTGTTAAGTTACCGGTATGTGTAATTTTAGAATTCTTGTTGTACTATTATTAATCGTTTTGTTACATTGCTTATACAGTTGAAAAATTCGGTGAAAATGAAATATCCAATTTAACGTATTAAGGTTATGCTGTTTAGGCTAAAGCAGATGGATTATATACAAGTGAATGATTATGAAAATATTGGCAGAATAAGATGTGGAAGAACCCCGAAAAACCTACGGAGACAATGTGTTTACCACAATTTCACATGATCTGGGATCAAAGTAGAGTCTCTTCGCACCAAAGGTGAGTACTCAACACAGTCACCATGCTCTCTTGAACAGCTGAGGGAAGTTTTGTAGGTGTATATGTATACGACCTTGTTTATGATTCATGGAAACACCTGAATGCTTTCAATAACGTGTCATTAGTGGAAATGGTAGAGGCACTGTCGTTTAATTTTTATTGCTGCTGCTAAGTGACTTCAAGCTGATTCGGACACTATCATAACTTATTTGAACAAATGATACCCAGATTTTGACAAAATTACCTTCTAGTTCACGTTAGCACTATCAAATATAATTTTAACGGATTATTTCTTTATCAAATTAAATAGTAAATGTTTTTATGTCATATCACAAAATAATAAAGAGTTAATATGAAGTACAGGACCTCAGCAGGGATCGAATGAAAAGCACGTGTACCTGAAAAGTTCGGATTAAGACACTCTGGCGCTCTAGACTATTCTTCTCGAACCGCCTGCCCCCAAAATAAGAGGTTGGTGTCACAGCTTTTCATTGTTTTAATACATGAAGAAAGTTTTATATTTTAATCGAGATTTTAGGCTTCAGTCCTTATTATTCTGTAACTTATAAATAAGGCGAGAGAGAAGGAGCAAAATATGTCAACCTTAGGTTGTATGCAGCTCCAGGCTCCAGCTTACTGAACCTAGGTGTTAATAAGACCATAGTATCAAAGGCAACAAATGTAACTGTTTTATCTGTTAAAATCCAAGTTAATTTTTAAATGGTTTTACTATGAATATTATATATCTACAAATACAATACATATATACGAATTACAGGGTCGTACTGGAGCTACAGGAAAAGAAGGTGTCAAAGGAGAAAAAGGTGACCCTGGACCTACTGGGTTGAAAGGTGAACCGGGATCCTTCGATTTCTTACTGTTATTGATGGCAGATGTACGACATGACATACAGAGATTACAGGAAAAAGTATTTAAGCATGACAGGTAAGTTGACGCTTAACACGTCAGAGGTAGAAGGATCTTTCTTTTATATCTTAATCACAGAAGCCTTAATAAGGATTTCCACTTCCTTAACCCTGTATGACCTGAATTATGATCTTTAGTGGGAAAAAAATAAAGAGTTTGTTTAGCTATAGTGGGATGCAGTAATACAAAAATTGTTTAATCTTTAAGAATAATGTATTTTTCTTAGAGATATGGATTTGTTGCCTTGACCCAACAATAGGCATTTACAGCATACATATGCATTTACAGCAGCATAATTATGTTGTACCTGGTTGAAACTAAGTAATAATTTGAATGTCAGATATGCTCATTGGACAAAATTTACTGTATGTTTACATTTTAAAAGCATTTACCAAGAATCTATACTTGAATAAAAAAAGCAATGTTTCACAAAAGACACGCATAGTCTAACAGTGTGTAATGTGAGAAAACAATACCCAGATAGCACGTAAGCTTAAATCAAGGGTCACTTTCCCTTGATTTTGGCTTAGCAATGTACAGTTGATGCGACAAGCGACAATCAACGTTTATTTTAGCTTGTTTTTAACTTGAAAAGAAGCTTGAATTTATCAACTTTCTACTAAGCCTATTTCAAGCTTGGTTCAAAGCGCTTGACGTTTGTCGATTGTTTAGAAATTGGAGCTATCTGTAGGATTGGTGAGTAGTCTCAGAGATTTGACGCTTGATTTCTCGCGAAAGGCACGGTGTGGTACGTTTCAGGATCAGGCTAATACAGATTTTATGTGGGCCTCTTTGACTATTACTTCATGTTTGACCGGCCAATTCAAATCGTAAGATTTGGGCCATAGTGTATATTACAATTTGATTCTTGTGCCATAGTGTCTATTAAATTTATTAGTTCAAGCTTTCCATTTCAAGCGTAGCACATGCTTGACATGTCTCGTTTATTGCAAGCTTCCCAGTAAAGCTTGACACAAATTTATTTCTGCACGTGAGAAAATGATCCAACTGGTTGGCGTCATGTATAATTTTTGATGTGAAGGTTAGTATAATGTTCAATGTGTAAGTTACATAAATGGTGGTGTGTATTCTGTTGCCATCTGAGGGTGTTTGGATATTGGCACCACTTTATTGGGATTCTTTTAAAAATATTGCAGAAGCCATAGCTTAGTACTATGTTTACTATTAATAATGCCAATAAAGTGGTGGCAATATCCAAACACCCTCAGCTGGCAAAAGAATACACTCCATCATTCATGTAACTTAAACATTATACTAACTTTCACATCAAACATTATACATGACGCCAACCAGATGAATCATTTTCTCACGTGCAGAAATAAATTTGTATCAAGCTTTACTGAGAAGCTTGAAATAAACGAGACATATCAAGCATGTGCTACGCTTGAAATGGAAAGCTTGAAATAAGCTCGAGGTGACAAGCCTGTAGCAAGCATTATGTACCAAGTTTGAAATAGACTTGAGATCACAAGCCTGTAGCATGCTTTATGTAACAAGTTTGAAATAAACTTGAGCTGACAAGCTTGAAACAATCTTACAGTACAAACCTACAATATGCTTGTCGCCTGTCAACTTCGTCGCTTGAATCAGCCTTGATATACGCTTACAGACTTGTCATAACAAGCTTGGAACAAGCTTATATCCTTGTCACGACAACCTTATATCAAGCTTGTGACAAGCTGTTTCTGCTATCTGGGTACCTATCCGGTGTGAGGCACAGGCTCACGTTACATTTCAGACACTGAACTTTTGTGATGACACATTTTGGGTTCTTACATCGTCCTTTCTTTCCCACAAATGATGCCCAATGTCCAATGTGTCCATTCTTACATCGGCAACAGGAATGGGCGTAGTAAGCCCTTTCACTCTCTTCTCTTGATAGAGAGCCTCAGTTGTAGATGAATTTGATTTCCCTCTTTTCCCTGTGAGGTAATTCCCTTCCTTGCCTAAACTTTGGGCAACTTTTGATTTGAATTCAGGAAGTGGCATTTGCTTCTTTCTTGGTATGCCCGTAATATTGGTATTGCTTATGTATAAGAGCCATGCATTGACAAATACCAAATCTAACAAGTGAAAGAATGTGCGTAGGTATCACTTCTCTGACCGAATATCAATGCGGTACAAGCCAATTAGCCAGTGAATCAAGTCTACACCTAAAATAGGGGTATTGTATGTAGTAACCATTGAAGGACAAGGAACATCAATTTTTTGTCTCTGAGATTTGTTATGTCTTTATAGTACCGATGGGTTACGCAGAACAGAATAAAGACAACAATGTGACAAAGCGATTGTCGTACCATTTGAGAGCATGTAAAGTCACTGCATCCACCACTGCTTACTGTTCATCATATGAACTTCGAAAATTTCGTGTAAGCGCTGTCACTTGTTAGAGAACAGTCTCTCAGTCTATTCTCTCTGACTTCCCAAGAGAAAATATCGCCAGTTTAGCAAGCCCGACTTCTAGAGCTATTGAACTAAACCAATTTTAAAAGTACACAAGGTAGTTTTTGTAACGAGGCACAAATTCACACATTTTCAGAACAACATTACCACTGGCACCTACATCAGGCATACCAGATGGAGTATCAATTTTGACTGTGTATATGCAAAAATCATACAATTCCATTGGCGTTGCATAGCAAAAATTCTCTGTAACCAAATCGTTTCAGTTTTTTAAAGAACATACTCTTTCAAATTGTGTCTGTCTATGAATAGTATTATCTGTGCGTCAACACAGAGTTGTTGAAACTTCTGAATTTCTTTTTCCATAAAATAGTAAGGGATCCATATTTAACCTTTGAACAATAATTTACTATAACTATGAGTTTGATATAATAGGACAACAAAATAAATACATAACGTTTTCATAACTGAGAGTGTATTAGTCCACCAGTGAAAGTTGGGTAAGTCTTTCAATGCATTATATACACGAAAAGAAAACGTAGCTTCAAAATTGTAATCTTTCCTTGCAAGCAACATGAAAACAATTTTGCATCTTTGAGTCTTCTACTAAAATGTCACACGATCGTCCTGAGAATCGTGTTTTGTGAAGAATTTCTGCACCTATAGTAGGAGATCAGGCAGGTCTACCCATCTGACCCGCAATTACCTAATGTTGCTTTGAGGCAACATAATAAATATTACAATTTCCCTACAAGCTATTCATTGTAGTTTTAAAACAAGAATACCTATATGTTCCTGAGGTATTTATCTGTCCAAAATATATTTACGCAATGATTTCTTCTTCAAAAAATCCCGTTTAATTACATTCGAATACACACAATCTACAGAAGCGCGTGAATACACAGAACACAATCTTGCATCCCGTGTCAAGCCACTATACTTCGAATAAAGTCCATTACAGGCGCTCCAAATCATGAAGGCTGTTTGTTAACTTCCAGTAACAACAGGCCGTTACGATTTGAATGGAGCTCCGCTGAATGAGGGGGATGACGTTGTACGTTGCTTCAGGTTAACAATAGGATATACAGGGTTAACAAATATATGTGACCGGGGCTTGTTGTGACAAAAATCAGTTTTTTATTTTTTCTCAGATCTCATTTTTATTAAATGTCAGAAAATTTTGTCTTAAGATAAAGTTTGGACATTAGACTACTTCCATAATTTTTTCTGCATCTGTATTTTTCATTACAAGAACAATACAATAGAAAAAACCAACACAAATGTTTTGTCATAACATAACACAAGTTGTGACAGAAAGAAATGTGCCACATTTCGCTAATGTAATTTTAATATAAATTGTGCTAAACATAACGTAAAGGTAATATTTCCTAACAAAAATATTTTGCATACATAAAGAAACTACTTTCAATTTTTCATTTGAATACTCTTTCTAAATTATCGTTATTGTACACAGTTAAATGCGCCAACAATACTTCCTTCCTAATACTCAGTTTTATAACAGAATCTCAATTTCTTTCAGAAATAACTTATGATGCAAACCTTGACTACATAGACCGCTATCATCGTCCGAGTTACAGTTGTGGCATACATAAATAGGATTACCTTCTGTGCACGCTTCATGTGACCACTGGTTACAGTCAACACATTGAACCCACGATTCTCCGGGTTTGGAATTAGAAAATGGTTCCAGACACACAAGACAAAAACAGTTATCTTCACTATCATAGTCACTATCACTTTTACGTTTTGAAATGTTCACCCCCTTTTCTCATAGAGTTGTTCAGAATATTACGGCTTATAGCCTTCTTCAGAGACTTTTCATGTCTTACTCCTGCATCTGCTTCTAATGCTTCTTTAACTGGAGTATCAGTGAGGACAGCGGACACTCGTTTCTTCCTTCCTCGTTTAGATTCTCTGGGTCTAGCTTTTGGTAACGGACGAAGGGCGCTAGGATTAATATGATGAGGATTACTGTCATTTCTGAACGTTTCATCTTAAGGCATCTTTTTTTTCGCATAGACGAAAATTGTGGTTTTTCTTTACTTGTAGAAGGTCTATTGTAAACAGTCGATAAGGTTTCAGATTTTTTACGGTTTGTTGCTGGATAAGGCTGGTTTGTTTCCCTCACAGGTAAATCTGGGAGTTCTGAATTCACCTCTTGTGTAATGTTAGTTGGTCCTTGTTCTTCATTATGACCTGAAAGGTTCGTTGAGGATGCTGTTGAAGTTGAGTGATGTGTTAGCGAAGTACGTCCTAGTGTTAACTTTATAATGTGGTCATCATCTTCAATGTGACGATCAGTTACCTGTGGTGCCAAAAATTAATCATCTGTAAAAATGTCTCTATTAAAGGGATATATACCAGTTATTCTGAATGCAGTAGGGATATTAGATGGATTTACACTAAGAGGAAATGCCGTTTTTACAATAGTCGGAATGTCATAGATACTAAATGGACAACCAGGATTGTTCTCCATCTATGCATCCATTCCATTTGCAACTAACTTTTTAAATGAAGAATATACTCCTCTGTCCAGGGGTTGCAGCTTATGGGACGTGTGAGATGGGAATGACAGGAGAATAACACCATTTTTCTTGGCATAATTGATTACCTGCACTGAGATATGAGATTCATGGTTATCAAACAACAAAAGGACACGATGTTGAAGAGAACTGCCTGTATGTTTGACAAAATGCTCCATGAATTGCACAAACAGGTCTCCTGTCATCCAACCTGATGGATTACTTCCTGCAATACTTCCAGTAGGACCTTTACCATGAAAAAAAATGAAATGAAATCTGTGAGTTTTACGTCCCACGGTTATGCCGATTAGGCTAAAGGAGACGGTGATTATGAGAAATGAATGAAATGGTGGAATGAAGAGTGGGAGGAAACGGGAGAACCCCGAGAAAACCCACGCACACGGTGTTTGTCCACCACAAAGTTCACTTGGCGGGAGCAGGGTTTGAACCCGGGACCCCATGCACCAGAGGTGAACGCTCTACCACTGAGCCACCGCGGCCTCCTTTACCATGAAATCGAAGTCGATCAAATCTCTTCTCCATGCAAATTAAGCTGAGTCCAATGTTACAATTGCCTGCAACAAACTGCTCCTTGTTGTAAAGTGACTGTCTATTAATCTCATATTGTGCTGCACTTGTCTTAACCCATTGCGTCCCCTTAGCAACTTCAGTTGCCACGGCAATTTTTCGCCATAGCGCTGAAACTTATGGATTGGCATTGCTAGTTTTAAACGCGAAGTAACTTCGGGGTCTGTTTCGTAATAGCATTGCCGCGTTTTCTTTGTACGATATATTGACGCGAAGTTAGCGCTGTTTTTTGGGTACAATCTGTTTTGAGGAGAAAGACTCAACTGGATTGATTTGAAAGACTCCATAAGGAAGGATTGAAGGTCTGTAAAGAAAGGATTCATTTGATTTTAATAGTTATGTTTATGCAGTTTATTTTCTCCCAGAAAACTGTAACTTTTCAAAATGTCCCCTTTTTTGAACATGTATGTGCGTGTTGGCAACTTAAGTTTCCGGGATAAAAACCAAGAAAAAAATAAATATTTTTCAAAAATATTCTAATATCTATTTTAGAGTACTATTGGGACCAACTAAGCAAAAAGAAACTTTTCAAAATACTAATGGGGAATTTTGGGCACCAATGGGTTAAAGATCCGTTGTTTACGTGGTATGCTCATGTTGCATCTATGCGCACTTCAATTGGTATCTGGCCTTTCTCTTTCTCTTATATGTTCGTACCATCTGCAACGAGAAAGACTGAAGCAAACATTAAAATGCAAATTACATGCAAAAGAATGTTATTGTTAATGATGATGTGTTCTGTCCAAAGGCCAGTCTTTGATTCAAAATCTCTGGGCAAGATGAACCCATGGCGGTTTGTCTTTCTTTTCCATGGGATGGTGATGACGTCCTAAGGAGAGATGTACAACTAAGGTGGGATCCGAACAATTTGTCTCCACCGGGAATCGAACCCGGGATCCCTCGAGTACACTCATCCACAAGAGGCATATGCAAAAGAAACCAGTCTAAATCTGCAAACATTGATGCATATACAATCAACAGCGTGCTAATGATTTTATGCGTTAGAAATTGGAAATTTCTTCACAATACTAATAACGTGTCCACTTCCTAACAAAATATTAATAATATCCCTTATGTAAAATTAATACAATTAATTAGACAATAAACTTCCATTGTCGGGTTTTCTGCGGGGTCAGTTGTGACATTTGTCACAATTTACCCCTAACAGTTTGTCACAACTAGCCCCAATGGGTATATTTTTTTTTTTTTTTGCTTTTATTGGCAATTCAGTATTTCAGTTTTACTTTACCAACAAACAAAACCGTTTACATTCGTATTATAGTTGCTTTAGCTTTTAGAAAATACCATTAATATTTCCAACTATTTCATATTAAAGAAAACAGAAATCAAACTTACCTTGAAAAATAGATCAAGACCTCTACAAAACCAACTTTCTTCTTTGCTCTGGCTTGGCGCGACTCACACTGATGGGAAACAATAGCCTGTGAATTCGTGACTGTAGGCGTCAATCAGCATCGCCAGGTCGTGAATATTGTTTGCACTTTTAATAGAAACATAACTGTCACAACCTGCCCCTGTCACAACAAGCCCCGGTCTCCTCTATTTATACTAATTTGAAAAACTAACATATAGGATAAAGGAACATTCTTTTTTCCTATATACGCTCTTCATCCTTTCGCTACCTTTGCTTTTTGGTTCGTTGATTTAGAAAAATTCCTATTTCTTCTTTTTCAAATGAACTAGAACCTTAAAGTTTTCATTTTTCTGATTTCTTGTTGAAACTTGTTTAAGTGTCTCCCTTAATGTGTGTAAGTTATATTTTGTTACATATAATTTTAATGTTACCAATAATCAACTGTAGTTTAAATAACATTATATTTACATACAATGGTAATACATTTTGAAATAAGCAAGGGTTATTTAATTAGACATAAAGTAGAAATCAATAAAAGCTCAGTTCATTTCAAAGAAAACAGAAAAAGAGCTATAAGCAATAAATCTAGGGGCAAAATTAAAGAAAGTATAGGGTAACTGTCCCAATAATTGACAGTATAAGAACAATGTTTGACAAATTGCAAGTTTCTTCACCCTTTAAATGAGCCTGGCTTACTGATCTCTCGTAGAGGTACGAAGGCATCCTTCCTTCATCTATATAGACCATCATAAAAATAATAGACTAATAATAATTATTTTTTACAATATGTATACGAAAAGTTGATCATTGTACCAGTAATTGACACCAAGATTTGTGAGATTCACCAGTAATTGACACCTTGTGACCCAGTAATTGACATCTCCTAATATCTTCTTCTAATGAACCATGTCATTTTCTACCAACTTATCAAGCTGATTTATAAGTTTCCACCTGGATAAACATGTTTATTTCTTTCGCTAATATAGCTATTATAGTACTATTTTGCACTGTCCATCGATTTTCTGTTTTCTTTGGAGAACTACTACTTAGAAGCAAATATTAACAGTGGTGTGGGATTAACAACACTGTAAAGGAAGAAAAGGTACCTAGTCCCGCAGTCTTGTTGCGTCGGAAAAAAGACGACAGTGTCAATTACTGGGACAGTTACCCTAGGTATTGAACACCTTTAACTCATATCTCCACTGAGTCTTCTGCTGTGAACTGTAGCCAAGGAATTAAATAGTCATGTAATTTATTGGCTCTTCTCATGTAACAAGAATTCTAAGTATGACTTCCTTTATTCCCCAAATTATTCGAGTGATGTGTATTGTAATTCATCTTTATCTTTTGTTCTTTAATTTCTGAGACTTATTTGTTTGCCTTTCTTTTTTATTTGAGAGAATAGTTGAGGATTACACACATGAGAGTAAGTACATTGACGGAAATTGTCTTTCTTCAGGCAAGTAATTGGAAGGAAGCTCATAATGTAAGAGTCCAAGAAAGTGTTTTTCTATGTTTGGTTTGGTTAGGGAGGAGAAGTTGCAGTTAGAATTACCTTAATACAGCCGTATGCAACAGCCGCCCGCGGGCCATATGCTGCCCGCCTAAACCTGTCTTCCGGCCCGCTGGTCAGTTATTGAAAACAATAATTTTATATATATATATATAACCTGTTAAGAGTGAACTGGAAATTTTCCATCGATCACACAGTGCGAAACGTGGTAACGCCCTGAAGACAAACACTTGCCAAGCGAAGGTACTTGGGGGAAATTTCCCTCGGTATAAGGATTGCTAGATGTACTGACAAAGTTCTAAATACATTATTCTGCTCCGCTTTAGTGAGTAAATACAGCATTTTGGTTACCCTACTTCGAAGGTTTTGTCGAAATTATACAGAGTTATATCTTGACAGAGCACGATTACTATATCAACGTTAGCTCCGGCCCAAGCGGAAGGTTACAGACAAAGAAAATAGCGCCGAAAAGAAAAAAACATTGCATCGAAGCCACAATACATGAATAGCAGTGATGTCATCTTTTTTCCTTATCTGTTATTCGTATGTTCTAGCACGTAAGAACAACAGATGGCACAACTGTTACTGGTGTAACTGTTGTGAGACTATTCACAAGTTTAAAAAACTATTCTGACCAATTACAGAAAACATAGAATGTTATTTGTTACTTAACATAAATGCCAAATATAATACGAAAAGCTTTGAAATAACTACTTACTGGCTGTGAGCAATGCAAATACAGCAAGTAAAGAGTTATATCTGATATGATCGGAAAGCGATATCGTTGGTGTTCATACTTACCTTTGAGCTGAACCCAGCCTCTGTAATAACTGTTAATTTGGTAGCGAGGATCAGGTGTAACATACGCATTTTTGAGCATCTCAGACATACGTTATTTAGATGATTGAAGGAAGTTGACGCTTTCGGAGGGTAGTTTATATTTTTGGAATATCATCATCACTCATCTGCATCGCTCATCATCTCATACTCGGGCTTAGCCCACCAGGCGGTTTTCACGATGGCGGGCTCTGGCACAGACACTGGCAAATCTTAATGCATCTAAACAAAAACAAATGCCTCCTCCATAACGTATACCACTGCTTTCTGTAGTTATTAGGGGTGTCGATCCTTCCTACACCGATGAGGAGATTCAACAAGAGCTAACCTACGAAAGTCACACTCTTCAGAAAGTTCTAAGAATCCGTAACGTTACAGGCCCCACATTCATGGTTTGAGTTAGTTCCTTTTTCTATGGACTCACCTATAACAGTACGAAATTTTCTCGCTTTTCTCACACTTACCTTACAAAATATCCAACCATTTCATCTCTCCCACGTATTAAAGCAAATCACTTATGTAGCGAAAGAGATTTTTCCTGTCAATTTCTATGCAACTTATTCAGGATAAAATGTATATTTCCATACCTCTCGCTTGGAAACCACCGTTTAGTTTTGTCTGTTTCATCATGGATATAATGTTTATATTTCTTAACATTCGTTCACTTCACAAAAATAAACCTTTATTCGAAGCGTTACTACTAGAGGAAAGAGCCACAATCTTTATTCTTAATGAAACATTCCTTACTCCATCCATCTCTTGCCAGCTTGCTGGCTACACACTAATCAGGCAGGATAGCTTCCTTCCGACCAAACGAGCCGATGGGAGAACAGCTGTGGGCTTTCCTCTTCGTATTCCATCACGTAGACATCATTGTAATTTACCTGGTCTTCCTGAGTACCTACTACTTACTCGATACTTCCGTAATATAGCCATAACCATTGCCACCATTTTCGTCAGACCCGGATATCCACTACCTACCTCCTTTGTTCAGTATATTTCCGATAATTTTAAACGATTTATAATCATGACCGACTTCAACATGCATAGGAGATTAGAGCAAGACAGAACCACATTCCGAAACTTCATTGCTACTCACACGCTTGGTATCATTCACCATCTACCTAAATATACAAGATCCATCTCACAAACTACTCCGGGCATCGTCATTACTTCAGCTAATCAAGTCTCCCAAGTACACATTTGATGTTCTTGATCCAATCGGCAGTGACCATGTTCCAATTAAACTTCAGCTCCGTACAACTACTTTCCATTCCTCTACCCATTTCCAGCGCACTAGTCTCCGCTTTGGCAAAGCAAACTGGGATCAGTATCGAGCTCATCTAATGACAGATATAGAGCCATTAGAGACACCCACTACAGAAGACAAACTCTATGCTCGCATCGACACTATCACAACTACAATCCAGGAGGCAAGTTTTCTCTTCATACCAGTTTTACCTCCATACCATTCCGACCTGCATTTCCTCTGAAATACCTCACATTCGTCACTCGATCTCGACAATTTTATCGAGATTATCAAAGGATTTGGCAATCCTGAATTACTTCGTCATTATCAACAACTTCAGCGGATGGTCAAAAACTATATATGTGCTTACAAACTACGCTGTTGTGTTAAAACATGTAATTCACTCTCTGATATCAATCATCACACAAAGAATAGGAAACGTTTTAACGCTCTGTGGAAAATACACGAAAACACCTTACCCACTATTACAAGGGGAATCTTGAATTCAATCAGATACAGACAAAGCCAACGCTTTCGCTGATTTTCTTCAAACAATATTCACACCTAACATGTCTTCACCTACTTATCGCCATCCAGCAGACATAGTCAGTACTACATCTCCTTCTTTACAGCCTCATGTACTCCATATTCTTCCACATAATCAACCTCTGACAGCACCAATTGCAGTTCAGGACATCATCACTGTTGTTCGAAATAAACGTAATAGTGCACCAGAATTCGATAATATCACTTATCGACATATCAAAGAAAGTCCGCTTCCATTGCTTACTCTGCTTGCCAGCATCTTTATCTTCATTTTTCAAACAGGCTATATTTTTTATCCAGTGGAAGACTTCAAAGATGTTAATGTTTCTGAAACCTCACAAACCACCTGAAAGCGTATCGTCCGATACAATTAGCGCCCACCTTCAGTAAAATCTTGGAACGCATACTTGTCCGACGTCTACATACCTACATAGAAAGACGCCACCTGCTTCCCATCCATCAAGCAGGATTTCGACCAGGCTATTCTATCAAAACAAAGGACGCATTGAAAACCAAATACTCAATTCCAGTGAAAAACCGGTATGAGCTACTGGTCATCGAAGTGACAACAAACCAAATCGAAAAGTAAAAAGTGTGCAAGGCAAACAAGAAACGGTACACATACCTACGAGAACAATGCATGAGGAAAAACGTCACCCTAGACAGAAGAATAGCAAACCAAGTGGAAATAAGAAAATATTAATTCTAGGGGACAGTCACGCCAGAAACACAGCGGTTCTGTTAAAAGACGTATTAAGCAACAGTTATGAAGTGTCATGTATCACGAAGCCGGGTGCCACCATGAGTGAAACAATGAGAGACTGTGGTTCACTATGCAAGGATATGAGTATGAAAGACACACTAATAATCATTGGCGGGTGGAACGATGTTGCACGTGGTGAGGGTAACAAAGCTGTGGTAAATCTGTACAAGTGTCTAAATATGTTAAATGACACTAACGTAATTGTAGCAGGTATTCCACATAGACATGACTTAGACGGTAACTCCTGTGTTAACGTACATTTAAAACAAACAAAAGCAAAATATCCAAAATATGCAAAGGTTATTGTAATGTGAAGTCTAGGAGGCTTAGATGGGCGGGTCATGTAGCTAGAATGGAAGAAAGTAGAAACGCTTTCAAAGTCTTGACAGGAAGACCAATCGGAAAACGACCATTAGGAAGACCTAGGCGCAGATGGGAGGACAATATTAAGATGGAGCTCGCAGAGATTGGAATACAAAGTAGAAACTGGATGCAGTTAGCTAAGGATAGAAGTCAGTGGAGAGCTTTTGTGAACGCGGCATTGAACCTCCGGGTTCCATAGGCCATAGAGTTAGTTAGTTATTGTAATGTAAGGTACGTTAATTTGGGCTTTATGGAAAGGGATAATTTTACTAGACACGGACTACATTTAAACAACACTGGAAAACGTTCAATGTGTAATAAATTTGCTGAACTTGTAGAATCATCATCTGTAGTCTCGACAAGTGTCATCCCTTTGCCATGGCAAGCATCGTTAGACAATAATGAAAGTCTAGCACCTGTAGTAAGAGACAGTAGCAATAACGTATGCAAGTTACTTGATACATACTCCAATATTAACGTAGAGTATGGTAGTGATAGGATTAGCTTAATACAAAGGCTTAATACAATAGTTCAGTCTATAAAGCCGAAGATTGTAATAACATAACTGAAAATGCTCAAAAGATAGAACGACGGAAGAGAATGCGTAAGATGTTATCCAATGATTTTTTATGGTAGGAAATACTGATTCTTTACACCTTCTTTTTCATAATGTGCAAGGTTTAGGGAACAAAATTGATCTTCTGGAGGTATTGTTGGAAAGCGACTTCTCAAATATACAGCTTCTTTGTATATGTGAGCACTGGTTAGATGCAAATATAGTTAATATGGTTAGTTTAAACGGTTTTAATATTATTTCTCACTACTCTCGTACAGTCAAAAGTCGAGGTGGTGTCGCAATTTTTGCTCGCTCTTATATACATGCAACTGAGATTGACGTTCGGAATTTTTGCGTCGAAATGCATTGTGAGGTAGTCGCATCAAAACTTCAAGAGTTAAATATTTGTATTGTGTGTATCTATACGACCCTTTCTGGTAATCTAGGAATTTTCTTTAAAATTTTTGAGAAACTTCTAGCGAACTTACGTAGAAAATTTATTAGTGTAGTTATCTGTGGGGATATAAACATAGATTGGTTAAAGAATTCAACTGATAAATCTAAGTTTCAAGATATGTTAAATTTATATGAACTACAAACTATTATTAACGTACCTACTCGTCAAGGAAAGACAGCTATCGACCAAATTATTATTCCAAAAAGTAATCTCAAATGTTTGTTTGAAGTTATTGAACTTGGATTTTCTGATCATGAAGCCATTTATTGTAGAATACCTACCGAGAAACTGGTGAAGGGAAGTGCGAAACCGATGACGAGAATAACCAGATTATTTTCAACGGAAAATATAAATTATTTTTGTTTTCTACTATCTCGTGAATCTTGGAACCCCTTGTGCGACTTACCTAGTGCTAATGACAAATTCAATTATTTTGTTGATGTTTTCTTACATAATTTTAACATAGCATTTCCATTACAGTTACGGAAAAGTCTTAATAACATGAAAAAGTGGGTCACGCAAGGAATAAAAATTTCAAAGCAAAAGCTTATATATTATCATAAACTTAAGAAAACCTGTGTTAATTTACCAGCTAAAGTTATTTCCCATATAAAAACATACAAAAGAATATATCAGAATGTTATTCGAACAGCCAAAAGAATCCACAATGACGCTATAATACACGGATATAAAAACAAAATGAAAGGTGCGTGAAACGTAATAAACAATTCATCAAAGACTGTTCCAATGCGTGAAATATCACAAGTTAATTATAGAAATAATTCTTTCGCTGATCCTGCTGCCGTTACTGAAGTCTTTAATCAGTATTTTCTTAATACGAATTTACCACCTGGAAAGTCGGATCTCACTGTAGAGCCAAATATTCCATGCAACAAGCATAGTATGTATGTAACTCCAGTAACTGAAGAATAATTGTTGGACTGTATCAAAAGGCTTTCTAGTACCTGTTCTGCAGGTATAGATGAAGTCCCATCCCTAATTATAAAAAAGAGTGTGCATTTAATAGTGAAACAACTATGCTTTCTAGTAAATGTATCATTTGAATCAGGCGTTTTCCCCGACAGACTGAAGACTGCAAAAGTGATAGCTTTGCACAAAAAGGAAATATTTATGATGTTCAAAACTATAGGCCTGTTTCTATTTTGTCTGCTTTCTCGAAGATTTTTGAATCACTAATGTTATCGCGCTTGAGAAATTTTATATCCTGCCATAACCCAATCTCGTCTTCTCAACATGGTTTCCAAGAAAACAAATCAACTGATACAGCGTTGTTTAACTTTATTAAAGAGGTTTCTACAGTACTTGATAAGGGAAAATATGCAGTAGGTTTATTTGTTGATTTCTCCAAGGCATTCGACAGTGTTCAACATTCTCTTCTACTGGCAAAACTCCAGAAATATGGTATTAGGGGTGTAGTAAGTACATGAATGGTTTCGCTCGTACCTGACAAACAAAAAACAAGTAGTAAAAATACAAAAAATAATTAACAATAAGCAAGTTACATTTTCATCCAAAACTGCTACTATCTCTGCTGGTGTTCCTCAAGGCTCAATTCTTGGGCCAATTCTTTTTTTATTTTACATAAATGATCTTGTTCAATATATGTATCCCCAACATATTGTACTATATGTTGATGATGTAAATATCCTTGTAACAGCGGACAATACAATTGAACTAGAAAGTAAATTAAAACAAACTGTGGAGCGTTTGATAAAATGGACATCTCAGAATCAATTGCTGATAAATGCAAAGAAAACAAAAGCACTAAATTTTTATTACTCATGTACACCTCGAACAGTACCTCCCATTGTGATAAATTCAACTGATGTACACTATTCAAAATCCACTAAATTTTTAGGTGTAACAATAAGCAATAGGCTTACATGGGATGCACATATTACTGAGCTAAACAGCAAATTAAGCCGTATCTGTTTTGTCATTTATAAACTGCGTGGTTCAGTGTTAAAAGAAACTTTGCTGTTATTGTACCATGGTAAGTTTCAATCCTTGTTAAATTACGGAATAATTTTCTGGGGAGCCTCCTATTTCAGTGTTACTACTTTTCGTCTACAGAAAAGGCAATAAGATCTATTTTTAATCTATCACCAAGGTCCTCATGCAAAAGGGTCTTTCAGTCAAACAAAATTTTAACTGTGCCTTGTCTGTACATATACAAAAGTATCATATATGTAAAGAGAAATGAAAGTGGTTTTCTTCATGTCGACGATGTACAATCATACAACACACGACAAAATAATAACATATTCACAGCATACCAAAACTATGAGTGCACCAAAAGAAGTGTTCTTCCTATGTCCGCTAAGTTGTTTAATAAGCTCCCAAGTTATTTGAAGGATATCAAAAACATACGAAATTTCAAAAATGAACTATTTAATTTTTTGTGTAATAAAATGTATTATCATATTAATGAATACTTGGGTGATAGTTTGTAAAATAATGTAATGTCAATTATATTGAAATGTCTTATTATTTGACAAGTCCTATGTACTAGTCTCTGACCAATTATGTACGACATGGATGAATAAAGAATGAATGAATGATTAACTGCTTCGCTTATCGACCATGGTCATTCACCATTATAATTCCGTCAAATCATAATGTCTTGTACTGTTTGATCTAGAGAAAGCGTTTGACAATGTTTGGCACTTAGCACTTATCTATAAATTAATACAGTTCCGTTTCCCACTCACATATATCTGCCTGATTTACAACTTCTTAGTGGGTCGTCTTTCCTATGTTTCTATTAACAACTGCTTATCACACCCTATTTTTCTGCTGTCTGGAGTCCCTCAAGGATCGACTTTATCGCCACTTCTGTACATTCTCTACGTTTTTGATATGCCTCCACTACCAGATAAAGTCAATCTTTTTCAATACGCCGATGGCACTACATTCCCTGCTTTGGGGTCGACTATTCAATCAATAAACACATCTCTGCAAACAGCTATTAACGATTTCCTCCGCTAGTATGATCAACGGCAATTAACAACTAATGCCACGAAAACCCAGGCCATTGTATTCATTCCATCTAAGAAAATCACACGAGTCCGTCGAAATCCCAACTGCCTCACACTTTATGTCAACCACGCACCTATACAGGCACGCTTAACAGTGATCTACCTTCGATAGACATCTAACATAGAAACCTCATCTTCAAACAGTCACCACCAAGGCTTACAATTGATTAAATCTCCCAAAAAGGTTAACAGGAACAACATGGGGCTTGAAACGTATTACAGTACTGAATGCCTACAAAGCTTTCCTACGACCGACTCTAAGATACGGTCACACTGTATGGATAGCTGCTGCACGCTCCTTCTACGAAAAGCTCATAATCTTAGAAAGACATGCACTGCGTATTGCATTTCGAATTAAGTTACCTAGCCCAACAGCAGAGTTGTACGACCGCATTGAGTTTCCATCTCTACAGTTTCATCTCGAAAAGCTATGTCTCACCTACATACGCAATCGTTATGAAGCACACTATCGTCTACTTCAGACTACTACGCATCATATGGCACTACATCCATCGCCATTTCGAAATGCCCATTCACCACTATCACTCCTATATATCTGTACTGCTACACACTACCTCCTGATACCCTACATCAATGCCTAGAGTAGCCTCTAGGCTACAAGGTAACTTCATTCGTCTACTAACTTTCCCCTGTGTTGTGATATGATCATGCACCTCGCCTTATCCATCATCCTCATCTCCAAAGCATATAAATTTATACGACAACTAAGTTGCATCTTATTTACTCATTATCTAGGTTGAGACTGAACGTTCATATACATCATGTAATAGCTTTGTCACATTTACCCTGCCTGATGTTAAGGCCCGCAAAGGTCCTTAAGATTTTGATAATTGGCACAAGATTTAATAAAGAACTCTGAGATCTTCTCAAAGTCACCCACATCTACTTTTCCATACTTCAGTTTCCTAAGAGAGGGCGTAACCCTCTAACAGGGTTCTACCCGGAACGGCTAGTCACATACCCCCCAAAAATCGTTGGTGTTCGACCTAAACTTCCATGTCCCACGTGGCTCACGTATGAGTACATCAACTTTTCAAAGCTCAAAGAACATCTTGCACAACTTTGTATTTGGTACATTACATCTCGCATTGAAACAGGCCATCCACTCTTTTAAACATTCTTCAGTTTGATGCTGTCACTGATGTCTCATATCGGTACAAACATTCCCCTTTAAATGTCCTAATTTCCTTATATGTCCAACATGCAAATCTAACAGCGGAAGAACGTGATATTTATGTCATTCATGATTATATTCCTCATGTTTTTGCACCTTAGCATACAGATTCTCACAAACTAACAAGGGCTTCCCCCATGTGATCATTAGTCCCAAGTCGCCCCGGGAGAGAAGATTTAACCTGCATCTGACTAATATCTATCTGTTTGTTATGTGCTGGCACTTCATCCCATCTTTCGTTTGTATTATCTTACATCTTTGCTCACTTCAAGTTCTATCTCACATTATATATATATATATATATATATATATATATATATATATATATATATATATATATACCGGTATTCTTACACATTTGCACCTATTTATTCTTCACTTCATATTTCACTATTCACGTGATAACCTGTATTTATCATTTTCTTGCCTTATTTAACCCCTTCACATAGGACTTTTTCGGAATTTTTTTTGCAATGCTGTAAACATCTATGCCTATTCTGGCGCTTACTTAAACTAACAGATATTCACAATGCACATGAAACCTGTAAGCTTCTCTCTTTTATTGACAGCAAGCGGGATACAGCCGCTCAAACATCGAAACGCGTGACACGCGTCAAAATACGGAAGTGAAAAGTGAAAAGCAACGCGTCCAGCGCGTCAAAATATGGCAAAGGGTTAAGTTATATATACTTTGTTATATATTCATTTGGCACCTTCGTTGCACTCTCTCTTTTTATGTAGTTTATAATAAAGATGTGACTAATGAAAATAAATAAAGAGCAATAACATAATGATATAACTCCCTCCCAAAACCGATACACAAGTATCGCTGTTAATAACCTAACTTCCCTTTCTTAGACTATCACATTTTTTTAAAAAATTATATTTTTGTATTGAAAATTACTTACCAAAGAGAGGACGTAACCCTCTGAGAGGCTGGAGAAGTATATAATTTTCCAGAAACATTATCTGTATAAGCAGTAAATTTTCTTTTCTCCTTTCCTAAATAAAATAAAATAAAATAAAATAAATAGAAAAAAATAAATTGGTGTTGAATAAAAACCCAAGTAACACACTTAAGAGGACTAGCTCAGGAGAGTAATGCTCCCGGAAGTAGGAACGAAAAACACAGTTCGGATTGGTTGGCGTGTTCTATTTCTTGCCACATTGCATTCAAATAGCAGAAATCAAACAATCGTTGTTGTCGGTCTTCGTGGCCGAGTGGGCTAGTGCTATAACGAAAATCTCTTTTAGCGGGAGTTCAAACCCGGCCCGAGGAGGTTTTTTTACATTTTTTATAACACTTTTTAAGTTAAAATAATATGAAAATAATACTCAAAAAGTTATTTACTTATTTTTGTGCAGATAAGTAGTAGTAGTAGTAATAGTAGTAGGAACGGGTTAGAAGTCCCGAAGGGCTCGTTTTGTCCCCTTGTACTCCATGATATAGGGCTCGTTTTGTTCCCCTTGTACTCCATGATATAAATTTTGTGAACTTAAAACAACTGGCTAGGATAGTGCGTAAAATAGCATGCCAGAGTAGCGCACGAAGAAACGTACTTCCGGGAACATTACTCTCCCGAGCGAGTCATCACTTAAGTGGTAGTCATTTTGCGTTATGTAGTGTTTGGTCACCTTTGTAACTAACTGACGGTTTAACATTAACCACATGTTGTGTTAAATCCTGTAAGGGTTAATGTGGCCTTGACTTTTTAAACCCATTATTTCGTCATATTTGAACTCCACTGTGGTCAATTTTACCTCATTGTTGGATTATTTGCACTCCCTGGTTTCTCAAGCGACCCCACAATGTGGTAATTTCTTACCCCACGCTTGTTCACTTTTATTACACGTTTGGTCAATCGAATAACCGAGATAATGGAATTTACACTTTGTTGGCTCATATTGTACATCAAGTTGGGTTAAAAGTATTAACCAGTTATGCAATTTCATACCAATTGGGTCGTTGATTTGGACTCCTACATTTAACTACACGTTGGGTTGAACTTATTTCAACCCAATTTCGCTAAACGCTTTGACCCTATTTGGATCGGAACAATTTTAGCCACCTGGTTGGGTTAAAATATGCACCAATAGGGCCAGTTTCAACCCAATCATTTTTTTTTAGTGTATCCAAGTGTATGACACTTCTATATAAACTTATGTATTTACATTATATCTGAGTGCTTTGCTAAATAAACTACAGCATGTAATCGATCCTTTCTTAATATTTGCAGGCCACCACAATATGACTTAGATGTTGCGATTAAAAAATACATTTTAAACGAAAAGAAGGAACTGGAACGTCAGAGGCGTTTGTTACAAGGGCATTCCCCGCCAGCCGTGACCAATATCAATTTGCCAGCAGTACGAGACAAAGAAGAAATGAAATTCCTAGACGAAGAAGTAGAAGAATATTTAAAAGACATACAAGGAAGTGAAAGCGAAGTATCTGGAGAAGCTGACATCACTGAAACATTCAAATGAAGCATTTTTGTGAATCAGTGAATTCACATAAATGTTAACATGTATATATTTTTCGTAGTTTTCAATCGTGGATAAAACTAAATTTTATAATCTACCAAAGACAGCGAGAAGGAAAATAAATGACTTTACCAACTACACAATCAGTGAAATCATTATGCTGAGTCTAGAGCTCAGCATCATCCAATATGTAGGAGTGTTTCGCAAACTTTTTCTTAAATTCAAATTTTAAAAAATCCAACGCACACAAATATCCGATAAGATGGTCAAGTTACCAGGAACCTCAAAACTACCAGCTGTCGATTACGATGAAGCTTCCAATTGTTACCAACAAAATGTTCTCTAATTTAAATACATCAATTCATTACTAAACAGATGATATTTATTAATTTCTTGAATTTCTATTCCAACATTTAGTACTGTGTTCCAATCAGTACTGTTTTCTTTATCTTGCTTTGAAACTTCAAAGATACTTATTAAATAACAATAAAGACAGTTTTCTTGGACATATTGAGTATTTGTTTAGACTTCGTCACTCCTTAAACCTTTTATCGAATATTTATACGCTTGTAACCAGCAACAAAAGGACTTAGCCGTTTCCGAATACACGATCTAGTCGGATATTGGATATATTCTGGACTTGCCTACCCGAAGCAAATCGATACAAAAATAAATACAAAAGTGTTGTTGTTTTGGTATTGCCAGTTACGAGAGGTATTACTGTACAATTATTTAGAAGAGTGGTCTCAAGTTCGATTCCCGGTGGCGGCACTCGATCGAAAACTTATAGGTCCCAGGCCGCTTTCTTCCTTCCCCAATCCTCTCTTCCTTTCCTTTCCCCGGATAGTGTGCTCGCCGTGGGACGTCATCCCTCAAACGTGACAGGCTAAATGGCCATCGATTCCAAAAACCCAGAAATCTAAATCCTAAATTATTTAGAACTGCTATACGATCACTTAAAACAAAGGAATCGTATTTTGAAGCTAACCTCTTACAATGGGAAAACAACTGTGACTTTTCAAATCACCTGAAAATAAATACAGTCTTCCTCCTCACACCAGCTGTTCATATTATATATATCATCACAGCAATGAGAATTAACTCCCATAAGACGTGATGTCATACACAATAATCACAAATAGCTAATCTAGGGAAGTGGGTGGTTATTACAACTCATATCCTATTTCATTGAATTTTCGCAGTTACCCTTGATTTTTGATGAACAGTGGCAGAAGTTCATGACCTAACAATATATAGAAATATGACCTATAAAATCCCCTAAAAATATTAAAAAGTGACTTAAAAATTGTGGAAAATGATGGTTAAATTTGTAACTTTTTAAAAAATACAATACACATACCAAATGATGGGATGACGTCCGCGATAACACAAAGAATAATGACGTAGGGTTTTCAGTTGAAATATGTGTGATTTTTAAATGAATATTTCCTAATGGAATACAAATGTAAACAATGTAATGAACGAGAGAAACACAGGTACATTATTCAGCGAAAATACAATAATTTCTAGTATTTGGCCTACTGTGAATCACGTTGTTTTTTCATGTCTTGCGTGTCATTGCAGTGCAACAATAATAACGAAAATATAGAACACAAAAGTGATTAACAAAATAATATTTAGTGGCAATTTGACAACACTGTACTCCCAGGAAATGTTAACCATATATTGCGAGACACGGCACACACAACTTCAAAAATAGGGGTCGATGATTGGGAGACACCTTCGCGTTCTATTGAATGGTGAAATTCTGTATATATATATATATATATATATATATATATATATATATATATATATATATATATATATATATATATATATATATATATATATATATATATATATATATATATATGTCAAGCTTCATGACTACTTGCGATCACTTTAATTCCAACATCTCCTTATCTAATCTTGCTTCTAAGTTTGAACTAAACAGACTCCTGGTACTTTCCTCTTGAGAACCTAGGAACAAAGATTAGCATCTGTAAATCAGACTTTTTCTTTTTTGTAAATTGTCATCCTATGAGAAAATGTGTCTATCTCGGTGCAAAGTTTAGAGCATATTATCAAAACTGAAAGAATGACGAAAACACCGAAGCTTAGGAAAAAAAATGACTAAACAATCAGCAAGTGTTAGGAAAAATGAATATAAAATAACCTAAAATTTAAAAAAATGACCTAAATTCTACAAACTGGCAAAATACGCAAAAAATGCACTTTGAAATTACAATTTTTTGTTTCAGAAAGAAAGTATAACATTAAGTTTATATGATAGACACTGTGCGCGCGATATCAGAAAAAAAAATAAGATTTCATCAACTACCGACCCCTAGGATTGAGGCTTTGTCTTGTAGAGTTGAGCAACCATTTTGCTGAGATATTTCTAATTTTCAATTCAATATCATCAATATGATGAACCCGTTCTAAACTACATTTCGACTTAGAAGGTTCCTAATAGTACTCTAATTATCTTACAACCACGTTCGACTACCATTGTGTTGAGAATGAAGCAGGCTTTTAAATGTTACTAAATGGAATTTGCATGTGTCACAACCCATAATATCGGGAGGACGAGAAAATTTCCCCATTTGTTAAAACTTTCGAACGACAAAAAGAGAACATAAAGTTTGGTGATCGCGAAAAGAAAAAGGGAATTCAAGTTTTCAACCGATTTACATATTTCCTGGCCCATAGATACCAAAAATTGATTTTTCGACATCTTTCCATCTGTTCATCCTGATGTACACTCACCTAGAGGACAAATTGTTTAACGTATCTCAACCAAATTTTAAACTTAACGTTTCTATGTGATCCTCCAGAGCGAGTTTTCGAATTTTCTTTGTACCTCTAAAGCAAAAGGTAGTTTACTTAAGGGTAAAAAACAAAATACTGCTATTTTCTCAAAAACAACTTTAACGATTTTGTTTAGAATTCATAAACCAATCTTCTAAAGAAAACAACTACATACTGTGGTACGATTTGCGGCATAGAAAATATTACAAAAAGTTTAATTCCAAAAACTCTTGAGAAATCTACTTATACATTCATATACACACGTCTCGATCGACTAACTACTCCTGGCATTCAATCGAACTTCTCCCCTTTCTCCTCCTTATCTAAAGCAGTCTGTGTGACGTAATATACTCTTTCTATTCAGATGGAAAAACAGAAACCATGTTGATCATAAATGCCTTTATTTGCATTCTTTCTCTACTTCAAAGACTACATCTTACATCGAACTAGGAAGATGCTGCTTGTGAAATCTATTGAAATTGTCAATCACGCTAGTAGGTTTTGTGCATTTCAAAGTCTGTAGCACCTTGCTAGAGCGCCTACATTTGGTTTCAAGAGTCGAAGATTCAATTCCAAGCCATGTGAGTTCATAATGGACGACACCGAGAGAGAGAGATTCAAATATGGAGAGAAAGAGAGTGATTATTTACATATGCAAGTTTAGAATTGGAGAAAAAATGATCGGACAGCATCCATATTATTATGAAATTTGTGATCTTAACTTATTTTAAATGGTTAAATGAAAGAAAAACACAAAAGGCATAGCATAGGCTGGTAATATTCTCACTCCGCTGCTAACACGTCAATAAATCAAGATGACAGGAATCGAATACACGAGAGCATTTTGTGTTCTCGAATTTTATATAAAACAGTCTGTAGTTAATGTTTAACAAAATTTCGGGACGAAGTCCATGGTAGATCCATCAAGAGAAACTGAATGCTGGAGTGGTACAGACAATTGAAAGAAAGTGGATGTATGAGTAAGAGGAAATCAACAGACCCCGAACAGTTGATGAAGAAACAGTTAATCGTGTACGTGCGACTTTCGCCTGAACGCCATAAAATTTAATGATTTGTGCAAGCAAAGAACTGAACTTAAATTAGAAAACTGTATGAGAGATTTTGCGAAAACATTTGAAATTTAAAAACGTTTAACCCATTCCGATTAAAATTCTTGCAGGTGCTTAAACATACGAGGAGACGAGAATATAGGTCTCCATTGCAATACATAGCTGTATTATTTCTATTATAAAGACAAAGTATGGGAACAATATAGATTTGTTTTACATGGACACTGATGGTTTTATATACGAATTTGAAGCGGTTTTGAGCTTGGCTATGAGTTTGGTAAGATGTAGAGTCCAGGGAAATGAGAATATAAAGCATATAATTCATTTTAGTTGTTTTAATTAGGAACAGAAACCGTATTGATGATGTTTGATTTTTTTTAAATTTTCATATTTTATTATACACGTCCCTCATTTGCATTAACTATTAAATAAGTTTATTAAACATATACCAGAAAAAAAAAACTCATTTTGAAGCTGGAAATAGTTTGGAAAGACAGGGCCCCCTTTTCCCCCGTGGCTACACCCCTTTGCAATTTGATACCTAGTTATATCATAAATACTGTCACGAGTTTGAATGTGAATAACACAGAGAGTATTAACACCAAGGCAATTTATTTTGGTCATGTTTTACATTGATATGCTGTACACCTTGACCTTGATGCAGGCACGAAGTCTGTCCGGCCACTGGTCAATGGCATTATGCACCACGTCCATGGGAAAATTGTTCACTGCTCGGGTCCAGGATTGTTTCAGACTGTCGACATATGGATACCGTTTATGGCAGACCTTTGCCTGAAGGACTGCCCAAAGTTTGTAGTCCATCAGGTTAAGATCCGGGCTGCTAGAAGGCCAATCAGTAGTATAAATGAAGTCGGGGACGTTCCGTGTCAGCCACTCCTGGATTGTTTTCGCTTTGTAGCCTGGAGCGGAATCCTGCTGGAAGGTACACCTTTCTCCAGAGAACATGGTAGCAGACGATGGTTTCACTATAGGTATTAGCACTGTGTCCTGGTACACCTTGGCAGATGTTTTAACACCTTGTTCGCAAAAATGCAGCTGGGTTGTGCCTGAGTAGTTCACTCCCCATCAAACCATCACTGATCCAGGATGATGTGCCCTCTGAGCCCTTGGAGCTGCCTCAGTAGCTGCAGTAGATGACGTGGCATACACACGGTCATTTTGGGCGTTGTAGGCCTGCTCAATTTTGAACACCTTTTCGTCAGTGAACAGAATCTTTCTGTGCAGATTGTTGGCGTAACGCCGCAACGGTCTCTTTGATTTAAGGACCCTCTGCGACATTAATGTTTGGGTCAGAAAGTAACCAGTCCGCCTCTTATACGCCCGTAGATGTAGGTCACTCCTGAGCACACGAGACACGAAATTTCTGCTGATGTTCATCTCAGCAGCCATCACACTTTGTGTTCGGACAGGATTTCTTCGAATTCTTGCTGCGACTGCTTTCTGGACCTGCGGGGTTCGTACCGTTCGTGGTCTGCCACTCCTTGCGCGGTCAGCTGCCGTTCCAATCTCGGTGTATCGCTGTATATCGCGATACACGAATCTCTTGCTGATTTGTAGTTTTCAGGAGGTTGAAAATTTCACCTGCTGTCTTCCCGACCTTGTGCAGTGCAATTACTGCTACGCGATTTTCGTAATCGCCCCACTCCATCAGAACCCAGTATAATATCAACGTATATCATGAACAGTCAAACACACACTACATGCATCTTCCTCTTTATACACAGATGGCAGCACTGTGCTACTCCGGGTGCCTACAGCGCCACTCCAAACTTTGTGACAATATTTATGATATATCTATATATGTATAGTTATATCATATATAGGTGTCTATATATATACACGCTTAACATAGTAAGAACAAAGTATGGAAGTTCGTAATATTGTTTTGAAATTTACTTCAAGATAGATTCTTCCTTACTCGAAAGAAGAAACTGCAGTATGTTTTCTGTTTCTTTTTTCTTTCACGTTTCACTGCCTTATTATGTGCGACTTTTATTCCCCCTTTCCTTCTCTAGAAAAGATTCAAAAGCGTCAGGCGTCTGACTGGTGTCATAAATTATCGTAACCCAAAACAAACTCGGGCATATCGAATTGCTTAGGAATCAGATGGATTGCTTTTGTGAGACCTAGACCAAGCCCAAGAATGTTATTTGTTATGAAAACTGATAAGGAAACAAAGGGGCTAGTTGTGTAGGAACGTAACTTCTCTTCCACCATAAACAGAATTCATAAGTGTCTGGGTTGCTTTATTTCGTGGTAGTTCGTTTGTTCTCCAAAATTATAGTTGACAATGTCTTTAAGCAAACCGAGTAGAAGTGCGGAGTTTTCTTTCTTTCTTTTTTTTAAGTAATACGAAATCAAGTTCGAAGAATTATATTTCATGTTTACAATTTTTGGAACCCATAATAGTAAATTTACAAGACTCAGATTCAGACAATGACGAAATATTAACTGACATAGACGATAGTGAAAGTAGTGTTGAAGGCGAGTGTTTAGCATTTCTACTGGAAAAGTTAACAGGTAAGTAATTTAGTTGCTATACGCTTATATACTTCTAGGATGTACAGTCAAAATTTTTGAGTTTGAGGGAATAGTATATTTACATTGTGAATAATCTCATATGTATGTGTCATAATCTCAACTGGAGGAAGAGCAAGAAGGGAAAGGGGAGTCCGCAGTCCGGCAACACCGCTCTGAATATCGCGCACCATTGGCTACTGTCCGCGATGCTTTACATCTGAAACACACAGTAATTACAATTTTACGTTTACATCGCTTTAAGATCTTCCAGTTTCCATTCCAACAAACTAATAATATTGTAACTCTACGATGACATGTTTTGCTTTGTGAAATGGGGCACAATAGCATAGTCAGTAAAGCGTTTACCTGCAACTGAGCGACTCGAGTTCGAATCCTGCTACAGGGGCTTCTTGTAATTCCATCTTCGTTCCATTGTGGCTCATATCGTTGCTTTAAAAAGAATACTTTCGACAGTGTACTTAAGTAAAGGTGCCACAGGAAGATTTTACTGCACAGGAAGTTGTTTGTGTTTGAAGGTGACATAGGAAGTTTCGAAGTCTAGAATAGTTGTGTCTATTTAGCCGATGTATGACGCAACAGTGTAAAGTATATATAAAATATTTTAACGATCAATCGTTCTGCCACCATAACTAATCTTGAACACGGAGTTCAACGCTTTGCCTGAAATTGAAAATTAACATTTAAGAACTTACCAAATTAAACATTTGAAAAAGATGCTAAGATTCGTCCGTCCCTCGTTTGAACTTTAAACCCTTCTTTGAGGATAATAAATTCTGCAGCTGAAGCTTTCTTGGTATTCTCACAAGTATTCACTTTGGATTTTGGTATGTTTAAACACAGTTTCCATAGCGAGAGCTCAGCAGAAAGATATTTGCCCAAACCGGAAAAGTAATGTGCCTATTTTAAGGGAATTTCTGATAGGAAGTCACTGATATCACAATTCCACAAAATGTAACTTAGGTCCGTTTCTACAACAACATTCAATTTGTAATTTTTCAAACTAGGAAACATTTTAATGAAACCAATCCAATGGCATAGACTAAATGATAATTTATATGTGAAACTGATCTCGTTTAATTTGGGAATGGAAGTGTCATGAAGATATTTGTGCTGTTTAGAAAAAGATCGGCTATCAAAAAGTAACAATCAGAATGTTTTAGAGTCTTTCGTTCTGAAAATTTCCATGTCTAGAAGGCTACTCGCAGCAAGCAAAAATCGCAGAAAAGTAGAATATAATGTAAAAAAAGAACAAGACGTGTGTAAAAAATCATGACATCGACAATGACTTAAATATTCATCACCAAAAAGTGGTAACCATTTGAAGAAAACTGACTAGAAGAAAAGAAACTCGATGTTTGGGTGCCGTATGATCTGCCTAAAAAATATTTACTAGATCTAATTTCTATCTATGAATCTTTACTCAAACAACGAACGCGAGCCATTTCTCAAGTGATTATTGACGAGTGATGAAAAGTGGATAACTACAAGGATGTGCGAAAAAAAAAACATCTTTATCGAAGAGAGAAGAACCTCCACAGTCTGTAGCAAAGCCCACACTGACGTCCAGGAAGGTGAAATATCTTTCCGAGAAGTCCATTCATTCAGTTATATCACTTCTTTCACATAATCTGGTTTTCCATATTGTTTTTAGACCCATTCTCATATTTATTTTCCGATGCTACGCAAAAATTCAAGCCTCATACTATTCACAGAGAAATAAAGAGTTTGTTAATTTATAATACTATACAATCTATTGGTTTCCGTCAGATAAGATTCGTACGAAAAAAAATGTGTGAAAGAATGCAGCAAGGGGCCGTCTACGTATTACGTAACGCTATTTTTGACCATTTTTTCCCTCTCCCTCCCTCATCCCCCTTGTCAAAGTTCGTAATGCAAGGCTGAGCGCCTCCCCCTTTGTTACGTAACAGTTTATGATTTTTGTTTTTTCTCCAATTTTGCTTATTTTGGAAATTATTACAATTAAAATCTATTTTTAATGATGGAACTTTTTATCACAAAATGCTTGTATTCTGAATATGTTTGTAGTGTCTTTTCGCCAACAAATCAAAATATTAAAAATTGGTAGTACCGTAATAATATTTTAACCCTATAAGGTTGTTTAATTAATCAGTCTTAATTCTTCGAAATTGCATACTGTCGTTTTCCCAAGATCTCACCCATCCTTTTAGATCACCGATGATGACAAAGAGGAAATACTGCCGGAAGATGCAGGTAAAACAGAATCTAAAGAACTGTCACCTACTTTTTTTTTTTTTTTTTTTTTTCGGCATCCAGGATGCTTCGTGTATTTCAAGTTCGCCACTGTCGACAATGCAAAGAAGTTTTCTTCCTCGTCAACCATAGATTCAAAGTGGCTGCACACGTGGAGGAGCAAGCACATCTCGTTTGTGAACAAGCTTTCGAGCATCTTCTTTGGACTTTGGACTTCAGTTTATCTGTTTTCAAATTCTTCTTGTCTTGAATCAGTCCGAGAATGTGAATAAACTCTATTTCTCCAGAAACGTTAAAATTAATTAAAAAAAAAAATCAGTATGAGATTAACATCACACGCAATTAGGCTTTTAATATCTAATTTTGCTCTACAAATCATGGATCGTTCAGTCGCGGAAATTATTATTTCACGAAAAAGTTTCTTCTGTTTCACAAGGGAAACCTCTTAGAAGAACAGAGTGGGTAATGATTCAAATCAAAAGTTTTAAATAATATTCTCAGAAATAGCAATACGAGTGGGAACGCGAGGGCATTTTCAAGCGCTAGTTACGATCATTAACAATGAACTCCAGAAAATGGTATGCCGTAAACGCAATGCTGCAATAGCAACAAAACGGTGTTTTATTGTATTGTAATACACGCAGGGTTCGTCACCAGTCATGTTGGTGTAGTAGCGTCTTCGAATCCCTTCTACATGATTCAATTTATATAGGCTATATGTTCACAGTTTTCAAAAAGAATAGCAATATTTATTTATTTAGAAAAAGAAAAGAACTGAATACAACTACTGTAATTGTTTAAAAGACTGCATAGAGACCTGAGAATAAAAATAAAAATTACAACAAAAAAACATACGTAACGTAACGAGGACGGAAACCCCTCCTCCCCCTTGTCACACTTCGTAACGCAAGACCGAACTCACTCCCCCCCTCCCTTTGACGCGTTATGTAATGTGTGGACGACCCCAAGGTAGTACTTTTCTGTTTCTTGTTTAAGGATACTACGAACATATCTTTGTTAAGGAGGGAAATAGCCATTTAGCTATAAATGTGGTAGCAAGTTAGGTTCTTTCATAAAAATGAGATCAATAAGGGCCAAGAAAAACCTAGACTCCCGTATACCCCAAATGTATAGAAACTCTCCTTTAAAGCTTGCAAGGGCTGCGGTGGCTCAGTGGTAGAGCGTTCACCTCTGGTGCTTGGGGTCCCGGGTTCGATCCCAGACCCCTCCAAATGAACTTTGTGGTGGACAAACACCGTGTGTGGGGGGTTTCCTCGGGGTTGTCCCGTTTTCTCCCATTTTCTTTATTCCACCATTTCATTCATTTCTCATCACCGCTGTCTCCTTTAGCCTAACCGGCATAACAGTGGGACGTAAAACTTAAAGATTTCATCCCATTCCATTTTTCTAAAGCTAGCAAGGAACAGGTTCAAAACTCCACGCCAGCAGGAATGTCATAATTTTATAAAGCACAAAAGAGACAGAGCAGTATTGGTAGCACTAAACAGTTATTGTTGCTAAGACCCTGTTGATAATGTATAGTATAATTATTAACTAAAAATAAGACATTGGAATTAAATAACATGTATTTAGTATCTATAAGTTATATCATAAAACGTTATCTTAAATTACATCTCTTACCTTTATTCCGTTCGAGTTTAGTATGAACTCAAATACTAATACGGATAGTGACACCGAAATGGACTCTATAGGGTCGTTAATGGTAAACGCCCGTAGGCCAGGAAAACTAGCAGCTCCTATAAATATCATTAGTATCGAAAACTTACAGCTCGGTCACGCTCTTTATGTGCCAAAGCAACTCACCGTAATGATGATCCATGCCTATGATAGTGGACATCATGTAGCTCTATACCCCGAGAATTTTATTCTAAAACCCGATCTTGAATATGATAGCTTAACACATTATGATGTGACCGCAGTAAAGATGTATGAAACCTTAACTGGATTAGAATATAATGAAGGAACCCATACCACTGAACAAATCTTAAACTATTGTAGGGAAATCCTTTCTGATGGAGCTACAATTCAAACAGCCTCCCAATTAGCTACTAATATATTACGGGAAGCCATGCCGAGAACTTTTATAATAGATGCTGAATACTGCATACAATCCCCTATGCAAGGATTTCATCCAATCTCGATCACTTGCTCCCATCCTAAACATAGAACAGTACATTATGGTGCAGTGTAAAAACATTATTAAAGATCTATCAGTGGTATTGCAACAAAATGCGTCACCCTATGTGGGCACGGCCGTATCTCTCAGAATTCAGGGTTAGAGGATATTTATTCCTGTAAACCATCTTAATCCCAGTAACTTCAGCAAAATTAAATGAAACTATGGGAGGAGAACTTACTATCTTTTTCTTGTTTTAGGAAAACGGATGAGTAAGAAAATCACCTACAGTAAATTATAAATTTAGATTTAAATTTCCCATCCTTTTTTCCCCTATTCCTTATATCAATTATTACCTAGCACATTCACTATTAGCTCAAATAATAGAAGAATGAATATAAAATTTTCTCCCGCCTTCGTTAAGCGGCATATCCCTACGGATTTATTCGCCAAATCGAAAGAGATTTGCGTACACATTATCAAAGGTTATTTGGATGTAAATACCGTAATACAAGCCACACAGAAATTGTTGGATTTTGTTAGCACCAGTATAGAGGAAGCCAGGACTATCTCACGCAGAAGTGGTGCATTGTGCTATATGACCATAGAGGAAACCGAGGCTCAAATCACGTCTAAGTATTGTCAGACAAATACTCCCTATGACCATGAATAGAAAATATTTTCTCCCTGTACGCATTTTTACATATGTTTTGCATAAAGAACAGAGCCTCTGGGATAGCCTATTCGCTAACATTCCACTGGCCCAGAGAAAATGGATACTACCTCCGGGATTTCGTTTCTATATTATTAGATACCTTATACTAAATTACAAACGTTCGGCCATTGTGATTATATTTAAATGGTGGTACCATAAATTGGAACGAAGAATGAGAAGATGGATGACGACACTTTACTCCAATTACGGGTATGCATTAGTATACGCCTGATCATGCATCTAGATGAATCTTCACTACCTTTAAAAGTAAATCCTCGAAAAATCACTTGGAGGGAATATCTCCAGGAAGACTTTGATTAGTGAGAATTAAAACTAACTTATATAACGTCTTATGAAAACCTAACCTCGTATGGAACTTCATGAGGGAAGTACGAAAAATCCGTTTGAAAAGAGAACTAGACTTTATTTAGATCTTAATTATGGCACAAACACTATACATATATTTACAAGAATTTTAACCTTTGAACCACTAGTAGATCCTAGACGATTATAGAATCATCCTAAATTCAAAGAATGTGCCTAATCACCAATGTAGAAATAATTTTCTCATCTTCGAGGGTCCACTCCAGAGTTCCCCTGCGTATTCTCACAGTTAAGTCAGAGGTTTTTCCAAGAGATGGCATCTCTTCTGCGAACCACTCTATAATGTGACTTCTCACCCGGCAACACTTAAAGCGAGTCATAATCACCCCATCCCCCATACTCAAACTAGACGACACGAATAGGTACAGTATTTGAACAAAGGGAGCATTCCAGTGCAAGGTAGGATATCTCCTACGGATCCAATTGGCTAATGCCCGACTCCTTCTCCAAATGATTCTATTACGTTCCACTATAGGAGATGGCATAGTTTACAATCTGATTAAGGCGTCTTAGCAAACAACAAAGTTAACTTATGCTCGCAACAGAAAGAAAATCACATCTCGGGAAACGGAAGTGACGCCAATCCACCACAAAACGGAAACCCTCATCTGATTTAATTCCGATACATTCGAGCAAAAAGTTAACTAACTGCTTAATTTTCTTTCCTTCGTGACATAAAAATATGTAATCATTTTTCTCTTACAGAAATTGAAAATGTACCACCCTAGACACCAGTGTTACGTAAATGAAAAATAAGCAATAGGATGTAATTCCCTATCCTCCTTTCTCTGGGCTATATAGCCTCCGATTTTTGTCTGGGGCGCATCTGTGAAGACATGTACCTCCTGTGATAGGTAATAGTGTGCGAGAATGGGTGAAGATGCGAATTTCGACTTGAGAGTGTCCCATGCCTTCCTTTCCTCTTCTTCTATCACGAACGCTCTAGTTTTCTTTGTTAAATTCACCAAAGGTTTGCAAATTTCTGCATGCATAGTAATTTACGTAACATTGAGCTATTATATTCAGAAAAAGGCTAATTTTAAAATGTCAATATATATATATATATATATATATATATATATATATATATATATATTAATTTTGCCAAAATTTGGAGTATATGCACAACTGGAAGATATAAACCGATTTTACTTCGGTTTTTTACTTCTTTTTAGACACCCCAATTCGCAACTTTTCCGTGGTATTACGACCTGAAAAAAACATTAGACTTTTCTCGGCCTACCCTACTGCAGGACCAATATTAAAACCTCAGCCTCAACTTGCTAAATGTTTCAAGACAATTTCCTCATTGAGGAAGATTTATGTAATCTGATTCTGAGTTGAAGAAGGAAATGATGAGTAACTCAACTAATGACTCCCTTCATGCAGACCTTAGTATCTGATCTAGTTTTTCATGAAAATTTATCAACAAGCTAACAGTTTTTGTGCAACGTCAGGTGATTGGTCAGCGTAAATGGTTACTGCATTGCAATTCCGCACAGGAGAACGGCTTCTAACCCTGCCAGAAATGAACCTTTTAATGTGTTTCAATTTCAAGTTAAATTCATTCATCCATACACTGTGTGATAAGTAACATCTCCTGTGGGGAGGAAGATATTTGAAAAGACAAAGATTTGAAAATTTATTTCCTGCAATTGTTCCAGATTTAATATTTTCAGTTTCGTTAAACATTTTCCACCTCAAGTATGATGTTTTTTTTTTTTTTTTTTTTTTTTCGCACATGCAGTACGCAGTGAAATAATAAATTATACACGTAAAATATCATGTCATTGACATATGGCGTTCATTGAACAACACCCTCCTGACAACAGAAATTCATCTTAAAATGGAGAGAATTTTAGCGCATTAACTCCAAAGCAAAAGCCTGCTTCAGTGCTCCCCAGGCTTAAACTGTCATTAGCGCTTGAAATGCTACGTGTAAGTTGGGATGCATCTGTCCGGGCGTTTGTGAAACCAGCAAAAGTAATGGAGTTACAGCCGTCAGGGGAGAAATACTTTTGCTAGTGAAGGTACAAGTCTTAAACATGTTGTTATTTTTATCCACTATTAAAAATCTTGTCTCCAGTATACTGTCAGATTACGTCCATCTTGAAGGCACATACAAAGCAGAGGCGATCCTGAACAAATATTCTTTAAACCATTAAGCCACTGTGTTTCACATACAGCTATCTGTCCCAAATTAGGAGAACTAGAGCTGAAAATAAAATAATTATCGTTACTTTAGACTGTGTTAATACTACTATAAAAGCTCAAAATTTATGACAAAATGCTCTATTTTATCTATTTATAGTTTCAACAAACAAATTGCTCTTTTCATGCTTCCATCGGTTTCCTTTCTGTTCTTCTTTTACTTTTGAAAAGTGACACAATACAAAACTTTATCAATAGTCATTTATTATTATTATTTATGGCCAACTTTAGTTATTTACAGCAGATCAATGCATATTTAATTTATTTACTTTGATAGAATCAAGTAATTGTTAAAATTTAGTAAAATTATCCTTGTATACAACTTAAACTCACAATTACAATATTTTGTAAACTGAACTTTATTTTTGAGTAACAACGAGACATGTTAACTTTTCCTTTTGAAGATTAGTGCATATTTTGAAGGTTAGTGCATGTCTATGCCGTTACTGCATATAAATGCACATTTAAAGGAATGGTCAAATTGATAATTTTTAATGTGCAACAAGATTTCTTATAAATGGAATTTCAAGTTTCTATTATATAATAAGTACAGACTCAAGACCTTGAAATGGTTCATTGTTGTTAGTTGAGAATGTCTTTCAAGATTATGTGAAGGGAGAATAAGAAAGGAGGCGAGTGATTCATCCTCCCAGTAACGATGTATGACTGTCAACTGTTTGGAAGAAGATATAAATAACCGTGTCAAAAGTCGCACGGCATCTTGGACCTTACATGGCGGAACTGGCTTGGTGGACTAAAGGTTAAGTGTGTAAGTAGTGTAACAAGAAACTGAAGACCTTTACAGACAACATAGTTCATATATCTAACCTCTCACAGAATATCTAAAATGTTTCTAAACACTGCATTCCGGAATCTGGAAATTTCGGTTAAAAAGCTTATTTTAATATCCGTTTCGCAACACAGATTCCGATTAATCAAGGGAATTTAACACATATTTTGACTTCTAAATCATGGGACCGTGAAATATTTCTGTTTAAGATAAATTTCACTTTAATAAAGGGCGTGTTGAAGGTAAGTTTTACTGTATTAAAAGCCTGTATTCAAAACTGTATGTTCTTGTTTAAAAGAAAATAAATCCACTTGATATTACTTTTTGTATCCAATTATGTGTAAATCCTAGAATATTTTCTTCTAACCTAACATCGTCTGTTTCAAACATCAATAATTTACAATGTATTATATTTATAGTTTAAATGGAGTAAACTGATTGGAGCGAAACATAGAATAACCTACAACAAAATTTCCATGTCACTGATCACGGGAGTTAAAGTTGCAACTGTTGTGTATGTGTGTGGATTTGAAATTGTGTAGTCCTGTGGCAGTATAAGAATGCCGAAAGAAATATCTTCTAGACGTTATCTTCTGAAACAATGGGTTGAAGGCGATGAGACATTAACAATTCAAGGAGAATATATATTTTACAAAGTGTACTTCAACGGCACCACTACGTAACTTCAACGCCTTCTATGCCAATCAAATTATTCCAACAAGTCTCACTTTTTTCCACTTATGTTTTTTTTTTTTCTCTATTAACAAACTTAATTGGTCTAAAGTGACAATACTGTAACTGTATACATAAAATATTGTTATTTTCTAACTTGCAAATTCTAAATCTGTATCGTTGCTGCAATGTTTCTCATACTTCGGCTGAGAAAACTTACGTCTTATGTAGGCAGTCACCAAATTTTCCTGAGATTTTAGTTTGCTAAATTTTTACTGTAACCTTAAATTTTATATCTTGAATTCAGGGAACATGTGCTGTAGAAATTAAGTCAAGCCACTTTTTCACTCTTTGTAAGTTGTTTAATTCGCACCTACAGAGGATTGTAGTGTGTAAAATAAATCGGTTGTTTCCTCCTTTCTTTAATATGAGTCTTTTTTTGTTTGTTCATTTAAAAGATTGAAAAAGAAATCTTTCAATTTTACCTCCATAGTTGTGTCGTGTAGGCTAAGGGAAACGGTGATGATGAGAATAAAGGAAGTGGTGAAATTAAAAAAGTGGGAAGAGAAAACGGGAGAACCTCAAGCAAATCTATGCATATGATGTTTGTCCATCACAAACTAGGATCGAACCAAGGACCCCACGCTCTACCACTTAGCTATCCCATTAAAAAATTTGACTCTCGATAAAGTTTTTTAAAGAATTTCTTAAATGCTGCAAGTAAAAGCCAAGACAACTACTTACTTTGATATTAACATTATACCATTTTGAATCCCATTATATCTCTTGAACATTTAAAATTTGAGACCTTTTAATTACTGTGTTCTTTTCTGGTAGGCAATTCATTTTTTTGTAGAAATACACACAGCTGAATAATTCTTTTTTTAATGATGATGATGATGATGATGATGAACAAGAAATAGATATTTAATTCAAAGCACTCTGTACCAATTTGTTCACGGAATATACTGTACTAAGAATTTGCACTTTTTAAGCTGAATGTATGAGGCATCTGAAAACTTTTAAAAGAATTTAATGGCGAAGCCAAACTTATGAATTCTTACCTTGAATGCGGAATCTCACATCCACCGATCAATTGTTTCGTATTGAGATCTAAAATGATTAGATTTCCTCTACTGCTGTTTGAGGGTAGTAAAAACAACGCAAAACATTTGCCAACGGCTAGTAACTTTCGAATTTTGAGTCCTAAAGGTATCCTGACAGTCGATTGTTTCGTATTCAAATTTTGAATTACAAGTTCTGCATTTCCTCTTTCAGCTTTGCCCACTAAATTCTGTTCGATATAGTACAAATTTTCATTCACGACATGACAACCTGGAGTGAAAAAATTGTTTTCGCATTTCAACGGAAAGCTTACATCATCACTACCTATTTCTGAATTAGTAGCAAACACAGGTACGTAATTTTCTGCAGAAATGTCCAGAACCCACGAGAAAATTTGTAAAACATCTTTAGTTCTTACTAACAACATGTTCTTCTTTTTACATTCTGGTTCCGCTGGCATAAGTGAAATTTCTATAATCCAATGTGTATATTGTAGTGTTTGCAAAAGCCATCCAGTATGATAAGACCAAATCTTTACTGTACTATCGCTAGCTCCACTAACTATTATTCCTAATTTTAAACTAAATGCAGCGCATAATACCACACCAGCATGACGCGAGTATAGCCTGTGAAAATCACAAGTATTCTCTTCTTGTCTACAGACAAAAGTAGTCAATATACCGTCGTTATGTCCACAAATGATATGGCCATCATGAAAATGTACACACGACACATTAGATGATAAACTGCAGAACGAGGAAAAACGCAACCAATTAGTAGAAAAGGCATCTTCGGGAAGCATCCAGACTCTCATTTGATTAACATGACCTAAAAAATAAGCATAATATTAATATATTCAACCACTCATAAACATGTCATCTTCCGTCAAATATTCTACAATTTAGGTTCATAAATGAAAACAAAAGTACTAGGTATATCAAGGAAGCAGAATAATTTTCAAGAAATTCAGAACTAAAGCCAATTTTGGATCAAGAAAAATAATAAACTCTTTACCAATGACACTTGCGGAGGATATTTTATCAGTATTATGAACACAAAAACATATGTTAATAACAAACTGAGGAGAAGATGCAGTATGAAAATAAACAAGACAAACATCTTGAAGTGCCAAGTAAGTAAGTAAGTAAGTAAATGGATGGATGGATGGATGGATGGGTAGGTAGGTAGGTAGAAAGATTTATTTATTTATTTATTGGAAATTTAAAAAAAAAAAGATTGATGTCTGTGGCAATCAATACTCGAACCATAAATGGCAGTTGATTTCTACCACTTCCGGTCAAACTCGTTGCTGCAGTTGCCCGACCAAATTAACCGGTTCATCGGAGACCAGCAAACCAGCACATTCTACTTCATGGAAGTGAACCTATGAAACATCCCGCTTTCGAACCGAAATTAAATAATAATAATAATAATAATAATAATAATAATAATAATAATAATAATAATAATAATAATAATAATAATAAAACAATTAGACGCAGAACCTATCCTATTTTCGACACTAGTTTGACCATTAAATGGTCAAAACACACTGATGAATACACGTTTAAGAACACTCCGTAGTATACATTACCCGATTTGAACAAAATTAGCACCAGTCTGTATACGATAAGCTTATTTTAATTTGAAGGTTCCACCATACTGGCATCATAAAAGGTATGCTGCTAGTAATTTGAAGAGCGTCCGACATGTCGAGGTAGCAGTACTTCAATCCGTTGCGATGAAATTAGTCTGTGTCTGCAATGCAAGGACGACCCCAGAGAACGGCTACTGTGCAATTAAATGACTTCGAGCGTGGTCGTATAGCGAGGTTGCGAACTGCCGGGTCGTCGCTGCGCAGAAACGGAACATGCATAAGTTATTACGTGTTAGCGGTCCATTAGTGAACTACATGAACGGAGACAGGATATGTACAGCAAATGTATTCCCGCGACACGCCGAAATGCATCTTGACTGAGTTATGGTTTGAGCTGATCCACTGACAGTACGGCGACTGCCAGTGCAAAGATATGTACCGTCCCCCGCGTAAGAAAGCTGTCAATCGTCGGAGATTATTAAAATTTGATAACTTAAACTTAAATTAACTAAGTAGTCATCCGTGTTTTAAAAGCTTTTTACTACATTTCAATAGTTTTCATTCACGGTACATAAATTAACTGAATAAAATGAACTGTTGGATTATTTCTTTATCAATTCCCATATATTTAAGTGAGCGTTTCCTTGCTTACATACATGTGACCCTATCTAGTGAGCAAAAAAGGCAATAGTTTCGGAGTAGAATTACTCGACATGACGAACGTTGAGCACATAAGTTGTTTCTAGTGCACTAAAAATTATATATTTTAACAATATTATTCAGCCACAAGAAAAAGTATTGACAATGTTCATATGTCCATATTCTAATGAGTTCTTTAATCGTTTCCAAGTGAATTAACATTTCAGAAGTTAGTTATATGTTTGAAACGAGTAATTTAGTTTTGTGGCTGCCCATTTGCATTGAGAGTAAGTTTCAACATGCTTTGCAACAAGTGGAATTAATAGCTAGTTGAAGTAATTTGGTTCCAGCTTAACTATAATCCATAGGTATCGTGCAATATGCAGCAATTTCCAAAGTTCAAAATATGAAGTATAGCTTTGCAGTAGATTTCGCACAGTTTTACGATTTTAAACATGAACAGTTAATTCGGTTCGCATCCTTTCCAATATCCATGGCCAATACTTAACAGTTGGCTTAATCCGTAATATATCGAAATTCAATTCGTAATATAGGTAAAATGGGAAATTTTGCAAAGAAAACATTGTCTCTGTTGATATGAAAATCTAAAACAAAGAGGTCTTGAAAAACATTTAAATTTACCGTTTAACGTATGTTATAGAAAAGTGGTTTCTGTTGATTTTTCCGTACAGACTTTTGTTGGCAAAAAGCCACACGCCAATTGAAATCCATGGCCAACTATGTAAAGTGTACAGACATGGAATAATGAGTGAAAGCCAAGTGAGGCAATGCCACACATGACCAATCGTACCCGAGAGCTCTTGGATGGTTTTGAATGGGTTTACAGCTCGGATTTGGCGCCGAGTGACTACCACCTCTTCCCAGCGATGAAGACATGGCTCGCTACACAACGCTTTGTTACTGATACCGAACTGCATGCCGGTGTAAACCAGTGGTTGAAATCCCAGACGGCAAATTTCCACCACGACGATATTGAAAAACTTGTGCCACGGTATGATAAGTGCCTTGATTTGCATGGCGATTATGTGGAAAAATAGCTTACGAGTGTACCTTTCAAAAGTATATAATTTGATTTATTCATTCTGTTACTTTTTTTTATTTCAAAATGTCTTTCACTTTCTCAGTCCTTTGAATATTCCTAAAAGTTCAGACCGTTGATTTCAATATTAAAATAAAAAAAAATAAAAATAAATAAATAAAAAAAAAATAAATATAAATTCCAAATGAAATTCTTATCCTAAATTCAACTAAAAATGTAAGCTTGTGAACGAACGCTGAGAAAAAGACTGAAAAATCTCGTTTCGGAAACATCTATAAGTCACTGAAATTTGTTATTTAGCCATAATACAGAAATATTTCATACAGGTACAAGATTAATCTTACCAATTACAACACATTGCTGTGAATAATCCACCACACATAACGGTGATTTGTGTGGGTCACCACGACTAATGAGAGCAAAGGCTCTTCCAGTCTTTATTGCCTCACGTATTCTCAACGCTCTTAAACATAAAGCTTTCCAGTCCACGTGCGAAAAAGATTCCTCAATTCCAACACTGAGTTCGAAACACTTCTTACGCCATGTCCTTTGGAGTGATGATATTAGTCTGTAACAAAGTAAAATAATATTAATTGCTGTATGATTTATTTTAAACCAGCCAAGCCACCTAACACTTTGAATCTTTTGTAACCGACGTTCTTGTACTTTTAGTAATGGTATGCACACTTCATTAATCGTATGATTGAGGAATCAGCAGTGGGACTATTTAACCCCGTCATAAAGAAGGTCAACGACCTTTTACACTGTTATGCTGTTCATACAAGTAATATCAACATAAAAACAATTTTCTAAAACACAGGAAAAGGTACAAGAGCTCGATGAAATACAGAGTAAAACAAAATAAGAAATATCAAAACGAAAACTAAACAGAATTTGTTCGTGAAAATGCTTAAAAAAATCAAATTAATACAAGAATTTTAGGAATGATTAAAAAAAAATCAAAAGATTGCTATCTTGGCCACAATTAGTTTTACACAACCTGTAACGACTACTTCCAGGAAACTATCTGTGACCTATGCTCATGTCACAATTTAATCACAATATCAACAGAAAATTTTTTGAATCAATTTTTGGTTCGTTTATTTACCAATTAATAATTACTAATTGTTGATACTTGATGATGTATAATATATGGTGAAATATCAGCAAATAAGCATATCATACTGAGTTAAGTGATTGTTTGGGTTTGGTTACACTATATGTAGTTTTCCAGATATAAGGCCTACAAGAAAATTTTTGATTGAAATATAATGGAGCTTTTGCTCCAATATTATTTTTTGGATTAGGGGCCACAAAATTTTCGAATGGCCCCTAAATCGAGTTTTCGTATTTTCTACGGAATAAGCATATCATACTGAGTTAACTGATAGTTTGGGTTTAGCTACACTAGTTCTCCAGATTTAAGGCCTGAAAAAAAAAAAAAAAAACACTTTTGATCCAAAATTGGATTAGGGACCACAAAATTTTTGAACGGCCCCTAAATCGAGTTTTCGTATTTTCTACAGAATAAGCACATCATACTGAGTTAACTGATAGTTTGGGTTTGGCTACACTATATGTAGTTATTCAGATATAAGGCGTACAAGGACACTTTTGATTGAAATATATTGGATCTTTTGTTCCAATAACTAAAATAATAATGAAGAGGTAGAGATCAAAATGAAAAGCATTTAATGACTGTAAATTACAGGGGTGCGGAAGGGAAATCTAATATTTTTTCACAGTAAATATGTAAATAAACAACTGCTTGCTTATTGGAAGGAAGTGAATTTAGTATATGTTGCACTACGGCCATTCCATTCTTACGGACGGGACATTTTAGCTCACGATTGTAACAAAAAAACAAAATTCTATAAAATATATAGGATTGTTTATATGTCTTAAGATTGGTAACTGGGCTCTTTTTATCTAACCTTATTTTTTAATAACAGAAATCGATTTTACCGCCTTTATGATGATCAGTAACTAAACTTACGGACGGGACATTTTTTGGACACATGTTGTTGTAGACGTCAACTTGAGCGTCATTTTCTGCGAATTGCAAAATTTTAGCAAGCTTATTTTTTTTCCTGTTGGGTTTAAAATATTTACGTACACGTTTCCTCACGTTTCATCTGAGAAAATTTATATTTTACTCAATAAAAAAAAGAGTTAGTAATCTTACGGACGGGACCAAGAATTATCTTACGGACGGGACAAATAAATAATTGCTAAAAAGGACTTCTTAGAACACTTTTTACTGTCTGAACTTAGTTATTACCCACAAAAGAACTAAAACTAGACATAATGTTTACAGATTCGAGAAACAGAAAGGAATTATGCACTTGAACTCTTTTAAAAATTAACACAACTACATGTAACAAGTACATAGCATATTACTCTTTTAAATTTGCAATATTACTAGAAAACTACAAATATTTCGTCTGGCCTACGGTATTAATACAAGGAGATTGGATGAGACTTGTAACTTCACAGATTTTTTCACTTGGATGTAAACAGTTGAATTCACATTTTAAAATATTTAGCAAACTCGGAATCACGTACAAAATTTCAATAACATCATTCTTCTCAACACTACCTTAAGTGACAACAATTGTTTGTGTGTGTGTGTTTAATTTCTCCGAACACTTTAACCAATTTGGCTACTTTTAATGTCACTCTGCTTTACTTATTGGGGGTTATCACATTATTATCCGGAATCCGAGTAAATATCACTGAATTTCACTCGCGCTCCTTTCGGACGGTCTTTAATCCCTTCACTTGGATCTAAATCTGAAGATTCTAGCTCAGCGTGCTTCCACACTTCGTAACAACTTGTCTCACATTGAACAGTTCTTCCGGTTTCAATCTGACGCTCATCAACAGGGCGAAAGTAATGTCGAGACTGAACTTGCGGCATAGAATAAATGCACCACCTTTTCTCGAGAATATCCTTGTGTTCACTCGCAATTTCTTCACCAACGAAGAATAACTGAATTCCGTCGGGCTTACAAAGCTCAGTGCAGCATTTGAAAAATTCCCTTGCTGTAGAAACCTCCATCTGTCGAGACTTAACCCTTTCCCACACCATTCTCTTGAGTGTGCCTCCTACACCGTCCACGGCTCCTTTCCCGTGAGAAGTAGCAAAAAAGTTCCATCTGAGAAAACATTAATATGCTCAATTTTGTGTTTTGCCTTTAAGTCAGTAATTAAAGTTTTCAAGAAGACCCACACAGGACTTGCCGTGGCTCGTATTGTTACTAATAATTGCATAGCACTGCTTTGAATTCTTCATCCAGGCCACACCAGGAAAGATAGTGACTTGAGTTTCGTTCCAGTGTGCACTCTGTATTTCGTCTTGTGCCACACAGGAATAATTTTCTGCAAAATTTACTTGCAGAACAACTTCGCCACACTTCAAGTTCTCTTTTTTCATTTGAAAGTAAGATTCTTGGGTCATCTTAACAAAGCAGTGAGTCTTAAATTTTAACAAGTTTTCTCGTATCACATTTACTGCATCTGGAACAGTCCTATGGACAGTACAACGAGTTGGGTGTCCGTTCACATCAACCCACTGCTTCCAAAATATTTCTTCACTTAAATCACAATCACTACCAACAAAAGCTGAAAGATCTGTTGTACAAAGCTGGCAGTTTCCAGTCATGCGATTTTCGTTGGACACATCACAGCAAAGGTCTTTAAGATCTTTGGCGGTTTTAGGAAAACCATGTATTGCCTTGACCAGTTCACTCACAATGAAATTGAAGTTCGCGTGAAGCTTACAGACACAAACATTATGTTACATTTTAGAACTAAGCATAATGTGTGTTGGTCTCAATTCGTAGAATTTACTTTTCTTTACTTTAGTTTCAGAATACTGTGTACGAAACAAAGCAAATGTTTCTTTTACTGTCATTAAAAGATATAGCTTTTTTTTTTTTTTTTTTAATTTTTCCATTATCAGTTTTAACGCTCTTGAAATCGTGCTTTCCAGGAGCTTGCCTACTTATGTCGTCACGGCTGTAGAAATCTTAAACCTTTTGTATAGTTTCATTACTGAGGATTGTAGCCCCCCTTTCAGTGATGACAACAAATAGTAACTGTATTGAGTACTTCTTACGGACGGGACACATTTTCTTAATTCGTTTATTTGCTAAATATGAATCACTGGTTGATCACACTTTGAAATTAAATTGAAATTACATTTCTACCTTTACATATGTGTTTTCAGAACGTTATTATTACTCTACAGAACATAAAAAGAACTTCTTTACCTTTTTCCTTACGGACGGGACATCCGAAACACTTTTAAGTGCTGAGCTATTTCTAGGAGAATCAGAAGTGATAATCCACTGCCGAACACTGCATCATATACACAACAGACAATGACTTTTTTCCTCCAAGCGTTACTTTCTCAAGATCAGTCACATGGATAAATAAGTGTTGCAAACAAACGCCTGAAATATTTCTCGGTAATGCACAGGCAGTTCAGTAAATTCGAACTGCCAAAATTGGACAAAACAAATTTTAATTGCGTTTATTTTTTTTCAGTCAATGATACACATTCTTCGCTAACTTAAGGCATATTTTCAGTTAAATACCAACAACATGAAAATTTCACTACAAGGTTTACTTTTGCATGGAATGGCCGACTACAGCTCAAAGCATTTTTTTAAAATCACGTTGCTCCTGCTGCAAACACATTTCTAAACGCAATCTCTAAAAAGTTGTCCATAACCCTGCGTAGATTTATCTCAGGTTTCAGATGGCTTCTTCAAATTGTAAATGTCTGTCGTACGAGTTTTGGAAACCATACTTTTCATATTACTCCCCCCCCCCAAAAAAAAAAAAAAATCACACGCCTTCAAATCGGGGGATTTTGAGAGCCATTCAACATCTCGATATGAGTTTACCTTGTTCAGGAACATGTTACGAAGTAGGGTCATGGATTGATCGTAGCCTCATCTTGAAGACAATAGATTGTTTGAGGATCATAATCAAGTAGACGCAACTCAGGTTCGACAAGCGTGGTTAGTGCTTAGTGTAATATAGTGTTAGTGGTTACATTGATCGTTTTCAAGAAACGAAATGAAATTATTTTCTTTCCTTTTTTTTTTTTTTTTTTTTTTTTTTAGTTTAACGTCCCACAGATATCCCCTTTAGGCTAACGGATACGGATGAATAATGAAAGTGAGTGTCTATGAAATTAAATTTTTTGTGCTCTCCCATCAGGAATCGTAACTGCGATCTCGTGCGACAAAATGGTACACGCGCTACGGAAGGGGTTTCAAGAAAATAAGGACCAATAATAACACTACGCTACACTACACAATAACCTTTAGACCTTTCATACAGCTGGCGAAGATTTTCTTCTGCTCAACATCAGCGTTTTGTGTATTGACATCACCATGCAGAAAGAAAACTGCCACAAGAAAATGACTTAAGATATCATCTGTCACAACTGTTACTAAACATCTAAGGTTTCCTCTGACCAACACTTAACATTTACAAGGCAACACATTTATAAGGATGGAAGTCAAATTCCTATTGCAATATTTGACGAAAGGAGCTATCTTTCAACTGCAAGTCCATAGTATTTTTCTTCGTGGATCCCAGAGGACTTCGCGTAACAGACTGCTGATATGTTTTCAGGAGTAAGTCCGAATCGTACGCTATCCATTTGGTAGTGATCTGAGGGCAAATCTCAATGAATGAAAGTTGTTGACTCACAGCAAACTGGCATTCCATCTGGAAAGATGCAAGATTGCGGTGAATCTGAAGGTGTCGCCGAAAAGTACAGTATATACCAATCGGACATTTTGTTTTTGAAAAATGTCTCTATGACAAAAGCAGTGTGTTGTCCAGACCACTGTTCCATGTTGAATAAAATGCCTTGAGTGGTAACTATCGTTACATTGTTCAACTTGTACTCACTGTTGCACGTTTCTGCAATGAAAAATCACCAAATTCCCCTGCCACGCCTCGCATTTCAATGAAACAAATGAAAGAAACAATAATACGGTCACTGAAAGTAGCGTAATCGCTACAAGCTAAACAAGACTAAGATTATTAGACAGTCTTCAACGTTCTTAGGTCTTGGTATTCCGAGAATTCTACAAGAATGTGCCGAATACTCAGTGGAACAATGAAATCTTCACAAAACGAACGGTTACGACATGCACTAAATATGTAGGAATGTGTGCCCGATACGAAAGCGCGTCAGATTCACTTAATCTCCGCGATTAGTATGTGATGACGTGTGTCAGTTGGCCAAAATGATTTCCCAAAATGGAGTTTATTTTCGTTGGTTACAATCTGCTTGCCATTAAGAACGCATAGCTACGGAGATCAAAACACAAGAGAAAATTTTCTAGTACAACACTTACCAACGGAGCGTGTTTGGCTCCTACGTCGGTATGCTTGTTTACCCGAATGCAGCCATATCCCGGCACCCAGCAGCCAATGACGACACATTCCTGTTGCTGTACCTAGTAACATAAGAATCTCTTGGAAGATGAAATGTTCACCAAAAACATTATGCAGGCATCTAATAACACTTCGCCAGTCAGAGTAGATAAGTACATAATAAGGCGCATAGTCCATTGAACACAAGTGATGCACACTAAATTCTAAGTTGTACTCGTTAGTGAACAGAATTTTGATCTTTGGAACCGTCAGTATAAAACACATAGATGTACTCTTCTAGCAACGCTCCGAATACTTGCTGGCATTCGTACATGTCTGTATGATGTTTGGTCTGTGAAGACATTCGAAAAGTCGAATCTTGGCGAAGATAACAGCCATAGTGGTACAACGTGTAGGAAAGAGACGTCCACAGGAACTTTTTCATGATAAGACTCTCGTAAACACAATGTACGATGGAAATGTAGTTCGAGGACGCGCTGCGTATCAGTCGTAAATTGGATCTTAATCGGAGGAATGTTACAAGAGTGGTCAATACAAACGCATATGAGCTGCATAATTCCGAACAAAACTGTCAGGACGATAAGTGGTTCGTTTGATTCAACATAAAGACTAGCAACAGGACTAGCTCAGAATGTACCAGTCGTTAGTCAAATATTCAGGTGTTGAGCTGTGTCAAGTTGGTTCAGCAGAGAAGAACGAGCAGATAAATAAGCAATATGACCTTAGTATAACTTGGGTCGAATTAGATTATGGTATAATAGTAACAGAACACTACGATCAGCGACGAAAAAGTACACGAAGCAAATGCATTCATCGGAGAAAAGAAGACGTAAAGTTACCAATGTACAGTGCCCACGTTAAGCAGTGAACAAAAATCAAACCCAGAAATCTAAGTGTATCAACAAACAAGAGACCAAGGCCACTAAGATCAAATTGTTTGCCAAAGTTAAGTGTCCTTTTTTAGCACCGAGGCTATGAGATGTGGACCTACAATTTAAGGTGGAATTCGGAACACAGCAATGCTTCCAACGCTGGGAATTGAACCTTGGACCACGTGTACCAAAGGCAGGCATGCTAGCCATTAGGTCAACAGGGAGGGAAAATAATAAACAAAATCGTCAACATCGAGCAGATCATAAAAAAGAGACTGGATCTTAAACAAACTCTGTTGACGACGACAGCGAATATTGTGACACTAGCACTGCTTGAGGGATATACTTTTCTTCCAGAAATCGCTCTGATACTTTAGAATCCACCTACTTTAAAGTAATGTTCTTCGATAAATTAGCTGAAAACTCAGCCGTGTAACCATGAGGACTCCAGTCATAAAGCTCTTTTAATATACTGTATACCAACTTGTGGTTCTCTAAATCAAAGACTGTAGCAACAAGAAGTCCGCGATGCAAGACTTGAATCCGTCTTTCAAGTCCAACACAGACAATCTTGTTCGTCAAATTTTATTTCGAATATTTTCCCCTACAATTCGAGAATGGAGAAAGATATGGAATAAATCGGATTTTAACAGCAAATATATACAAAACCACTTCACTTATAAATACAATCTAAGTCTATAATCATTCCCGTATTATGAAACGAAGTACAGAGTCTCGTTTTTGGTTAAAAAGGATGATTGATAATTTATGTTTCTTTATTCACAGTCTATACGAAATCTCCTTAACAGATTCGGAAATAAAACTAAGTGAAAAAATTCCCAGAATGTTCCACCAAGAAATGAGATCTGTATCCAGTCTTTTAGCCTATGTCAAAAGATTCACACTTTGTGGTTGCGCGAAGTTTGAAAGAGCACAGCACATGACTGACCAACATGTTTTCGTGACCTTTATTTTAACAGAATACAACTAACGAAACTGCCTAAGTCTTATAAGCAGATTTTGTCTGAAATCATGATTACCATATTTGTTCGATCATAAGCCAACCCGCAGAAACAAACAAAAAACAGTATACGAGTGTACTGTATATAAATATACGAGGATATTAATGACGGACATAAAGCATAAGGAATATATTTTCTGCCATTTAACTATTATATCAGTTATCCCCATCAAATGATTCAGATTCATCGTCATTTATTTCTTCGTTACTGCCTTCATATAGAGCTTATCTTCTGTGCCGTCAAGAGCATTCGAGACATCAAACACATTTTAAATACACGACCGACGATTGCTTTTGAGTCTACAAATCCACAATAATTAGAAGAAAGCATACTGACCAGCAATGAGTCTACGCGAGAAGAGAAAGCTTACTTGTAGAGCTTCTAACATTGTTTTTCGGAACTTTTTTCAATTGCGTCGATAACAGGTGTCGCTTCCTTTACGGTCTTGTTAACGATAAACGATTTTTTTTTAATTAAGAAAAAGTTTTAGAAAAGGTCAGCTTACAATAGAATAAATACGAAAAGGATAACATATCTAATAGAATGCATTTAATACAATTCTTTAAATTATCATACTTGTACTGATCACACTACATGCACCAGAAACTTTACATATGTTCCCCTTGTTCCAATGAATTTACATACAAAACTGTCTTATGAATTAAGAGGTCCCATCACGGCGAAATTAAAATACCGATAATTTTACAGTAATTATGTGATATTTTCAAATAGATAAAAGATAATCGAAAAGTGGAACAAGAGCTCGCTAGACAATATTATTTTACATGAGATACCGTTATCACGACCCACTTATCTGCTTTCGATTTGCAGCAATTTAGAAAATCGGCATTTATCTTCACGTTTATAAATGGCTGCAAACGGAAAGATACTAGGTGACTCGTAACAACGGTACCTCGTGCAAAATAATGTTGTCTAGCGCGCTCTTGTTCTACATTTCGATTATATTTTATCTATTTGAAGATATCGTATAATTACTGTAAAATTAGCGGTATTTTAATTTCGCAGTGATTAGGTCTTTTAGCGATCTTAAAAAAGAAATGAAATAAACAAAACATAACATAATAAACTATAACAATACGATGCAGCGCTAGTACTACTAACCTTTTCCATTCTGTACTGACACAACAGGCTCTTATCAAGGATTTAATGTCGACATAATCACAAATTTTTTCTTGTAATTCAGGAGGTAACTTCACTAAAATATCCTTATGCATTTCGGCATATAGTTTCTGCAACACAACGTAACGTTCACTACAGTTAGTTGCTTCGATAAGACGACAAACAGTGGTCGCTTTGTAGTCATCTGGTAAACTCTTAAAAACCTTTACCGTATTCTCAAACCATTTCTCATATTCTTCACTTGGGATTTCTGAAAACCAAAATTATATTAAAATTGAATGAATCATGTTTGAGGTTACAAAATTTAGAATTTATCTCAGATATTGTTGAAACTTTTTTTTATAGCAACTAGACATGTTTTTAAGAGACCCATATTTTTTTGTTTTGTCGAAAAAAATTTTCCCGCCAAGTAATGGGCCGTCAAAGATGGGGAGTGCAATTTATGAATTGTAGAAGACATGGAAAATGGTCAACTTCGGAGGCTCACCATTCGGCTATGGAGACAGGTAGAGTTATAATTCTTGTTGTGGTATGTACTATTTGGTCTAGGAATTAATTCGTGCGGTTGGTACGCACACATTGAAGCTGTAGTACAAACACAAAATACATAAATACCTTAAGAAAAATATTGTCCATCGCTAGCCACCACTTTCGCCCATCTGTCAGGCAATGTACGGATTCCGTGGCGAAAGAAGTCCTCATCCTTGGAAGCGATCCAGTCAGAGACCCATGTTTCGATATCTTCTGAAGAAGTAAACCGCTGTCAAATCAAATCGTTGTTCATGCAATCGAACAAGTAGTAGTCCGAAGGAGCAACGTCTGGTGAATACGGCGGGTGGGGTAAAACTTCCCATCCGACATTTTCTAAATAGGTTTTGACCGGTTTGCGACATGTGGGCGAGCGTTATCATGTTGAACAATAAGTTTATCATGTCTGTTCTCCCATTCTGGTCGTGTTCTGGCCAGAGCTTGCTTCAAACGCATTAATTGTCGTCGATAACGTTTTCCATTCATAGTTTCACCCGGTTGCAGCAGCTCATAGTACACCACACCTTTCATATCCCACCATATGCACAGCATAACCTTTGCACAGTGAATATCTCGTTTTGGTTGTGATGGACCTGGTTCACCTGGTTTCACCCAGGCCTTTTTTCGTTTAGGGTTCTCGTAATGGATCCACTTCTCATCACCCGTAATAATTCGATGCAGAAACCCCTTTCTGCTCTGTCGTTAAAGCAGCAATTCGCAAATGGTTTTTCGTCTTTCAACGTCTCTGTCTTTCAATTCATGTGGAACCCAATGTGACATCTTTTGAATCATTCCCATGGCTTTCAAGCGTTTGGAGACTGTTGTTTGATCAACGCCTAATGCTGCTGCAAGTTGTTCCTGCGTTTGACACGAATCTTGCTCGAGCAATGCTGTCAATTCTTCGTCTTGAATTTTTTTTTGGCTATCCAGCTCGCTCTTGGTCTGCCAAGCCGAAATCACCACTTCTAAACCGTGCAAACCACTTCTGACACGTTCGCTCAGCTAGAGCATGGTCACCATACACTTCCACCAAAATACGATGACTTTCAGTCGCACTTTTCTGCATGTTAAAGTAATGCAGCAGGACACCCCGCAAAAACACTTTATCAGGCACAAATTGCGCCATGTTCACTTAACTACAAACTGGTGTTGTTGACGCTTTAATCCACTGCCCTATACTACGAACGATACGCGATGACAGGGGTTTGCAACACATGTGTGGATACACGGAACTGTGGGACGCTCTGTTCGTTGCGCCATCTCTTGTCAACCCGCACGAATTAATTCCTAGACCAAATACCATGAGCAAAATAAATGACGCGTCTCTTTATTTTGAAGTTTTTTGAAAATATCTCCGTTTTCTTTATATGTTCGAAATTTCGGAAGGTTTCCCCAGCAGGACAGGTTAATAACAAACCCGTTTTTAATATTTGTGTTAGATATTAGCTTAAAATAAAGAAATTAGAAGCAAAAAACATTAAATCGACAGAAATCTCGAGAATTACCAACTCTGCTAAAGTGGGAAATTTTCAAGAACACGAGGGAATTCTGCATTTCAACACGAAGCAGCGACATCTATGTCATTGAGAGAAATGTGGATTAAATCTACAAACTAAACTTTTAACGAATATTTCTAGTATGTCTTATTATATGCATTATCAGCAAACTCCAAATATATGAATATATGCTAAGTATTAACATAAAGATAGAGCAAATAGTGGAAATTATCTATGGAAAAGGACGAATTGTTAGGACGATCGTAATGAAATATCGTCTTTACCGGAACAGGCTCAGTTCACGTAAAAAAACAAATAGCTCAGTTAGTTAAAGCAACGAGTCTGTATGCTGAAGGTAGCGGGTTCGATCCCGTGGAAGTGCCGTTATCATTTTTATCACTACACTACGGTTATTTTTTTTATTTTTTTATTTGGGAAAGAATCAAATTGTAACATATGTGTAAAACTCATGACGATACCAAAAAAAGAAAAAAATGCTGTTGTCGCACTTGCATTAGCGTCCCTAATTTTGTTTGCAAACAGTTTCGTAATTATTTCCCCTATGCTCACTGCTCACCATATGCTCGCTGGCGCATAACGAATGTTTCCCAGTAAATGTTAATTCTAATTTGGAGAATTTTATAAAGTTTCACAATATTTCTCACTAGATAGTCTTCTATCTACGTGTTTGGATATTTTGATAACAGATTTCCCTATTAAATGTTTAATTTTTCCTAGATGTTTAATTACGGAAAAGTTTTACAATGTATTTGTATTGAATTGAAATTGTTTTGAATTTACTGCATAAGGTAAGTAGACCGAAGGAGGAGAACTCAAGTAATTGATATTCTACGTAAAAGCAACCTATTGTAGAATGATGATGCTTCTTACCTTCAGCACATAATCTTTACGTTAGAGAGTCAGAGAGAGAAAAATCCTGGTTTTTCCTCCTCTATGACCACCCATCTTAAACCTCTACATATCATTGTTCGTCTCACAAAATTTCGGTGCTCCAAAAACATTCAAATAATAATAATAATAATAATAATAATAATCATAATAATAATAATAATAATAATAATAATAATAATAATAATAATAATAATAATAATAATAATCCTGAATATGCCATCCTTACATAATGTAGGATATCTTAGTTTCCTAGTTTAAATCTTAAATATCTTAGTTTAAAATGCTTTCCTTAGTACTTATTTGAGCAACCATGTAGGAGGGGGTACGACTTTTTATTTTGCCCCTCTCATTTCAGTAGCCTTCCAACAGAAAGTAATTTTTGATAAGCAGGACAGACAAAATGAATAAGAAATATATTTACAGCATCCTCTCCCCTTTCATGATTGGAATATCACGTAATAATTTTTATTCTACGAAAGATGGCCCTGTGCGGTTAGGGGTAGGTAACTGTGCGGTTAGGGGTAGGTAACTAAAAAAATACCTAATATATAGCGCCCCTTGATTGTAATATTACCGCTTCTTTATTTGTACGAGGGAGCTCCTACACAATCAAGGGTGACAAAAAGAATAGGAAGAGTGTCTATTGATTCCAGTGGTGGATCCAGCACGAACTCCTGGGGGAGGGGAGGGGAAGTGAAACATTCTTTTGATGATGTGAAGCTGTCACAAATTACCAGTTAACTAAACTAAACAATAGTGGGGGGAACTGGAACCCAGTCAGTTTAAATTGATGTAAAAGTTTAATTTTTGGATTCATATTAAAGTTTTGGTTTCAAATGAGAATTTCAGTCCAAGTGGTCAATGATCAAATCTCGTGGGGCTCTTCAGTGTAGGCTAATACGGCCCCCTTATGAGAAAAGGCAAAATTATTAACATGTTTATAACTTTCGAATTTTTCGTCTATTTTAAAGAAATATTTTGCTTCGTATTAAAGTGTTGGTTCCAAATGACAAACTCAGTCCGAGTGGACAATGATCAAATCTCCGGGGGGGTCTTCAGTATAGGGGGCTACGGCTCCCTTATGGGAAAAGGCAAAAATATGAAAATGCTTATAACTTCCGAATTTTCCGTCTATTTTAAAGAAATTATTGGCTTCATATTAAAGTCTTGGCTTCAAATGACAATTTCAGTCCGTGTGGACAATGATCAAATCTCGGAGGGCTCTTCGGTGTAGGGGTTTCGGCTTCTTTATGGGACAAGATTCACGTAGTTGATATTGCAAAATTGTTTTGTATATATAAGTGGAAACTTGCACCATTTGGTTAATTTTACCTCTTATGTTTTGCAGATTCATATTCCAAGCAATAGTTACTTCGCAGAGCTAAAAGAAGGCACTTACTAGTTTCATTAAAATGAAATGTCTTTTATGAGAGGAGCAGACGAACGAACAGGCACCCAAACGTTGGTTGAGTCGTACGGTTGAAACTCGTTAAGCTCGCTTCAATTATTATTATTATTATTATTATTATTATTATTATTATTAATAATAATAATAATAATAAAGCATTGCAGGGACCTTTGGTGCAGGGGGTCCGTGGCTCGATTCCACTTCGTGCCAAGTGAAATTTGAGGTGGACAAATACCGTGTGCTTGGGTATGTGTTTTCTTGAGATTTTCCATTTTCCTCCCACTTTCTTCATTTCACTATTTCATTCATCATCATTCTCCCTTAGCGTAGGTGCATAATCGTCCAACGTTAAACTAGATATTGCAATTTCAATAATAATAATAATAAAAATTAATTCAACTGAAAGGACTGTAATTTATGTGGACAGCAATTATCATAAATATGCAACCATTATAAAAACAATGCTTTGAGTAGAAAGATAATCCTTCCCAAGTGTTAACGAATGCGCACGAGATAAGACATGTCTCGAGAAAGAGACAAGACGCGTTTTGTGACATCCAAGATAATACGAGGCAAATGTTTTGGACACGAGATAGCTTGTAAAATGTCTCGTCTTGTCTGGAATGTCTCGAAAACAAAAGTCTAAGTTTTAAAATTATTTTTCAAGATCTATTCTCTCAGAAGTAGTTCTCTGCCTTAAAATTAATAACGACATTTGTGATTTAAAAAAAGATAAACAATGCCTAAAGTTAATAGTTAACTTTTCGAAAAGAAGCTTCATTAAGGGTGAACCTGAAAGATGTCCACAAACTTCGGGAGGTGATTCGTGACATCAAAAGGAGACAAATGGTCCTCTTGCAGTTTTCGAATTCAGCTTCGTTGTCGAGATACAGGGTTGCCAACTGGTCGTGTTTGAGAAACTCACTGGGAATAAATTCAAGTCCAAGAATAAACTACTACTCATATATTTTTCAGGTCAATTGACTTATACCATGTTGTAAGGTCAAATATTTATTTATGAAGTGTGTACAAAATTCGCCAGGGTCTTTTCTGAGAAAATCGTCGAGAAAAAGTCACCTCCAAGAATAAACTACCCCTCGTAAATTTTTCTAAGAGAAATATCTGATACTGCAATATAGGGTTGTTAATTAAATATTGATTAATGAAAAATAAACAAAATTGTTAAAACCATTTTTGAGAAAATAGCGTTTTTCGATTTTCGGCTGTTTGTAAACCACACTTATTCTAGGTGGTAGGAAAAAATGGAAAAGCTCCTGTAAGAATACTAAGTAAACCCTAAGTTTAAAATTTGGTGTAGATAAGTTGAACGGTATGGCCTCTAGGCGAGTGCATATAAAAGTGTGCCGAACGGACGGACCGGAAGGACGGGTGTCGAAAAGTCACATTTTCGGTATGTAGACGCCATGAAACATGTAAATCCGTTGAAATCTGAATTTGATATTATTTTCACAATCACTATATTTTCTTCTCTCTTTTGTCGCTCGAAAAAGAAAAGCCTGAGTTTACTACAAAAAGCTAGGGAGTTTCTCAAAAAATATTCAATTACAGGGCCACCGCACTAAACTTTTTCAATTCAATTTCTTAACTGTGTTAGGCCGCAGTTGTTACTGAAGTGTGTATTTGGATAATACGAATAAAATTATCGTATTATTCAAATACATCGAATGTCAGATTATCGAATAAAAAACTTCGATTGAAGAAAATCCATACTACAAAACTAACTCACACTTTGAGCACATTTTCATTAGACATATAATAGACCAATTAATGCAATCATTGTTTATGAAATATGAAAAAAATTAAATGAGTCACTTTGGGAAAGTCGTTCAAAAAGAACACGTCAGGAGTAACCTACCTCTTGTGAATTGTTTCGAACAATGAGTTAAGATATACTTTTGGTTATTAATGAAATATTTATTTGCGAAATTTGAACAAAATCGCCTGTCGTTCGAGAAAATTGTCGGGAAAAAAACCTTGACCCCAAAAATAAACTATCCGTTGTAATTGTTTTTCATAGAAATGACTTATACTAAAATATAGGGTTATTAATGAAATACTTATTTATGAATTATCAATAAAATTGTCCGAGTAATTTTTGAGAAAATCGTGAGGGAAAAATAACTCCCCGAATAAACTATCTCTTGAGGATTCTTTCAGGGTAAGCGAGTTATTCCATATTACTAGGTTTTTAATGAAATATTTATTTCTGAGTACGAACAAAATTGCTTGACTCATTTTTGAGAAAACCGTGGAGGAAAAACACCCCCAAGAGTAAACTACCCCTCGCATATTTTTTCAGGACAAACGAGTTTTGCCATATTGTTCGGTTATTAACGAAATATTTATTTTTGAAATATGAATAAACTCTTTTGAGTCGTTTTTGAGAAAATCGCCCAGACAACACTCCACCAAGAATAAACTACCCCTCGCATTTTTTAGGACAAACGAGTTATGCCATATTGATAAGTTATTAATGAAATCTTTATTTATGAAATATGAACGAAAACATTTGAGTCCATTTTGAGAAAATCACTGAGAAAAAACTCACCCCCTTAGTATAAACTACCACTTGTAGATTTTTCTCAGATAAATGCCTTATACCACAAAATAGGGTTGCTAATTAAATATTGATTTATAAAAAAAGAAAGAAAACAAAATCGTTAGAGCCAATTATGAGAAAATATCTTTTTTTTTTATTTTCATCGTACAGGAAACTACCCTTGTTTTGGGAGTAGGAGGGAAATAAAAAAAAACTATAGGAAATACTATGAAAATTTTAAACTAAAATTTGGTGCAGATAAGTTGAACATACCGTAAATTTTTCAACTAATTTACGGTATGTTCAAGTATGGCTTCTAGGCGAGGTATGGCTTCGGGTATGGCTTCTAGGCGAGTGCACAGAAAAGTGTAGCGAACGGACGGACGAACTGATGGACATGTATCGAAAAATAACTTTTTCGGTGTTAGGGGCTATAATACGTGTAAATTCGTTGAAATCTCAAATTTGATTTTTTTTTCGAACACCATACTTTCTTCTCTCATTTGTCACTTCAAAGTAAAAGGAACTCAGAACTACAGATAAAAGACACCTACTTTTACACATAGACATTTATTGATTTAAAACTGTTTTAGTTTGTGTCATTTCACTTCCAATTGAAAGGTTTTACAATGATTAACGGCATACCAATGACGAGACGGAAGTTTTCAGGAAGTAAATGCATTCAGAAGTCTAGACTGCATTACAGCCTGTTTTTATTTCTGCAATTGTTAACAGCTGTAATTTCGTCCAAACGCTACATGAAATAATTTTTGGTTGACGTCATTGTATTACTATTTTAGTATTGTTCTCTTCAGACTTGGTTGAAGTTTTGTCTTAACGGTTATACATTTTTTCTTTCTTATTTCATCGTTACACATAAGAACAAAATGTTATGGTGAGTGGATAGATTCGAACCTACGAACATTTTTATATTCTTCCAACACTTTACCAATGGACCAAGCTTTGTCTTCACGTTAACGCCCGGTTACAGGGTTTACTACGATTTAAATAAAATGGCTGGCTGTTAGAATTCCCTGCTCACATATTTCGATAAATAATTTTCATTGCTTCGTAGATACGTAGAGCAATGTTTAGATACACATTTTAGGAGAGTGAATTTTGGTGTATATAATAATTTCATGCCAGGTAAAAGCTAGATAAGTTTTGATAAAATGTTTCATATGTAGTTCTCAATAATAAGCTTGCTGTTCGGAGTGAAGTTCCAAGGTTCAGCATTGCCTAGCAGTTTTTGCTATTAATATCCCTTCTAACAATATTGGCAGTGGACAAAAGTTAGCCCGTGTTGAAGCTTTTTGCTCCTAATTTAGTTATTTTACTTATTTAAGGAATATATTGAAAATTGTCAGCAGGCACGTATGCAGTAATTTATTTCGGGAGAAGTCCGACTTCAATATTAGGATAAATTATAATAAAATTTAAAAGATAATCCTTAAATTTAGGCTAAATTGACAGAGAAGTTGGGATTTCAGAGGGGAGTCCGGACCACCTGGACCCACCCCTAAATGCGTCCTTGTTTGTCAGTAACGTTTCCTCATTTTGAAACCCTCAAAAACTTCGGATATATAAAGGAAAACGAGTTATTTTCGATAAAATATCACTTCAGAAGACGCGACAGTTTTATTGCACATGGTGGTATCCCAAGTTGGGGACGCGGCAGAAGTCCTAAATGGCAGAAGTCCTAAAATGCAGAAGTCCTAAACGGCATTAGACCTAAAATGCACAAGTCCTAAAAAATATTTCGCGGCACAAGTCCTAAATGGCAGAAGTCCTAAAGTGCAGAAGTCCTAAAATGCAGAAGTCCTAAAAGGCAGAAGTCCTAAAAATCATACCGAGGCAGAAATCCTAAAGTGCAGAAGTCCTAAAAATCTCTTGTGGCGCTACCATCGCGTCCGTAAGAAGAATACTGTCAATCTGTTAGTCAAGTTTTAGATATACTGTTTCATATTACAGAGCCTTAGTTCTTGCAAGTTATTTGTATAAATACATATTCTATCGTTCTGAAATAATAAATAAATAAATAAATAAATGAAGCCTATTGTCCTTTCTTACTCTTTCCATGATATATTTCTATGTTGACAAAATTTTAACTTTCTACCAAATGTGATTCCCAGATCTTTCATAATGTCTGTTTTTCTCTATTTCCACACAATTGACTTCATATTAGTAACATAATATTGTGTTTTAGTTATGTACGTCATAAATTTTGCTTTCCTTGTGTTGTTTTGAAGTAAATTATTTTTACACATATATTTCTTGTACAGAAGTCTTTCTGTAGCAAATAATTGTCATATTCGTAATTAACTACTCCTGGGATACGGCTGTTTCGGTGTAGGACGTTTTGGTGCAGGGCGTTTCGGTGTACGGATTGCTCGGTGTAAGGACGTTTAGGTGTGAGGCTGGTTCGGTGTAAAAGTTCTAATGTTTACACCGAAACGTCCACTCTTCAAAATGAAAATTATTCGTTAGGGAGAAATAAATTCACGAAGTAGAATATATAAATTAATAAATAAAATAAAAATTAAATGTTTCTGTAATTGGCAAGGGTTACTTATTTATAATGAGTCCCCTCGCTTAACTCTATGTCAGAACTTCTTATATCCTCAAATGTTATAATTATTAATTGATTGGGAAAACGTTTTACGGTAATGATATATAGTAAAAAAGTGTGCGATGCATAAACATTGTGTACACCACACACACCTTATTACGGCAATAACTGTGCACAAATCGCAAAATGCTGCACAATCTTTGAAAGAAAATTTTCAAACACAGATGGTTTTTCTTCCAATAACCGCTTTTATATCATGCATATCCAATAAGATTAGCAAATCTAGGAAAAGAAAACTGATTATGAATCAGTGATGAGATCTTAATTAGATTATTACGGAGATGTAAATTCATGTTATAGTTGTAGAGAAGGACAGTGTCAGAAAAATGTCTCAAGAAAATTTTTAACGGCCTAAAGAACACAACAAGAGGCTGAATCCCACCAGTTGTTCCTGCAGAAATTGTTTCTATTATGAGTTACTCTTTTGTTCTTAAAATAGGACAAAGTTGAATTGTGACCACTCCACGAAACTAATAACAAAATGGACTTTGCATTAGACGCTTGAAGAAAAATCTCTTGGAACCATGATCTCACAAGACTTGATGTTAATTTTTCCGGATTTGATGCTTTTACAAGGATATCTTCAAATTTAAAGAGGTTGTGTTGGACTATAAGACCAAATGTTCCATTGTTTTCCTACAAAACAATTAAAAGTGGTGATAACAAAACACTATTTGCAGAAATTGAAGGCTGTATGATGTAGCTACGAGTCATAGAATTTACTGACTGTACCACCCTTTCTACTGTTTGTGTCCCTGTAAACACTAGAGTACGTGCATTTAAAAATTAAACCTATTGATCAGAGTTATAAATATTTAATTTTCCAATATGTGTTACTTCACATTCGCGACAAGTGCATTGGCATTGGCTTCTAGCTTTTTGGCTATAGATTTAATCAAACGTCCTGTTAAAATAAGTACAAAAAGGGGTTTTAAATCAGTCTGCACCTTCTCTCAGTAGCCCCTGCCAATTATAATTGTTCTTGGTTAAATGCAGAACATTTCAAACCAGAAGACTTTGTAATTGTAATCATCATATTGGATCCGCCAATTTGAATTTTGTAATTTCAACGTCAGGTTCTGAATCACCTGTCCTAAAACCTCCTTGACAGTAAGCTGGTCGTATCATTTAATCTTCTATTTTAATGATTGCTTTCTGTTTATGCTTGGAGGCCACCTCTAACGTTCAAAGAGTGGTTTCTACCCTTAAACCCGCACATTGCCAAAAATAAAATTAAAAAAAAGTGACGATTATTTTTTGATATTCTACAAGTATGCAAAGTTTCATTCAAATCAGTAAATTACACTTCCATAAGTCTCCTTGTTAGTGCTGTTCAAATGGAAAAAATAAGTTAATTGGCGGATATGAAGTCAGAACAAAGAAAAAATACGCCGGTGTTACGAAGAGACTGAACAACGTTTGTGAAAATTACAAATCTGACGATGTGATTACAGTCTTAAAAGGAATTGTGTACAATTTTAGATTCTTAGTTGAGTGATTCTATGTAATTATATTTTTTTCAACAAAATTCCTTTGAGTTGAGATGAGTTGATTCTGAGTTTAACGTCCCGTTCAGAAGTGAGGCTATATGAGACGTCCACATACTGATTAACGTGGAATCCGAACCACATGAGCTCTCACCGGAAATCGAACCCGGGTCTCCCACGCCAAAAATTCCTTTGAGGTATTATTCAGTTTTGTATATATTATTACTGTGTCTCAGGAACTTTGTACAATATATTTATTTCAATTTAGAAATAATGCTGAATATTTTGCAGTAAATTTGATTATTATTATATAAAACTCGCCTATGGACATCTCTGAATAGAAATTATTGTTGCGAATGGATTGGTGTTGTATTATCATCCTGTCTCAATAACAATGAGACTCAATAACAATGTTAATCAGTTTACACTATTCCAGAGTGGCTACACTATGACACTTCATGCCTGTTCATTACAAGCATATGATTAATGCAATCAAATATTAGGCTATACACCGAAACGTCCTTTACAGCAAGTGTCCTTACACCGTAGCGTCCGTACACCGAAACATCCGTACACCGAAACGTCCTACACCGAAACGTCCTACACCGAAATATCCTAAACTCTTACTCGTTATCATTATTAATAATAATTTTAGTGTTACTAACATAGTTGTTACCGTTGGAATTAAATACGTTCATATTGGTATTGTGGCAACTACTTAATACTGAAATGCTTTATCGAATATTTAAGTCTGTAGTTTGTAGCAGGGTGGCCATAGAAGTTAATGGCTTATAGCCCATATTGCCTCACTGAAATTTTAGAGGATCTTTGAAAAGCAACTTAATTGAAATTAATGAGAAATATATATTTAAAATACATTTATTTAATACAAGAACATTACGTTTAATCAATTCCGAAACCATGGTTGAGGAAGGGATGTCTTATAAAGTACGAACCATTGAAATAGTGCAGAAGCAATAGCTGAGTTTTTTATAAACATATATATAAATGAAAGTATACTAGAATGTAACTAACTAGACTGGAAATGAAAGAATGTAACTCTATGTATATATATATATATATATATATATATATATATATATATATATATATATATATAATGAAAGTAACTATATTTGTAACATAACAACACTTGAACCACCAGACTGATCTCGACAAAAACTTTCAACATAGATGAGGTTCGGGCCTGAGATGGTTTTATCATTTCACTTTGAAGGTGCAACTTGGAGGAAGGAAGTGCAGATATATATTAAAAATTATCGATCTTAGTGTCGAACCCATTGTTTTCGGGGTTGCTGAGATGAACACTGACATCTCCGATGAAGCTTAAATTCTAATTCAGCACTGCAACTTGGAGGAAGGAGAGGAAGATGTATAAAATGATCGAAAATGACCGCTATAAGTGTCGAATCCATAGTTTTTGGGGTCGCTGAGGTGAACAGTTACACTTTCGATGCCGTTTAAATTCAAATTTACTCCCGCAAATTGAGGGAGGTATATAAAAATGATGCAAAATAATTGATATTAGTGTGAATCCATAGTTTTCGAGGTCGCTGAGGTGAACAGTGACACTTTCGATGCTGTTTAAAAAATTTTAATTTGTCCCCGCAAATTGAGGGAGGGGGTGGTATATTAAAATGTTGGAAAATAATCGATATTAGTGTGAATCCATAGTTATCGAGGTCGCTGAGGTGAACAGTGACACTTTCGATGCTGTTTAAAAAATTTTAATTTGTCCCCGCAAATTGAGGGGGGGGTGGTATATTAAAATGTTGGAAAATAATCGATATTAGTGTGAATCCATAGTTTTCAGGAGCTCCCTCGTGGCTAAGCGGTTAGCGTACGCGCCTATGGCGTGGGAGACCCGGGTTCGATTCCCGGCGGGAGCTCATGTCGTTCGGATTCCACGTTAATCAGAGGTCCACGTCTCATATAGCCTCGCTGCTGAAAGGGACGCTAAACTAAAATCAACTCAACTCAACTCCATAGTTTTCAGGGCCACTGAGATAAATAGTAACATTTCCGATGCAGTTTAAATCCAAATTCAACGCCGAAACTTTAGGGAGGGGGAAGGGGGTGATATATAAAAAAAATGATCAAAAATGACTGATATTAGTGTTGAATCTATAGTTTTTGGGATTGCTGAGATGAGCAGTGACACTTCTAATGCCGTTTAAACCCAAATTAAGCGCCGTGACCTGGGGACAGAGGAGAGGGGTATATATATGAAATAGTATATATATATATATATATATATATATGTGTGTGTGTGTGTGTGTGTGTGTGTGACCGATATTATAGTCGAATACATCGTTTTTGGGGTTGCTTTGATGAACAGTAACATTTCCGATGCCGTTTAAATCCAAATTCAGCCCCCATTATTACTCCTAAAGGGAGAGGATGACATGTAATAGTAAGTGAAAATGAATGATACTAGTGTCAAACTCATAGTTTTGGGGTCCCTAAGTTCACTGGTGACAGTGTTGATGCTCCTTATACCGAAAATGAAACTATTCTCCCCGTATGAAGAATAATCTGCTAGGGTAATCTGAAGGGTAATCTGCTAGTCTTTAAGAATAACGAACGGAAGTTTCACATGTTATATTCTTTAATATATTTGTCGCTGCTCAAATTTACGCACTTATGCGGTGTATGTGTGTATATGTAAAGAAAATCGTTTCTCTTTTTGAGTTCTTCGAAAAGTATACAAATAATAAAGAGGTATTTTTTATCAGAAAACTAAAAAGTAAAATTAAAAGATGTTGCTTTAACTATTTTTCCTGCTAGCGAAATACGTTATATGTATAGATGCTGCAGACACGTTACAGCAAATAAGATTAGCATCAGGCGAATAAATAGTTTTTAAATTACATTATCCGGGTTTTAAAATCAAAGGATATGTTACGGACGGCAAATGATGCCTTAACACCAAAAACACATTCCTGGCCGGGACCGGGGGTTAGTCTGTTTTATGTTTACTAAACGTGTTTAATAATTACAGCAAATGAAGGATATTTATAATAGAATGTGAAAGAATACAGTTTTAAAAGAATTAAACTACGTCAACATGTTAAAATAATTAAAAGAACCTAATTAATTAGCCACTTTGTACTCTCATTTGCTTAACTGGAATAACCGAGGCCTAAAGGAAAAGTGTTTTCTGCCCAAATCTTATAAGCAATGGGATATTTTAATATTATAGAAATTGACCCTCCTTCCCCTTAGAAGTGTAATTTTCAAGATACTGAAACATATAGTATTTTATTACTTTTAGTTAAAAGTTCAAATACCGAGTTTCACGCATCTAGCTTAAACAAATCCTTCCTTAATTTATTTACATATTTTCTGAGTAAGTAATGGGGAATTCGAACATAAAAAAGTGCTCCCTTTGCTCTTTCCTTTTTATGTGTTCAATTTTCAGTTTTTTTAACAGGAAAGATTATATGCCAAGTTTCATTTTACTAGCTTCAGAAACTTGCGAGATACACTACCCTTTAAAAAAATCTTGCCCCACCCGTTTTACGATACTTATTTCCAAAAATTCTTTCTTATGCCCTGCTTTCATAAGAAAATTATATTTTATAATTAAAATTTAACGACTCTACTTGTAGTAGTATGCCCAAAAAATCACTCATCTTTACTCTTTTATATAAGAGTACAGAAGATAAATACAGTCAAACAAATGGATTTCCATGAACAGTTTCCGATTTCTTATAACTACCTGATTCGTACATTTCCCACAAGCTGTGATTTTAAATTTACGCTCTGTCAAGGTCCAGGTTTCAAAAAGGAACTAACTGGAAATATAATAATATTATGTATTTGTGTACATGTGTAATATGTATAAATTTATTGTCTTATTGAAGCTTTCGTAATCTGGAAATAAACTTTTGATTTGATTTTAATATATAAAAATCATGCTCTCCTAGAAAAATTTGCAGGCTACACCCCTAAATGACTATGTAGTAATTTCTGCAAAAATGGCACAAGACCTAAAATTTAGGTCTAATGCCTATATTTTTAGGACTTGTGCCATTTAAGACTTATTAATGTCACCCAGTGTATTGCATAATAAATGTTCTTTGTTCAATTTTAAATTTACTGCGTTCTTTATGTATACAGTTGGTATTTAATGTTCACTTGTGAAATGTCTAGTGAGCTTTTGTCCTAATTAAGTAAACTTTGGTGGATTTTTGTCCTACTCTTAATAAAATACGCTCCGCACAGTATATATTGCAATTCTGAATGTTTGCTTGGTTTCAGAAGTCTGGTAAAATATGCTTTTTAAACATTTTTTTATTATTTATTTATTTATTTATTTTTGTTTTAGGAATTTGTCTTGGGATTCTCGTATCTCCATTCGAAAGAAACGAATTTCTTAACCAATTATGTAATTAATTCTTAGAATGAAATAGGTTGTATTATGTAATTCGTGTATAAGTGCAGAACAGAGGTGATAATAACGATCTTAGTAGTACAAATATAGCTGTTACTGTTGGAATTAGATACGTTCGTAACATTATTGCCAACTAGTTGCTGCATCGTCCCAATTTCGTGTGCTGGTGGCGAATTTCAGAACTAAAGTAAGTGAATGATAAAGGCACAAGTCCTAAACGGCAGAAGTCCTAAAATGCAGAAGTCCTAAAGTGCAGAAGTCCTAAAATTTAGGTCTAGTGCCCATATTTTTAGGACTTCTGCATTTTAGGACTTCTGGATGTCACCTCCCAAGTTCACAAGGGCAAGAATTCATTAATTTTGATTCTCTGTTATTGTGCTCTATCGAAAGGTTAGGTTTGTAACATATTACTCCTACGAACAAGCATGACTGGCAGATAGGAAGACTGAACACAACTCCAGAGAAATGCATGCTGAACTTACGTTTATAGCTACGCTTTGGTGATTTGCCCTCAAGGACAATCGAGTGGTAATTCAGTTTCGTCCCTGTTCTTAAGCCATGTTCGTATTACTTCGAACAGTTTTGATAATGAAAAGCATGCCTCTTAATATAACAGACTTCTTTCGCGTAAGAAATCGAAACTCAGTTGGTCAGAGCAACTAGTCTGTAAGAATTAGGTTGTTAGTTAGGAGCCCAGTACGAGTAAGGGTTTTTATTACTATTGTTTTTATCTTTTTTATGTGAGGAAAAATCAAATTGTGACATCGCGATATCAAATGTATTTGATTAGGTAGCTTTGTCTTAGCTAAACTTTAAACATCAGTAACCGTCGAAATTATTTCACAAACTGATCACTTACTGAACATTTCAAACACGTCAAACCAGTGGCATAACATGAAGGTTAACCTCTCCTCCGCAGTCCTTTGTTATTCGTCCGTACTTTCAAGGGCGGACTAAGAGCCGGGCGACTGCCCGGGGCGCCAGAGAAAGAGGGGCACCAAAACGAGCCTCAAAAAGTAAATTTTATAATGTGCTTTCTACTGACGTTTTTGGTTTATATTCTTGTAAAGTAGTGGCAATTATATGATCTTTTTCCATTTCACTATGGAAGAAGAGAGTTTCATAGTACTAAGGGGGCTGTATCGAAAAATTGAGAGATGGCATGTAGAATAAAGAGTGCCGGGAATTAAGTATTGTTTGTTTGTTTGCTTGAGTTCAGCGTTCCACGGTTATGCCTTAATGGGCAAGGGAGATGTGGATACTAATTATAGTGGAATCCGAACCACTTTTATCGTTCAACAATAATCCACCGGGAATTGGACCCGGTACCACAGAAGGCAGGCGTGCTAGCCACTAGACCAGGGGGGGTGGAGTTGGTATTGTTTATAGCGGGCCATATTCTTTGTGAACTTTTCCTAGGTAATGGATTTCTTTTTGAAAATGGGTTTAAAACAAAGGCGTCATTTAGGGAGGGCAGGGAGGGGCATTTGCCCCCCGTGAGTTTGAGATGTATATAGATTTTATCATTAGAATAGTAGTAAATCAGTGAAAAACGCGAAATTTTACTTATATCAAGAGGTCTTCCCCCCCCCAAAGCAAAATCTGAAATGACGCTCCTGGTTTAAACTATTAAAAACACTATGATAAAATGTAAAATATAGGCTACTACTAGGGGAAGGGCGCCAAAAAGTCACTTTGCCCGTGTGAAAATTTGGCCTGCTCCGCCCCTGCGTACTTTCTGTATATTTTTTGGCCTTGCAGCTTGTGCGGTCCCCACGCCACATTGTTGCGGGGGTGCTATTTACGCCTACCCTTCGAACGTAATTCAATAACTGTTTAAGAAATTCTACCATCAGCGTGAAAACGGGAATATATTTTTCTAATAGTCCCATAGAACTTTCACTCAGAATGCCAGATGCAATTTTTCAGAGTGGGCTCTGGCTAAGTAGAAGGAAGATCTGTTTCCTAAGTAAGTTCCTTTCAGAAAGTTTGCTATTTCTTTAACAGTGATGTAAATAAATATACTTATCGTTATTAGCTCGACACCAAACCATCCTGGACAAATCCCTCTAGAACAATGATCGGCAAAAGTTATTCTGCATAATTTTATAAGCGACTCAAGGGTGAAACACTTGTTAACGAAAGCAATGTTGTGTATATACTGCCTTGTTTCTGACAAAATATAAAGTCTTTTGTAATCTTTAGACACTTTTCCTATTCTTTTTGTCACCCTTGGTTGTGTAAGGAAACCTCGAACAAATAAAGAAGAGGTAATATTACAGATAAGGGGCGCTATAAATATATTAGGTATTTCTTTTGTTACCTAACCATAACGGCCTAGGGTCGTCTTCAGTAGAATAAAAAATGCTACGTGATATTACATTCACGAAGGAGGAAAGGATGCTCTAAATATATTTCTTATTCATTTTGTCTGCCTGCTTCTCAGAAATTATATACCTTCTGTTGGAGGGTGCTGAAAAGAGAGGAGGGGAAATAAAACGTCGTGCCCCCTCATACATTTTAAATTTTGTGACGTGGTTGCTCAAATTATTACTAAAGAAAGCACTTTAAACTAAGATGTGTAAAGTTACAACATTATGTAAGGGTGGCATATTCATTATTATTATTAATAATAATAATAATAATAAATATGAATGTCTTTGGAGAGCCGAAATTATGTGAGACGAACAATGATATGTAGAGGTTTAAGATGGGTGGTCATAGAGGAGGAAAAACCAGGATTTTTCTCTCTCTGACTCTCTAACGTTAAGATTATGTGCTGAAGGTAAGAAGCATCATCATTCTACAATAGGTTGCTTTTACGTAGAATATCTATTACTTGAGCTCCCCTCCTTCGGGCAACTTTGCTTATGTAGTAAATTCAAAACAATTTCAATTTAAGACAAATATTTATAGAGAAAATTAAACATTTGATAGGGAAATCTGTTATCAAAATATCCAAACACGTAGATAGAAGACTATGTAGTGAGAAACATTGTGAAACTATAAAATTCTCCAAATTAGAATTAACATTTACTGGAAAACATTCGTTATGCATCAGTGAGCACAGGGGAAATAATTACGAATCTGTTTGCAAACAAAAATTAGACACACTAATGCAAATGCGACGATATTTTCTCTTTTTTTTTTTTTTTTGGTATCGTCATGAGTTTTACACATATGTTACAATTTGATTCTTTCCCAAATAAAAAATAAATAAAATAACCTTAGTGATAAAAATGACAACAGTACTTCCACGGGATTCGAACCGTCTACCTTCGATATACAAACTCGTTGCTTTACCTAACTGAGCTATTTGCTCTCTTACGTAAGCTGAACCTGTTCTACAGTAAAGACGATTTTTCATTACGATTGGGCTAACAATTCGTCTTTTTCCATAGGTAATTTCCACTATTTGCACTATCTATACGTTAATACTTAGCATAGATTCATATATTTGGAGTTCGCTGATAATGCATATAATAAGACATACTAGAAATATTTCGTTAAAATTTTCGTTTGTAGATCTAATCCACGCTTCTCTCAATGACATAGATGTCGCTGCTTCGTGTTGAACTGCAGAATTCCCTCGCGTTCTTGAAAATTTCCCACTTTAGCAGAGTTGGTAATTCTCGAGATTTCTGTCGATTTAATGTTTTTTGCTTCTAATTTCTTTATTTTAAGCTAATATCTAACACAAATATTAAAAACGGGTTTGTTATTAACCTGTCCTGCTGGGGAAACCTTCCGAAATTTCGAACATATAAAGAAAACGGAGATATTTTCAAAAAACTTCAAAATAAAGAGAAGCGTCATTTATTTTGCTCATGGTAGTACATAAGGATATAAATAAACTATATTTTATTATAGTTTGGTTTGCGCATGCGTATCTTTTTGTACACCTTGTCTCAAAAAGGTTGAGCGCATTCTTTATTGGTGTTTTGAGGCAAAAATTTTCTAAGTCCAGCTTCGGGTATCTTCGGGAAAAAGTAAGCCAGGTTCGAACCTCCAAGCCAGCCTTTGCAATCGGGAAAAAGTTTGCAGATGTGTTTTCTTCTTTTAAATATAATAAGACTTGTTACCAAGTGTTTAAAAAAGCAACATTGATTGAAATACTTAATGATACAATATTTCGAAACCTTTTATTAATATGAGCACATGCTTGTTTGTCATTTAGCTTTCTATACGTAATGGAACATTTAAATACGTTAAAGAATCTTTCCATATGTAAAAGAATGCTCAAAGTTAAGAAATAGAACATAATTATCGCCTGAGTACTAAAATAAAATTCATAAGTAGAACAGAAACAGCGTTTGTCATGGATATGAATGTCATAACTATCTTGAGATCCGTTATACATCACTAGAAGCTTAGTTCTAGAAGTCCTTGTGTTAGCTCATTGGTAAGCTGTCGGATTTCAAATCATAAGGTTGTGAGTTCGAATCCCATCTGGGTCAATACTTTTTTTAAAATTATATTTTCCGCAATGCATGAAAAATTATATAAAATAATTACATTAAAATACATAAGTTGTTTATATATAACATAATAATTGCAGAACATAGTAATTATTATGTTTAAAATATAACATCTGAGATAATTTTCACAGTAGGTCGGTATTATATATGAGGATGTAAATACAAGTTAAGAAACTCGTTCAATAGCAATAAATAAATCATGTAGTGTATTTATTTGCAGCTATTTGTCATATAGAGAGTAATTCTCAACATTCATAATATAGAATGTCATTTATGTTCTTGAAAAGTTATTCGATGCATAAACAGAGGGTATAAACAGAGAATCCAAAGTCGAAACGCTCGCAAAAAAATTCATGAACCCCAAAGGTCACGTGAGCAGACTGGAATTGTCCTTATGAAGCATGCCACAGCAGAAAGTCTACATAGATTTTCAATTCAATTCCTGATATATGCTTTTGCAATGTGGAAGTGGTGATGCCTTGGGTCGCCCTCTCTCGCTCGCTCGCTCGCTCGCTCACTCTCTCTCTATTTATACAGAATATAAAAGTGGATTTATGTGTGTGTTTCAACATAATTCTGATATATCTAGAGCAATTTTAACTATATTTCTTACAGTCTGGAAAAAGAGTACTGTCAAGATACATATCAAAAATGCTAGAAACGGGTCGATATTATTATTGAATCCATAGTTTCGTGGTCGCTTAGGTGAATAGCTCTACTTTCAATTCAAGTCCAATTAAGCTCCCATTAGCACCCAGGGTGGTTACGTAGCGACATAAAGATATCGAAATCAACCGATATTAGAATCGAATTGTAAGTTTTCAGCGCCGCTAACAGTGCAGCATTTCCCATTAGTCCACATTAGTCCCATTGCCTAGAGGGCAACATATTTGCAGAGTGCAAATTTTAAAACTTGAATAATATTTTAATTTTTTTCGTATGAAAAAGTTAAAAATCATGAGCAAATATACTATTTCACGAACAATCCTCTTTTACTAGGTATGGCCAAAATTTTCCGGAATCCGGATTCCGGAAATTTTGTTTTCCGGAATCGGAAAATTTACTTTCCGGAATTCAGAAAAATTCCGGATTTCGGAAAAATTCCGGAATTCAGAAAAAATCCGGAATTCAGAAAAAATCCGGAATTCAGAAAAATTCCGGATTTCGGAAAAATTCCGACATTCGGAAAAAATCCGGAATTTAGAAAAAATCGGAATTTTTCCGAGATCCGGAATTTTTCCGATTTTACTTTCCGGATTCCGGAAAGTAAAAATTCTGGAATTGGCCATCCTTAGCTAGTAGCTGTTAAAAGAGAAACACAATAATGAATAGGCTATATATACTGTATTAATTTCTTGTAGTTGGATATGTCTTTATCATTTACGTAGACAATTGCTACTGCAGTTATTTACTACTTTATGAGAAAGGTCTTAGTTTCACACACAAAAAAGTCGCCGGTATGTCTCAAACATTATCGCGTTCCCACCTGCAGCTGCTCCAAAGCACTGCAAACTACTTTTTAACCAGGCGAAAGGCAGTGAAGGAAAATAAATCTCAACAAATATTCTAATAACATTCGCTTATTGTCAACATACCTACAGTGAGCGCAGAAAGTGTTCGTACACCGTGCATACTTTATATTGAAAACAGCTAGCATGAGAACGGGAGGTGGAAAATATATATATAACCAGAATTAAGACTACACATTCATACATTTTATTTCTATATACAAGAGAAAGGCCAAACAAACACAATCACTGTTTTGTTCAGAAGAAAAGAGAGAATTCCTTTTTTGTAAACACAAAAAGTCACCGTACACTTATGCTTGAATTAATGCTTATAAAGTATATTACGTTATTTAATATTTTGTGGGATTACCCTGTGCGTTAATGATTGTCTGTAGTCTTCGTGGCATTGATTTCACCTGTAGTAGTTCGTAGTTCTGTAGCTTCGGGACTGATTATGTCCCATTCTTCTTGAATAGCTTTTCTTAGGCCTTCTTTAGTAGACAAGCTGTGCCTTCTGATTCTTGTCTCCAGAACAGATCATAGATGTTCTATGGGGTTCATGTCTGGGGATTGGGGAGGTGTGTGAAGCTGTTTCAAGGTATTATAGAGTCAGGGGCGGATCCAGAGGGGGCGATCAGGGCGATCGCCCCCCCACAACAGGAAACTCTTATTTTATATATAAATAAACCCATCCATAACAAGTTTGGAGCTCTTAAAAGTAGCAGTATTACCGCCGACCGCCCCCCCAGAAGTCCGTCCTGGATCCGCCCCTGGCAAACCTTGCAGACAGGCCTCGTTCAACAGTACAAACAATAATTGCGATGTATAATGTTTCTATCACTGTGCGAAACCATAAAAAATAATAATAAAATAATAATAATAAAAAAGAACTGGAAGACCAAGAGTGTTGAGTGAACAAGTTAAACGTTACATTATTAGGGAAAGAAAAAAGGTTCCAAAAAGTAGTGCTGTGCAATTGGCAACGGATCTGGAAACACGCGGTGTTAAAGTATCAGCCAGTACAGTGCGGAATATTTGCAGGGTATCATGGTGGGATAGCCAGGAAAATGTTCTGGGTGAACAAGACAAATCGTATAAAGAGACTAAAGATTGAAAAAGAGTATAAAGATAAGGGATCAGACTTCTTTCTGGAATAGGGTCATATTTTCGGACGAAAGTAAATTTAATTTTATCGAGTCCAATGGAAGGCGTATGGTATGGCGCAAGGTGAATACAGAGATGAATCCTCAAAATCTCGTCCCTAAAGTAAGACACGGAGGAGGGTCCGTGCTCGTCTGGGGTTGTATGAGTGCCTCAGGAGTGGGTCGTCTCCACCTTATCGATGGAGTGATGATCCACAAAGTGTATATTAACATATTAAAGGAATATCTCCATACTAGTACGCAGAAGATGGTTCTTGAAAACAATTTATTGTTCAGCAATACAACGACTCCAAACATACAGCGGAAAATACTCGATTGTGGCTACTCTATACAGGGGCGGATCTAGGACGGACTTCTGGGGAAGGGGCGGTCGGCAGTAATATTGCTACTTTTAAGAGCTCCAAACTTGTTATGGATGGGTTTATTTACATATAAACTAAGAAAGTTTCCTCTTGTCGGGGGGGGGGCGATGGCCCCGATCGCCCCCCTCTGGATCTGCCCCTAAGGTTTGCTATCTTTCTCAAAGACTTACCCTTCTTATGCACTTTAATAATTACTTTTCTTGTCTCCTCATTTGTTTCTGTTCGGTTGCTTCCCATTTCGACAGCCCACCGTGCAGTTTTTTCACTCCTGTTCACAACTAAACTTATTCTGTTACTCGCCATGCTATACAGAGGTGTATACTCAGGTGAATACTAGTGAACCCCAGTTGTGGTATCTTTGTTTCGTATTCGTACGTCAGGTGTACGATCACTTTTTGCGTCTACTCTATACATTTTCTACGGAATTTATTTACTTTCTGACCATTAAACTTGTCTTTGTGGTTCTTTATTGATATATTCATAAAGCTTAGTTTTCATTATTCATATTGTGTGTGTTATTACACTTCTTAAATTTTCTGTTTCTTTTTCGCAGGCATTCTCGTTTCAATAGCATAGGTGTACGAACACTTTCTGCGCTCACTGTATGTACAGTAAATACAAATTTATAATTTTTGACTTTACGAAGTATACAATTTAATTGTTCAATAATTAACATAAGCAGGCATTCATTAATTTATATTAATATAATAATTAATAAAACTAATAAGCGGGTGATTGATGACTCAGTGGTAGAGATTTCATCTATGGTATTCTAACCCAGGACTTGTGGGTTTTCGATGGCTAATTTTGTGTTCGAAAATTTTCCCGGTGGTACTCTTGGTTCCCTTTCTTATATTTGTTCCATCATCACTCATTAACGAATTTAGTTTATCAAAACTCTATAGCCATATATTCATTCTGTCCGTCAGTGAAACAAACAGTCTCAAGAACTATCTGATGGATTACCAATCAATTTTGGCCATGATGTACAGAGTCAATAGTTAAGAATCGAGTTCCCTGATGAATGTAATATTCAAACCGGAAGCGGTACAAATCAACCATTTCCGGTTTTAACGTTAATCATTATATAGTAAATATGGTAATAGATAGCGAGAAGCGGTTTCCAGTAATCGACATATATAACATTCATGTAGATAGAATGTTACCCAGTTTGTGCATCTGCTGAAAATAATGAGCTTAGGTATTTAGAGAGCATTTTCCGCTTTAGAAAATGTGTGCTTGGTATAGAATGTAGAGAATTAGCTGAGTCAGGCACGTAGCTAGAATATGGTAATAGGAAGGGGGGGGGGTCTCTCACGAAATACTGTGGTTATTTACCAGGGGCTCAATCATTCTCAACTATTTTATTGGCAACATATATTGGTTCATTTAGCCAAGATTTCTAATGGGGGCATGATATGAAATACTGTGGTTACACACCAGAGGCTCGATCAATCTAAATATTTTACTGACAACATACCCATATTGATTGGTAAGGACAATAAAATGAGGATATATTAGTAAGTATTTTAATAAGAAGCTATGAAGGAATCTCGAGTAAAAGAATATAAAAAAAGTATTGAAAAAGATATCGTCTTCCGAGGTCATTCGAACGGTGTCGAGAATTTTGCGTCTGGGAAATTTGCGCCCTACCTCAAGAACAGGGAAAATTGCGCCTGCGATGTACAGTACCTCCACCGGGAAGTTTGAATCCTGCGAAATAAAAGAACCTATTGGAGCTTACGCATTTCCTCGGAGGGGCTGACATTACAACATAAACAATCCTCCCCCCACAACCATGCCATTTGTGATTTATTTTCATTGTGGCTATATAAGGGGAGAATAAACTTCAATATAAGCCAAAAGAACACAACGGATCAACGCAATCACTGCTTCTTCCAGAGATGATTTTGGGGGAACACTGGCCTCCCCAGAGCTCTCAGAGTGCCCCCTCGGAGGAGACCAAAATAATACGTCTATAATATAATAATAAATAGAATAGTACCAGCAGTGACCCCCCTCCGGAATACTAAATGTGCCCCCCGGAACATTTTTCCTGAAAGAACGACTGAACGCAATTGTGTGTTTGAAGTGTAATTCCAGCAAGTAAACACACTGTACATAGTTTTCTTGATAATATTACTGAACTGATTTTACATTCACTTTACATTTTCTTTTCTATATTTTGTGTCCTGAAAAGCCAGACAACTCGCAAGGATTGTGAACAGAGATATCTGGGTAGAGCCAAACAGCCTTTTGTAGATTAAATTATACTCTTTGATTATATTAATAAATAATTATATATCAGTCATTTATACGTTTATTGTAAATTTTGTAGTATAATGAAAAATTGTATTTGTATGGATTGCCCTTTAGTGAACTAAAATTGTATTTTTTTCATTTGTTCGGAATATTATAACGGATGGAGTAACTCACTGAGACGATGAGAGGCAAGACTAGTTCAAGTGCGAGTGGAAGTTACTTTACACAATACAATAATAAGTTGAATTGTAGGGCGCTAACATCCCAGTGCAAATATATAGCCGGCGCATTTTCCCCTCTTTTTGGGGTAGGGCGCAAACATCCCAGTGCAAATATATTGCGAGCGCATTTTTTCCTATTTTTGTGGTAGGGCGCAAATTTCCCGGGCGCAAAATTCTCGCATTCAAGGAAAATATAATGTCCGTGAAGTTGACAAGCCACTTATGTCAGACTCCAATTTCTTGTTGTTGTTGTTGATTTTAGTTTAGCGTCCCTTTCAGCAGCGAGGCTATATGAGACGTGGACCTACTGATTAACGTGGAATCCGAACCACATGAGCTCCCGCCGGGAATCGAACCCGGGTCTCCCACGCCAAAGGCGCGTAAGACTCCAATTTCGACTTTAAACGTCGCTAGTGCTACGTTAGTGTTCGATAGTGACGCAAATCGTTAGTACTCCAACTGCATGCCAACCCGCCCACTTCTAAGAATCATCTCAAAAATGAGGTTAACCGTTAGAGCAAGTAAGTGCTCATTGGTGCCATTAACATTAACGTTAATGCCTCCATCGTACGGCCCTTTGAGTAATAATAACACCACGTTTTTTGCTAGTCTCAATGCGTCCCTATATTCTCGCTAACATTCTGACATGCCCAAGTTAGTTACTTTTTTTTTTTTGCAACTATTGTTTATCTGTTATTGTTTATTGCTAGTCTGCAGAGTAGTCCTTACATTAATATGCCATTGTCCTTGATAATCATTGCGTATTTACAAGCAGTTTGTTATTACTGTTAGAAGATATCAAAAAACAACAGATAAAATCTACTACTTAACGGTTCATATTTTTCTTTTACAGTACATAAACGATTAATAATAATAATAATAATAATAATAATAATAATAATAATAATAATAATAATAATAATAATAATAATAATAAGACTATTCCAGCATACAAGTTATCAATTGCATCACACTGGCAACAAGCGACGCATATTTTAACTTCATAAAAAATCGTTTCTCACGATTTTCTGGAAAACTACGTATGATAACATCTTCATTATGTCAAGTTGTTTATCTCAGTGTGATATATGTCTTACCTCTGGACAATATCACAGTAAAACAAAAATTAAATATTAGGAGTACATCGTACTTTTGGACTACATCTCATTAACCATGGGAAGATTGAGTAGTTTATACTTTAGGATGTAAGTTTCAGCTTAACTTGCATCATACATTCTTAGGATTACAAAAAGGAAATTTGTTCGTTTGCATTTGAACAAAATTCTTAGGATTATAAAAAGAAAAAATAATTTCCGAATTCCGGATTTTTTCTGAATTCCGGATTTTTTCCGAAATCCGGAATTTTTCCGAATTCTGATTTTTTCCGAAATCCGGAATTTTTCCGAATTCCGGATTTTTTCTGAATTCCGGATTTTTTCCGAAATCCGGAATTTTTCCGAATTCCGGAATTTTTCCGAAATCCGGAATTTTTCCGAATTCCGGAATTTTTCTGAATTCCGGAATTTTTCCGAAATCCGGAATTTTTCCGAATTCCGGAATTTTTCCGAATTCCGGAATTTTTCCGAAATCCGGAATTTTTCCGAATTTCGGAATTTTTCCGATTTTACTTTCCGGATTCCGGAAAGTAAAAATTCCGGAATTGGCCATCCCTATCTTTTACTATTCTAATATGTTTAATAATAGCGTAAGAAATGTAATAGTAATTCAGAACATGTTTCACAGTTGTTATTTTTTCTTACATAGTTGTAGCTGTAGCATGTAGTGAGTGGAATTTAACTGTAATAAATTCACTAATTAACCATATTCGAATTAAGTTTTATTTTTAAGTTCGGAATGAAGGGGCGGAGAAATATGGAGTTATTGGGGGCACCGAGCTTTTCTACATTTTACTTTCAAGATCTCCATTTTTCTTTTGTCATTTGTTCATAATAAAAAAAGTTCAGTCACTTTTGGATTGTCATAGGATAGTAGGAGTTGGATTTTGGGATGCAGCCTGTGAGATTCTAGAGGAGCTAACTGCTTGAAAAAATATTTTTGAATCATCTGTAACATATGAAATAAGGATTTGTATCATAAAAAATTGAAAGTAACTATGTCTGCGTAATCATCACGGTCAAATTGCAAAGTCAAATGAATTGACGTTTGGTATATACGTATTGGCTCCAATCCCAACTGGGAAGTTATCATACGCGTGTCACTTTCGTTATAATACATATCCTTAGGGGGAGTAGAAGTCCGAATTTTTGCGAAAAATTTAGTATCTCACAAGCCGTTCAACTGAGAGCTGAAATTCAGCATATAACTCTTTATTAAAAATAAAGAGAATATGCCCTGGCATTTTTTAAAATTGTCTTTTATGAGCGGGGGGACGGGGGTGCATTTTCTATATATTGGAAATTGGTAGTGGGTTGATTTGTAAAAATAATCGAAAACGATTAATATTAGTTGAGAAAAAAAATTGAGTAATGCAAACTAAAGTTCTTTTTGAATTTTATACCCACTGCTTTCTATTTATAATTGCTGAAGCTGGTGTTTAATATATGGAGCGTTCCGAGCATAAGGCAATCAAGCCATAAAGTTAGAGAAAAATGGCCATAAAATTTGTATTCTAAACTTAATTACATGGGCATTTCCAATTAGTACGGCATGCTTAATTATATAGAAAATTAGTTTTTCTCTCTCTCTCTCTCTCTCTCTCTCTCTCTTTTTCTTTTTTTTTTTTTTACGTTGGTCTACTTTTCCTTGATTCGAAACTTTTAAATTTCACCCTATTTTCTACTGAAATGTGTCTGTAAGGCAACAAAGAAATAATTACATATGATAAATTTAAATTCATTTTAATTCGGAAGATGAGAAACACTTTGCCATTATATATCGTAAAGGTCAGACCCACCAGTATTGTAACAAAGAGGTGCTTGAGCCAATGACGGTAGAAATTCAAACTCCGATAAGCGATAATTTCACAGTCTTGTTTTATTACAAGTGTAATCTCTTTAGTCAATGGAGAGGAGGACGTGGGTCATCGGTCAGAGTTGATGTCGATGGGTTTTGGTGGGTCGGAGTTGGTCGCAATGGTTCAGAGTGGTTCATAGTTGGTGGTGGGTCAGAGTGGATCACGATGGTTGATGGGTCAGAGTGGGCCAATGGATCATTTGGGTGGTGGGTCATAGTGGGTCATGGTGGGTCGTGGATCAAATTTTCATTGACCCACACCATCTCTGGTTAAAATTGTACTAAAGATAAGAGGCACCGAAGATGCATGTCGGCTATTATGCTCAAATTTTGCGCATGGATAGTACTCCACCAGAAAGCAATAAATCTGAAACGGTTCACGGTATGACCTCCTAGAACTCGAGATGTAGGGGTTTGTCTGATTGGCTAAATTAAGACGTCAATGATTTATCCTTCAACAACCAAGCTTTTTATGATCGTTTCCGTGGGGAAGTCAGAAGAACACGTGCCTAGTAATCGTAATATTGATAGTTCGCGTCCACCCCGGGGTATTTGTTTTGTGTTTTTTTGTTTTACCTAAATATAAACAAATCACACATATAGGCATTTTAACATATTTTGGGAGAGTAATTTTGTGGTTCGTTGGCGTTTCATCGCGTCTCTGCCGCTGGTAGTAAAGTTTTCAAAATGGAACTTGGGCCATCACGGATCGTCGCTGCGGGGCCACCAATTTCTGGCGAGAGGTTAATAGTTGACCATCTGTAGTCCACCGACGCTTACAGCTTAGGGTAATGAACGATGTCCTTGCCTTGTAGACTTCATGACTACCGACGTCGGCAGTCAACTAGCTTTAAGTATTCCTTTACTAACCATCTATCGTTCATGTTTGTACACGGTGTTGTCATAATAATAATAATAATAATAATAATAATAATAATAATAATAATAATAATAATAATAATAATAATAATAATATTTGTAGTAACAGTAGTATAATTGATGATAGAATAATTATTGTCTATGTATTGTCTAGGTAGGACTACACACAGGATTTGGCTCGTTTTGGTTCGACTTGACTCTAATCCGAGTCGAGTTGGAAGATATTTTTCGCGCCGAGTCCAAGAGTAGACCTCAAAGATGTCTGTTTCGAGTCGAGTCGAGTTTCAAAGAAAAGTCGTTCGTGCCCATCCCTACTAATGAGAGCTTAATCGGAGTTAAGCGAAATTGAAAGTCTCACTATTTATCTAAGCGACCCCGAAAACTATGAATCTAATATCGATCATTTTCTAGCAATCTTTTATATGTATCCCCCTCCCATTCACCATAGGTAACCCGACAGCACTCTTTTTGAAACTATAAGAAATGTGGTTAAAATTACTCTAGGCCAGTGGTTCTCAATCTAATTCCTATCACGATCCCCTTTTATCACACGCTCTTGCCAGCGACCCTTTTATAATTTGTTTTATAATAAGCTTGTGTGGGATTTTTCTCATACCTATTTCTATAATAGTAGAATCCATTTTTTTTGTTTACAGTGAACAGTGCCATGGAAAATCATTGCCCGGGGCGAGAGTATAGTACGATGTCACCGTATATATGAGTGACGTCGACAGACTAGCTACGAAGCGCCACCATGGTTGGCACGAAGCTCAATAACATTTTCAAAATAAACCCTACCTTTCCTTAATTTTGAGCACATTTTATTACGTTTTTCCTTCTATTTTACACATGTGCACATGCACTTTCCTAACTTGAGTAACACACTTCCTCCGAAATGTGTGGCCTCTCTTTTCGGCGCCCGGCACTGACAGTGGATACAGTAACTGTAATATCTATATTCCCAACGACGAAGGTGCTGGTTCAAGATGGATGTTAAACTCCTTCATTGAAGAGGCCATTAACGTATCCGATCTAACCCCACAACTTCTTGACCAAATAATAGAATGATCATGCGACAAGTCTTTGCAACTGGTTTTCTGTAACGAAGACTTGGACAAGTTCTGCCTGATGAGGAGAGAAGAATATCCTGGTCTGGTGATTGCTGCTTTAAAAGTAATAATTCCATTTGCTATATCGTACTTGTGCGAAAGTGTTTTTTTTTTAATGGTAAACATTAAAACAAAGATAAGAAATCGCTTATCAGTTGAAAACGGCTTGATAATATTCGTCATGAAGATTGAACCGGGCATTGCTGCACTAGTGAAATTACACCATGCTTAGGTATCTCATTAGGTTTTAATTTTAATTGTATTTCAATGTGCAGGTTTTGTTTCATGTGTATTTTTCTAGTATTTGTATATACAGTTCTCATTAGTTTTATATCATACCTCTTTGATTTAAATTCATTTTTAAACAACTCTACTAACTAACTAACTCTATGGCCTATGGAACCCGGAGGTTCAATGCCGCGTTCACAAAAGCTCTACACTGACTTCTATCCTTAGCCAATTGGATCCAGTTTCTACTTTGTATTCTTATCTCAGCGAGATCCATTTTAATATTGTCCTCCCATCTGCCCCTAGGTCTTCCTAATGGTCGTTTTCCGTTTGGTCTTCCAGTCAAGACTTTCAAAGCGTTTCTACTTTCTTCCATTCTAGCTACCTGACCTGCCCACCTAAGCCTCCTAGACTTGACGACCCTAACAATGTTGGGTAACCGTATAAATTATGTAGTTCCTCGTTATGAAGTTTCCGCCATTCCCCATTCCCGTTCCTCTTGGGTCCGAATATTCGTCTAAGGATCTTGTTCTCAAATACTTTCAGTCTATGTTCTTCCCTCAGAGTAAGCGACCATGTTTCGCAACCATACAGAACAACAGGCATGATTATCGTTTTGTATATTTTAAGCTTCAAATTTCTCGACAGAATTCGCGACGACAAGAGACTTTGAACCGAATAGTAACACGAATTCTACACCCTTTGAAAATGTTCAGTAGACTTATTTTTTATTGTTCTTTACAGTGTGTATAAAAAATAAAAGTATGCCTATCAGAACAAAATTAAAAATAATATTTAAAAATAATTTCTGGTATTAAATTCTAACTATATTTATCTCTTCCGCCTATCTTCGCGATCCCCTAGGGGCCGCGACTCCCAGGTTGAGAAACCCTGCTGTAGGCATACATGAGTTATGATGGAACATACATACATACACTTTTATATGTATAAATGCAGATAAGAGAAAGTTGAGAGAGAGCGATTAAGGAATTACCGCTCTCAATCTCTTCACTTTACTTTTGCGATTCGTGAATTTCTTACGTGACAGTTTGGGGCAAGCTAGTTTTTTGTCTTGAACCACGATCCGATTTTCGATATGCTCTAACCTAAATGCTGTAATGCGAATATTGAGAAGTTATCTGCGATGAAAGTAGCTGCAAATAAATATATTACATAACTTATTTATTGCTATTACACGATTTTTTAACTTTGTATTCAATATTCACACATAACACACCGACGTTCTGTGAATACCTCAGATGTTATATTTTAAAGATAAGAATTACTTATGAATATTCTTATGATATGAATATATATATGATATGAATATATATATTCAACTCATATATACAACTGATGATATGAAAATATATATACAACTGATGAATTGTAATGTAACTATTTTACATAATTTTCATGCATTGAGGAAAGTAGAATATCATGAATGAATCTCACCTGAACGGGTATCGAACTCACGATTTAAACGCTCGGTGGTGTACCACTGAGCTAACATGACCGCTTTTCGGAAGCTGCTTCTGAAATATAACTGAGCTCATACGTAAATGCTCTTTTCCGTATGGAAATCACAATGACGAAACGAGAGTGTGAATACATAGTCTCGAAATATTGTATCATTAAGTATTTCAATCAATGTTACTTTTTTCTACACTTAATACCATTTCAACATGTCTTATTATATTTAACAGAAGGAAAAACATATCTGTACATCTTTTCCCGATTACTAAGGTTGGCTTTGGAGGTTCGAACCAGCAGCTTTAGTTTACTGTTTTCCGAAGACACCCGAAGTTGGACTTGGAAAGTGTTCGTCTCAAAACAGCTATAATCATATCGCTCAATCTGTTTGGTATATGGTATATGTTTTTATACGTGTAAAGTCAGTATAACAATTCATTCTTTAAACAGCTTTTCGTATGTATTAATATTCCTTTATAAAAACTGTTTTTATTATTATTATTACGGCGCACCATTTTCAGATTTCTTTCGCGAGTCGTTGACCAAGTCGTTCGCCACCAGCGTTGCCAGACTCACAGCTCGGAATTATTCCAAAACCTGATCGAACTTACGCTAGATTTGGTCAAATTATGCTAATCCTCATAATTACTAATTCAGGAGTTTAAAAAAAAACAAAGTTGAGATACGATAACGTAACTTAAAATACACAGAGAGCAAGAATGCATGGATAGAACTCAATACTTCACGCACCAAAATTTTAACTCAACTAAATTACTGCAGTCGTTGCCAAACTCAATGGCGTATATATCGTATAAATGAATGCAAAGTTTTTGTTTACATATTTTGAAAGAAAATTACTTCGCAGCATAAGCGGAGTTGGGAATCGTCTGCTGGGGGAGGGGGCAGATTTTTGGTCGGTCTCGGAGCTGTCATTTCAGGAATAAATATGATCATGAAGTCAGAAGTAAAGATGGTGAAGTTGTCAAAAAGTTGGGGGGAGAATGGCCCCCATAGCTCCGCCCATGCCTCGGAGTTAAAGGATTAGAAAACCCTGGGTGGAGCCACACACACAAAAAAAAAAAGCCCAAAGCCGTTCCGAACTTACTTAGGAAAATAAGACTGCCTGTATGGTTTACCGAGTGTATGAATTAATGGAAGAGGATACATTTCTGCGGTTCTTTTTCTTCCCACGACCAACTTCTCCAGGTTTTACGGCTTTTTGATAACTTGCTGAAATTGTGCTAGATTTGGGCAGGATGCTAAAAGCAAGATGCTAGGTGCTAGAGACATGCAAATTATGCTAGATCTAGCATCATTATGCTAGATCTGGCAACGCTGTTCCCCACAATAGGCGTGTCGTGCAAGTAACCAATCACACGTCAAGTACTAGCTTTTACCTATTGCTTTCTTCTCACAGCTCAGAACATTGGTAACTACGGATAGACGTACAGCAGTAATTACTTTATGGGAGTTGGAAGGTTATTCTGCAACTGCAGCTAGCAGGCGAGTAGGTGTCCCGGCCTCTACAGGAAGGCAATGGATTCGGAAATATGGTGCTACAGGTCAGACTGGTAATTTACGATCTCCTGGTCGTCCGCATGTGTCAACCGAAGCCCAAGATGCGAGATTAGTAAACGAAACCCGGTTAGACCCACTAAGGACGTCTAGACAGATAAGGGAAGCTTCTCTCTTTCCTGGTAGTAAGCATACAGCTCTGCGAAGGCTTCGTCATGCTGGGTTACGTGGCCGTGTTGCTGCCGTGAAGGAAAAACTCTCAGACAACCACAAAATTTACCGTCTCGCGTTTGCACAGGCGAATGTGGGTCTCAATTGGGAAAACGTAGTTTTCTCAGATGAATCCATATTCACAACATCAAAGGAGGGACGCCGTTTTGTGTATCGTCCGAGAGGCACCCGATATGACCATGGATATGTGGCTGCTTGCAATCGCAGTGGCCATGTATCTATTTTATGTTGGGGTTGGATTTCCAGTCGCGGAGCAGGACAGCTTCATAGAATTGAAGGACATCTGGACAATGCTCAGTACTTAGACATTATCAGTAATATCATGGTGCCATCTGTTTCAGCCTGATGGTGTAATTCAGTTCCAGCAATACCAGTCGCCAATACATAATTCCCGTGTGGTTCAGGAATGGTTCGCAGGGCACCCTGAGATTGATTTAATCGACTGGCCGCCTCGTGGAGCAGACCTCAATCTCATGGAAAATATGTGAGCAGAAGTGAAGCGTACTCTAAGGGAAAGTTGGCCTGAGGCAGATCCACCAAGAACTCAGGATGACCTGTGGCATCTTGTTTCCGAAGCATGGCTGGAGGTAGGGGAAGGAGATAGATTTGTCACCCATGTAATAGATTCCATGCCCACAAGAATGGAGCGTGTAATAAATTCAGAAGGGTCTTGGACACAATATTAATGTCCCCGCCTTAACTCCCGAAAACAGCCCTTTTCAGGGCTACCTAAACGCTTCTGAAAATATTTCTAGAAGTAAACCACTCCTTGTATCCGATTTCTGTGCAATCCTACTAACAAAAGAATAATAATTAGCTGTAGGCTTTGAACTCAAGACCTCTTCAGTGACAAGTCCGTACTCTACCAGTGAGCTAACATGAACACGCAAACCTAACCTGAAGAAACACGACTTTCAATTTCTGGTATTCGATGACAATGATGCTCATATACTTTGCAAATGTTGTATTCAACTTGGGATATTCCGCAACACACACACACACATAAACAAAGCGAAAGAGAGAGAGAGAGAGAGAGAGAGAGAGAGAAAGAGAGAGAGAGAAAGAGAGAGAGAGATGAATACACAAAAGCATATTCAACGTATTCGAATGAGACTCTAAGTAACGACATTCCGTTCTAAAGAGAATTTGTGTTTCTTCCCGTGACGTTAAGGGGATCGGGAAAAGCTATGTGTCTTGAAGCAGGATACGACTTTGGATACTCTGTTTAAACACTTTCTATATCCGTAGGAATATACTGTATTTCACGAATATAAATAACATACTGTAATGAGAATATTGAGAAGTTAAATCTGTATGACAAATAGCTGCAAATAAATACACTACATAACTTATTTATTGCTATTAAACGATTTTCCTAACTTGTATTTAACATTCTCATATATAATAACGACCTACTGTGAAAATTATCTCAGATGTTATATTTTAAACATAATAATTACTATGTTCTGCAATTATTATGTTATATATAAACAACTTATGTATCTTAATGTAATTATTTTATATAATTTTTCATGCATTGCGGAAAATATAATTTTAAAAAAAGTATTGACCCAGATGGGATTCGAACTCACAACCTTATGATTTGAAATCCGACAGCTTACCAATGAGCTAACACAAGGACTTCTAGAACTAAGCTTCTAGCGATGTATAACGGATCTCAAGATAATTATGACATTCATATCCATGACAAACGCTGTTTCTGTTCTACTTTGAATTTTATTTTAGTACTCAGGCGATAATTACGTTCTATTTCTTAACTTTGAGCATTCTTTTGCATATGGAAAGATTCTTTAACGTATTTAAATGCTCCATTACGTATAGAGAGCTAAATGACAAACAAGCATGTGCTCACATTAATAAAAGGTTTCGAAATATTGTATCATTAAGAATTTCAATCCATGTTGCTTTTTTAAACACTTGGTAACAAGTCTTATTATATTTAAAAGAAGAAAAACACATCTGCAAACTTTTTCCTGATTGCAAAGGCTGGCTTGGAGGTTCGAACCTGGCTTACTTTTCCCCGAAGATACCCGAAGCTGGACTTAGAAAATTTTTGCCTCAAAACACCAATAAAGAATGCGCTCAACCTTTTTGAGACAAGGTGTACATAAATCAACAAATGAACGTCAATTTATCTGAAAAGTCCAAGTTTGCGAATTTTTTTCGAGCACTTCCGGTTCGAATTTTAAAATTCTGTTTTCATGGTTGGTAAGACCTAGCTACCCACTTCCCGAAAAAAAAAATGTATCGCTTTTGTGTGAAGCAGATCTTCCGTTTCACTTCATCTCGTGCTTCATCTTAGGAGGGGGGTAATTATGACAGTCGTCACCTCTCACAATTGTGTATATATTATTAAATAAAATTTGTATTTTTATTTTTGTTTCACTTTGTATGTATTTTTTTTTCGTGTTCTGTTTGGAGTCTGGATAAAAAAGAATATCTTTAAAAAACAGAGCAGTAGTCATCTCACTAAAGATCCAAGGACCCTTGCTATCACCATGGCAATTTATCGCTCTCGGGTGGCGGAGAAACCCAAGCCATTTTAACGGACACACAAACACACCCACACAAAAAAAAAAAAAATTCAAAAATTAACAAAAAAATAAAAAAAACAAAATTTTAAAAACTAAGTCAGTTGCTACAAAAAGCGTGCAGCAAAAACACAAGACATAACGATTTCTTCACAACGCCTTTGCACACATATGTATATTTTTATTTATCGTTATTATACAAATATGTTCAGAAAATAAATACTCATAGTTAGTGTCATAGCAACGAAGGTGCTAATATCCCAAATTCCTGCACAACTTAAACTCTCTCTCGTATTAAAATGGACAGTTTGTGTGTATATAAAATGGTACTCTATGTCTTCTCCAAAAAGCAAGTGCAAGGTCCAGCTGGATGCTTTAACTCCGGACTCCAAGTAAAACATAAGGATTCTACGTGTCGTGTAAAATTAAAAGACAAGGTAGAATCTATACTTGCTTTCCTATTGGGAGGCGTTTTCCATTTTCATATAAATCTTTCTTGGCACGAATACTTTCAAGACGCCCAAAGGGACGCCAAACAATTTGTATTATATGGGTCAGTTTGGAAGTGTCCAAATAATCAAAATAAAACTTCTGTTATCATTTTTTTTAAATTGCTCCTTTTCTTAACCCATTTATTCAAATGTTAACTACTACTAACTCAACAGTCATTTGCCCGCAATTAAAGTAACAAAAAAACATAAATGTTTAAAAAATTTTTAGTGGCCAACTTCCCAAAAACGCTACTCATTTTTTTTTAATTTAAAGTTTAATCATGCAGTAATAAACTTATTTAAAGTACATTTTTTTTAAGTGTGTGTTTTAAAAAATCCTAAAATGAATTATAAAAAGTTTCAAGTGCAGTTAAATCATCGTATCTTCATCACTACAGAAACCAGCTTTTTTTTTTATTTTACTCTATTTTAAAAACATCAGTTATTATACATAATCATTGTTAATTAATATAATCTATCAAAAAAAAATCAAAATATAACTTACGTTAAATTATTCTAAATAATAACTTCAAAATATAATTAGTCATTATTAAGTTATTCAGCCCGCTAAAATAAAAGGTATCTCAAGAAACAAAAATAAATTTTACTTTAAAACAAAAAATATTTGTTTTGTTATTAATAAACTACTACTACACTTCCATTGTGTTAAAAAAAAAATATCTCAGATAATTTTTGGTTATTGTACAAAGTATAAAAAATAAAATACATATAACAAAATGTGTGTAAGCAAACATAAAGTATTACAATTAATTTTAAAATCATATTTAAACTTTAGTCTCTTTCTATAGGTAATTATTAAAAAAAATAAGCGTCAACGACCTAAAATAATGTAAAGTATAAATATTGGCCAAGAAAGATCAATCTCTAAAAGTAAATTTGTAATTTAATTTCCTGTGTATTGATCTATAGTAATATATGTTTATGTCAAATGTAAATCACCTATGTAAAGTGTGTAAATACAACTATGGTATTTTTATATTAATATCAATTGCTTTCATAAATGTAAAGCAAAATTATAAAACTAAATTTTATATACTCTAAAAACATATTAATTCACTATACTTCATTTTCCTTGTCAATCTTCTTTCAAGTAACTCAAAATTAAAGGTCATGACCCCTATAATCTTTAAATTTTCATTAAGCAATATTCTATCTTGCTATTCTTCAATACTTTTCTAAAAATTTTCTGTCATTTAAGTAATTAATCAAACTAATCAAACAGCTTCCCCATAAATTCAATTCTGGTATTGTTAATACAAGTACTTTGTACACAATAAAAAAACTGTTCAAATTCTATCAAATAAAATTATGGCAATCAAGTTATAATTTAAAAACTTGTTACAATCTTGCATTTTAATTAAGAAATCATAATTTGGTTTAAAATGCCGTTTGTATTAATGTTACATATCAGCATTATGTAATTTTACAAACATTCAAAATTTCAAAAGTTATTGTAGTATTTTTTTTTTAAATTAATAACCTTTACAGTAAAAGTTCAATAAAATAAGTATGTCATTTTTTTTAAATGCAAATGTTTTCATCAAATGTTGTTACCTGTTGCTATTTTTCTTATCTAAATTAAAAATTCTATCAATATTATCCAAATTCAATATTATCTTTTCTATTCAATCAAGTTCAAATTCCCTGTAATCTCAATTTAGGCAAAACAACAAAGCTTTAAGTATTGCTATATAAAAATCTAGCTGAACTGACTTTCACTTAAAACATTATTTTTTTTTTATTTAATTAACTTGGCAATATTCTTCGTTAATTAATTTCTAATAATTTTTCTAGCTACCCATTTTCGTTTTTTGTATAAATTATACAGCACAATGAAAGTCAGTGCAGCTATTCCCAAAAAATCAAAATTAAAAAAACATTTTCCTTTTTCAGCCATACAACATGTATTATATAAAAAAAAATCGGAAGCAAAGCATTTTTTTTGGCACTTGCAATTTTTTTTTTTATTCCACTTTTAAAACTTTCCTTTCTCCAAAGCCCTAAAATCCGTTCGGAGAGGGGTTGGTCTAAAAATAAAGTAGGAGGGGAAGTCATATTTAGGCAGCCCAGCAAACAAATCCTCACATCTGTAGCGTTTTCAGCTGAACCGAGGTTCGACTCCAGTCGGACTCAAACCCCGGAAAAGCTAATCGTGAAATGTGTGCAACCGTTTTGTCGCAAAAAATTAGAGAAATTGTAAAATTTTCAAAAATCGCCATTTTTGGGCGCCATTTTCTCGAAAACACCATCTTTTAAAATTCTGAAATTTTGTCAGGTGGTTCAACTTTACATGAATAGAAAACACACCAAATACCATTCTCGATCAATGCTTCATGAATTAACTGCAGCCTTTTAAAGTTAGCGAAGTTTCGTTAACTTTGATGTCACAGTTAGCAACACTGGGAACAATAAAGGTGCAATGATTTGATGATGTTTGTGGTTCACATTCATTAAATGATGAATAAAAGGTTTTCTTGACATTTTTTTTTTATTTATTTATTTTGATCAAGAAGGCTCTCTGAAATAGTAAAATGAGCCTTCCCCTATTCCTCCGTTTTCTTAAACCGAAATAATCTGAGGTGGAAATTACGATTACGAAACGCACAAATTTCAAGTTCACTTACTTAAAATGGTCTTAGGAAACAAAATTTCACTGATTTTTTTTTATTTTTTTATTTTTTACATGGACCAATCATTTGCTTGGTTGGTGTCTTCTTCGCCAATAGCATGTAATCGTGCAGGTGCTCCAACAAGTGTTGGCTCACTCACAACTCGTTCAGGAGTGGATCTAGGGGGAAGAAAGTTTTTTCTTTTATATATAAATAAAACCGATCTCAGAGTTTGGAGCTCTTAAAAGTAGCTCTAAGTAGCAGTATTACGCCCCCCCCCCTCCCGTTCCAGAAGTCCGTCCTGGATCCGCCCCTGCGTAGCACATTGTCGATAGTCACAAATGCTCAAGGTCCATGTGGAAGCATAAACACCACTTCAACTTCACGTAATTCATGATTTATTCATAATATTTCTGCTACGCACCACTGGTTATCATACATTTATGTATGTAACAAAAGTTCCTTTCTGCAGATTTCTTAAATCTACACTTTGAATCGCAGAAGTTCGATTTTGGGGGAAGCATGAAGTTAGTTCATGGTGACCCGTTACTGCCATAAAAACTTCGCCATTTTCCGAAAGCCAAAGATGACTTCGTTGAATACCAGTTACCAGTCGCATACTTTCCCTTTTTTTTCTTCCGGAAGTCGTCGAATTCAGTTCCAGGCGACAAAACGAGAGTAATACCCGGAGTTTGTACTTGCACTATACTCTCGAATTCTTCTGCGGTTTTAGTGGGGGCGCGGTGGCTCAGTGGTAGAGCGTTCACCTGCGGTACTTGGGGTCCCTGGTTCGATCCCAGATCGCACCGTGTGGGCTTTGTGGTGGACAAACACCGTGCTCGTGGGTTTTCTCGGGGTTATCCCGTTTCCTCCCACTTTCTGCATTCCACCATTTCATTCATTTCTCATCATCACCGTCTCCTTTAGCCTAACCGGCATAATCGTGGGACGCAAAACTTAAAGATTTCATTTCATTTTTTTTTTCTTCTGCGGTTTTAATACTATGTATCTGTATTTGACTAAGGTTATGCCGCGTTGCCACATTCTTTACATCCCCCTCCCCCCCCCCCTCACCTCAATACCGTCGCAGAAACCCTTGCATGGCCGGTTTCACTGCAAAACCACTGCTTTATCGGACCTGTCAACATCTTAAAGCGATTTTTAAAGGGATGCAGCACCATCAGAAATCACTGACACGGTTTGGGAAATTGTAGACAGTTATTTTCTCGCATTCAAACCTTTTTCTATAAAATATATTTTAGCTTTTCTTCAAGTATTTTTAGAACCTTGTCTACGGCTATGAGTACATGAGCCGAATCGTTTGTTTTATCGTCGTTTATTACAACAAAACTGTCAATTGTTTCATATTCCGGTGATAACTCTGAATTTCACTTTGCAGAATAACAGTCCAGTTTTCAGCGAAGTTCACATGAAGTAAAATAGAATTTGTATCTTGAAATTTTATACGTTGCTTTTCGGTAGCAATTAATTCTCTTTGGATTTTCTTGATGTAGTCATGAATTACAATTCTTACAGTTAAACCAGCAATGTACGATACAAAAACTGAAAGTGGCACAGTTTTTTAACGAGATTATTGTTTTCCCATATGACATACGTAACACTTTCATTTTCATCAGGATCAATAATTAAAGACTCCACGCTTATTCCTTCCTCTCCAGAACATTCACCAAATTCTTGAAGAAGACAGTTGTCATTTTCTACGGATCATACTACTAAAGGAAATAGGTCACTCATGACAGCTTCAATACAGGCTGCACCTTTGATTTGTAGCAACGCAGTAGCAGCTAACTTAAAATTTGTACAATACACACGCACACATACACACTTCCCTCGCAGGTTGCGGACTGACACACTTTAGTCGAATACTGTAAAATTCCGAGTGACCCATTCCTATGTTGGGATTGTTCTGTTTAAAAAGTCAGTAAATTTCTTTGGAACGCGTAAGAAAACGATTCGATTTTTTAAATTTTTTATCCTTTTTCGATCACTGTAATGACATCGCGCTTAATTGAGAATTTGTCTGGAGCATTCCAATTCATCACTGAGGTAATAGTTCAGGCTTTTAGTAGATCATCAGAATTTATTGGATGGCCATTCCAAGTAAACTTAAAATTTGTATGTTTCGTAATCGTAATCTCCACCTCAGATTATTTCGGTTTAAGAAAACGGAGGAGTAGGGGGAGGCTCATTTTACTATTTCAGAGAGCCTTCTTGATCAAAATAAAAAAAAAAAAAATAATAAAAAAAAAAACAGTCAAGAAAATCTTTTATTCATCATTTAATGAATGTGAACCACAAACATCATCAAATCATTGCACTTTTATTGTTACCAGTGTTGCTAACTGTGACATCAAAGTTAACGAAACTTCGCTAACTTTAAAAGGCTGCAGTTAATTTATGAAGCATTGGTCGAGAATGGTATTTGGTGTGTTTATTATTCATGTAAAGTTGAACCATCTGACAAAATTTCAGAATCTTAAAAGAAGGTGTTTTCGAGAAAATGGCGATTTTTGAAAATTTTACAATTTCTCTAATTTTTTGCGACAAAACGGTTGCACACAAAAGCGATACATTTTTTTTTTTTCGGGAAGTGGGTAGCTAGGTCTTACCAACCGTGAAAACAGAATTTTAAAATTCGAACCGGAAGTGCTCGAAAAAAATTCGCAAACTTGGACTTTTCAGATAAATTGACGTTCATTTGTTAATTTATGTACTAAAAGATACGCATGCGCAAACCAAACTATAATAAAATATAGTTTATTTATATCCCTATGTACATATTACAACAAGAATTATTACTCTACCTGTCTCCACAGCTGAATGGTGGGGCCCCGAAGTTGACCATTTTCCATGTCTTCTACAATTCATAAATTGCACTCTCCGTCTTTGATGGCTCATTACTTGGCGGGAATTTTTTTTTCGACAAAACAAAAAAATATGGGCCTCTTAAAAACATGTCTAGTTGCTATAAAAAAAGTTTCAACAATATCTGAGATGGTGATGGTACATGCTCTGCCTGAATTGAAATGGAAGGCAGCATATATTCAGTAATATACTAATGAAAAATGAAACTCAACTTATTGTTGACTTGAGTTTAACGTCCCGTTTAGCAGCGTGGCTATTTGAGACTTGGACCAACTAATTAACTTGGAATCGAAACCACGTGAGCTCCCAACCCGGAAACTTAAATTATATCGGTGGACAGTCCTGTCCCCTCTCTCCCAAATCGAAATATGAAATGAAGTTACTTCGGAAGTGTAAATAATCTAAGGATATTTCAAAAAAGTTTTCTTCTTAATTTCTCTACTCTCCCCTTCCAACCTATTCTTCCTTTCCTAATAGTAGAAGCTGCGGGTACACAGCAAATGTAACTAACATGTTTCAAGAATAATGCAGAAATGTACGTACATAAATCTTTTGATGTTCATCATCAAAGCATCCATTGAGTTTCTACAGGGACGGGACGTGGCCACATATGCAATATTTACACTATTACAACGATCCAAAAATTGGTCTCATTGTTTTGTTTATATTATACAAGTTGTTGTTAGTATTTTCATTGCTTATATCCTTTTAACTTTGGAAATGGTCCGCTTACTTCGTAAAAAGATACAGGACATTAAGTGTAATGTTATTCTGAAACGTACATGTGTAGCTGATTTTCTTGATACATTTATATTTGTACAGCACTAGCTTTCAGCATTTGAACTTTTCTATATTTGGATCCAGAGCAACGAGTTCGATTCCTTAAATGCAACAGTTATTTATTACGCACAAAGTGTACACGAAGAAATAATTTTTTTCCACTCGTTATCGAACATTTCCATGCATTTCCTTTACAAATTTACAATTTACCCTCATACCCATCTTCATTTTCACTGCAAATAGTATATATGTCTTTTGAAATCACAAGAAAAGATGTCATATGTTTCTTGATAACACATTCCGGCCAATTTGATGCTTTTTTTTTTTTTTTTAAATAACGCCGTTAACGGGAGAAAGTTTGCCTTCGGGCAATTTCAAGGAGAGCGCTAACACAAACTATTCAATAAAATAAAGTTCGCTTTCATCATTGAAAGCAAAAGAGACACCATGTTTTTGAGTGGTGGGACAGTTCGTGTGTGTGTGTAACAGGCCGTTAGTTCATATGAGAGAAAATCATAATTCGAAACTTTTCAGCACAAACGATTGCCTTGAAGAAATTTCTGAATACGTTTGTTCTTGGAAATGTCCCAACAAACTTGACCACATTTTATTTTGTTGTAACTGTGCTAATTTTACGGAAGAGAATTCATATTTGGACATTTTTCAGCGCAAACGATTGCCGTAAAGACCTTTTAAATAAGTTTGATTTTGGAGATATTCCTGAGTCAACTTGACATCAAGTTCGCGGGGACATTTCCTTTTGTAATAATGAAGTTATTTTTATTCCACAAACACTAAAGATCGAGTACTCTCCAGTACAAATGCAATACATGATCAGAACTGTACCAACTGAAAGTGTACTGGCCAACTTGACAATGTACCGGCCAACAAAGTGTTCCGGCGGTATCGTAGGAAATTACTATTTTATGCCTGGAAGCGTGGTCACTAGTATCAAACCATTACGAGGGTTACTAAGGATAAAACGAGTGATTGCAATATCAAGTTTGTGCATAATTCTCGATCATGCGTATACCTTCGGTTTGCTGATGCGCCTCTTCCTTACGGACGCGCCCTTTCCTATGCTCTTGTCCGACTCGGTTAGATAACTTTCTCGCTCTTAGTGGCGACCGTATCTTTTTGGCTCAATCGTTTTATGGTATCTGGACACTTAGTTATATCTGGGATATTATTTAGTTTCTCTCCCAAATCCTAGTTGTAACTCTTGGCTCACTTGGTAAGGTACTGCTGTATTGCCGGACCACACGAAAACCGAGGAAAGAAAGAAAGAAAAAAAGGAATAATATACAGAGTGGCCCAAAAGTAGATATACAGACCTAAATATATAAAACATACAGGAATGTATACCTACTTTTGGGCCGCTATATTTTCTCCCCCAAAAGACTAGGTTGTGACCCTGGCTCACTTGGTAGTGATTATTGTTCGAAATACAGCGTGGACATACGCCATAAAAACTAGTGCATAAAACATGAACCAACTTGTGCTAGGTGACCACTAAAAAGCACAAATGCTATCTGACCGAGTCTGGGCTGGAGCGCAGCAGGCAGGGTGCGTCCGTACGGAGGAGGCGCGTCAGCGGCGGGAGTTATATGCATAAACGAGGAACGTGTAAATACACTTTATGTCATAAAATCCATAGCTTCTGTGTTGCACTACCTTTGGGGAGATACTAAATGCCATTCAAAAACGTACCGAAATGTACTAAATTAGGTTAGATTCCATTAGGATTGGTAAGATGTTCGTCTTCCTTTCTGAAGTTTCAATTCATAGCAGGGTGGATTGATTTAAATCACGATATAAATCAAGATTTAAATCACTTGATTTTTTTAATAAAAATCGTTGATTTAAATCGAATTCCGAAATAAATTAATTTAAAGTGAAAATAAGTAAAATCCCGTTTCTGTTCTGTTATTTCGATTATGGAAGTTAATAATCATAATACAATGAGACTCAAATGTACAGTATAGTATGAAAACAAGTGTCATGCACGGGATGATTAGGGAAAATCCCGTTTTGAACAATCCTGCTTTCTTCTTTTCGTAACATTGGGTTTCGGTTTTAAAATCGTTAACTATTCCAACGGGGAAATCACCATCGACATTTAAGACGAAAATTCTTTTTTGTGCGTGTCTGTTTGTTTGTTCCCAGATAATAGGGCATATTTAGAGGGGTCCTATCCCCTCTCCATTTTTTTATTTTTTTAACTTTAGGCGAAATTTATGTATTTCATGCCGCAAGCTAGTTCTGAGTTTTTTAAAATAGACCCCTGCCAAATATCAGTAACTTTTGTGATAAAAAATGTCATTTTGATAAACGTTGCTGTACTTTTTCCTTAATGCTTAACCTTTTAAATTATATCACCTAGTTTTAGGTGATAGGGTAGAGTGTTCATTATTCGATTAAAAAAGTACCAATAAGGCTTTTTACTTCATTTTCTTCAAGACTGGAGGCATTTTAGAACACGTTACATATGCTTTCACGCCTTTCTGCGTTAAGGCATAGTGTGTGATGACGTCATAAGTTTAAAAAGATATTTTTTGTTATGCGTATTATTATTATTTTTTGGCGGGTTACATTTTGCACTCAGAAGACTTGAAATTTTGCACACTCGTTCAGTGCACCCCTTAATAATTTTCAGATGTTTTCAGATCTCTGTGCGGAAACAGCAGGGTCCAGAGGGGCAAAAATGTTTTTTTTTTTTAAAAAAAAGAATATTTTTAACACAAAATTGCTTTTTTCGTGTTTTTCCCGTCTCAGATGGAGACATATGAATGGTACCGTTTTAAAGGCTGTTCTGTTCTGAAGAAAATGATGTACGTACTATGCTCCTAGGATAAATAGGGATGTCTTAGGAAACTGTTACCTGAGATCCTGTTTTGTACTGGAATCTGGGGTATTTGGGGAATATTATTTTTCGCGGGCTTACTTTTGCAGCTACAAGATTGAAATTTTGCACATTTCCTCAGTATTTTTCAGATTTGTTTCAGATCTCTGCCTTAAAACAGGGGGAGGAGTTTACAGAGGTAAAAATTTTTAAAAAAAGATATTTTTAATAGAAAATTCCTTTTTACGTGATTTACCCGCTCCAGATACATGATGGAGACATTTGAAGGGTACCGTTTGAAAATTTATTTTATTCTGAAAAGAATAATGTACAAATCATGATCCTAGGATAAATAGGGATGTCTGAGGAAATTTTTATATTACATCCGGGTCATTTTGGGTATTGTGGGGATGTTCTTAGCTCATTGTTAAATAGTTTTCTCACCCTTACTACTCAAGATAGAAGCTTGAAATTTTGTACACACATTTAGTACACCCCTTAGTATTTCCCAGTTGATTTTGAGATCTGTGCGTTAACACAGGGGAATCCAGAGGGGATCAAAATTTAAAAAAAAAAAAAAAAAGATTTAAAAAATGCCGATTACTCTCAAAATTCCCCGCTTCAGGGACATGATAGGGAAATGTGAATGTTACCGTTTCAAAAGTTGTTCTATTCTAAACAGGGTGATGTATGTACCATCATCCTAGGATAAATAGGGATGATGCTGTAGCTGCTTGACTGAAAGTCTATAATTTACCTTTAAAAAGAGCCATAATTTAAAAGGGTTAAGAAACATTGTTTGGGATTGATATAGGTTCACGATTGGGGATAATTCAAAATTCAACCCCAATACTTTCATTTAAATGGCATAATTAGCATTTAATACTAATTCCTAATGCTTTTCTTTAGTTCGCGACTTGTATTATACGAGGAGAAAGATTTGATTTAAATCAAAAAAATCGATTTAAATCAAAAAAATCGATTTAAATTTAAAAAATCAACAAAAATGATTTTTTAAAAAAAAATCATGATTTTTTTCCACCCTGATTCATAGCAAGATTTTACTTTGATTCAGTGACTTCAATCGGTTCTTATATGTTCAATCACTATCTGGAACTGTGTGTGTCTCAGTCACTTGTTGACACTATATTTACCTTTGGCGCTGTCACGTGATATACAGTCCACTTTTCACACACAACTTCATTGTTAAAAAAACTTATTTACTTACGCTACGAAAAATAGTTAAGCGATCGTCAGCGAGTGAAGCAGGTTAGAAGCCCGCATGGCTCGGTTTGTCCCACTTTTACCCCCATGATAATACCACGTAACATTACCTTACGATCAGGTGGAGTAACTTGAATGTGATTCCTAAACTGCTCCGAGAACCGGGTCAGATGAATCAGTTGCAGTCACTATCCGAGTCAAAATAAAAACTTGCCCAGTTTCCAGACTTACGATAAACTGTTTCCCTGTTTAGTAGACTATGCCTTTACAAAATTTCAACAACTGGCACCACTTATTTTTGTACAATTCTATAAACCTTAACATGTTCGCTGTTGAGGACGCGCGCCGAGAGGCGTCCGGCGCGTATGCCAAATTCAGTACTGGACGCCGACGGGCGTTCTCAGCAGCGAACGTGTTAAGCACGATATGTCACAATCTTGTCATTTACGAACCATTTAAACATTGTCTTTCCCATAAATCGTAACAAGTGTACCTCTTCGTCAAATAGTCCCTTCCGCCTGCATATAGTGCCGCTTACAACCTGACTTGCACTCACTCTTCTTCATAAACCAAAATAAATTTTCCAATTCATCTGGTAAATTTTCTAAAATTGGTCCGGCGATATAGCAGTTAACCCTTGATTACGGATTATCTGTAACTGTGATGTAGCCATTGATTGTTAGGTTTCGTTAGGTCGGAACTGTTAACTGTCATTCCCAGTAATTGTTTACAACGACTCACTATAAGCATAGTACCAACTTCGAAGTCGTCGATGGATTCGGGGAGATACTAAATGCCATGCGCAATAGGAGTGAATTTCTAAGAAATAATTACATGACAGCCTGTAATCATTTCCAGGACACATCAGTTTGAACGCATATTATTAATCTGTACGTAATTATTTGGGCATGTACCAGGATCATAAGAGTACAGTACGTCTTAGGGACTGATTTGACTGACTAAGGTACATTTTTTTTTTTTTTTTTTTTTAATTTGGAGGAGTATTCTTAACCTGCACTGTGAGGAATTTTCAATCTGAACTCAAGTTCATTTGTTCTAGCGCTATATTATTAAATCTACGTGCTTTCGGCTGTGCTTAAGTAAATCTGCACTATCATTGACAGAAGCAGTCAAAAACACATATTACCTGCAGTCTGTTTCTGTTCCATCTTAAAATACCAAACATCACGTGCTTCAGTTACAAAAATTACGAATTACACATTATTTGAATAAATTTCAGGTAACACAGAACACAAATATAGCAACACAGTGCTTCATATTTTCTGCTCACAGGGTTGCCAGGTGAGTGTATTTGATAAAGTACCTAAGATTGCCAACTCAGTATCTAGATATTCTCATAGATCGAGGACCGAAGTATTCTTTCTGTTTTCCCTTCTCTGCCTCATTTGAGGTTTTTATACAAGTGTGGACTGACCATAGTAAAGTTATGGAACTTTCCACAGGGGCCGGTCCATTACAATTCATAAAACTTGTCAAAATATATAACTGCCAGTCAGCTGCCAAAATTTTGTTTTGTATCAAGTTGAAAATAAACAACCAAGTACACAAAAAATCTTTCTCTTAAAACAGTAATATACAAGCACAAAGTAGGTTTATCTCGAATTGAATATAGTTTCATTTACAAGAGCGTGGATATATTAATTTATAAAGGACCAATTTAAATATATAAAATTATAAACGTTATTGTTGGATAACAAAATATAGGGGCTACATTTGTTGAAAGGGGCCGGTTGGTGGAATTGTTCCACAGTAAAAATTTTATCCCAGTCCGTCGCTGTTTTTATATATTCTGATGTAGATGTAAATCGATCTCTCCAGCCCTACGAACTCTTGTTTCAGCATGAATTAATGTGTAATAACACCATTGACAGTTTATCCAAGTCCCTTTTTTCTATCCTTATATAAAACACAATGTGTCAATTATTTAAGTATGATATTTTTAGCCATGAATGCCATGCTTCAAGAGGCTTGATAGTACATGGTATGTGCAGCATTCGTAGGTTTCCTTAAGAAAATTTCCCTCGACTGATACAAAATTTTCCCTTTTCTTATCAAATTTTCCCTGGTTCGATGAGTTTCCAATTTCTATGACAGGAAGTTACATGATAAGATTAATTTAGCCATATTAAAGAAAGTGCTAACCATATATATATATATCGCACCCCCAGAATATTAGTGTCGTAACTCAAAAAAGTTGATTTTACAGGAGAGGCAAAAAACAGTTTTTACATTGAAATAATCCTTAATATTTTTGTTTCTATTTAAGACCATAACTTTATTTAAACACATGTATTAGTACATACTTCGTTGAAAATAGCTTGAGAAAATAAATGCGTATTTGTGTATTGCAAGTTACATATTCATTACGATTTTTACTTGCTTTGTGAGTTGCGACAGTTTTATTCGTACAGAGAAACATGTTTTTCTTTGTAATTAAATGACACAATCTTGAAAGTGATTCTCTAATCGTTGTAGAATTTTCACTGATTTAGTTTTCATTCTGTAGATTTCAACCCCTCATAGAAGCTGTGGTATTGTTTAGGTATTAGGTTGTTTTTACACAATGTTAACAAGTCTGTCTTCTTGCTGTGGGATATAGTAAGATCTCCATCTTTGTAAGCAAGTCGTAATTGAGGTTGAGACTTTGTTGTGTCGCGCCGATCACGTCTAACTCGAATAAATTTGTATCTTTGATCATCATATTCAGTTTTGTACATGATACAATTTTTTGCTGCCTTCTCGACTCTCAGAATTTTAATGTCTTGCCAATGTACTTTCTCACCATCTTCATTCACAGAGAAATTGTTACAATTTGAGACGATAGGTCTTTAAGGTCATAAAAGTCTTCTATATCCATTTCTTTGACCAAGTAGGGGGTTCCACTCTTCTTACTTAACTTGATTACAGAAACCCATTGACTAGGAACGTATATTGGACTACTTCTAAGAACTCTCTTCTTCTGTTTTTCTATACAAGAATGCATGCTATCCCCTTCATTCTATGTGTGGCCTGTAGTGAGGAATTTGTGAGTGATTGAAGGAATATCAAGTGTGTCAACAGCGAACAGAAACATGGATGCCAAATGCCTATTTTTATTTTGTCCAATACAATTGTCACTGTAAAATATTATGTCCTGTCCACTATTTAGCTTTAAGAAGCTGTACAAACAACTGCCAATCTCATTTGCCCCTCTTTTTCCAAGAGTTTCATTCCACACGTAACAAAATCCTCTTTTGTCTTTAGTGCAGTAAATAGTGAAGTTATAAACTGATAATTTCCTTGCATAATAGAAATGTGACACGTCCCCACATGGCATTGGTAGCACTGATTGAAGATCAAAACAATACACTGCAGATCTGTCATTAGAAGAAGTATCCTTAACTTTCATCTCCCGTGATAGTTCTTTGTTTCTTTGGTGTTGAGCATATGCTTCTTCCAGGTCTGGTGTTCTTTCTTCTTCGGGAGTATTTTTCCAAGATTCACAAATATTACATTGATCTTTCTTCGGTTTGTAAAAGCTAAGATTGAATTCTGTGTTGAAAATTGTTTCGTAAACGTGCTTTTTGGCGAAAGGTTTACCTTCTCTTATACATTTCTCTTTATACAGTCTATACATTTCGGAAATAGATAAGTTACCTTCCAGATATTCCCTTTGTGTCTGATTTCTCAAGTAATGAGATTCTATTTTCGGAAAGGAATTGATATGCTCTCGAATGTCATAGTTTATACTGTCGTCTACTCTGTGATGTTTCCCATATTTTCCTCTTAGGTCTCCTTCCAGAATATCAAATTTCCCTTTCTTCTTTTGAGCGGTATACACATACCTTTCACTAATACCCAAAGTATTAATAAACATTGTTTTGCACACTCGTATCTTGGTATTATTGTCTGTCTTTAAATAGTAAGCAAAATTTGATGATCTGGAACTGCCTTCTTTCTTTTTTTGATAAGGAGGGCGAACCTCAGTCATGCTGTTAATGAGAAATTCACGCTGTCTGTTTATATCACCGATTTTCCAGAAAGCACTATGAATTGAGATCCGAACATTTTCGTTAATCTTGTTATTACATCTGAGACGACATCTGTCACTACAAGGCAATTTTACTTTACGTTCTTCAACGTTTCTTCCAGTTTGTGTAACGTAGCTTAGTCCCATGTTTCTCTTTCTTTTTCTTACGTTCACTTTCCACTCGCTAACATTTTTCTGCCTCTTTCTCGTACGCTGCTTCTCAATTTGAGTAACACTGACTTCAGAGTTGATATTCCCATCTTCTTTGCTTGTTCCTGGTTCTGCAACAACTTCTATATTATTCTCCTTTCTGTTCACACTTTCATCAGTCACCTTTTTGATTTCAAAATTAGTTGATTGCTTGCTGGATACTTTACCTGGAGATACATTGATTGTATCATAATTGTCTGGAACTGGCTCCAAGCCTGCGTATGTTCTTGTCTTCTCATTTTCCTCTTGTAAGCTACACTCTGAAGAGTCCTCAGGGTTAGGTTTCCGGGTCTTATCAACATCACTATCATCACAATCACTGCCCAGAGGTGTTACTGCTGATGAAAGCTGAAAAAAGGGAGAACGACTGCGTCGAGAATGACGAAGTGTCACTATAGATGCTACATTGTAAGACTGGAAAGTGTTTCTTCCAGGCGCACATTCCGATTACTATCTAAAAGGACTGTCCTCACGAAGATTAAATGTCCTTTTAACACAATTTACCCAAAAATTGAGAAATATGGTGATTGATGCACATTATAAGACATTCCGTAATAACAACAAAAAAGTAATTGAAAGAAACACTATACCAGGATAATTCACTAACGAAATGAAAATGAGAACAGGAACTAGATATAAATTTTGGCTCTAGATTATATCCCATACATGGCAAATCCTCATTTTATCTAAAATGGCCAAAACACCCAAAAAATTAACAAATTTTAAGATGAGGTAAAATTACGCTCTCAGAAGATTGCTAGCTTTAGAAATAAAGCCTTCATCTATAATATACATTAACAGCTGTACAAGCTCACAAACGAACTGTGGAACAATTGGAACAGGAATAGTACTTGCAGAGTCTCTGACTCAATTGGGGTGTACGGCGCTCAGTGGTAGAGCGCTTACCTCTGGTTCAAAGGGTCGCAGTTCGATCCCTAAGTAAGTTCGTGGTGGACGACATCGTGTTCGAGAGTTTTCTCGGGGTTCTCCCGTTTCCTCCCACTTTCTCATTCCATCATTTCTTTAATCATCATTCACTTGTAATTTCATCCGTCTCCATTAGCATTTTGCTTTCATAACCATGCCATGTTAAACTAAAGATTTTATTAAATTTGTGTCTCAGTTGTTCTAGTTTCTTTGTAAGTTTGCACAAATGTTAATGCAGGTTATAGGTGGAGTCGTCATTCATAAAGCTAGCAATCGTCTGAGGAGAGTACTCTTACTTCACCCTAAAATGGACAAAGCCCATCACACATCAAAACAGTCAGAATGCCCTAACAAAATCAGAGTTGTTAGTTACATGGAAATTATAATAATTATCTCCACGTATGACACCTATATCAAGTTGCGTTGAATATTCAGTGTTTTAGCAGGAGAATTCTTACCTCTTCATCCATTGATACATCTTCGTCACCATCTGCAGTACGTTTTGTCTTTAATGCTAATGATAATATTCTCGTTGCTCTTGTATCATAAGGAACACGACTCATCTTGCTGCCTCCTTTACCAAAGGACTACAGTAAGTTTATGAGACTAGATTACTCCTGTAGTTTGCTATAGACAATGTTTTGCTTCTAGTGGGTAAAGTAAGAAAGTGTTTCACCCTTAAAGCGTTGTTCTAACAATTATCGGCCTATTTGATGTAATAATAATAAAAGAACACAAAACGAAAGCCGATCTCTTTTCGGAAGGAAAGTGTTTTACGACAGTATTATTCTGGAATTGTAATCTGAAACTTGAACTAGATGGGAAAAAAGACTGTCGTAACAGGTTTACGACAGTATTTCACTGAGTTCTATAGAACATTTCTATTAATGTAAAACTGTAGTTTCGTCTCCCCTTCCCCCTATATTAGGAGTATGACTTAGTGCACTCTTTCCTTGTTGAGACATCACAGCATAAGCCTAATAATGTGAAAATCTCAAAAATCGAATTTTTGGAGTTACGACACTATTATTCTGGGGGTGCGATATATATATATATATATATATATATATATATATATATATATATATATATATATATTCCATTTGCTTTTCGCTTCTTGCTTTGTTTTATGCATTTGCTTTTTGTTTTCTATTTTCTAGTTTTTCCTTAATTTTTTTTCTACAAAAAAAAAAAAATAAATAAATAAACACAAATATACCCGGCCAACAGTGGGTGGAAATTATGCTTCTTTGAAGACATACACACACCAAGGATCCTTCCATCACACACTCACACACTGAACTATTGCTATTGCAACTTTCAACACCTTCTCTATACGAGGGTGTGCTGATCAAGATTGTAGCCTTACCAAGAAAAAATGAGCTAGGAAACTGAAATTATATATAGAATATGTTGCAAAATGCAATGATCTATGACAGGGATGGCTAATTATTCCTCCGGCCCTCGAGAAGATATGTGTTAATACTTTTATATATATTATTACGTACATAAAAAAACTAAAAATAATTAAAACGCAATGACTTGTACTAATACACGAAGTGGATGTATGTTTTAGGCGCGGAAACCAAAAATAAATTTAAGGTTAAAAGTAGTTAGATTAGTGTTTTATTTCATTTATTTGGGTACGTTGGGAATCTAATAATTTAAGTGTACCATTTTCGTTCACGCTGTAGCGTGAAAAATGAGTGGCTGTGAATATGCACGCCGACTATGTGGGTATTTCGGGGCTCCGGCACCCACACAAATAATCTTGTAGGTGCGGCGCACCCACAAGACTTTTTGTTTGGACACGGGTTTGAACCCGTTTCTCTTGCGGTTTGCGTCAGCCGTGTTACCGACTGAACTAGAACAGTCCCAACTTATCCTTATAGTACCGGTGTATTTTACTTTATCACAGCACAACCCCAGTGTTCATAAAAGATTTTAACTAAAAGTAAATCAGTCATATATCGAGACTTCCTGAAAACGTATAGGCTAATACGTCTTGCCATTGATATGCACCCACATAAATTTTGGAAAGTCGTCGCCGTTGGCTGTGAACATTTTTAAACGTCAGTACCACTGAGAGCAGGTAGCATATTTGCGGATCCCAAACGTTTCAGCATATCCTCTGATCTGATTGGTCGATACAGATGCGATATCACAAGACATGATCTACATATAGCACAAAGTAAACGTGAATTGTTGTTGGCTCTGGTAGCCGAGTGGTCTAGCGTAATATGCTAGTAACAAATACGTTTTTGGCGAGGGTTCGAATCCTGCCTACGGACAGTTTTTTTTTTACTACTTTTAAAAACGTTTATAACACTTCTTTCGTTAAAATAAAATTTAAAAATAATATTCAAAAAGTGATTTAACGATCATTGTTTTAAAATTTTCATTAAACTTCTTTCATTAAAATAAGTTTGCCCTTGTACTATATAGATCTACAGCAAATGTAGTAGTAGTAGTAGTAGTAGGAACGGGTTAGAAGCCCCGCAGGGGTTGTTTGGATTATGTTCTCGACATCAAATTGGCAAGAATGCTGAAACGTTTGGGATCGGCAAAAATGCGAGCAGGTAGGTATGCCACTGAGGGTACGCATATGTTTTTACTTGCAATTTAAAATCTTTTTTTTATTATTATTATTTGTTACATGTGTTTTCGTGTTTGAGAAATTATCCCAGATATTTTCACCTAACCTTGAGAATGCAAGGATATTTTACGAGCAAAAAGAGTTTTGACTCGTTGAAGGGATTTTGTCGTTGAGAACCTATAACTCGGTGTTCGTGTATGAGACTGGTGCATTACATCAGCATACTTCAGAATTGCAAAGTGTTTCCTCAAGAATTACATTTTTCGACTTTTTTTAAAAGTCTATTACACTTCAGTATGAGTTTTTTTTAAAAAAAGGAAGATTAGTGATGAAAATAGAAAATTTTAAGATAAGTGGGAAAGTGAATTTAAAGTACCATATGAAGTTGGCGGCCCTCGCCACTTAGAAATTTCTATAATGCAGCCCCGTAGTTCAAAGAAGTTGGCCCTCACTGGTCTATGATATTAACATCCTTTTCTTTTTCAGTTCAGAAGTGAACATGCGTGCACCTCCAGCAAGCTTCAGTTCAGAGAAGCATAGGACCGTCATGAAGTTTCTCTTGCTACAAGGGAAAGGTGCGACGCAGATCTACGATTAAATGAAACAAACTTTGGGAAACTGGGGGCCGTCATATGCAACTTTCAAACGCTGGGTGGGAAACTTCAGAACTGGCTATTTTGTGTTGAAAGTGCGAAACCCAGTGGCAGGCCTGTTTCCGTGTCTGTTCCCGAAAGTGTGCAAGCCATCCAGGACATGATAATGGAAGATCGTCGAATATCAGCCTAGAGTATACATGTTTGGGCATATCACGTGAAAGAGTTGGTACCATTATTCATAATGATCTGGATATGAGGAAGGTTGCAGCAAAGTGGATACCCAAATTTCTGACGAAGGAACAAAAGCAGAAAAGAGTGAGAACTTCGCGGACAGTTTTGGAACATTTTGCAAGAAGTGAGGTTGTGTTTTTGGAAAAACTCGTAACTGGTGATGAGATGTGGATCTATTGTTATTGTTACCTTATGCTCAGCATAATGTAACATGGCCCGATGCTTTTGAGCACCTTGTATGTTGGTAGAAAATTTTAAAATTTATTTAGAATGTTAATAGAAACTTTTATTTTATAGTAGAGCAAGCCGTAGGTTGAGAATTTTGCGTAAATTTCAGTAAAACAGAGCGTTTCAATATAGGTTAGATGAAGATTACATGATTATTAATTATATTTTATATATTTTACGTATTTATCCATGAATATATTATTATTTTAGACAAATAAGTGTATATTTCGGCTTTTCCAATGGTTTTCAGTTCATTTCTATTCATATTTCGGCATAGGGAATCTTCACAAGAAAGCTAAAAATTTTATTTCGTAAAATCTTCTTCAAAATTCCAAATTAATAAAGTCAGCCATAATTTCTTCTTGGTGCATCTCTTTGTTTCGAAGTAAAATTATCTGATTGGCTAATCCACAATCACAGCTGCGGCTGAGATTTCGGTTCTCTTTGATCTTCACTCAGAAGCCTATCATCCTATGATTACGTCATCATTATCTTCCAATTGGGGATCATCTTCTCGTAACTCTTTGTCTTACGGCGTCAGCCATTTCAAGAGTCAGACGTGCAGTGTTTAGCGTCTGCGAAAAAGTGGAATAATTTGTAATCACGTGAAAATTGTGTCAAATTCTTCGTTTTGGCGAATATTGGAAGAGATAACTGTACGACATTTGGTGTTTCAACAAATTGTTAATCCGGAAATAAGACAATTGTGAAGTAATTTCGCATAACATAACGGATACTAGCCTATAGCTATCCAGTGGTATGGAATGAGCTCCTTAGCAAATTTTGCGTTCTCGGTCCACCAGAGAACCTAAGAGAAGAAAGAGGAGACGGTGGAAGAGAGAGAAAGAATATTGAGTAGTGGTGCAGACCCGAGGAAGAAGAAGTCAAGCCACGCTCGACGGCTTTTCTGGAAAGGTGCTGAAGGAGTTTTCCAAAAATTATTTTTGAGACCACGTATCACGAGTTTCCCAGGAACCTCGGGTGGAAGTTATCAGGACTTTTTTTTTGTTGTTTAACATATCCGTTTAATCTTGGTGTAAGAAGAGGATGTCAAGTAAGTAAGGAACAGTGAAAGTGAAACTCAGGTATTTGGCTTCAAAATTTTCCTTGTTCTGGCAAACTATCATGAGTGAATATATTTTCTGGTGTTTGTGTAATACTCGTAATATGAAGCACTAAATTCGTAAAGTTTCCCTCAACGCCGCACGCATGTAGATTTAGGCAATGTGACATCGTGTTTTCATTCGATGGGGGGGGAAAGAAGCTAGAATCTCAGCACAGAGCGATTGTCGTAATCTCAAGAAAATGTGTGTACCTCACACACATTTTCCCCAGTGATGAAAGATGTTTTAGATTCCCCAAAATCTAGAAATTATTTATTTCGGTAATTCTGCTCAAAATTCAACCTTTATTCATTTTGGCATGTTTTCTTTGGTTTGACGTAGAATGTTTATGAATGTTGAATATGTAAACAAGTGTCAGTATCACGGCTATTTGTCTAGTGCAAGGGTACATGCATCTTGCGTACCGATAATCGAAAACGTTCATCAATAGGCAAACCTACGTACTATTTTAGAAAACTGATACCCATCAAGTTAGAATTACAATGTTGATAATGTCTAGAAAATATTTTCTTCTTTTAAGAAATTAATTCAGAACGACACTAATGCAAAACTAACCACTGCGTCTTCGGTAGAAATGTGGTAGCGAAAATAAAATATAAATGCAAGTTAAGTATGGTGCTTTAGGAAATGTATGTGTGATTTTTTTTTTTTAATATATATACTTGTTTAGGTTAAGTTAGTTTAGTTAGATTAGGGCTTTAGGTTTAAGTTGTGTGAATATATTATATGCATGTCTTGCCTGTGCTAGATTGTCATGTGGGTCCGAGCTGACAAGAGGTCGCGAAGAGCGTAAATCCTCTACGCCGGCCACGATCTCGATGCACAGAAGAGTGTAAGCACCAAGGAATATATGTAAACAAAAGGCAAATAAAGCTAACCACAATCTGTAGGCAGTGAATTTATTATTTTCGGTAGTGTTTTGTATTTTCTATTGTATTCTTTTGTTGGTTTTGCGTGTCGATACCATGAAAATGCTCTAGAAGGCAAGAATATTCAATGAATATCAAAGAATATAATATTTCAAGAATATAAACAAAAGTAAATAATGTTTTGGCTTTGAAAGTATAGAAATCGATTTTATTAAATTTTATTTTGATGGGTATGTCAGTTCAATGTAAATATTTTCCTGTTAACGAATATTTTGTGTTACATTCATGAATATTTTGAAAGAAAATAAAACTTACTAGCCGTGAATGCATCTTTCTTTTTGAATACGAAATCTAATTAGCTTGTAATTTTGAGAAATAGTAGAAATATGTAGTCGATGTTTTTGGTATGCATGCGAAGCATGAAAAAAAAACAAGAGCGGTATGTGCAGAATAAGTTTACTGGGGAAATGAAATAGCTGTGAAATTCAGGGAAGAGACTTTCCTTAGTGTGACCGAGTTGAAAACAACCGAATCTGTAGAAATTTCTCATTTTATCAATTTCTATCAAAATCTCAGTTTGGATTCTTTTTTTATTTATTACAAAATTCTGTTTCAAGAGATTTTTTTTTTTAATTCAGATAGGACTTTCACAGACAACATCAAGATCTTCTTTGTGCTCAGTGCCAGCTCCACTCGGAGGTCGGGGTCCTGTGTCTGTAGTCGTGGTTCACAGCCTATTTCCGGATGGGATGTGAATGATGAACTGCAGGCCTGGATGTCGGGCTGTGAGTTGAGATGGAAGAGAGTTTGGAAGCTTTATATTTCGGGCCAAATTTGAGTTCTACTTTCCGTAGATGATTGGCTTGGTGATTGTATCAGTGACTGTTGATGACGAGCCCATACGGGCCCAGTAGGTTCGGTGTCACTAGTCAGTGATACATTCAACATAGCATGTAATCTCAAGGAAAGGGAACATCATACAAGAAAACAAACAACAATATTTCATTATATTATTATTTTTTTTATTTTTTGTAAAAATGGCGACCCCTATCCAGGATTTCTGTTGTTTCAATCCTACGCGAGCGCTAAGGAAAGCAAACAATCACAGTAGAATATTTGTAATGGGGATAATTACGACAATCGCTACATTGAATGAAACATGGTCACTTCTGAATCTGTATGTGCGTGATGTTGTGGGAAACAATCTTCAATGAAAGTGGAAATGTCTGTGGGTAGCAGATCAAGTAATGAATCTCGGCATCCGAGTGAATATATATGCTGTTCAGACGAAATTGCTGGGTTTAGTGTTTATTGTGACAGCTGTTTCAGATGGGTACATGCCCAATGTTATGGTTTGTCCGAGGAACAAGTACAGGAGTTAGACAAAAGCAGTGAGCCGTGGCTATGTAAGCCCTGCCTGGCGAAACAGGCGACAGTGTTGCCACTGCCGAAATCTTCGGAAACTGAAAGTGATGAAGGCGAACGTGGAACGCGGGGTAGTCCGAACAATTCTGATAATGAGGAAGGAAGTCGAGGAAACGTAGCTTCCGGTCCAAATGTGCAACTAACGGACTTTGCGGCCATGATGGAACGCTTCAGTCAAACTTTAACATTAACCCTAAACGAAAAATTTGAAAAGGTGGACAATAAATTTCAGGATATTAGCAATAAATTTCAGGACGTTCATAGTAACTTTCATGCGATGAGCAAACAGGTTGATAGTAAATTCCAGGATATGAATGAGAAATTCGATAATGTAAAATTTGAATTGTTACAAACGATAAATGAAAAAGTAGCCCATGTGAACGAAGACGTAGAGGCGGTTAGGTCGGAAGTTCGCGACTTATATACCTCTGTTGGGAATTATCAGAATAAAATAGACGCGCGGGTAGATGCCGTTGAGGAAGGTCTCCGGTTATCGGTTGAAGCGCAGAATCGACGATGTGACGACTTGACAAAGGAGTTCTCACATCTCGAACTCAGTACCCAAAGGTCGTGTCAGGCACTTGAAGCCAGGATTCAGACGTTAGAGGGAAAAACAAACCAAAGAAAAGATAATCGGTGTGGTCGTAAGCGAGCGCGAGACTTTGTTGTCGGTGATGGAATCGAGTCTGACGGGACCGAGTCAGACATCCAAGTGGATGTACCGGTCTCTTCAGTTGGGGAGACTCGTACTATTCCCACGGTGACTGTCTCTGTCTGTCAGCCGACCAACATTCACGGCACGAATGTCCTTCCCTTTGAATTATCTTCACGTACATTGAATTTAAACAAGTCACATACGCCCTGTGTTGAGACAATAGGTAGTCAGGCGTTGTCCAGGAGGTCGAATCCATTGTTGGTTTCGCCTCAGGTGTCAGGATTTTCCAATCCTAGTTGTCGGTTGAACCATGTGGTGTCCTCTAGTAGTGTAGCAGACATGACTCCTTCGTGTGCTGGAGTTCAGGAGGGAATATGTGGTCACGCGGTGGTATCAATGCCAGACAACTTAATTTCTGGACAAAATTACCAACACTATTCCATTTTCGGTCAAAATCAATTGGGTGCAAAGAGCCCCGTGGTTGGCCACAATTCTCCCGTGAACCCCAGTAGAAGCGAGGAAGGCATTGGTAAGCGAACTCTAAATTTAAGGCTCTCTGAATTAAATCACTTACCTACATTTTCTGGTGAATACGGTTTGGCTAGAACATTTCTAGAAAATTTGGAACAAACTTTTAAGGTAATTTCGGCGTCTGAACACGAACGTCTAACCTTGGTACCTTGTTGCTTAACAGCTGGGGCCAAGACATGGTTCCAGACTGTATGTCAAGACGTAAATAGTTACGCGGATTTTGTGCGTCTGTTCCGAGAACACTATTTTTCGGCGAGAATGGAAAGGTTGCAAAAGAAGTTCATTCAGGGAATGAAATACGATCGAGCAAAGTACAGCCGATTAACGGACTTTGCGTGGAAAATAGTGGCAGAATATTATGCGGTGGCTCAACACCCGGATGAAAGTGAACTGATAGAGATAGTCTTGGATTGCTTACCAGCTGGTGACGCCAAGTTGTTGAGAGCTGTTGAGCCAAAGAACATTCAACACCTTATGGTGAAAATAGCTGAAATAGAGGGACATCCAGAGCCTAGTGAACCGGTCACGGACAAGAAGTTTAGACGCTTTCAGGTACGTCAGGCGAAAGTCGTCAAAAAGACAGAAAAGTTAGGGAAACAAGCCACCAAAGATACTTCGTCTCAGACGGAGGAAGACGAAAGCAAGAGGAAGGAAGGAAATTCCAATGGCAAAGGAGATGACCGATTTTCCGGAAACCGGGGTCGAAGAAGGAACTTCCAGTCTCGAAGACCATGGCCCAATCAAGGAAGACCGAATTGGGTAAGAGAGAGTAATGGAAATCGGAATGCTCCGTATGGGTACAACCAACGCTACTATCCAGCAGCGATGAGTTATGGGTATCCTCGGGGTACATCTCAGACATGCGCGCCAAACGCGATGACCTCAGCAGGAGCGCAAGCCTATCCGGGATACGCGCCGAATTTACTTCCTGGAGGGGGAGTGGCGGCTCCCACGTCCACTTCTTCCCCAGGAGTGAACATGGCGATGTCTACTGGATGGCCTCCGCAATACACGTCATTCGTACCGACGATGGCTCAGCCACCGGAAACAAACGGGAATAGTTTGGGAAATGCATATCGCAGCCCTCATTAGGGGAGAGTGTGGACTGCGATGTGGATTCCTCAACTCCCCAGAAAGAACAAGATCGGTTAGCGAGTAGTCAAAATTCCAATTTGGTACCAACCTCGTTCGATTTTGATACTAACCTTCCAAATACGAAATTCAATGTTTTGGCAGATTCCGAAATTCGGGGATTTTAGAAAACTACATGCCATCTGGAGGGATTCTCAATTGTAGTGAGAACCAGTCCAAATGGAGTAATTTTCTAAAAGCAGCCCAAGATTTGTGCAATCACTCTTGGTGTGATGCTCTCGGATGTACTCCAGCGGAGCGTTTCTTAACGTATTCAGCATCCAAGAGCTTCAAGGAAAACTTTATTTGGCCCAAAGAGACGGTGCAAGTAAATGAAGACAAGAAATTTGTAGTTTCTGTTCCGGCAGCAGAACCGAAGAAGGAAAGAAAGCTGCGGAAACAGCAAGACATCGTTACAGAAGGTTCTTTGGTGATGGTGAAAACTCACCATATATCGTCTATACCCAAAAAGGTGTTTGCAAAATTTATGCACACATACGTCGGACCTTACCAAGTGGTATCTCTGTCTCGAAATTCAGCGAGATTGCAGACTCTGAAGGGAGAAAATATAGGAGTTCAGAGTTTTGACAATCTGAAACTGTTTCGCTGCTCAGAAGAGAAAAGAAAGGAATTATTAGAAGGATGAAAAAAAAAAAAAAAGAGAAAATTTAGTTTATAGGTTAAGGTTAGGTTAAGCTTGATTAGAATGTATAGTTGTAATTAGAATTGAAAGAAAAAAAAAAAAAAAAAAAAGAGGATGTTTTATCTTGTATAGTCTCTAGTAATTTAGTAGTAACAGAAAAAAAAAAAAAAAAAAAAAAAAAAACCCAACTTAAGAAGAACTCATAAGTTCAGATTTTTTTTTTCTCCGAAGCTCCCGGAGGATGTTACCTTATGCTCAGCATAATGTAACATGGCCCGATGCTTTTGAGCACCTTGTATGTTGGTAGAAAATTTTAAAATTTATTTAGAATGTTAATAGAAACTTTTATTTTATAGTAGAGCAAGCCGTAGGTTGAGAATTTTGCGTAAATTTCAGTAAAACAGAGCGTTTCAATATAGGTTAGATGAAGATTACATGATTATTAATTATATTTTATATATTTTACGTATTTATCCATGAATATATTATTATTTTAGACAAATAAGTGTATATTTCGGCTTTTCCAATGGTTTTCAGTTCATTTCTATTCATATTTCGGCATAGGGAATCTTCACAAGAAAGCTAAAAATTTTATTTCGTAAAATCTTCTTCAAAATTCCAAATTAATAAAGTCAGCCATAATTTCTTCTTGGTGCATCTCTTTGTTTCGAAGTAAAATTATCTGATTGGCTAATCCACAATCACAGCTGCGGCTGAGATTTCGGTTCTCTTTGATCTTCACTCAGAAGCCTATCATCCTATGATTACGTCATCATTATCTTCCAATTGGGGATCATCTTCTCGTAACTCTTTGTCTTACGGCGTCAGCCATTTCAAGAGTCAGACGTGCAGTGTTTAGCGTCTGCGAAAAAGTGGAATAATTTGTAATCACGTGAAAATTGTGTCAAATTCTTCGTTTTGGCGAATATTGGAAGAGATAACTGTACGACATTTGGTGTTTCAACAAATTGTTAATCCGGAAATAAGACAATTGTGAAGTAATTTCGCATAACATAACGGATACTAGCCTATAGCTATCCAGTGGTATGGAATGAGCTCCTTAGCAAATTTTGCGTTCTCGGTCCACCAGAGAACCTAAGAGAAGAAAGAGGAGACGGTGGAAGAGAGAGAAAGAATATTGAGTAGTGGTGCAGACCCGAGGAAGAAGAAGTCAAGCCACGCTCGACGGCTTTTCTGGAAAGGTGCTGAAGGAGTTTTCCAAAAATTATTTTTGAGACCACGTATCACGAGTTTCCCAGGAACCTCGGGTGGAAGTTATCAGGACTTTTTTTTTGTTGTTTAACATATCCGTTTAATCTTGGTGTAAGAAGAGGATGTCAAGTAAGTAAGGAACAGTGAAAGTGAAACTCAGGTATTTGGCTTCAAAATTTTCCTTGTTCTGGCAAACTATCATGAGTGAATATATTTTCTGGTGTTTGTGTAATACTCGTAATATGAAGCACTAAATTCGTAAAGTTTCCCTCAACGCCGCACGCATGTAGATTTAGGCAATGTGACATCGTGTTTTCATTCGATGGGGGGGGAAAGAAGCTAGAATCTCAGCACAGAGCGATTGTCGTAATCTCAAGAAAATGTGTGTACCTCACACACATTTTCCCCAGTGATGAAAGATGTTTTAGATTCCCCAAAATCTAGAAATTATTTATTTCGGTAATTCTGCTCAAAATTCAACCTTTATTCATTTTGGCATGTTTTCTTTGGTTTGACGTAGAATGTTTATGAATGTTGAATATGTAAACAAGTGTCAGTATCACGGCTATTTGTCTAGTGCAAGGGTACATGCATCTTGCGTACCGATAATCGAAAACGTTCATCAATAGGCAAACCTACGTACTATTTTAGAAAACTGATACCCATCAAGTTAGAATTACAATGTTGATAATGTCTAGAAAATATTTTCTTCTTTTAAGAAATTAATTCAGAACGACACTAATGCAAAACTAACCACTGCGTCTTCGGTAGAAATGTGGTAGCGAAAATAAAATATAAATGCAAGTTAAGTATGGTGCTTTAGGAAATGTATGTGTGATTTTTTTTTTTAATATATATACTTGTTTAGGTTAAGTTAGTTTAGTTAGATTAGGGCTTTAGGTTTAAGTTGTGTGAATATATTATATGCATGTCTTGCCTGTGCTAGATTGTCATGTGGGTCCGAGCTGACAAGAGGTCGCGAAGAGCGTAAATCCTCTACGCCGGCCACGATCTCGATGCACAGAAGAGTGTAAGCACCAAGGAATATATGTAAACAAAAGGCAAATAAAGCTAACCACAATCTGTAGGCAGTGAATTTATTATTTTCGGTAGTGTTTTGTATTTTCTATTGTATTCTTTTGTTGGTTTTGCGTGTCGATACCATGAAAATGCTCTAGAAGGCAAGAATATTCAATGAATATCAAAGAATATAATATTTCAAGAATATAAACAAAAGTAAATAATGTTTTGGCTTTGAAAGTATAGAAATCGATTTTATTAAATTTTATTTTGATGGGTATGTCAGTTCAATGTAAATATTTTCCTGTTAACGAATATTTTGTGTTACATTCATGAATATTTTGAAAGAAAATAAAACTTACTAGCCGTGAATGCATCTTTCTTTTTGAATACGAAATCTAATTAGCTTGTAATTTTGAGAAATAGTAGAAATATGTAGTCGATGTTTTTGGTATGCATGCGAAGCATGAAAAAAAAACAAGAGCGGTATGTGCAGAATAAGTTTACTGGGGAAATGAAATAGCTGTGAAATTCAGGGAAGAGACTTTCCTTAGTGTGACCGAGTTGAAAACAACCGAATCTGTAGAAATTTCTCATTTTATCAATTTCTATCAAAATCTCAGTTTGGATTCTTTTTTTATTTATTACAAAATTCTGTTTCAAGAGATTTTTTTTTTTAATTCAGATAGGACTTTCACAGACAACATCAAGATCTTCTTTGTGCTCAGTGCCAGCTCCACTCGGAGGTCGGGGTCCTGTGTCTGTAGTCGTGGTTCACAGCCTATTTCCGGATGGGATGTGAATGATGAACTGCAGGCCTGGATGTCGGGCTGTGAGTTGAGATGGAAGAGAGTTTGGAAGCTTTATATTTCGGGCCAAATTTGAGTTCTACTTTCCGTAGATGATTGGCTTGGTGATTGTATCAGTGACTGTTGATGACGAGCCCATACGGGCCCAGTAGGTTCGGTGTCACTAGTCAGTGATACATTCAACATAGCATGTAATCTCAAGGAAAGGGAACATCATACAAGAAAACAAACAACAATATTTCATTATATTATTATTTTTATTATTTTTTGTAAAATTATGATCCCGAGACTAAAGAACAGTCTAAAGAATGGAGACACAGTTCTTCTTCCCGATCAAAGAAGTGTCGTGTTCAGAGGTCTGTACAGAAACAAGTGGCAACAATCTTTGGGATAAGGACGGAGTTCTGTTGGTGGACTATCTTCCATGGGTGCAACCATATTACTGTGTTCTCTTGAGGAAGTTGCACGAAAACATCAAGGACAAACGTCGCGGTAAGCTCTCCACAGTTGTTCTGCTTTTGCACGACAATGCCTCCTCACATACGGCATCTGAAACACAGGACACATTGGCCACCCTAGGCTTTCAAGTGTGGCCTCATCTCCCTTATTTGCCTGACCTACTTCCATCCGATTATCATCTGTTCCCCGAATCTCAAAAACATCTCAAAGGTAATCGTTTTCAGTGTGTTCAAGCTGCAACTGATGCTACAGATGAGTGGTTACAGCAGCAGACAAAAGACTTCTATTTACAAGGACTTAAAAAGTTGCAGGACAGACGTCGCAAATCCATTGACCTACTAGGGGATAGTGTGGGAGTTTTAGCTTCCTAGCTCAATTCTTTCTTGCTAAGGCTCAATCTTTATCAGCACCCCCTTGTATTTTAGTTTATGAACTCCAATTTCAGAATAATACAGTTTCCGGGAGTGGGTTATTCGCAGCACTTCCATACATGCAACCTATAGAGTTATCACAAAGTCCCGTTACACCATATTACGTGTCCACATATTCATAGATGGTTGCATTATATTAATGTGGGATCATGGCAGAAGACAACTTTGAAGTAGTTAGACTATTTTTTACTATTTCTTCCAGAATCTCTCTGTGTACACCATCGTTTTCAAAACAGAGTATGATTCTTCTCCATATTACCTAACTAACTCTATGGCCTATGGAACCCGGAGGTTCAATGCCGCGTTTACAAAAGCTCTCCATTGACTTCTATAATTAGCCAATTGGATCCAGTCTCCACTTTGTACTCCTATTTCTGCGAGATCCATCTTAATATTGTCCTTCCATCTGCGCCTAGGTCTTACTAATGGTCGTTTTCTGGTTGGTCTTCCAGTTAATACTGAAAGCGTTCCTACTTTCTTCCAGGGGGCGCGGTGGCTCAGTGGTAGAGCGTTCACCTCCGGTGCTCGAGGTCCCTGGTTCGATCCCAGCTTGCGCTGTGTGGACTTCGTGGTGGACAAACACCGTGCTCGTGAGTTTTCTTGGGGTTCTCCCGTTTCCTCCCACTTTCTTCATTCCACCATTTCATTCATTTCTCATCATCATCGTCTCCTTTAGCCTAACCGGCATAATCGTGGGACGTAAAACTATAAGATTACATTTCATTTTCCCACTTTGTTCCATCCTGGTTACATAACCTGCATATTTAAGCCTTCTAGACTTGATGGCCCTAACAATATTTGGTAAACCGTGTAAATTATGTAATTCCTCGTTATGAAGGTTCCACCATTCTCCATTTCCGTTTTTCTTGGGTCCGAATATTCGTCTCAGGATCTTGTTCTCAAATACTTTTAGTCTATGTTCTTCTTAGTCTTCTCCATGTACGATTGTCTCATCCCCCTTATTCACCTGACCTAGCTCCATCCGATTATCATGTTCCCGGACCTCAAAAACATCTCAAAGGTCGCCGTTTTCAGAGTGTTCAAGCGGCAACTGATGCTACAGATGAGTGGTTATAGCAGCAAACATAAAACTTCTATTTACAAGTACTTAAAGTCCTCTCTTTTTTAGTTTACGATATGAAATTCTGCTCAACATTGCTGGCATGATGGCAGTAAATGCACGTCGAACAGCATCTTTAACTTCGTCAACTGTCTCGTAACGTGTAGCAACAACCTTTTGTTTAACCCTTTTACAATTTCCACTTTTTGAGGTAAATTTTAGACTTTCACTCAAATAGCTACTGCTTCCTTACTATTTATCGTATGATCATGGGTCATACCTAGTTTTTTTTTTTTTTTTTTTTTTTTTTTTTTTTAAAGGATAAAGCATAGGGCCTGCTTTCCAACGGTACCAGGAAGCATGCTTGTCCGTATTATATACCAGAAATGGAAAATCGGATAAAACCAGGAGATTTTTTGAAAAGAAAATGTTTTTCGAAATTTTTGTGCCCTTCTGACCCGGCCCTGGGTTCACGTCAGATTCTTATTTTAAAAAAATACATTGTTATGTGCATAATACGTGTGTAAAATTTCAATCTTGTATTTTGGCGGAAAAGATTGTTGAAAATTTGAATTTAAGGTCTCTCTATTATATATATACATATTATAAAAATATACTGTGTCCCTAGAATCATGGCTCAAACGTTATTTTCTTTAGTATAACCAGCCCTTTTTAACGGTACCACTCAGATGTCCGTATCATATACCTGAATCGGAAAAATCGGGAAAAGCCGGAAATAGGAAAACCTCTTGCGCCCCTCGGGCTCAGCTCCGGTTTCACGTAGGGATCCAAAAAAAAAAAAAAAAAATTAGAAATACTCAAAGGTACACACAATCCATATGCAAAGTTCCAATATGATATCGTGAAAACTAAAGGCGTGAAAAAATTTTGAAATTTGCCTTAAGAAAAAATAAAAGTAGCGTCCCTCCGCCTCCACAATGCATTGTCGCAAGATGAAAGATCAGGACTTTGGGTGGTCACTCCATAGGTGCAGGTAAATCAGGGGTGTAGCCAAGGGGGGCCCATCGGGGCCCGGCCCCCCCCAAATGAGTTCCTGGCCCCCCCCAAATGACCAACTCTTAAAACATCATCGTAAGATTGCCTCGTTTCAATCACTTAAAAATAACAAAGTTTACATATAATTAATAATTTACTGTAAAATAGTATGGAAAAATACTATTTTACCATACCAATCGAAAAATAGTATGGTATCTCTTACTTACACCGATCGGAAAATAGTATGGTATACTTTTTCTTTTTACAGCAGATTACAGAATTTACTGCGATTTATATTTGACAGTTTGAAAACAAATGTTTTAACAAGGTACTATAAATACTACCATACAACAATGGTACTAAACTGATTTGTAAGTAGGCCGGCATTACCTTTTTTGTATGTTGTAACTAATGTTTAAAAACAACATATTTTTATCAGATGGAAAATTAGGTGAAAACAACGTTATTCGGTTTTTCAGTTTGGATTCCAATTAATCGGTAATTTTCAATTATTTTTACGTCACCATCCCGCTTAGGAGTACTAATGGGGACTAAAATTTGATATAAATGGCATCGGAAGTGTCATTGTTCATATCAACCACCCCGAAAACTATGGATTCGACATTAATTCGAGGATTCGATGCCCAAACTCATCTATGTTGAAAATTTGATCGTGATCGGTCGGGTGGTTCGAGTTAACTTACAAATGTAGTCACTTTCATTATATATATATATATATATATATATATATATATATATATATATATATATATATATATATATATATATATATATATATATATAATATAGATAGATTTTTTCATTATTTTGGAAAGTTGTGAACTATAGCCTATATAAATTGAATCATACAGTAGGGATTCCTAGATGCACTAGACACCAGCATGAATGGTGAGGAACTCTGTGTGTCTTGCAATACAACAAAACTCCGTTTTGTGGCTATCGCAGCATTGCATTTACGACACACTCTTTTCTAGAGTTAGTTGTTAGTGATAGTAACCACCGCTTTAAAATTCCTTCGCGTTCCCACTCGTATTGCTATTTTTTAGAATATTACGAGGGCTATCCAGAAAGTAGATTACGTTTTCGTCTGTGTCCGCTAGGGGCGGGGCTAGCGCGGCCATCTTGGGGTCAGAGCGTTGCGCAGCTCAGTCGGCATCTAGCCGTGCTAGTGAGAGGTTCGTGCTGTGCTCCGTTAAGATACTGTGACGGTTTGAAATGTCTGCGTTAATTGAAAATCCCGCGAGCTGCGAGGTGCGTGCAGTAATAAGGTTTCTGACAGCAAAAAACTGTAAACCGATAGAAATCTATCGGCAGCTGTGTGAAGTGTATGGGGACAACATTATCACTGAAGGTGGAGTGCGACAGTGGGTCATAAGATTTAAAAATGGCCGAACCAATGTTCAGGACGAAGATCGAAGTGGGAGACCCAGCAAAGTGACTGCCGAACTTGTCGAAAAAGTCGATGTTAAAGTCCGTGAAAATCGAAAGTTCACAATAACGGAACTTTCTTTGAGTTTTCCACAAATTTCGCGAAGTTTGTTGCACGAAATCATCAGCGAAAAGCTTGGTTACCACAAGTTTTGTGCAAGATGGATTCCAAAAATCTTGACAGAGGACCACAAAAATCAGCGAATGGCTGCAGCGTTGCACTTTTTGGACGCCTACAATAAGGATGGTGACTCGATCGCATCGTTACTGGTGACGAAACATGGGTGAAACACGTGAACTGTGAAACGAAATTGCAATCAATGCAGTGGGGGCACACAGGTTCTCCCCAAAAACCCAAGAAATGCATGCAAACAATGTCGGCAAGGAAGATGATGGCGACTGTTTTTTGGGACAGAAAAGGTGTGATTTTGGTGGACTTCCTGGAAAGAGGCACTACAATAAACGCTCAAAGGTATTGCCAAACTCTGCAAAACCTCAGAAGAGCAATTCAAAACAAGCGCAGAGGAATGTTGAGCTCTAAGATCTTGTTGATTCACGATAACGCCCGGCCCCACACGGCAAATGTCACGCGTGAAGTTCTTGAATCTTTTCAGTGGGAGTTGTTTCCTCATCCGCCGTACAGTCCCGACCTGGCACCGAGCGACTTCCACCTATTCCCAGCAATGAAGAAGTGGCTGGCTATGCAGCGTTTTGATGACGACGAACAGCTGCAAGAAGAGGTAACGAAGTGGTTGAAGTCGCAGGCGGCCGAATTTTTCGACGAAGGAATTTCCAAGCTCGTACATCGCTACGATAAATGCCTTAATTTGAATGGTGACTATGTCGAAAAGTAGTATTTGTGTGTGGCTTTCATCTGTATATAATAAAATTTGTTTCCTATACTTTGTTGATTTTTTATTCCAAAACGTAATCTACTTTCTGGATAGCCCTCGTATTTAAAACTTTTGATTCGAATCGTTACCAACTCTTTTCTTCTTAGAGGTTTCGCATGTGAAACAGAAAAAACTCTTTTTCGTGAAATAATATTTTCCGCGACGGAACGATCCACGATTTGCAGACCAAAAGATATTAAAAACCGAAAGATATTATAATTCGTCAGATATTAATATCGTACTATTTTTTTTTTAATTTTTGTATTTATTCGCATTCTCGCACTGTTTTAGAACAAGAAGAATTTATAAAATGGTAAACTTAAGTCCAAAGTCCAAAGAAGATGCTCGAAAAATTGTTCACAAACGTGATGTCCCTGCTCCTTCACGTTTGCAGCCACTTCTAATCTGTGGTCGACGAGGAACAGAACTTTGCGTCGTTGACACTGGCGAACTTCAAATGCACGAAGCATCCTGGATCTCGGAAGAAGAGGTCGATGTTATTTCTTTAGATCCTGTTCTAACTGCATCTTCCGCAGTACTTTCTTCTTGCCAATCACCAGTGACCTAAAATGATGGGTGCAATTCCCTTAGGCAAACTACATTAGTTTTGAAGAATTAGGATTGGTTAATTAAACAACCTTATGGGGTTAAAATATTATTACGGGCCCACCATTTTTTAATACTTTGATTTTTTTGGCGAAAAACGCTACAAATATATTCACAATAATATAAGCATTTTGTAATAAAAAGTTTTACCATTAAAAATAGCTTTTTTATTGTAATAACCCCCAAAATAATCAAAATTGGTGAAAAAACAAAAATCAAAAAGTGTTACGTAACAAAGTTGAAGAGGTTCGGCCTTGCGTTACGAAGTGTGACAAGGAGGAGAAGGGGATAAAAATTGTTCAAAAATAGCGTTACGAAATATGTGGAGTGCTCCTAAAACAGTAAATGAGATATAGCTTTTAATAAAATCGTTTTTTTTTTTTTTTTTTTTTTTTACGAATAATAAATAAATATTTTTGTCAGGAAATTTTAAAGAAGTTAAGTGAAATTTCAAAGAAAATCACTCTTATGAAGATACAAGGGCTTAAACTAAAATAGTTATGCAGAAATGTATAACATTTGGCGGGGACAGTAGTTATTGGTTAAACATAATAAAAACTACCTGTAATATAATTTATGGAGAAAAAACGAATAATAATAATAATAATAATAATAATAATAATAATAATAATAATAATAATAATAAATTTAATAAAAACAGCTTTTTAGTTTTCCGAAAGAAAGCTAAAATTTTCCGGTTTTTTTCCAGGCCTCAAGAGCACTAGCTGCAACACAATTTCTTTGGCTTTGTACATTGTAGCTGGCCCCCCTTAAAAAACGTCGGGCCCCTCCTACATAAAACTGCTGGCTACACCCCTGAGGTAAATGAACAGAACCACGTCCAATCCATTTATCAGGAAATACCTCATTGAGATATTCTCTAACTGCAATAGCATAATGGGCTGGTGGACCCAAACGAAATTTCTTATGAGTCTTCATTCTTTCCATTCCAAACCAACTTTCTTTAGAACTTCCAACAATTCCCAATTCACGCAGTCAAAGGCCTTTTCTAGATCAATAAATGCCACATACACCTTCTTCTCTTTTTTTTTTTTTTTTTTTTTTTTTATAAACCTTTTACCGGTCACTTTTAATAATCCAATTGCATCTCTTGTATTCTTACCTCTCCTGAATCCGAACTGTTCCTCAACTTTTTCATTTGATCTTCCATAACATTTTTTTTTTTTTTTTGGTCAGAATTCGAAGAAAAATTTTTGCTGCATACCATATGAGACTAACATCTCTATAACCCTTACATCCCTTTGGGTTCGATTTGTTTGATCGGTGCCATGATCGTTGTCAGGAAGTTTTTTGGCCACTCCTGTTTCATATGTTTCGTTGCACAGTCTGAACAATCCTTTCTTGCCCTTGTCTCCCATATTCTTAATGAATTCGATTGGTCCCAGTTCCCTTTCCATTCCTAATCTCGGATTCCTAATCCCGAAGAATACGAAACCCTTTATCATCCTCATCTACTTCATTTTCTAGTTCAACATCTAGGCCACATGGTCTATTCCTACTCTTATATAAGTCCTCAACATGTTCTTTCCATCATCCTAAGACTTCACTTCCCTCGCTGATTCTATTCCCATTCTTATTTTCTACTGCCATCATATTCCTTGTTTCCTCCGAAATTCCATAGAACTTCGGAGTAAACAAGGGGGTATTAATATATTGCACATAGTATATTACGCGTACAATAAATGGGTCGCTTGGATGAGTGGATTCACTCTTAAAAAAAAGAAAAATAGACTAGTGTTTACATTCACTTCTGTAGACAGGTAAAAAACATTTTCATAAATAGTAAATTACACTGGTATACAAAATTTTGCTTATTATTATTTCTTGATGAATTTTTATGTATTTTGACCCCCTGAACATGAATCTGGCACTTATTTTTATGTAGTGTCAATATTTTCAATGATATAAGCATGTTTTATTTTTCTCCTATACTGATTTGTGCAGAGTAATTTGCGTCCTTTTACTTCGATACTCGCTAATGTTATTAAAGATAATTGTTCGGAGTACGAAACAGAGAATATAGATTCTAAAGATACATAGCAGAATTGTAAATTGATTAAATAGAGTTAGTTATTCAAGTGTGAAGCTGATGTTGGAGAAAACAAAATATAAGGAACATCAATGGGACGTGTGTGGGGATTTCAATATTATTGGTTTACTTCTTGGGTTGCAAAGTGGTTATACTAAATATTCCTGCTTTCTATGTCTGAGGGACACTCGGACAACTAACCAGCATTATGATCAAACCGTGTGGCCTGAAAGAACGGAGCTTATTCCAGGAACACATAATGTGATAAATGCAGCATTAGTGCCCAGGGGGAAGATTCTCATGCAAACATTACATATTAAGCTGGGATTGGCAAAACAATTTGTGAAAGCTCTGGGTCGCAATTCACCTACCCTACAATGTATCAAACAAATGTTTCCAGCTTTATCAGAGGCAAAAGTTCTGGCTGGCATTTTCACAGGGCCTCAGATTCGTGTCATGCTTAATAGTGCTCCACTTAAACAAAAAATGACGGAGTTGGAAAGAAACGCTTGGGAGGCCTTTCATAAATTGGTGACGGGATTTCTTGTGCATAACCGAAGTGAAGCGTTTGAACACCAAGTTAAGACACTCATTGATCAATATCGAGCATTGGGATGTAGAATGTCTTTAAAATTACATATGCTACATTCATACTTGGATTTCTTTAGGGAGAATTAAGGAGATGTTAGCGAAGAGCAGGGAAACGTTTCCATAAGGACATTGAGGTAATGGAAAGCAGATACCAAGAAAGGTGGGTCTGTGCAATGATGGGTGATTATATTTGGGGGTTAGTCCATGACTAAGTGAGCGTTTCCCACAAAAGAAAAAGAACCAATAACTTTCACTTTTGACTACGGAATTTCAGTACTTGATGAACACTTCCCTCCAATCTCAAGTACTTTTGTATATAATTTTTAAAAGAAATGTAATATTCATATATTTTAGTATTTATGTATTGCTATGTAGATTTTTGTTACCCAGAAATTTGATGTTCAAAATGTGTGTTATGTTTGTAATTCAATGTTCCTATAAGACACAATTGTATAATATATTACTGTTTGAGTAAAATCTAATATGCTTATATCATTACAAATTTTGACATTACGGGAAAATAACTGTCATACTCGTGTTCAGCGGGTGCAAATCATTAAGAAACCGACGAAAAACCAACATAAGCACGACCTTGATCAAAATTTGTATACTAGTGTTATAAAACTACAACCTATATAGTTATGGTTTTGGTTGCCAACATAACAAATATGAATTGTTCATGAGGTATTGTACTTCAACTTTCACTCGTGGATAATTTCAATTTTGGAGTTAATCCACTTGACATCCAAGTGGTGCACTGTAAGATAAATGCCCTCTTTACTTTACTCTAGTTTGTTCAGGAGCCTTGGGATCTTACATCCTCTCAAATGAAAGCTGAACAATTGCTTAATACATGTTGACTGCGCAGGGGCATTCTCTGAAGGTGGAATTTTCAAAAACGCGCGTCCCCTTATTTTATAGACGAGTTCATGTACCAAGTTTACCAAGTTCCATCCCTTGAACTTCAGAAATTTGTGAAAAATTCAATACTAGGCAGAACCTCCTTAGGACACGTATTCCCAAAAAATCTTTATTATGTCTTGCATCCGTGGCAAATTGAGTATATTATATATATATATATATATATATATATATATATATATATATATATATATATATTCCATCTTTTAGAAAACATTATTAAAATTTCATATTTCATCATATTGTGTAATTTTGATTTTCACATTTTCGTATTTTTCCTTCATGCTTTGCCTCTCTCTATTTATAAGTATTAAAACGCCTTCTTCCCCAAATGATCGTATTAATTGTTACTACGCTATTAACGAAGATATAAGAAAATAATTAATAAGGGGCTCGAAATATTTCAAAATGGCATAAGAATAGGATATTTGCAATACCCAAGAAAAGTGACGAGTTTTATTTGTATATAGTGCAATGACAAATGGAAGTATTTTGTATTATATTGACCATGTTTCACAAATAAATAACTGACATTTATATTTGTACTTCTGTATCAAACTGCAAGAATGGTAAAATACAAATCAAAGAACAATATACTCTATATGACTTTAAATGTATGTGTATTTCTTTATTTAAGATTTTGAACGTGATATAAACAAAACTGCAGACAAAAACTGGTAGTTGAAGTGAGCGTACTATTCGACTCAACTAGCATTTGTATATGTGTTCGTCCGACTATTCCATAATAATACCAGAACGCAATACCAAATGTGTAATTTATTTCTTCATCTTGAAAGCTCTAACGTATCTAGAAAACTGTAGGTGCATAATCTTTGAGCATTATCATGGGCTTTATCGCAAGTGTTCGCAATGTTCTTAAAGATTATACACAAAATCATAGATCTGCATCTTATAAATAGGTACATTTTCTGTATAGTAAGATATACTAAACTGAAATTATGTATGTTCTGTCATCTTTTTACCTACTTCTAGAATTTATCCATTATCCTCATACAACTTTATTTAAACTTCATCACTAGTTCTGCCTGGTACATGGCCTGGGGTTTAGTATCAAATATTAAAATCAAATTATGAAAACTTTCAGTTTTGAAAACTTTTCTTTCTTTCTCTCTCTCTCTCTTTCTACCAATGTCATTTTAATTATTAATAAAGACAGATTTCTTTCAATTGTGTGAAATTAAGCATCCGAATTTTCAAAAAAGAAAAATGTAATGGACAAAACCGCGAAAATTTTTGAATAAGGGAAAATTTTAAACTGTTTTATACTTTTGTCAATATGGTTGATTAGTAAAGGACATCACATGATTCTTTGGCATGATGAACTTGACACATGCTTATAAATTTTGAGAATTTTAATATACAAATTCACATTTTTACGGTTCTTTTTTTTTTTTTTCGAAACATGACCATAATAATAATAGTAATTAAAAAGGTCTTCCTGCTCCTCATGAACGTGGGTATTTTGGAAAGTTCTATTATAAGAATCAAATAGATAGAAACGCAATATCAGAGTGGTCGACGTTTTATTTTTTAACACAATCTCCTCGAAGGTTAAAATACTTTTGCTAAAGGCCTTCCAATGCTTTGATCCCAGCAGAAATCGTCGACTAGTCAGGATTGTAAATAGCCTGTCAATGCAGAGATGCCTTTCTTCATTAGAGCGAAATTTCTTGCTGCCAAGAATTTCTTAAAATTTTAGGAACAGATGGAAATCACTGGGGACAAGATCAGGCGGGTACGGGGTGAGGTAGCACTTAAAAGTGAAGTTCGTCTGGTTTCCACTTAGAAACAAAGCCTGTGACCAATGCAGAACTTTTCGTTGTGAGCAGGCGTGGCACCTATCACATCGAAAGTTTCCTCATGCCCAGCTCTTGAGTGAGAATGTGATGTGTCCAGTCGCTTGAGATCTCCATTGGATGAGCTATTTCACGCACTTGCAATCACCAGTCAGCCAGTACCACATCACGAACTTTTCGTAGTTTCTGGTGTGATGACGGTTGGCGGACGTCCACTGCAGGTTATCTTCAATACTGTCTCGTCCAAAGATTAAAAGTCGTCTACTAAACAGTGGTAAAATAATGGTGAGTCACACAACCCTGTGTCCAATTCAGCTTTGATGGTTGTCACAGCTTTAGTCCCTCAGTCACCAGAAACGTGATGACCACACGAACTTCCTTTGTTCCATATTGTGAGGTCATTAGCATTTTTCTCCTTCCTTTGCCTTATGCAAACCGAACTATTACACGAATGGCATAGATGTGGCTTTGTAATGCTCATGCTTTTATTCTGATTGCAACGCTAGTAAGCTCTGGCCTAGTAAAGTAAATGAGCGCGAGAATCTAATCGTGTATAGTGAACCCAAGCTCAACTACTGCGAGTCCTATTATGATTCTAATTGAGATTAGCGAACGCAAGCCCAATTGAGGATATCGAACCTAAGCCCAAGGCAGGCCTGGTTGTAAAATGACCAGGACTTACTTTGCTTCTTTCTTTTTGTTTTTCATACTCGAGTGCGCAAGGTTTATAAACAGTACAAGTGTTAGATAGACCTTAATCAGCACGCACTCGAATTATCCACAGGAATTGTTTTTGATGGAACCTGCATCCGCGTCTTAATGATGATCATCTTTCTTTCTTACTTCAACCATAGGCTGGTGGACAGCATGGAAATTTTAAAACTTTTCTCTCTTGGGAGAGCTATTTTATACCTTGATAAGGTCTCTTCATAACTGCATCTAGATATTCTATCCTTGGTTTTCCTCTTCCTGGTTTTCCTTCTGCCTTTCTCTCTATCAACAAGGTGATCCAATCGGAGTGCCGAATAAGATGGCCAAGCATGCTATTTCTTCTTTTCCCTATTATCTTGATGATCTGTCGTCCTTTATTCGCTTCTTTTAGTACGTCTTCGTTTCTTTTACTTTCGGCCCATGATATGAGCAGCATTCTGCGCCAACGCCACATTCCAAATGTTTCCAGCTTGGATATTTATATGTTGTAATCAAAGCCTGCACATGGAGCAGTTAATTTTTCCGTAAACAAATAGCCCTACAACTATACAGTATCTTAGAGTTGATTGGAATGAAAATATGAATGTATTCGGACTGCACAATACGCTGGTGAAGCAAACGTCATTTCCGCTTCCTGTTCAGCTGGCTGGTTACAAACAACCAGCTTTGAGCGGGTTATATGAAGAAGTTTACATGGTACGTTGTTTGTGGTAGACGGAAAAAAAAATCAGATAACATTAGGACATTATATAGGATAGCTAGAGAGTTATTCATTTAAACTAATTATTTCTGGTGACGCATTTCAACTTTACCAGTGCCAAGCAAAGAATGGACACCCGATAACAAAAGAATGAAGAATAAATTAGGAAATTATTTCCATGAAGATGATAAGTTTCTGAGATTATGTATTCGTAATTGTATGCTTTAAAATGCATTGGTTATTCTAGCGCTGTACTCCTTTGTTCCGAATATCTGATCACTAATTTTATAAAGTTTCTTCCATATTAAATATTTTCACTGAAGCTAAATAAACAATATGACAGAAGTATATACCATAACAATTTTCAATAATTTTAAACTCAACCTAAAATTATTATTAAGCGGCGCTCATGTACATGCTTGTGATTCTCACTCACTTGTTGTCTAACAAGTTATTGGCGATTGAAGGAATTAAAATATAGAGTAATTTTGTTTCATATGATAAATATAGCCTTCCTATACGTATAAGGTAAATATATTCACTGCTTATTCTTGAAAATGTAACTTTTTTTTTTCCATAATTTTAAGTTTGTCTTTCAAAAGACACACAGCTGCCACATACAACGCCATTGAAACTGCCTTAGCAACCACCTTAGCAACAGGTTGTTTGTAACCAATATGGCTGCGCCCAGGAAAATTCACAGCAGACGACTTCAGCAGCGTATATGTCGTTTAATTATTATCTTTTGAATTGGAAACTTTTTTTTTTTAACCTACAAATCACAGAAGCGAACATGTTTGATTCGACCTTCACTGCATCTGTGCCGAACTTCAATTTAAGCCGCCTGGCCGCCCATCACCTGAACATCATGTGCCTGAAGGAAGACACCGCCACACCAAAGAGTGTCATCGAAGGAAAATCGACGAGAGTTCCAGGCAAGTGTTGCGTAGTCACTTACCTTTCCCAAACACATTCTTGTTCTCTTCTACCCTTTTTTCGCCTCCTCACATTATAATCTGTTTCTAATAGAAAAGCATTCAATTTCATTTGTAAAGCAACTCATGTCACAAAACCCATACACTGAGGCTGTAGATGATTGACATCGGCAAGGCTCAGATGTGGGCAAAAACAGGCAGGAACAGGATGTCCTCTATGGCTGTTTCACTGCGAGGTGGAAGGACCTGGGAAACCACCACTTTACTCAGTCCCTAGAAAACAACATGGAAAGAGAAATAAGAGAATGTAATATTAGGGAATACGACACTACTGTTACACAGAGGGTCTTCCCCGGCAGTGGAGGGAAACACAGCAAGGCCTCCTCGGTCAGCAAACGAAACCCCTGCAGGATAGGAACCTGGAATGTGCGATCGCTGTTACAGTGTGGAAAACTGGAAAACCTGAAGAAAGAAATGGAACACATGAAGACAGATATCTTGGGAATCAGCGAAGTTAGATGGCCTGATGGAGGAGACATGTGGAGCGGAGACTTCAGAATGATTTACTCAGGAGCTGTAAATGGTACAGCAGGAGTCGGTTTTGTCTTGAATAAGAGGATAGGACAAAGTTATAGGCAGTTGGAAATACAATGAAAGGATAATAATGTTGAAGATAGCAACCGAACCGAGAAATATGACGATAATCCAAGTATATATGCCTACATCAAGCTACACAGATGAGGAAGTAGAAGAAATCTATGAACAAATAGAAGTAGTATTGATGAAAGCTGAGGACCAGGACAATTTAATCATCATGGGTGACTGGAACGCAGTAGTCGGCGAAGGCAAAGAAGAGAATGTAACTGGGAATTTCGGCCTAGGAGAAAGGAATGCGAGAGGTACACGATTGAGTTCTGCAAAAGCCATAATCTGATTGTAACAAACACTCTCTTCGAACAACCACTAAGATGATGATACACATGGAGAAGACCAATAGACAAAGAAATATATCAAATAGACTATATATTGGTCCGACAAGCATTTAGAAATCAAGTGAAGAACAGTAAGAGTTATCCAGGAGCAGACGTTGACTCAGACCATAATTTGGTTTTGATGAAGAGCAAACTCCGACTAAAGAAGAAACGAGTGGTAGCACCAAACAAAAGATGGAACATAATCAAGCTAAGAAGAGATGAAAACATGAAAAGGGAATTTGCAAATGCAACAGACAAAGAGACGTCTATGGTAGCTTTAGCAGGTGATGACCGACTCGAAATGGGAAGCCATGAAACCAGGGATTACAAAAAAGCTGCCGACGAGCACATAGGACGAGAAACGAGAACCCAATATAAACCCTGGATAACAGCAGAAATATTGGAAATGATGGGAGCAAAGAAGACAGTTCAAGATAAACAAAGAAGAGGAATACAGAAGGTGCAGAAATCACATCAACAGAGAAGTAAAGAAGGCCAGAGAAAACTGGATAAACAATTTATGCAAAGAAATTGAGGAAAATGTAATCAAAGGCAATACAGAAACGGTATATAGAAAGGTTAGAAAACAGTTCGGTGAGAAAAAGAAATGCACAGACATTATCATAGACAAGGACGGAACAACGCTAATAGAAAAGGAGCAGATAACAAGATGATGGAAGGAATACATTGAAGAACTCTACAAAGGAGACAGAGTGATCTCACGAATCTGGTTGAATTCCGATCAATTTTTTCATGAGGTGAATGGGTTAACCTGTTAAACATTCTACAAAATTAGGCGTATGTCACGCGTACCGTCCAAATGCAACTCAACGACAATGGAACGATCTGGCTCATTTTTGGTCGTTTCCTTCCATTAGGTTAACTTGTAATCTCCCTATCAAATTGTGAGTATTACGTTACTACAAATGGTGATTGAACGATAATTGTTGACTATGAAACAACAATCAAGCGATCTTGCCTAATTCCAACCAATTTTGATTCCACTGGAGCTTATTGGCTAACTTGTTGACGTTCCTACAAATTTATGCTTATTGCATCACTATGGATGGTGATCAAACAATGGTTCTCGGCGACTGAACGCAATCAAACGATCTGGTTCAATTTCAATCAATTATGCGTATATGGAGGGCTAATAGGCTAACTTGTTAAATTTCAAAAATTATTTGTGTTATGTTGCTACGCGTGACGATCAAACAATGGTTGTTGGCTATCAAACACAATCTAAGAATCTGGCTCAATTCTGATTAATTTTGTTTTGATGGGACAGAAAGGTTAATTTATTAACTTCCCTTACAAAGTATGTATACGATGTCATTACACCCCATCAATTGATCAAACGATGGTTGTAGGCGATCAAGCGACGATCAAACTATCTGGCCCAATATCATTCAATTTTGGTTCCTTTGGAGCGAACAGATTAATTTATCTTTCGACGAATTATGCTTATTGCGTCACTACGCGTGGCGATCAAACAATCTAGCTCAATTTCAATTCATTTTGCTTCCATTGGGTGATTAACATATTAACTTGTTAGGCCCGTACAAAATTACGAATATTACGTCACTAATGGCGATCACACACTAATTGGCAATGAAACGATCTGGCCGAATTCCTATCAATTTTGCTGCCATGGGGGCTAACAGGTCACCGGTGGTTGCATTTTAGAAATACTTCGGCATGGAATTCGGTGATGTTTACACAATGTCAGATGCATGGTCTATGGAGGCTTTAATCTAGCGACCGAGGACTCCATGGAAGTAGCTTAAACTCTCAAGTATTCATTGAACCATTATAGTAAGAGTAATGTTATCTTACTAGTAGCAACCAGAAAATATAGTGAGCACAAAGTGCTGCAAAAAAATCGCAAGAACATTTGTGTACGTCACAGCTGTCAAAGTAGGGTAGTTTGATTAAGGGTTCTGTTTCCTCCAATAGAATACCTTGCTGATACGATGTATCAATGGATTCATGTGATCATCACCCCATTCAGAATCGTCTACCAGCAAACTGAAAATTTGATTCGTGAGGTCAAACAACGCGATGCTTGTCGCCTACTGTTTAATTTCAATGTTCTCTGGCTCAATAAGGCAAAGTATCCAATGTCTGGGTATTAATAGCGATACCGATGTTAAAGTACTCTTACATAATTGCCCAATGATCACTTTTCCGAGTGTCTCATATAATTACATGTATTAATTACAAAAAGTATGTATTACATGCAAAAGTTAGTCGCGGGAGTGCATAATGTTATTAAGATGGCACTTATTCGTGCATGTAACAATCGGAAGAGCACCGTATGCATTGTACTGTATGTTGATTGGTGAGTTCAGCAGTATCAGTACTCAAGTCAGTTGTGATTTAGTGTAATTTTACCTTCGTTGCTGGAAGAATTGCAGAAAGCGGAACAAAAACTGGGAGAACAGTTTTTTTTTTTCCTAGTCTCGAAAGAGATATTGCGTAGTTAACACCCAGATTAATTCCTTGTATTCACTGTACGCACCCACACTGCACATGTGTCGCTGATAAGTATCCGTAATTCTCGGTATTCTTGATACATCCTTCAACTCTTGCCCGAGAAAATTCCAGAGTAGTGGTCATAGAGTGCCAATCTACTCGCCCCGATATTCTGACCAATGTCAAACGGTTATAAAGACTTCACGCAGCTAACACCACTTAGATACAGCTGATGATTGTGCCTATGCTGTAGAGATAACGCCTCCGGTTCACATAGTTCAATCTGTGGGTAGGAACTCGTAAGGTTCCCTCCTCTGATGACATAGCATTATAAATTTAAGATTATATAATACTACCATTAAGATTATATGTATGCGCATTACTTTCTAAACTTTCTATTTTAGCATATTCATCCTCAACGAAGAAACTAATTCTGCAAATGCTAAGAATATCCCATAAGAAACCGCCTAAATCTTATTTATTGAAGGGGTGGGGGGAACAAAATCTAACTGCAATTATAAACTCATAACCTGAACTCAAACTGGAAACATACCTTTTTTTATTATTCGATTTTAATTCATTAAATTATACAATACAAAACTAGCAAATTATATATATCAACACTTTGACCTATGCTTAACAAGATATTAAAAAATTACTCTCAAAAAACAAAAATAATTGCATATTTCTACTAAAATTAATCTAGAATTTCAAACTACGATTAGATATTACATACAAAGTGTAGTACCAAATATTAAATACATTAATATATATAGCTATACAATAATAGAAAAAGTAGTGTAATGAATGGTTTTCTGGAAAAGAGCTACGAAGCCACCAACCGGAAGGGAAGAAAATTGAAAAATTACAATAAAACTGTGTCAAAGAACTTATATACTATATACAAATCAGTGTGTCCAAGTGTAAATTGAAATTATTAGTACTTTTATTTACAAACTTTAAGTATGTGCCACCTTAGCCCTGACGAAAAACAAGTTGCAATTAAATTTACACACTGAATTTAAAAATAAACCAAAGAAATGTGCAAAATATAGCTTTAGTTTCTTTTATGGAGATCAGCACACGAAGATCAGATGTCTAAGCACAAAGTTTTATCACAAATTCTTTAGCTTTCTGTAATAGTAATTCCCAGTTTTGGTTGGCATTTCGTAGCCATTTCTTTCCTTTGTCAGCCACCAATTCCCACTCGTCTTTTCTGCTAGGAAATTGCTCTTCGATGTAAGCAATCGCCACGGCAGTCACCCAAATGTCCTCATTTACATTATTCTCACCAGCAGCTGAAAATAAATGTAAAAAGAGATTTGAAAATGTAACGTAATAGTTAGTTTAATCTTAATGCCACATCGGCTAACATCAGGCTAATGATAAATACAAATTTATTTTTTAAAATTTTACATTTGTCTTTAGCACTGAAACCATTTAAAAGACACAAATCTAACCTTAATGAAGGATCCGAACAATGAGATTCTGGAACTAGTCGAACCCCATGTCTCACATAAAAGCATGTGAATGGTGCATAAATTAGTAGGACAGGGTGTCTACTAAAATTCTGCAATGAAATTTCCTAACTTTTTCTTTACCAAACCATAAAATTTCGTAAAATTCAATAACTAACAGTACCTATATTCTTTAGCACTCATCTTTATCTTATTTCTACTTTCAAAGGCTGTTCCATGGAGCGATAAAAGCGATGTTTTCTCACACGACTTTCATTATATTCACTGTATATAATGGTTTGTTCGGTAACAAACAGCAAACATTCACAAATCCACTAATCATAAAATTACATAGCTGAATACACATGATGTACACTCATATCCAAAATTATTGTCGCATGTCTATAAATATGTTGTTGTTGGAATACAATTTGATAATGAATTTGGCCTGTATTTCTTATAATGATAGTATGTGTATAGTCGGCAAAAACAAGTATGTGGCAAATTTAATGTCAAAAGAGCAGTAAATAAGAACAATAACCAAAATAAAACTTTCTTGTCCATTTAGCAACATTTTATTTTACTCATTATAATTTTCGTATTTATAATTCTTTTCCTATGAAATTTACCACAAATATGCATTTCCCGATTACACACACATTATTAGTTTTAAAAGTATCCTGCAAAAATCATTATCAAATTATATTCTTACAAAAAGACTGTTAAAGATATGCGACAATCATTTTGGACCTAAGTGTACATATATTGACAAATAATTAGCAATCCTTTAAAAAAATGTCACACTGATTGTAAACAGTTGTATTAATTGATTATATCTCTCTTTTAAGTTGGCTAATGTTGTTTTACTCTCTTTGAGCTTTTTCAATCTCCTTCTGAAGTGCTTCAACTTCTTGTTCTATCTGTTTAACAATCTCTTTCACCTCTAAGGAATTCTGCTTCCATCTTGATTTTGAGTTGAGTTGATTTTGAGTTTAACGTCCCTTTCAGCAGTGAGGCTATATGAGACGTGGACCTACTGATTAACGTGGAATCCGAACCACATGAGCTCCCGCCGGGAATCGAACCCTGGTCTCCCACGCCAAAGGCGCGTATGCTACGTATGCCACGGAGGAGCTCCCATCTTGATTTTGTTTTGTCTTTCATGTTCTTAATCTCGTTTTTGCTTCAAAACTTCCATTCGTTTCAACGATGCAGTTCTCACAGCCATGATTATAGACTGTTACCGATACCTTATGTAAGCCTTCAATAGAAAGTACAGCTCAATATACGGAACATTGGAAAATCAAAGAATGTTCAGAGAGGTTCTCCACTAAACACTCCTTGTTAACAGAAAATCCCCTTTCTACAGCACTATTTCTATGGAACATTGTAAGTATACGCTGAGAAAATTCTACAAGTTTTTTTTTTTTTTTTTTATCATTACTGAAAATTCTGTCAGCTGAAGGACAACCTCAAGAGCAAATTTGAGTGTGAATTAGGCCAAATTTTCATGGATGTGATAGAAGGATAGAACTGTGGTTTGCTTGCGATTTTGTAGCGTCTAAAGCCGACCATCGACATTTTTGGTGGTTAATTTTGACGTTGTATAGAACAAAATTTTCCAGTCTACTTATATTTATACAGATAAAAACAATCGTGACCCAAAAGCTAAATTCACTTCGTGATTTTTTCCTTGACCTTCATGACCGTTTTTTGATTTCGTGACTTTCGTGACCGATAGACAGCCTGTAGGAGGATAAAGGAGAACATATTGACTAAAGAAAGTAAATGATTGTAAACCGAGTGGAAGTTCGGCAACCGCAGGCACGTAGCCAGGATTTCGTAAAGGAGGGGGGAGGGTCCGTGACATGAAAAACTGTGGTCATCACACTAGGGGCTCGATCATTCTAAACTATTTACTGGAACATATATTGGTTCGTTTAGCCAGGATTTCGTAATGGTGGTGGTGGTGGTGGGGGGCGTGACATGAAATACTGAAGGCCCAGGGGATCGATCGATCTAAAATACTTTACTGGCAACATATGTTGGTTTGTTAGGACAATAAAATTAGGATATGTTAGTAAGTATTTTAATAACAATCTATTAAGAAATCTCGAGTAAAAGAATAAAAAAAAGTATTGAAAAAGATTTTACGATGTTTATGTTCCTTCCTCTGCTCATTCAAATACAACAATTTTCCTTTCATTAAGACCTCAACTATTATAAAATGTACATATCCACTATTACAAAATGTACATATCCAATAATGTCTTGTAAAATATTTTACAATATCTGCGCTCCTTTCTCTGTTGAATCAAATGTTAACAGAACTTTCTTTCCACATAACTTTTTGTTTTTATTATTCTGTCAACTACTGTCTGTTCCAAATGACAGGTTAAAGGAGCAGTAGAAAACTGTTTCTGAAATAACATGTTTGATGCTACAGAGAAGCGATGACGAAAAATTAAAATAAAAATTGATCATACTGTTACAGAACGGCAATATGCTTTCGAAAGCTTGAAATTTCCCTGAGGATTCCGTAACTTTTCTAGAAATTTCAAATTCCCTGACTTTTCCAGCATATTTCGCTCATTCGCCACCAGGTATTGCAAGTACTACAAATTTCCTCATAAGAAAGAGTAATCAATAGGTTGCTGTAGCTTTTTGTTTTTTAACTCTGATTCTTCTTTTTTCTCGTTTCTTTTTATTATTATTATTATTATTATTATTATTATATGTCGTTTTATGAGGGTTTCTTGCCTTTGACAATTTGAATGTATCATTAAAGTCAGTGAATTTTTACTGCCGAACGCAGGAAGTTTTCATCGAGACTGTTGGATGTATACGCAAAAAATTTCGTCAATGGCGCTTTTTAATTATGTACAGGATGGATATGTCTAATTCACTTGCCTGAATTTAGGAAATTCCGATCCTAAGGAGCGGAAGATTGTGACTATTATTAGAGATGCAAGAGTTGGGGAAAAACTTTTTTTTTTTTTTTTTTTTTTTAAGTATTTTCATGGCTTTTCTGAATACCAAATTTTGGGACTTTTAAAAATTTCAGTTTTAGTGGACACCTTTCACCTCCCCTCATTATAACACCTAAAAACATTTTAAATACTGCATTTTGAAGGTAAGAAAATATTTAAAAATTCAAGTAAGACAAAATTGGTTATTCGATACGAAAGTAAAAGGGTAAATTGTAGGATGCAATGAGCTGTTTACTTCCAATGAATTGTTTGTAGAGCTGTTAGATTTCATGGAACAAAATTATCATTTAAAATTTAAGAATTAACTAAACTTTCATTAAAACTATCATCATCGGTATTCTGCCATTAGTGGCAGGTCACTTGTTGCAACTGAGAAGCTTCCATGCTCCACAGTCTCTGCTAACCTCTTCGTCTTCACGTACGATTTTCTGTTTTGATATCGTCCATCAATTGTAGTCTCCTTCGCCTCCTCCCTCTCTTTCCTGCCACCATACCCTCTAGCACGTTCCTCATGATACAGTTTCATCTCAGGCAATGTCCCAGCCAGTTCCTCTTCTCAATAATATCTAAAAGTGTTCTTTTCTCTCGCACCATTTCTAATACAATTTCATTCGTTTTCTGCTCTACCCAGCTAATTCTCTCCATTCCTCTCCACACCCGCATTTCGAAAGCATCCAGTCGTTTTTCGTCATTTGTGCGTAATATCTATGTTTCTGACCCATACAGTACAATACTCCACACAAAGCATTTTATGAGTCTTTTTCTCAACTCTTTATTCAAGGTCCCACAAAATAGTATTTTCTTCCTCCTAAGGCTTCTTTCGCCATTACTGTTCCTGCTTTTATTTCACGTTCACACTTCATATCATCAAATAATACTACCCAGGTATCGAAAAACTAGTCACCTGTTCAATTTTCTCCTCTCCTACTTCCATATTTGACACCGACCCCTTCGTATCAATCACCATGATTTCTGTCTTTCTAACATTTATTTTCATCTTCTATTCTTCACAGCCCTTCCTCAAGTTTTCTAACATTTTATTTTCTCTTCAGATTCTGCAACAAGTGCCACATCATCTGCAAACCTAATCATACACCTAATCATTCTACCTCCTGCTGAAATGCCGTCTTCATTTTGTACGCTCTTTTTTCACCATCTCTTCTCGATAGATACTAAATAATGTAGGCGAGAGACACCATTAAAACTATATAAAACATCTATTGAGGCTGTTTGAGTTCGAGGGTGAAGAACTTTAAACACTATCTATAAATTTCTAATTTCAAACATTTTGACACGATTTAACAGTAAAGAAAAAAGGAATGCTGTGAATAATGAAGTTTTACTATCGTATTAAACTGACATACACAAAATAGCAATTTATACATTTAATTTTATAAAAACTCACATTAATTTCCAATAGAATATCTGACACTCAGGATCAGTGTTACCAGATTGGGCTATTCAAGTGTTGTCGCTACTAAAATTTCAAATTGGACAACACACTGTACTGAGCTGTGTAAACATGAACATGGGAAATTTAATTGTGTTACTGTATTACCCATATTAACATAATGAGAACGTGAAGTTAAAATAATAATAATAATAATAATAATAATAATAATAATAATAATAATAAAAACTTCTAAAATTTATGGCTCCCAGATAGAAAATTTAGCAAATGAATTAAAGAAATGAGAAATAACAGTGAAAACACCATACTGTAAACCATGGAAAGTATTTTAGAGCACATAAAACTGAGTTAAGCAAACGTGTCTTCTTGGAAATCAGGAAGGTCACCCCATTTTACACTATCATCATCATGTGCCCGCTTCATTGCACACCGATTCTGCTGCTCCTGATTTAATATACAGTTTCCTTCTAACACACTACCGCCAACAGTCTGAAACTGGTCGCTATCTGGCCGTTGCCAACCCAGATATCCGATGTATGTCATTATATATATATATATATATATATATATATATATATATATATATATATATATATATATATATATATATATATATATATATATATATATATATATATACACTATGTGATCAAAAGTATCCGGACACCTGGCTGAAAATGACTTACAAGTTCGTGGCGCCCTCCATCGGTACTGCTGGAATTCAATTTGGTGTTGGCTCACCCTTAGCCTTGATGACAGCTTCCACTCTCGCAGGCATACTTTCAATCAGGTGAAGGTTTTCTGGGGAATGGCAGCCCATTCTTCACGGAGTGCTGAACTGAAGAGAGGTATCAATGTAGGTCGGTGAGGCCTGGCACGAAGTCGGCGTTCCAAAACATCCCAAAGGTGTTCTATAGGATTCAGGTCAGGACTCTGTGCAGGCCAGTCCATTACAGGGATGTTATGGTCGTGTAATCACTCCGCCACAGGCCGTCCAGTATGAACAGGTGCTCGATCGTGTTGAAAGATGCAATCCCCATCCCTGAATTGCTCTTCAACAGTGGGAAGCAAGAAGGTGCTTAAAACATCAATGTAGTGTGTTCGAATTCGCATCATTGACTCGGAGAATTCCTCAGCCAGAGTTAAAGAATGGTAACTTCAGTTGGTGATCATAAATCACGTAGAAGAAACGATATACTTGATATAGGGCGGCTGTCTTCAATTTTTTTTTATGTTCAAGTTCGAGAAGCAGAGAAAACTGTTAAGGGTTGGTACTTATTTTCTTCCTTTTATATTTACGATGATTGGAACAAAGAGTCATGTATGATAAGATTCTGTTCTTTGACTTCTTAGAGGTAACCATTCGACTTAAACTAAGTGCATAAAATAATGTAGTAGCATCATAGCAATCTACACACGTTAAGTTTTTTTTTTTTTTTTTTTTTTTTTTAATAGAAAAAGCATCATACCTTTGGTCAAAGAGTCTTGAGAGCAGCCAAGTAGTTGCATCAGGAATTCCTCCTTACGAAACTGCCCATCAAATTTTTGTAATTCTGCTATACGTATAAGTGAATCGGCTCCGCTGTCCGTCTTGGAATCAACACAGGTCTCTTCACTTGTTTCTTCAAGTTCACGACAGCTTTCGTCGACTGAGTCGTCGGCTATATAATGATCAGTTAGTGCATCATCAAGAGTCGATAGTGCCATTGGTGATGCATATGCGACTGCACCGCATCCTGCAGCCGGAGCCGACAAACGCCAACTGCCACCCCAACCAAATGCCAACTGGTTCGGAACTTCTCGGGCAGCAATCTCAAATTTTTCGCCCAATGGAGATCTCGTACTCTTGTCTATAGCAACAAATGATGTGTGTGATGATGCAATACCTACGAAAAGAAACGAGAAAACATTACGTTCTTCACTGAATAATTGTTAAAATAAACGTTAGCGTAAATAGAAAGAATCAACCGACTACCATCTCTAACCAATTTGTTTCTAAGGGAAAATAAAGAATCAAAGGAAGGGGAGATTTGAGGGTTATATGTACACCTACAAAATATACAAATTCTGAGGGAAAAAAAAAAAAAACAGATTGAAATCTGAAATGGATTTTTTTTTCTGTGAATCTTCCTGAAGAAATGTTTCGAGTCAAAGAGCGCGCTTCGAGAAGCCAAAACATGTTTTCCGACCAAACTTTGTACTCTAAATTTGGTTAATACAATCTATAGAAAGAACCAACTTTTTTTGTTTTGTTTTGTTTGTTTCACAAATAATGTCAATGAACGCACGTAAACTAACCAAATGCGAACTAATTCATGTAGTTCGCCACATGACAAATCCCATGAATGTAGAGGCTCTCAAAATCTTGAACTCAGATTGCTATGAAATAATAATAACAAAATATGGGTAAAATAATTTCAGAAAACCTCTTTGTATTTGACTAGCACAATAATCTTCACTGAATCTTCTATAATTATGCTTCAGAATTGAAGTTACAATCCTTTCTAATACTATGGCCAAGATCAGAGCACAAACTATTTTGTATCACATATTTTATAGGGAACATACTAATTTTCCTATCCATGTGTGCACTACCGAAGATATGCTGGCAAATATAACTATTCTGTGCGTCAAACACCTTGTGTGATTGACTATTGTCAAAAGAAAGAATTTAAGCTTTTCGGAACAGACAACAATACATTTGTCTCAATTTCAGGATAACTGTATGCAAAAAATATCAGATCATATCCTGATAATTAGGGGCACGAGTTTTTCGCACTAAGAATTTGAAAATTTCGCGTTTCGTTTTTCATATTTCGCGTTTTGTCGCATTTTCCAAATAGTTTCGCCTTTTGTAGCTCTTGTGAAAAAGAATGCCCTGACATTTTTACAATTATTCCTTTTTATTCATAGATCACTATAAACATAAACCATTCATTACCTAAAAACAAAATACACTGAATATTTCACTTGAAAATGTCAATATAATTGATAGAAACTTATATTTTTTCAAATCAAACTGAGGAAAATCAGAAACTAAAGTTACTATGAGTAGGAAAGTTTTGCTGTCTTCAAAAAATACATAGGCACAAGTTACATTTAAGCATTAAACATAAGAATGTTACATGTTTCCACATTTTCCTCCTTCATTGTTGTACTTTTGTACTTATCATTAGTCCATACTTGTATTAAAATCTCTCACAATTGGCATTGCTTGTTGGAAGCCACACATTTGTAAGTGCACAACAAACTTCAAACAATCATCACTTTAGAACTCCCAATCCAGCTGTGATGGTGATAGATAACGGACTACATATTCTCTATAGTCTTGTCCTAATCACCCAAATTAGGTGTACATATATCATCAAATTTAAAATGGGATTATCATATAGAAAAAATTGCAAATAGGTTAAGAAAAATGTGTTTCGCCGTACAAACCATTAAAAATACTATAAACCGAAATACAGCAAAAATATTATATTACTGCTCATTTGAATCTATATTAAGACATGGATTAATATTTTGGAGAAATACTGTAAAAAGTAGAGATATTTTTGTTCTTCAAAAAAGAGTTCTACGAATCCTAGCTGGTGTAGGACCTCAAGAGTCCTGTAGGAAATATTTTAAAGAACTAGCTATACTACCTTTGATATGTTTGTATATATATTGCTTATTAGAATTTGTAAGATCCAATATAAATGAGTACACAACAAACGGTGACGTGCATGGTTATAACACAAGAAAAAAGACTAATTTTCATCCACCAAATCATAGAGCAGCAATGTACGAAAAGGGAGTAAAGTATGCTGGTATTATGCTATACAATAAGTTACCAAACAAATTAAAGGTAATCAAGTCTAATGTTGCATTCAAAAGAAAATTAAAAGAACACCTATTGTCGCATTGCTTCTATACAATAGATGAATATAATGAATTAAATAGTCACAATGTAAATAGTAGTAACAAAGTAACAAAATAGGTTCATTTATGTATAAGGTAATGTAGTATTGGTATAATATTTCAAATAACTATAATGTATAAATGTATGAATTATATTTAACAAATATGTCTAATATATGTACTGCTTCAATTAACCATGACGAATCCCATGTACTATCGGAAAATTATTCCAAGTTTGTATAGAATGGAGGATAAATAAAATGAAATGAAATGCACATGCAACGTTCTACCGTTCCGCCAGCGAAACACTAGCGTTCTTAAAGTAATGAAAACGTATTTTAAAAATTTCGCGTTATATCGCGTATTGTTAGAAATTTCGCGCAAAGCTGTCAATTTCACGTTTTATCGCGCAATGGAAACCAATGAAAATACATATATAATATCATAAAACGTCAAGAAACTGAAAATGACTTAATTCTGACGCATTTCGTTTTATCGCGCATTGCGAAAAACTCGTGCCTCTACTGCTATTTTTTAGTATTAATTCAGCCTCCAAATATTTTATAAAGAAAGGTGCTATTAAAAGGATAAAACATTTCTTTACGAAAAATTTGGAGACTAAAGTACAATAAATAGATTGCTAGTAATGTTTTGTTTCAATCCTGAACGAAATGTAAAATTGGAGCTGTCCCCTTCTTGCACAGAGGTCTTCAATTTAAATAACGAATTTTGAAGTAAAAAACTACATGACTCAAAATAAAAGTATTTAGTTATCTCAAATTGTATGTTATCACAAAGCCTTTTAAAAGAAATGAAACAAATTATTAATTATTGTGCATTTATTATGTTTATTCAGTTAGTTTCTTTGTTTAGTGTTTAGCGTCTTTTTCCAACACCAAGATTACACAAGAGCTGGCCTACAACTTAACGTGATCAGAACCAAACGATTCTCACTAGGAATCTAACCAGAGCCAGTTTTTTTTTTTTCTAAAATAAAATTTAATTAACCCCTTACGGACATATCCCGAGTTATCTCGTTGCACTTGTAACTTTCTTATTCCTTTGTATTTATCACGAAAGAAGCGGTCTATTGGTGACAGAGGTCTCTAGGGGTATTGTAGAGTGTCTAGAAGCTTTGCACTGCAGAGACACTAGCGTATCTTTGTTGAATTTTATGTAGTTGTTATCTGTATCACTCTGTACCGAGAATACTCGGGATAAAAACCATGATACCAACACATCAAGTATATCATTTAGCAATAAATGTCATCCCTGCACAAATATTTCACCTACACGTCCCTATACTTCTTATAGCCCCGAGATAACTCAGTATAAAAAATCTGCATGTTTTTTAGCTTCTTTTTTCTACGCACTGGAAAAGATTTATGAAGAGAGATTTTTATTATGTACTCTTCTACATTCAAACAATTCAAACAAGCAATAAAAAATATGGGTATTTTTTTGCCAGAAAATCTGATAATTAAGTTCATAAGGGGTTTTAATTAGTAAAACGTACTCCAACTTGTTACTAATCATTTCTAAATTATTCCTAATGGCTAAACAGTTAGCACCCATTCTCCATTTGATGGGCAGTACACAAGTTAGGTCCCCAATTGAAGTGAATTTGATGCTGTAGGTCCACGTCTTGTGTCATTGGAACTGGAAAGGGACGTTAAAATATATATATAAACTGCGCCAATTGAGTCGTCCTTTACATACTTATGCTAGTGTTTGTAATATCCTAGATAATACTTTTGTTTTCTTATTTATAATTCAACTATACACTTGGTGTATGTCACTGAGCACGAATAGTTTAGCTTTCTGTAAGCGTTTCCCAATCTTGAACGGCATTTTGTAACAATTTCTTTCCCTCGTTAACCAGCAATTCCCATTCGCCTTTTCTGCTTGCAAATTGCTCTTCGATGTACGTAATCGCCACGGCTGTAATCCAAATATCTTCATCTACACCATATGAAGCAGCGCCTGTAACAGAGATAAGTTTACTTTAAAAACCTAATGGATTCGCATCATTGATAAATTTATGAAATAAGGCGGCAACTAACTTGAAATTTAATTCTACTCAATACAGAAACATCCGACATAGTTCTTTTTACTTTAAAAGGTCTTTTCTTAATTAAGGAAGACAACTTCAAGTTCCGGAAGGTCAAGAACTCTTCGACTTAATTGATAGCAATAAGTATGAACAATTTGGTATACATAAAAATAGGAAAATTTACTTTCAACTGTAGAGTCAGAGTAAATAATTTAACTACTGATTTATGTAACAAAATTTCGCAATGAGAAAACCTAAATAAAATTTTAACTTCTCAACTTTGTCCTCACAACATGGTAAGACTTTCGTCGCGCTTATCATCTAGGACAGGGCTTCCCACACTTTTTTGCGTGACTCAAATCTAAACATACGCGTACCTAACATGCACATGCATATATATATATATATATATATATATATATATATATATATATATATATATATATATATATATATATATATATGACGGTTTTTTTCATACACGATTGCAATTTGGAACATAAAATATAGAAATGCTACGAAAATGAAAAACTTTATAGCAAAATAAAATGGATCTATGACCACAATTTAATACCAAAGTGAATTAATTTTTACAACAAAAATAGTGTAGCATTGTCTTTCCTTCATAACACAACTTGTTCTCTTCCGATCTCACATGTATTTGAAGTTCAGTTATACAAGTCTCCTTGAAAGTTCGAAGTTTTCTTTTAAAAAGAAGCCTCTTAGGTTTTCAATAACTCAAACCAATCACTACTGGAGTATACATCATATCGCTGGAGACTAAGTAGAACTGACGACAAAGATATACATGTGCACACTGACTTTTTATAGCATCTAAAAATAAAGAGTACTAATGGGCTATCGAAATGCAAAGCCAAGCTTACTTTTAAGAACTAGATCATTACTAAAAGCAAGGGATTTTTAGCAGTATCTCATTTCTATCCTTTTTATCTTCGCAAAGCGGTTTCAAGCTCTCTGGTAAGATGATTATAAATAACATATCTAGTTTTTCGTAGCATTGACCCAGAAATATTTTGTGCTATACCCTCCTGCTTTTTATTGGTATAGCAAAAGAAAAGTGTTCGGTTTAGAAAGTTTCAAAAGTGGTTAAATGAACTGAATCCGCGTAGCATTAGGTACAATATGAGTTAGAATTGAACATTTGTGTGAAATTAAGTTGTTATTGTGCTTTTGTCATAAAAATAAAGGTCACTTCGTGATCTCATAATGTCAATTCCCTATTTTCTAATTTATTAGGGATTCAGCAATTAATAAAAGGCTGCATATGGCCACGCTGAATAGCCAAAACACTTTTATATTTACTGTTGAATGACGAAATTAGTGATTTTTTAAACACACTGAACCTGCGCTCTCTACACAGCGCATCATTCACATATGAGCATGAATCTCTTCGTCATTCCTCACATCTGTACGTATCCTTTTACAGACAAAGTGAAAGACGTCTTGACAAAAAAAACTCGGCAAGAAGCACCATAAAGGGGAGATTTTTTCAATATCTCGCACCGTTTGCAACATTTGAGCCTACTTCCAGTTGGAGTTTCTAATTCATCAATTACAATCAGTGTTTTCTTTCTTCTTGCAGTATATAATAAGCAAATACATTACACACAATTATAATGTCAGTGATGTATACTGTTCATTGGACAAAACACCCCAAACAATAAAAATTCATCTTAGACTGGAAAATCATCTTAGATTCATCCTTCGTTCTTCATTATCATTTGGCCATGAAACAAACGCCGGAGAGAGATACTAACTCCGTATACAAATGCGTGATGTTGGAATGTATAAATTGTAGGATGAGATGCTTTACTCTTTAAAATTGCAATCAATTTTAAAATTTCCAGTGTAACCCTAAAATATGTACAGAACAGTCATTGTTTAAAAAATATTCAATTAGAACTTAACAATGTACACAAAATTTGCAATCGATCAGTGAAAACGGCATCTTTCTAGAGTTTGTGGTTTTCGAGATATCATTGACAAAAGAAATGGCCACAAACATATAAACTTTTCTTGACCACAAAGATATAAACATAGCATTTTAATATATAGATAATTAACATTACTTTGTCTATACTTTGCTCTTCATTACTTAATCACACCCTACTTACTTAATCACCCGGTTAATCAATTACTTATTTACTCAAACAATCACTTTCTTACTCACTCAAGAATAAATAAATAAATTGTTATATTAGTATCTGCGATACTGTTAATTTTGGCTTGGTGCAGATACAATGTATTATTCTCGTTATTATATTATACTTGTACAAGAAGTTTGACCCATCATTTGTCAGTAGCTATAGTTTCTTACGTCGTAAGACACGAACTGCCCATACTCTCCCGCCGACTGTAACAAACCTCTTAATGGACGTTACCCTTATAGTTTGGCCGTTCCTACAGTGACCTGACAAACCTCCACCTCTTATAAAACAGACATACAACGTGTTTCAAAAAGAATAATGACTTGATTTTGGACGGTAATAATTACGGAACATGGGACGTGCTGGCAAGGAAATGAGTGTTTGAATTAACGTGGACTAGAGTTTCAGAGAATCGCCGTTAGGTGTCAATGCGCCTTCTCAGTTTTCAGTCAGTCAGAAATAAGATGGCATCCGCTCAACAGAAGGTGTTGTGTGTGCTGCAGTTTGCAAAGACTGATTTCGGTCCAGCGTGCTTTTCGTCGGAGTTTTGATATTGATCTCCTGCACCCAAAAACATTCGTCGTTGGTACCGCCAATTTGAAAAGAGGATGCTTGTGCAAAGGTAAGAGTCCAGGTCGGCCTCGCACTTCCGATGATGATGTTTGTCTAGATGTTGCTGGTGAACACATATAGCATTTGTAATAGCATAGCTAACACTTGAAGATTTTGTGAGTATTTTGCAAATTTACCCTATTTTTGTAGTTTGTTTTATCAATACATATTGACTTTCTTAAATGAACTTTTGGATTCTGTATGCCTGGATTCCTTTACGCTGATAAGGACTACCATCTACAATCTCTCGAATTCGAAATAGGGCCTCTTGAAATTTGGCTTTTTCGCGATTTTGGACAGTCCTAGCTCTGCAACTATGCACTTTTCGCCATAGGTCCATATGAACTTTTTCTTTTATTTTGATGTAATGAATCTCCTCTTAAAGTTTGTCAGTATAGTTCATTAACACCCTGTACATGCGATTCCAGATAAATATCAGGATTATAATGTTTCACTTATGACATCAAGCTGAATAGGTTTGGTATTTAGTGGAAACGATTTACCATTGAACCCGCAATGAATTAAAATACTTGCTTGACTTTATACGTATAATTTTGCATTTATATTTAGCATAGCTAATCAAATAATATCACTTGAAAAGATAATCTTAAAACAATATCAGAATATAAATTAGAAGAATTCAACTTCAAGAAAAAAATCTTACAGATGAAAAGAAAAAAACATACCTTTAGTAATACAATCTTCAGAACAGCCCAGCAGCTGCATTCCTTCCTTCCGAAAATGTCCATCAAATTTCTGTAATTCTGCTATACATATCAACGCATCGGCATTTTCTGTGCAGTCTGCTTCTGGTTCATCATCAGTAGTAGAATCGCAGCACGTATAACCCAATGTGTCTATTTCTTTTGTCACTTTTAAAAAACGCTAACGTAATGACACCATCGGCAATGCACCTATAATATAACTGCGTAATCTTGGCAACATTCCATCCCAGCCAAATGACAATTGACTAGGAATATCTCTAGCAGCAATATCGAATTTTCCATCCAATAGAGACCTTGTAATTTTACCTATAGCCACAAATAGTGTACAAGATTACGATATACCTACGATGGAAATGGAAGGCATGATTTTTTTGTTGTTGTTGTTGTTGTACAGCCACAATGTTGAATTAAGAAATATTTATGAATTTCTTTAAGATTTCAAGAGTGCTAAGAGTTTCAGCAATGGGCTTTTTGAGCTGATTTTGAGTTTAACGCCCCTTTCAGCAGCGAGGCTATATGAGACGGGACCTACTGATTAACGAAGAATCCGAGCCACATGCGCTCCCGCCAGGAATCGAACCCGGGTCTCCCACGCCAAAGGCGCGTACGCTAACCGCTTGACCACGGAGTTCTTGCAGTGAACTTTGTGGTCGTACTTAGTAAAGTACAACAGTATAGTCCTGGTACTGCTTAGTTCTTTTTTTTCGAAATAAGTAACTTGTTACAAGAAAATACTAAAATATTGTAGAAGACATCTCGCTCACAACTACTTCAATATGATCACGATGACAACCAGAACACAGAAATTAATTATCACTTTTTAATGATTCACAAGGTACTTCAGGTAAGTGTTTAATCTCTTTACAGACTATGTTTCTATTGCATTCAATTTCTCATTGATACATTAGTCAACACTGATTTTAATACGAAGAAAATAACTTGAAATAAATACTAAGTATACCGCAAGATGAAATGAGATGCGAAATCAGAAAGCATACATCATTCAGGATTAAAAAGTATGGGCTACAAATTAATATAACATTTATGATTTTTTTCTGTAAGTTGAAAGGTTTCAAAGAGAGTACGTATTTAGCATTCTAATAATCTGCTCTGGGCTCAAAAATTAGGTTGACGATCGCTACATTTATTTGACAACGTTACAGACTTTTCAAGCAAGAACATCAAGACTACTGATAGCCTCAACTTCTCATCCAGGGGCGTCATTTCAGACTTCGCTTGGGAGCGGCAAGAGCACCACCGACATAAGACTTTCACGTTTTGTACTAGTATATTAGTAGACAATCGATTAAAGTATATGTATTCCTCAAACTCTTGGGGGGGCAATTGCCCCCCTGCCCTCCCTAAATGACGCCCCTGTTCTCATCAGCACTAAACCTGTACTTCATGGAGAATACTTATCAGTACGCACTGCTCCATCCATATAGGGAGACATTCCGTAGCGTCCCTTTTCAGCATAGAGATTATATGAGAAGTCTACCTACAGTTTAAGGCCCATCACTGAAATTTGTAAATTAGGGTAATCCGGAGTCCACTTTAAACTGTAGGTTCAAGTCTCATATAGCCTCAGATCTGAAAAGGAACGCTAAACTTAAACAAATAAAACGGTTTCTAAAACAAATAGCACATTTAATAACACAAGTAGAGTTGAATAATCTAGTTGGTGGTTTATACTTATCCAAGGAACAAGCAGAAATTTTGTGTTATGGGTGACGAAAATGAGGAAAGATCGAATCAGGGCATATTGCGAATGGAAAGCCACTACAAAAGTACGAACTCTCAAATACGAGGCGTATCTGGAAAGTAAGTACAGTTTTGGAAAAAAATATAGTAAACTTTTTTTCTTTTAATTTATTGTCACAAGAAAGAGCATATTTTACACTACTTTTCCACATAGTTTCCACCGTTGTTGAGGCACTTATCGTAGTGGTGGATCAACTTATCTAGTCCTTCATAGAACGATGCCGCCAGTGAGTTTGACACTATATGCTGCCAGTGATGAGAACCATTGCTGCACAGCGAGTTTCACTTCGTAGAGAATTCGCCTGAAAGCGTTGTCATAGTGAAACTTCTTTTCTCACGGGTTTTTTCATCGATTTTCCTCACTAAGTCATCATTGACAACAGAAGGCCGACCACTCCGGGGCTCATGGTGGACACTAGTTCGACCCTCATTAAACATCCTTAACCGCTTTCTCACCATTCCATCAGTCATTGCGTTTTCACCATAAACATCTTTAATTTGACGATGAATTTCTGCCCGTTTCACATTCTTTGCATTTAAAAATCGAATTACCGAACGAATCTCACAGTCGGCGGGATCGTCAATTGTCTTAAGACATTGTAAACAAACAACACTATGCAGAACAACCAAAATGGCGTCTGTTGAGAGCAGACTAACAAGGACGACTAGCGCGCATGCACGGAACGCCGATCGCAGCGCAGCAGCGGCGGGAATGCGAAACTGTACTTTCTTTCCAAATACACCTCGTATTACTTGGCTAAAAAGAGCGGGAAGATCTACATCCGAAACGTTAGATATTTATAAATTCGTTACTTATTTCCCAAATAAGAAAGATGATCATCTTAAATCTAAATCTGTGTTCCGCAAAATGAGTAACTATTACACAAAATATGTGACTATTACTACTGCTAAACTCTTAAAAAACTCAATATCTTGAGGTATCTCTCTATTCTTAATCTTTGCCGTGACTATCTTAGAATTCTTTTACATCTATAATCTTCTACAAACTCACTTTCGTATCATATATCTTAATCATATTTCTTAATAACTTCGATAGTAAGACTATTCATGGCTTTGGATTATTTTAACAAAAGAGACACTGACCAAAGCTTAAAACCCACTTTATTTTAAATTATAATTTGTAACTGTTTCGGATATCTAGCATATCCTTCTTCAGACACTATCGAAAATAAATGAAAATACAAACATATATATAAATATTTATATATATGTTTGTATTTTCATTTATTTTCGATAGTGTCTGAAGAAGGATATGCTAGATATCCGAAACAGTTACAAATTATAATTTAAAATAAAGTGGGTTTTAAGCTTTGGTCAGTGTCTCTTTTGTTAAAATTAATAACTTCATGATCTTCCTGGTAACTTTACACTAAAATACAAATGCTGAGGAAAGCAACATTTATTATTTTATAATAAATGTTGCATAATAAATGTTGCTTTGCTCAGCATTTGTATTTTAGTATAAGTTATTGAATATAGCAAAGCTAGTATGAATCGGTTAGTTACTGGTAACCTTGAATCTTAATCTATATTCAAACCATCTCATATCTGCATCTTATTTGCACATACTAACTCTCATTTTACTTGGTAACAACAAATAAGCACTTTGTGCCCAACTCATTTTCCAACACGAAAGGAGAAACAATCATCAAAGAGACTTATCACTGCACCATCGTCCAGTAAATACATGTTGGAAATATTATTATATAAATCAATGTTAGCTCACAATAGTAAGCGCTTTTATGGCACAAAAGTCTTAATTGTAAGAGGCTTGTAGGAATATATACTCCACTATATTTGTTGTATTCAAATGTGTCAATCTTAGAAGCGCGTAATTTAGAAATGGACGATGACAGAGAAAAACTAATTACATTTTTGCAATCAGTAGACTCGAATTATTACGAACCATTTCTATACCTGACGACAAATACTTTTCTGTTGATTAAAGTTATTAATTTTTTATTTCAATGAAACAAATTGATTTTACTTGATCTTCTCAAGGTTTGTCCATATATTTATTAACCATGGAAATATGAAAACATATATAATATATAGTGACTGACAATCATTACATTTTCTGATATACATTGATTTTAACATATGACCTGAATTTACCGCTTAGTATCTAAGCTATTGTTTGTTCAAGAGTTTAAATTACCATAAAATCTCGTACCTCTCGGATGGTCTTATATGGCAGAAACATTGAAATACATTGCAGAACTGGTGCTTGCATTCTAAATAAATTTAAATATAAAAAAGAGGAATATCATTATACTTAGAAAGAAATAACTTCTATTTTACATCAAATAAAGATATTCAAATTATATATATATATATATTAGATATATCACTATTTAAAGAGAGACTTGACACAGTCATTGACCTAGCGATTACTACCTGTTCAAGTTTAATTGGGCACTTGAATCGTTTTATTATTAGTTAATATTATACTTATTTGAAGTTCTCAAATATAAATGTTTATACAACTCAGTACGTAAGCTCAAGTTCTTATCAATGATATGGCACCCAGACACTATCCAGTCTCGTGTTCTATGTATTTCACACACAAAGAAATGAAGGTATATCCAATATTTGAGAAATTAAACACATACAAAAAATTCATTTGCAGTTACGCAAGGTTGTTTTATTAAATCTTTCCTCCAACCCACTTACGTTGCTAGTTTAAATAAAATGTGTAACACGCAAATCGACATGCTCTCTCCAAGTGTAGTTTCTTAAATTTAACTGGATAATAAAAAAAAAATCATTAACCCCTTGCGTACCAGTACATTCATGTGGATGTCCTGAAAATTTATTCCTTAGTAAGGGTCGTCCTGAAGATGCTGAAATTTGTTAGTAAATACAAGACAAGACTTAGTTCCATTATTTCTCCTTAGGTGACAGCATCTTACTGACAGAAAAGACTAAAAAATGTGTTGTCTGAGTAGACGGCAGGCTTAAGGGAGCATTCAATTACAACACACTTGTGTTAGTTTTGATGATAAACAATTAGCAACTTCAAGATCTATTTCGAGATCGGAAAAGGAAAACCATTGTCTCTGATCTCCGGTCAGTATTGCCAATCTGAAGCAGCATAAAATCCCTTCAGAACATCAGAATTTCCCTTTTTCAGTCTAAATGTTCCACAATGCAAATAATTGTATTTATCATTAATATGAATGCTCTCCTTACGCGCGCACAATAACTCTGCCCTATATAACGGTTTAGACGATCTTTTAACAGTAAATGAAACCGGCATTACAGCACAGCATAAAAAAAAAATGCTACCTGGAACGCAAGGGATTAAAAAATAAATTACATTATTTCTCTTTTAATACAGTCATTAACTTTATTTGTAATTCAGTACTAATTGGTAAAATTTCATATACACAATGAATGATATAGAATAGCAAATTATGTTCATATTATATAAATTAATGGAATTTGCATGTTTTAAAAGATCTGCCCAATTTTAAGTATCTACTACACGTCTTTAGGACTACTTTTTCTTTCCTTTCTTTTACTCAAATTTTCCATTGTATATAAAGTACTTAAGCAAAACATTTGGACACAAATTCTTTAGCATTCTGCATCAATGTTTCCCAATCTTTGGTGGCATTCTGTAGCCATCTCCGCCCTTTGTCAGCCACCAACTCCCATTCGTCTTTTCTGTTAGAAAATTGCTCTTCGATGTAAGCAATTGCCACAGCAGTGACCCAAATTTCTTCACTTACATTATGTTCAGCAGCGCCTGCAATAAGAAGTTAGAAAAAATATTTTGAAGACTTATTGATAACTTTAGATTTGACCAATAAAATATTTTAATATATAAAACGAATTAATCTAATGATTTTATACAAAACAGACTCTGAGACCAATTGAATTTTGTTGCTGTAACTTGGATTCCCCTTAAACCTCTGGTCCACAAACTCAGCCCATTAAAATTATATTCATTAAAAAAAATCCCCATGCCCAAACTGGGAACTGTGTTGAAATTTTATTGCTATACCTTACATTACGAATAAGTGATATATACAACATTCGACAAAAACATTTTTGATGATCACCGTCTGCCCGCTTCAAAACGTGCCTTTATCCTACTCCGTATGGCCTACTGCAGACAATCACCTAAAACATCTTTCAAAGCGGGAAACAAACATTATCAGTGTTATGACCTATATCATCGGTATGGAAATTGTATATGTATGTGTGTTGCCAACACACATGTGTCTACTACTACTACTACTACTACTACTACTACTACTACTACTAATAATAATAATAATAATAATAATAATAATACAAGTCACTGAATAATGTTCCTTTCATGTGTTTTGTAACCCTATATTTCAAGTACTTCCCTAGGGCACCTTTCTTCAGGGAATAAGGCTTAAGACTTTATTCTATGCAGGTCTTCACATAGTTTTTGTAACTATATTTCAATATACCGGGTGTTCAGAAAGTAACTATGCACTGCCATGTTGTGGTGTGCTAAGTGATAACTGATATGATTGTCAATTCGTAATACAACATTTTCCATTGTTTAACATATTTAAACCATATTTGACCAGGTATTTGTATTTGTTCGCAGGTTCGGTTTGATTGAAGACCAACGTCTTGTGTGACATCATTGTGATCCAGATCATCATGCTGACGATTGAACAAAGAATGTTTCTTGTGAAGCATGTGTTTCGCAATGGAGACAAGTTTATCTCAGCAATAGAAGCTGTCTTTTCAGCAAAGTTCCCAGGAGTGAAGATGCCTAACCCCAATGCTGTACAGAACTTCATCACTAAGTTTCAAAAGACCGGAAGAGTTCATAATGCTCCAAAATCAGCCACAGCCACATCGGCAGAGAAGGTGGCGGAGGTGAAAGACGTGATGCTGCACAGTCCAAAGAAATCCGTTAGACAACTAGCTCAGCAGGCCCACGTGTCCGTGGGTTCCACTCACAAGATTCTCCGGAAGTCACTGTCCATGTATCCATACAAAATTTCGGTCGTGCATGAACTGACGGACACCGATCGCCCGACGAGTGTGAACTTTTGCAACTGGTTCCTGTCCTTCCAGCAGCTGAGGTGAGGGGATTCTTGACAAAACGTTTTTCACGGATGACAACACGTAACTTCTCCGGTTACGTGAATAGCCAGAATAGTCGTGTGTAGAATACGGATAATCCGCATGAATTTCATGAGTCCCCACTGCATGATTAAAAGGTTGCTGTTTGGTGCGCCGTGACTCGTAAACGCATCATTGGGCCCATCTTTCAGGACACAATAAATGCAGAACAGTACTGCACCTGCATTCTGAAGCCCTTCCTGTTTCAATCCAACTTTAGCCTGACAGTTGGGGAGGGTACAACGTAGGGGAAGGGGATAAACATTTAAAATGATCAAAAATGACCAATATTAGTGTCGAATCCATGGTTTTCGGGGTCGCCGAGATGGTCAATGATCTTTCCGATACTGGTTAAATTGAGGCCATTTAAAACGAAAACAGCATATTTCACGGGTACTACACACATGAGATACGGAACTGTGCATTTTAATTTTCAACCCAGCGAAGCGGGTAATATATGCTAGTTTATACTATATTGAAAATCTTTTAGGCTCTTAAAAAAATCCACGGGAGCACTTGAAATACAGGGTTTAAAAACACATGGTAGGAATATTACTCAGGTGAGTTGTTAATTGTTATTGTGTGTTCCACATACTCAATAACCAATTATACAAGTGTTTCCACTATTTTGATCATCTGTATATAATAGTGGTGTAAAATTAAGAAGTAAAATCTTTCAATTTAACGTTCCATGATTATGCCCTTTAGCCTACGGGAGACAGATGATTAAAGCAAGTGAATGATAGTAGAATAAGAATGTGGGAGGAAACTTTAGTACCTCTAGACATCCCACTGATACGATGTTGTCCACCACAAAGTTACTTTCCGGAGATCCAACCACGGACCCCACGCACCAGGGAAAAGCGTTCTACCACTGAGTCACAGTACCCCCCCTCCCCATGTACAATTAGTTAAGAGTAATGAAATATCTCTATAGTATACGTAAATATATTGATTCAACACCAATAAAATTATCATTCTTCGATCGTGTTATTTCTGTTATATCTTACATAGAATCAACTGGTTTTGTCTGTAAACATAAGTTTTTCTTTTTAATCTTGAGAAGCACATTTTCGTACGATTAAACTGAAATATTGATCTTTATCATGAAATCAACAAACACCTTACTGTTGCGATAAAAATACCTGTTGCACTCTCACGCAAGTCTACTTGACAAAAGTTTTGAAAATTGAATTCGTTATTAAACATTCTAAGTTCTTTTAAAAAAAGTTTTTTACGTTCATTATGTTGATTTTTATACATAGGATTTTATAATAATATGTTGAACTTTCAGAAAAATTACTTATTTTTAATTTCTCAAATGTAAGCTCAAGTGTAGTTAATTTTCAATCTGATTTTGAACATGAAGCAAATTCATTTTCTGAAATAGAAATGACAAATTTACAATTAGTGAATGTAAAATTTTTATTATAAACCTTATTTGTTTCCTTGATTTTGGAATTTACTCATTCAATAGTTTCAACTACCTTCTATCTGGTTTTCGTCTGGAGTTGGGTGAGACTTTTGCATTAAGAAACCAGTTGAGAATGCTTCAAGAGCATTGCCATAAACTTAAAAAGAATTAAATTTTCTTATTAACTTCTACAGGTTTTATACCAATTGTTCTTTGTACTTTATTATTATTATACTAATTAAACAATTCTTGTAATATATCTATCCATTTATAATATCCTTGAGTACTAAATTTTTTCCATATGTTTTGTTTAAGAGTTCTGTTAAAACGTTCTACGATATGTTGTTTTACGAAGACAGCAGGGGGTAAAAGTGCGGGGGAACGCGGTCCCCCACTTCGAAAAAAAATATGTACGGCGTCCCCCCAGTTCCTAAAAAAATTACAATGGGCAAAGATCGGCACGGGAAATGGCGTGACGTTATGCCGCTACCTACCGTCCCCCCACCTTTCTAGATCTACTTTTACCCCTGAGAGACAGCAAACATTACAAATGGATTTAGCAGATATGCAAAATATTGCAAAGTATAATAACAAAAATATATATTGTGTTATATTGACATTTTTTCACGATATGCATAGTGTGAAGGTCTTTAAACTGTAAAAGCAATAACAATTAAAAAAAAAAAGTTGCCCGTGTTTAACACAAACATTTAGGTACTGAATTTTATAATCAAATGTAAAACGTCTATTTAAAAAAAAATATATATATGGAATTAATCATTATAGTGCTCAAAATTGAAAAAAAAAAAAAACTCGCAAAATATCAGCTCTGTATAACTTAACAGTTCCCGAGATATGGTTCTTTAAATCTCCCGAAATCGGAACATTTTTGGCCAATATCTCGGGAACGGTCAGAGTGACGCGAAAAATTTCATCACTTTGTCAGATAGTTTTTGATGCTCTATCGAATGGCGGACTCAAAACTGAAAAATTCGCAAATAACAGACAGACACATACACATACAGAATTCAGTAACGCACTTTTTAAGTTCGTTAAGTTCGTTGAAAATGTTTTACTTGCAATACCAGGATTACAAAGGATATACTAATATGTAAAATAAATCCAGTAATGTTTTGAATTGATTGCAAACTAATTTGCACAGTGGTAATCACATTGATTACACATTTATGAAAATAATAGTTCTGCAGTGTTAGCTATATCCAATGATGAAGCACAATTTCTATAATGACAGCCCAAACTTTGATCGCTTCGTTCGAGTATATTTTTTGAAGTAAGAATAAGAGAGACATGATTTTTGTGTCCAAAGTTAACGTTGTATATGGAGATATTTTGAAAATTAAATTAATGAGAAATACCTACGTTGAAATTTAGTAATTGTTTAAATAACCAAAAGTGTAAGTCAAAAAATTTGCAAATTTCTTATAATCAATTGCGAGGAATAGAAAAAAGAATTAATCGCAGTAATTCTTAATCTAAATGTTTAGGACGCATAAATATTTATCGGTTGGGACCAGGGGCGGATCCAAGAGGGGGCGATCGGGGTGATCGTTTCCCCCTAGAAGAGGAAACTTTCTTATTTTATATTATATATATATATATATATATATATATATATATATATAAATAAAACCCATCCCAAAGTTTGGAGCCCTTAAAAATAGCAGTATGACAACCCATCGCCCCCCAGAGGTCTGTCCTGGACCCGCCCCTGGTTGGGACAAAAACTGCATGTTGTTTAGCAGTGTTGACAGTTACAAAGGCTACTTTTTACGTATTCAGAAAAAAATTCAAAATAAAACAGCGCATTCTGGCAACAATGCTTCAGCAAAAATACTACCACAGGTGTAACTCCTCGCACATGTTGAGCAATGTGTTTTATTAATAAAATAATACATTGATTCTTTGAAAGAGGAAAAAAGAACGATAAAAATAATTAGGCCTAGTCATCTGTGGCTGGCAACCCGTACTGGCTTGAAGAAAGGAAGAAGGTGCTTAACTGTAAGTGTTCAAAGTGGCTCTCACGTTCTTGCAGACATAATTTTACGCGCCTTATGTTGCGTGAAATTTTCCGAAGGGTGGCCCTAGTAATTGCTTCTATTTCTTTTCAATGTTTCTTTTCAATTATTCTATCGTTTTGAGGTTGTTTTCGTACACCTTTCCCTTCAAAAACTCCACAGAAAAAAGTCAAGCGATGTTGAGTCCGGAGAGCAGGCAGGCCATACATTTTTCCAAAATCCGCGATCACCAACGAACTCTTGTAACATTTTTAAAGTTTCATCAGTGTTATTACATGGTCCGTTTTGCTGGAACCAACAGTCTTGTTCATAGTCTTTTAATAAGAGAATAAACCACATAATTAAATTTCGATAGACAATGCCATCCACAGTTGTATTGAAAAAGAAAAGGGACCTACGATACGTCGTCGCGTTATCGCACACCACACACCTACCTTCCGAGGGTGAAGTGGAACATCATGTAACATGTGGATTCTCGGTGGACCAGTAACGAGTTCTGGGCTGAGCCGTACTGGCCAGGCGGGAAACCGGGAAATTTCCCGGGGGGCACTGGACGATGATAGTGGGCCCTCCTCCTCGTATCGTTAAGTAGCGGTATATGAACAAAAAGGCACACCGTCACGCACTCCTCACATACAGCAGTAAGGGAACGAAGGACGATAACACGTCGAGTATCGGCAATACAATCAGTTAATCCCAGACTAGTATTGCTAGCCCATAATGTTGCGAAAACAGCCTTTCACGTTTATCGTAGTTGAACCCTTGAAAAGTTCCTGATTTCCCACTCTGCTTTATAATTTGCTAATATTGAAGTATTAAGCTAAACTGAAATCTCAAATGATGCCATAACTTGAAATTAAATAATAATTTACATTTTTCATCACCGTTGTTTTCCGCATAGATAGGCCTTAAAATACAGTGCCGGATTAAGACCATTGGGGGCCCTGGAGCGGGAAATACAAGGAGCCCCACCGAAACTTTTATGATGGGCCCTCTCTCAGCATGTTCAAAAGGGTCCATGAATTATATAGGAGTGACTCGTTATTTTTTTAAACTTTTATGGTGAAAATGTTTTCAGTATTTTTAAAAACTTTTGGGGGCCCCCTTGGCCGCTGTCAGAGTCGTAGCTAGAGATCTCGGCGCTCGGAACGAAGTAGAATTCGGCGCTATCCTCCCCTACACTCACCTCACTATATATATATATATATATATATATATATATATATATATATATATATATATATATATATATATATATATATATATATATATAGATTAGATTAGATATAGATATGCATATAAGAGAAGCAGCTTTTGTCGTTATGCTACGATAAATTTTTATGAAGCTGCTTCGACAGACCACTGCAACAGCCAAAATCGATCATTAGTATTCTTTTGCAAATAAGAGTATCTTTCAAGAGGCTTATATTAGTTTTGTTAAACTTGACAAAACCACCTTTGGTTGTATACAAATCCAATTGGAGAACAGTTACAGAAATTTACAAATATTTTCAACGATTCATACTATCGATAAGAAATGAAATTTCAATGCATTAGAAACTATGTGCTTTTAAAATATTCGAAATGGGTAACAGCATTAATTTCCAGTAATAATTGTAAACTTTGAAATTTTATTTTGTACATGACCACACAAATAAAATTTTAATTTCGATTGTTTTGTGGCAAAAAAAAAAAAAAAAGTGAACGGAGCGAGGAAGATTTTAAAAAATCTATTCTTTTGCAATTACACAACAATAATGATTTAATAGGGCGGCAATACTTTTTCGGTGAGACGCATCGTTCATTCATTTCTAACACTTTTTATTTCTTGCTCGTTCGATACCCTCTTGTTATCAACACCCGGGACCACGGCCTCGCTCGCCCACTCCCGCTAGCTACGATTCTGCTATTCATACAGAACAATGGAGAAGTGTTGCATTTGTAGTATAAATTATAAATTACTTCTGATGCAGGGCCGTAACTGGTGGAGGCAGGGAGCGCAAATGCCTGACCAGGGAAGCTACCCGCCGTTCGAGGAGGGCCCATTTTAAGACAAAATTCTCTTACTCCATGAAATTATAAATGGAGCATCAAACAGGTTCACTACCTTACTTAAACAAAACAGCACACAAAAGGTAAATAAAACAAAAATGAATCGTGGGCTCATTTCAGTTAAAAAAAATCTACTACTAGGGGTCCTATAAATAATGTTTATTCGTATGGCTTTGAGATTTGTCAATATTGTTCCCTTAATTAATTTGACATGTATGTGAAAGGTCCCAGGGGCGTAACTAACAGCCCCGCAGACCTTGCCGTGCGGAGGACCCACAAGCTCCGGAGGGGCCCATAAAAAGTAAGAAAAAGACGGAAAGAGGGTGCCCAAGAATTAGGAAAACAACTTTTTCTAGCGAGCCCAAATACGCGTATTAATGCTTGCCCCCCTAGCCCCAAAAATCTAAAAGTTACGGCGTTGTTCTGATACTTCATGTATGTATTTGTATATGCAGCAGGGGCGCCTATGAAAGGTTTATGGCACAAGTGCAACATTATTATTTTAGGGGGAGATATGAAGTAATCGATGATTGTACAGTAGCATTACGTCAGATCAGTCAGTATAGGGGAGAAATTCTGCATTGTAAGACTTTTCAGCATACTTGATCCGAGTGACACTCCCGGACTCCTTTTATTGTCGGAGAAGGGGCAGTACGTACATGTGAGTGGGGCCCCTACAAAGTACTATCCCAGTGTGCCCCTGGGTTGCAGTACGGCTCTGGTTCTGGGTATTTATGTAAACATTGAAATAAACCTACGCTTCGTCGGTGTAAAAGACCTTATCCAATATATCTACATCATTATCTCTAATTAGGGAATTGAACCAATGAAAGTACCTCACTCGTATTTCGTTATCAATTTCATTTAGTTCTTGTACAGCACGTATTCTGTATAGGTGCATTTTCAGCTTGTGGATGGCTCTGTAAGCGGTAGTTTTAGGTAAGTCGGTTTTCGAACAAACTTCCTTGGAAAATCTGTCATTTGTGCCTCTACATTGTGAAGGGCCTCTGCAGTTAGTGCTATAGGTCTTCCTGGGCAAACAGAACGAAATCGTTGCACAAGGCGTAATATTTTACTTTTGTCTGGAACTCTTGAGTTGCGAAAGATTTCTTGAAATCGTACTCTAACCGCTTCATACGAACAGGTTTGAAAATAAAACTCAGTAGTGCGTGTTCTATCTTCGACGGAATACGGCATTGTAACAAGAATAATGTCAATAATCAACGCAACAACACAAAACAATGAAATTCCATAAGCACCTGACCCGAAGCAAAATTCCCCCGCGAATAAAGAGTTATGTATTTTTTCTGCCTACCAGTATGAGTTGAGAGCGGCTTTGAGTGATTATTTTCATCATATACTTCTGCAAGATAATAATCAGTGGCGTATTTAGGATCTTGTTTCGGGGGTGCGGGGGAGTTTGAGAACAAGTAAGAAGCATTTGTGTTGTATGTATAATGCGAAAAAATAATAATAATGAAATTATTTTGGGAGGGCTTCAACCCGATAGCCACCCCTAAATACGCCACAGTAGAATAGTGTCCTTTTCTCACGAACATTGGAGAAAAGTGCAAATTTCTCACGAGAATTGGTATAATTTCGCCTTATTTCTTACGAAAATTGATACAAATTTCCTTTATTTTCACGAGAATTGGAGAAAAGTGCAAATTTCTCACGAAAACCGGTACAAATTTCATTCATTCTCACAACAATTGGTCAACAGTGCAAAATTCTCACCAAAACTAGTACAAATTTCCTTCATTCTCATAACAATTGGTCAACAGTGCAAATTTCTCACGAAAATGGATGCAAATTTCCTGTTGAATGTTTTATCATATATTTTAATACAATTTTATATTAATTTATACAATTTATGCTGATTACTTACTGTTTTTCCCCAAGCCTTTAAGAAACTTGTTTCTTCCTTGGTTATTCCTCCTTCAAATGCTGAAAATACCTAAAGGAACTTCAAAACATGCACACACAAGTCTTTTTTGTTAATCTTGAACGCAGTTGGTCTTAGTATTCAAGAAACTAATTCTAAAGAAAGAATGGTATGTCGTAAGGTGAGGTAAGCACAGGGGAAAGGGCACAGGAGGAGGGAAAATGGAGTAGGGATATCGAAGTTTGTCCACATACTTTCGCAGCATGGTTCCTTTGTTCAATGTATAGCAACGAGTTAAATGTATACCAGATGGTCTTATGTAGGTGTCTCGTAATTCCATCATTGTGTCAATTAAGGAAGTAAGAAAGTGCCAATTTAATGTGAGATATGGATGTTGCACAATACTTTAACTGTTGGAAGGCAGAGAGACACGTCAAATAAATTTTAGAAACATGAGAAACATGAAAGAAAAGGATACAATTTGAAATTGACAAGCTTTTTTTGTAACACTGTTACAATTGGAACCTTGTGTCATTAAAAGAAAGAAGAAAGTTTGAGTTGAAAGTGAGATATGGATGTTGCACAATACTTTAACCCTAGGAGGTGAGAAAGACACGTCAAATAAGTTAGTTTCATGTATTTAGAAACATGGGAAACTCTGGATAAAGCATAGCTATATGTTAGGTAAGAATGGTGTAGGAGGGAGGGAGCCCTTTGACGGAATAACGAACGTAACATAGACACCTGCTTGTATGTGTGTGTTCCAGGGTTTTTGGAGGTGGAGGGAGCGAACTGTGCTCTGGACATTGCTTAATTGGGGGGACTGTGATTTCTACTACATGGAAACTGAAAAATATGTGAAAAAAGAAAGAAATAGGAATCATTATTCTAACGACAGAGAATTTAAGAATGAGGTAGGTACGTGTCACTTTTTAAAAGTTAATGTATTGCCCCACATTGAGGAAACCGCACATAAGATGGAGGGGTGAAGTGTGTTTTTTGTTTTGTGAGCAAAGGATCACTTTAAACGGGCGTTTGACTTCTTACGCATTTTGTTAAGACCTTGCCACATACGTAGAGGGGGAAAAAAAGAGTGAGCGTTCCTACCTGAGTTTCAAAGAGGAAAAAGAGTGAATGAATGTGTACGCAAGACAACTTTCCCTTTTGTGCTTTTGGAAGAAGTTTTGAAGGAAGATTTCTGTAGGTATTTCCGCATAAATGATTTTATCCTTTTAAAAACTAGAGTAATGAATTAATTATTTATGAATATTAATGAGATGATAATGAATATTAATGAGATGCTAAAGAAAAGGATTACAAAGAATGGATTTTACTGTTTTTCGTATATTTAGAGGCATTTTGCGGATATATGTAATATACAGCACTGCGTATTGTACATAAATGTATGAGATAATGTGGAAGGAAATGCGCGCAACTCTAAGAAACATATTTTATGTAATGATATTGTATTTTCAGTAGCTGATATGGGATTTTAGCATAGAATATCATCTTTTGGATACTGTATTGATCTAATGGGGTACGAAGCTTAGATGAATGACAAATTGCATGTATATATGAATAGTTTGTAAGGGGGGGTACATCTATGTGTAGGTGATATGGGATTTTATCATAGAATATCATCTTTTGGATACTGCATGGGTCTAATGGAGTACGAAGCTTAGACGAATAAGAAATTGCATGTATATATGAATAGTTTGTAAGGGGGGGTACATCTATGTGTAGGTGATATGGGATTTTATCATAGAATATCATCTTTTGGATATGGTATAGGTCTAATGGTGTACGAAGCTTAGACGAATGACAAATTGCATGTATTTGTGATTAGTTTGTAATCGGGGTACATCTATGTGTAGGTGATATGGGATTTTATCATAGAATATCATCTTTTGAATACTGTATGGATCTAATGGAGTACGAAGCTTAGACGAATAAGAAATTGCATGTATATATGATTAGTTTGTAAGCGGGGGTACATGTATGTGTAGGTGATATGGGATTTTATCATAGAATATCATCTTTTGGATACTGTAAGGGTCTAATGGTGTACGAAGCTTAAACAAATGACAAATTGCATGTATATATGATTAGTTTGTAAGTGGGTAGATGTATGTATGTATGTATGTATGTATGTATATTGGTTTGATATCGGACAGGAATATATGTATCATATTGTAGACATATTATCTTTCGTTTACATGTAAGTGTTTTAAGCATGTGTTGTTGGTTGCGTAGTTTTAGGTGCTATACTAGGATGGATGCAAACACCTAAAGTGTTTCTATTCTATTAATATTGGATTGTAGCCTTATTTATTGTATTGTAGAGCTGTATATGTTGTTGTGGTGATACGGTATGTGAATGCAAACACATGAACTGATTCCTTATGTATATAGATTACCTTGAATACCATGTTAGAATGTATATATTGTGATTTTTACATACGTAGATGCTTGCGAAAGATGTTCTAGGGGGTATTTGAAGCACAAAGGATATCACTGTGTTATAACCCATTTACATATAGATATCTTTTCACTACAGTATTCTAATGTCTTATATTGATACCTTTACTGACTTCTAAGATGCTTGTTCATCGTATAGTAGACATTATGACAACAATATGGTTTCGAACTTACGATCATTTATTGTAAGAACATAAAATACGTATAAATAACCTTATATGAAGCATAGGTATTGTTCCTTTATTTTATATAGAATAAAAATACTTCGTATTATATGAATATTTGTTTGGAGAAATAAAACATATTATTATAAATTGTAACGCTTTATTGTATTTATATACTCTACAATATTCTATTTTGCAATATTGGCATATTGATATACATATATAGATATATTTAAATAAGATATTTACATTATATATACGTACAAGTACCAACAGATAGGAAAACTTATGGACATTATGATACCTTTAGACAGATTACTATTTACATATACACAGAATACCAATCATTTCACGCACTTAATACTTTGATAACCATATGGCAATGTTCTATAGTCAGTAATACTGTTATGATTTAATCGTCGTCTTTTATTTTGAACTTTTTGATGTGTTTTAGTTTCAGACTTGGATACAATGACAAACCCAGGCTTACGAACAATTCTTCCTGGATTGTGTAACTGTTTTTTGTCAGCTTTATCTTGAACTAGTTGATAAAAATGATCAAAGTTAATTTCTTGTCGTGTACGATGATTTAAAGTAATTCCTCTAATTTTAAATACATAATCTACTTTCCCTGTTTGAACTTCTTTCATCCTATAGGCATAATTTTTTGGCCCTAAGCCTATAAAGGCATCAATTTCCCACCCATCAGGAACTTCATTAGTTAACTCACCTAAATAGGAACCCAAAGAAAGTGGAGGCTTTTCATTACGTTGTTGCACAAACATAATACTATCAGTGTCGCAGTACAATACACGCTCAGGATCTATAACTGTTAGTAACTCATAAAGTTTTAGACGTGCCCAAGAGGTGATGAAGGCTGCAAGGACAACATTGGAAAATTTCCATGGCTTGTTTTTGTTTTCAATGTTTTTATATGATACAATGAGATGCCGCTCTCCAATAGGCAATACAGTTTGTACCTCATATTGTGGTGCCCATAGATAACTTAAAAATTTTTCTGGAGTATCTACAATTACAGATTGAGATAAATCTGTTCTTTGTCCCCATTTCCCATACAAGGAATCGAGAAATATTTTGGAAATATATCTTAGACCAAGATTTGATTCAATGTTATTTTCCGTTAACTGAATGCATTCATGTTCATAATAGTCTGCAATATATTTTTCTTGATCTTGTTTAGTTTTGCACCAGCTAGGAAATCCTGAAGACTCCTGCTTCATTTTTAAGAAGGAATTGACATAATCTTTAAACAGTTTATTTTCTGATCCAGATAATTTGAATTCCCAAATTTCAATAATTTGTAGAATTTTGTATCCGAAATCTAAAGCCACATGAAGTTCAGGAGTACAGTATGTACCAGTAAGGACACGCTCGGCATCATTATGGATGCAATTGTTGTCACTTTGTTCCATACACGTACGGCATAACCCAAACAAAAGGCGATCATTACATGTATATGGTAAAATTGGAAAATATAAGTCTTTGGGAGGCAAGATACTACATTTCACTAATCCATGAATACTTTGCACTTGTGGAAATTCAGGCCCCTTGTATATTATAGGTTTTCCTATAGGCAATGGCTTACGTGCCATTACCCAGGGGTAAAGACTGGTAACATCATAATATGACACAAACTCTTCGCTGGTACATTCGTACAAGGCATTAAAACATTCTGTACGCCCACCATGAAAACTATCTTTAGGTACCAGATGATCAACAAGATCATGACACTGTGTTTGAATAAACTGTTGTAATTTCTTATCATTTTTTACCATGTGGTCCCATTCACATTCCCACATTTGAATGACATTAAGATTTAATTTTTTAAGAAATGCTATTTTTGTGGTGGTGTTTTCATACCGATCTTGTAGCGATGTACCTTGTTTAGAGGATGAAACTAGGGACACGTGTCGTAGTGTAGGATAGCAGTTTAAACACCCGTGATAGTAACATCCATGAAATTCGTAAACTGTATTTGTTTTACTTTCAAATCCATCAACCTTATACCTTCCAAATCGTTTTTCTAAACCATTTCCAGAATGAAGAATTTTATTACCAGTAGTACGTTCTAAGTATCGTAGCCAGTACATTGCCTTCAGACTTTGACGATCACGATGGTCAAACCCGTAAGGTGGAATAATTGGAATAATTTCTTTGGGTAAATATAAGGTACGATATGTTAGTATTGCCAAACTAGCAATAGTTGACGCGACGATAAAACATTGAATACCATTTGTTTTGTCTTCAATTAAATTTGAAAATTTAATGACAGCCTCTGCTAAAATTTTAACATCATTCCGACAATATTCAATCATTTCCTTTTGGAGATTATACTCCTCATTACTTGCAACACGTTCTTTGTGCCATATGATAAGTTGCTCTCGATCTTCACTGTTTCTTGAATCAGGATCAAAATATTTTAGATCAGGAATTTTGCCTATATAATTTTGGTTTTCTAATGTATTAAACAAGTACGGGAAATCTCCCTTTCGTAAATTTGCAGAAAGACCTAACGTCTTAGGTAATTTAGATAATTTAACTCCCATATACAGATATGTGTCACGGAAGTAAATCTTTTGTCCTAAACGCATTTCAATAATTTTTTGCCCTGACATTATTACTTCAGGTGTAAAATGATGGTTTATGATCAAAGTTTTAGCACAGAATTGCATATCATAATTACTGCCATTATGGGAAAGCACAATGATTTTTTTAAACATTGGTCGAGTTATTAATACATGATTAACAAATTCTTCAATGTTGTTGAAATCAAACGAACGGAACCCATTTTTATCACCGCATACAAAACATGTATCATCAAGGTTCATGTCCTTACACTTGTAACAAGCATGAATACAATTTACAAAATTTACATGATGTTCTCCCTGTTCATTTTTAGGAAGTAACATTGTTTCTACATCAAAGATAATGTACAAAAAGGTATCTACATGTTGCATCATAGCCGTTTGAACAAAACAAATATGGTCATCGCTTACATATGTGTAACATGTTTTACAATAACGTTCACCACATTCATGTTCAGACTTGCGTGAACGCATGTCAATTATAGTACCACAAAGGACACAAATTTTCTTTGTTTCGCATAAACTTTTTCCGCAAACATTTATCGCTTTATGATTAGCAAAACATTCTTCTGAAGAAAACAGTCTATGACAATCAAAGCATTCAACTTTAATATTATTATCATTATTAGAAACATTATGATACTTTTCGCACATTGGACATTTGAAGTTACACTTATGATTTTGTGTATGATGATAACCTTTCAAACAATACTGACAATATTTCCGTTTGTTTAATAGTGTTGTAATGTTGGTAATTAATTCGTAGTGTCCCTCACTGTACAAAATCAAAATTTTCTTTGATGCATGTATTCCAGGATAAATTACATTATAGTTTCGAGTTAATCCGTTCTTTTCGTAAACAACAATTTGATAATGAGGCGCTAGCTTATTTTGAAACTTTTTTACATCATTAATAGTACATCCATCATGGATTTCAATGTCAACTTTAGCACTGACACACAAATCCTTTGCTTGTTTCATCAATCGTTCAGAATGATTTTTCAATTCATATACGTAGTTATAACGATGATCAGCCCTACCCATTCCAAGAATAATACTCTTGGGAAGACAATACACATCCTTTTCTACAGGAATAGTACATTGTTCCAGGTGTGTTACAAGATCAACAAATTTTGATGAACCCCTTGTTCGTCCCCTACCTTTACGTGAATCAACAATATGAATTTTGAAATTTACTTTATCACCTAATAAATAATTTTCATTACTATTTAAAACATTTTCAATTTTACGAAATAGAATGTCAGAGCTTAAATCCGACTTTTGACGCCACGAAATGTATATTGGTTTATTAATGGTAGAAGCAGAACTTTCTATTGTTATACCAACATACATATCATCATCGGCATCATTTAAAACGTGATCCTTTACAAATTTAAATAACAACTGAATATATTTTTCAGGATCATCTATTCCGCTAGTTTGCATACGTTCAATTGTAACTTCCTTTCCTGTAAGTCCAAAATAACTATATTGTTTGATTCTACTATTAACAATACGAAAATATTCATTTGTTTTACCACTCCCATACATGGTAGGCTGTGATACAGTATTAGTATTAGAACTTGGAAAGTTTATAAAATTTTCCATGAAAACGCTAAAATCATTTGTAGTTAAACTATTAGCTTTTCCTTCAGACACAAGTTCCATAAACTTTTCACGTGCTAAATTCTTTATATTGACGAAAAAAGCCTACATGATATAAATCAATAATATCTTTTGCAGACTTACATTTTTTCAAAACAACATGAGGATCACAACCAAAATGCATAAACAACGCCTGCAATAACTTGGAATAAGCTTCATTGCTTACCCTTGCACCCGTAGCATGACATTGTGTTATCACTTCCCATGTAAATAAAACTTCGTTTAGATTTTCATATCCACGTGCTTGTTGTGCTGACAACATGGTACAGATGACAGACTGTCCTTCCATTGTATGATTAACACACTAAATATGTAATTGCAATTTGAATTATTTTGTCTTATACAGTAAATATTTTATACAATGATGTACACAGAACTTTGATATTTGTTTTCACAGTTTTAAATGTCAAGGTTCGTAAGTAGCCTTTTATGATATGATTTACAATATGTTGACCAAAGATACACTTTTTAAGAATTTTTACACTTACCAGTAAATATAATAATAAAACTTTCCCGAACTTGTTTCAGTTCACAACAAATTTAGTTGTAAGTTTACCGACACTACACTTGAAAGCTTGTCGGGAATTGCACTAACACTTGCCGTTAACTACAATCATAAAACTTCCCGTAACTTTTTTCAGTTTAGTATCGATGCACTACCACTTGTCACTCACTAACTATATTTTTAGTTCACCGAAGATATATTTTTAAGTTTATCGGTTAATCCTTTAGCACTTTCCGATAATTGTAATTTACAAAGCGCCGTAATAAAATTGATTTAGACTAATTACAGCACTCAAAGTACAAACAGGAAGTGTGTTTACTTTTTATTGATTGCTTATTATCAACACTAATAAATGGAAATTCCAAGAACTCCACACGAAGATTTCCGAAGATTGCCGAAGGTTCCCGAAGTTTCCCGAAGTTTTCCGAATATTGCCGAACCTAACCGAAGATGAACATAAGTTTATCCACAATTTCTGTACATGTTGGTTAATGTACCACACGAATGGTTCCGAAAATTGCCGAACTTAACCGAAGATGTACACGTTTAGTAAATGTAAATTGCAAAAGACTTGTAACTTTAAGATATATTTCAAAGTTTATTATTATTAGATGTAACTTTATAACAAAATTGGTATTTAAAATAAATGATTTAACAACAAAGAGTATACCAATGATTGGCTTTACTTTAACAGTAGTAATTCTATAGTGCGCGGCGCGGCTTGCTGCGCTGGATTTATACTTTCAAAATTTAATCTCGTACCCAAACGCATTTCGTTTTGTAATCTCGTACCCAAAGGCATTTGGTTTGTAATCTCGTACGCAGGTGCTTTAACATATTTTAAATTAGTAATACAGATATTACACAATATGATGTAATTTGTAAATGCACTATTAAAGTTTGCAACACTTGAAATAATTATAACTACTTGTTTGTATGCTTTTCCATTGTGTTATCGGTCTAAAAAATTCCTTTGTTAGTAATGCTAGGAATTTCTTTTGTTTGCTTTGCTACAGGTGTTTAAACTGGTTTAAACTAGTTTATTGTTTTTTGTTATACAATTATTGAGTTCTGCAGGAACTTTGTTGTTAATTTTTTTATTTGTTTGCTTCATTAGAAGCTCAGAGGAATTACATTTCGAAAATATTAAAATTATCAAAACATAAACTTGAACATAAGAAAGTTATTTTTAACACATCACAAGACGATTAAACTTAAAATTTATTACATGAAACTTTTTGATTGTTAAATGGACAAGTAAAATTTAAGTCAGTGTTGCAATTGAATACACAAACTAAAAGTAAAAGAACAAGTTACCAAAAGTAAAGTGTAGAAACATAACTTAAAACACAATGTTGCAATCTAAATTGCAAAAGAAAATTAAAAATACAACTTACAAACAAAATGTACAAACCGAAAATAAAAAGTGCAGAAACAAAATTTTAAAAAACAATGTTGCAATCTAACATACAAAACGGAAAATTAAAAAAAATATAAAAGCAAAACTTAAAACACAATGTTGCAATTAAAAATGCAAAGCTAAAAAATACAGAACCAAAACTTAAAACAGTGTTGCAATCAAAAATACAAGAGCAAAAGTTTAAAATACAATGTTGCAATCCAAATTGCAAAGAAAAAATTAAAAGTACAAGTTTAAAAATTGAAACATTCAAAGCTAAAAATACAGAATCAAAATACAATGTTGCAATCCAAATTGCAAAAAAATATTAAAAGTACAACTTTAAAACACAATGATACATTTTCAAATTCAAAACAAAATAAAAATTACAAGTGAAGAATTAAAAAATGCAAACTGAAAACTAAAAATGCAAAATCAAAATACAATGTTACAATCTAAAATACAAAAGGAAATTAAAAGTACAACATTAAAACACAATGTTACATTACAAATTCAAAACAAAATAAAAATTACAAGTTAACAAATAAAAATAAATAAATAAATAACAAATAAAAAAACACCTTATTTCCCCAAAATGTGTTGCAAACTCATGTCATTAAAATAATGACGGTAAAAGTACAGATCCGTATACTACTAGGTAATGTTCGTATGTCTCATGTTTGTATTTTTTATTTTTTCTTTGCAATTTGGATTGCAACATTGTTTTGAATTTTCTTTTGGTATTTTTTATTTTAGTTTTTAATTCTATTTCTTAACTTGTAAATTTAATGTTGTTTTGGATTTTGTAATGTAACATTGTGTTTTAATGTTGTACTTTTAATTTCCTTTTGTATTTTAGATTGCAACATTGTGTTCTTTAAAATTTTTTGCTTTTGCATTTTTAGTTTTCAGTTTGCATTTTTATTTGTTAACTTGTAATTTTTATTTTGTTTTGAATTTGTAATGTAACATTGTGTTTTAATGTTGTACTTTTAATTTCCTTTTGTATTTTAGATTGTAACATTGTATTTTGATTTTGCATTTTTAGTTTTCAGTTTGCATTTTTTAATTCTTCACTTGTAATTTTTATTTTGTTTTGAATTTGAAAATGTATCATTGTGTTTTAAAGTTGTACTTTTAATATTTTTTTGCAATTTGGATTGCAACATTGTATTTTGATTCTGTATTTTTAGCTTTGAATGTTTCAATTTTTAAACTTGTACTTTTAATTTTTTCTTTGCAATTTGGATTGCAACATTGTATTTTAAACTTTTGCTCTTGTATTTTTGATTGCAACACTGTTTTAAGTTTTGGTTCTGTATTTTTTAGCTTTGCATTTTTAATTGCAACATTGTGTTTTAAGTTTTGCTTTTATATTTTTTTTAATTTTCCGTTTTGTATGTTAGATTGCAACATTGTTTTTTAAAATTTTGTTTCTGCACTTTTTATTTTCGGTTTGTACATTTTGTTTGTAAGTTGTATTTTTAATTTTCTTTTGCAATTTAGATTGCAACATTGTGTTTTAAGTTATGTTTCTACACTTTACTTTTGGTAACTTGTTCTTTTACTTTTAGTTTGTGTATTCAATTGCAACACTGACTTAAATTTTACTTGTCCATTTAACAATCAAAAAGTTTCATGTAATAAATTTTAAGTTTAATCGTCTTGTGATGTGTTAAAAATAACTTTCTTATGTTCAAGTTTATGTTTTGATAATTTTAATATTTTCGAAATGTAATTCCTCTGAGCTTCTAATGAAGCAAACAAATAAAAAAATTAACAACAAAGTTCCTGCAGAACTCAATAATTGTATAACAAAAAACAATAAACTAGTTTAAACCAGTTTAAACACCTGTAGCAAAGCAAACAAAAGAAATTCCTAGCATTACTAACAAAGGAATTTTTTAGACCGATAACACAATGGAAAAGCATACAAACAAGTAGTTATAATTATTTCAAGTGTTGCAAACTTTAATAGTGCATTTACAAATTACATCATATTGTGTAATATCTGTATTACTAATTTAAAATATGTTAAAGCACCTGCGTACGAGATTACAAACCAAATGCCTTTGGGTACGAGATTACAAAACGAAATGCGTTTGGGTACGAGATTAAATTTTGAAAGTATAAATCCAGCGCAGCAAGCCGCGCCGCGCACTATAGAATTACTACTGTTAAAGTAAAGCCAATCATTGGTATACTCTTTGTTGTTAAATCATTTATTTTAAATACCAATTTTGTTATAAAGTTACATCTAATAATAATAAACTTTGAAATATATCTTAAAGTTACAAGTCTTTTGCAATTTACATTTACTAAACGTGTACATCTTCGGTTAAGTTCGGCAATTTTCGGAACCATTCGTGTGGTACATTAACCAACATGTACAGAAATTGTGGATAAACTCTTATGTTCATCTTCGGTTAGGTTCGGCAATATTCGGAAAACTTCGGGAAACTTCGGGAACCTTCGGCAATCTTCGGAAATCTTCGTGTGGAGTTCTTGGAATTTCCATTTATTAGTGTTGATAATAAGCAATCAATAAAAAGTAAACACACTTCCTGTTTGTACTTTGAGTGCTGTAATTAGTCTAAATCAATTTTATTACGGCGCTTTGTAAATTACAATTATCGGAAAGTGCTAAAGGATTAACCGATAAACTTAAAAATATATCTTCGGTGAACTAAAAATATAGTTAGTGAGTGACAAGTGGTAGTGCATCGATACTAAACTGAAAAAAGTTACGGGAAGTTTTATGATTGTAGTTAACGGCAAGTGTTAGTGCAATTCCCGACAAGCTTTCAAGTGTAGTGTCGGTAAACTTACAACTAAATTTGTTGTGAACTGAAACAAGTTCGGGAAAGTTTTATTATTATATTTACTGGTAAGTGTAAAAATTCTTAAAAAGTGTATCTTTGGTCAACATATTGTAAATCATATCATAAAAGGCTACTTACGAACCTTGACATTTAAAACTGTGAAAACAAATATCAAAGTTCTGTGTACATCATTGTATAAAATATTTACTGTATAAGACAAAATAATTCAAATTGCAATTACATATTTAGTGTGTTAATCATACAATGGAAGGACAGTCTGTCATCTGTACCATGTTGTCAGCACAACAAGCACGTGGATATGAAAATCTAAACGAAGTTTTATTTACATGGGAAGTGATAACACAATGTCATGCTACGGGTGCAAGGGTAAGCAATGAAGCTTATTCCAAGTTATTGCAGGCGTTGTTTATGCATTTTGGTTGTGATCCTCATGTTGTTTTGAAAAAATGTAAGTCTGCAAAAGATATTATTGATTTATATCATGTAGGCTTTTTTCGTCAATATAAAGAATTTAGCACGTGAAAAGTTTATGGAACTTGTGTCTGAAGGAAAAGCTAATAGTTTAACTACAAATGATTTTAGCGTTTTCATGGAAAATTTTATAAACTTTCCAAGTTCTAATACTAATACTGTATCACAGCCTACCATGTATGGGAGTGGTAAAACAAATGAATATTTTCGTATTGTTAATAGTAGAATCAAACAATATAGTTATTTTGGACTTACAGGAAAGGAAGTTACAATTGAACGTATGCAAACTAGCGGAATAGATGATCCTGAAAAATATATTCAGTTGTTATTTAAATTTGTAAAGGATCACGTTTTAAATGATGCCGATGATGATATGTATGTTGGTATAACAATAGAAAGTTCTGCTTCTACCATTAATAAACCAATATACATTTCGTGGCGTCAAAAGTCGGATTTAAGCTCTGACATTCTATTTCGTAAAATTGAAAATGTTTTAAATAGTAATGAAAATTATTTATTAGGTGATAAAGTAAATTTCAAAATTCATATTGTTGATTCACGTAAAGGTAGGGGACGAACAAGGGGTTCATCAAAATTTGTTGATCTTGTAACACACCTGGAACAATGTACTATTCCTGTAGAAAAGGATGTGTATTGTCTTCCCAAGAGTATTATTCTTGGAATGGGTAGGGCTGATCATCGTTATAACTACGTATATGAATTGAAAAATCATTCTGAACGATTGATGAAACAAGCAAAGGATTTGTGTGTCAGTGCTAAAGTTGACATTGAAATCCATGATGGATGTACTATTAATGATGTAAAAAAGTTTCAAAATAAGCTAGCGCCTCATTATCAAATTGTTGTTTACGAAAAGAACGGATTAACTCGAAACTATAATGTAATTTATCCTGGAATACATGCATCAAAGAAAATTTTGATTTTGTACAGTGAAGGACACTACGAATTAATTACCAACATTACAACACTATTAAACAAACGGAAATATTGTCAGTATTGTTTGAAAGGTTATCATCATACACAAAATCATAAGTGTAACTTCAAATGTCCAATGTGCGAAAAGTATCATAATGTTTCTAATAATGATAATAATATTAAAGTTGAATGCTTTGATTGTCATAGACTGTTTTCTTCAGAAGAATGTTTTGCTAATCATAAAGCGATAAATGTTTGCGGAAAAAGTTTATGCGAAACAAAGAAAATTTGTGTCCTTTGTGGTACTATAATTGACATGCGTTCACGCAAGTCTGAACATGAATGTGGTGAACGTTATTGTAAAACATGTTACACATATGTAAGCGATGACCATATTTGTTTTGTTCAAACGGCTATGATGCAACATGTAGATACCTTTTTGTACATTATCTTTGATGTAGAATCAATGTTACTTCCTAAAAATGAACAGGGAGAACATCATGTAAATTTTGTAAATTGTATTCATGCTTGTTACAAGTGTAAGGACATGAACCTTGATGATACATGTTTTGTATGCGGTGATAAAAATGGGTTCCGTTCGTTTGATTTCAACAACATTGAAGAATTTGTTAATCATGTATTAATAACTCGACCAATGTTTAAAAAAATCATTGTGCTTTCCCATAATGGCAGTAATTATGATATGCAATTCTGTGCTAAAACTTTGATCATAAACCATCATTTTACACCTGAAGTAATAATGTCAGGGCAAAAAATTATTGAAATGCGTTTAGGACAAAAGATTTACTTCCGTGACACATATCTGTATATGGGAGTTAAATTATCTAAATTACCTAAGACGTTAGGTCTTTCTGCAAATTTACGAAAGGGAGATTTCCCGTACTTGTTTAATACATTAGAAAACCAAAATTATATAGGCAAAATTCCTGATCTAAAATATTTTGATCCTGATTCAAGAAACAGTGAAGATCGAGAGCAACTTATCATATGGCACAAAGAACGTGTTGCAAGTAATGAGGAGTATAATCTCCAAAAGGAAATGATTGAATATTGTCGGAATGATGTTAAAATTTTAGCAGAGGCTGTCATTAAATTTTCAAACTTAATTGAAGACAAAACAAATGGTATTCAATGTTTTATCGTCGCGTCAACTATTGCTAGTTTGGCAATACTAACATATCGTACCTTATATTTACCCAAAGAAATTATTCCAATTATTCCACCTTACGGGTTTGACCATCGTGATCGTCAAAGTCTGAAGGCAATGTACTGGCTACGATACTTAGAACGTACTACTGGTAATAAAATTCTTCATTCTGGAAATGGTTTAGAAAAACGATTTGGAAGGTATAAGGTTGATGGATTTGAAAGTAAAACAAATACAGTTTACGAATTTCATGGATGTTACTATCACGGGTGTTTAAACTGCTATCCTACACTACGACACGTGTCCCTAGTTTCATCCTCTAAACAAGGTACATCGCTACAAGATCGGTATGAAAACACCACCACAAAAATAGCATTTCTTAAAAAATTAAATCTTAATGTCATTCAAATGTGGGAATGTGAATGGGACCACATGGTAAAAAATGATAAGAAATTACAACAGTTTATTCAAACACAGTGTCATGATCTTGTTGATCATCTGGTACCTAAAGATAGTTTTCATGGTGGGCGTACAGAATGTTTTAATGCCTTGTACGAATGTACCAGCGAAGAGTTTGTGTCATATTATGATGTTACCAGTCTTTACCCCTGGGTAATGGCACGTAAGCCATTGCCTATAGGAAAACCTATAATATACAAGGGGCCTGAATTTCCACAAGTGCAAAGTATTCATGGATTAGTGAAATGTAGTATCTTGCCTCCCAAAGACTTATATTTTCCAATTTTACCATATACATGTAATGATCGCCTTTTGTTTGGGTTATGCCGTACGTGTATGGAACAAAGTGACAACAATTGCATCCATAATGATGCCGAGCGTGTCCTTACTGGTACATACTGTACTCCTGAACTTCATGTGGCTTTAGATTTCGGATACAAAATTCTACAAATTATTGAAATTTGGGAATTCAAATTATCTGGATCAGAAAATAATCTGTTTAAAGATTATGTCAATTCCTTCTTAAAAATGAAGCAGGAGTCTTCAGGATTTCCTAGCTGGTGCAAAACTAAACAAGATCAAGAAAAATATATTGCAGACTATTATGAACATGAATGCATTCAGTTAACGGAAAATAACATTGAATCAAATCTTGGTCTAAGATATATTTCCAAAATATTTCTCAATTCCTTGTATGGGAAATGGGGACAAAGAACAGATTTATCTCAATCTGTAATTGTAGATACTCCAGAAAAATTTTTAAGTTATCTATGGGCACCACAATATGAGGTACAAACTGTATTGCCTATTGGAGAGCGGCATCTCATTGTATCATATAAAAACATTGAAAACAAAAACAAGCCATGGAAATTTTCCAATGTTGTCCTTGCAGCCTTCATCACCTCTTGGGCACGTCTAAAACTTTATGAGTTACTAACAGTTATAGATCCTGAGCGTGTATTGTACTGCGACACTGATAGTATTATGTTTGTGCAACAACGTAATGAAAAGCCTCCACTTTCTTTGGGTTCCTATTTAGGTGAGTTAACTAATGAAGTTCCTGATGGGTGGGAAATTGATGCCTTTATAGGCTTAGGGCCAAAAAATTATGCCTATAGGATGAAAGAAGTTCAAACAGGGAAAGTAGATTATGTATTTAAAATTAGAGGAATTACTTTAAATCATCGTACACGACAAGAAATTAACTTTGATCATTTTTATCAACTAGTTCAAGATAAAGCTGACAAAAAACAGTTACACAATCCAGGAAGAATTGTTCGTAAGCCTGGGTTTGTCATTGTATCCAAGTCTGAAACTAAAACACATCAAAAAGTTCAAAATAAAAGACGACGATTAAATCATAACAGTATTACTGACTATAGAACATTGCCATATGGTTATCAAAGTATTAAGTGCGTGAAATGATTGGTATTCTGTGTATATGTAAATAGTAATCTGTCTAAAGGTATCATAATGTCCATAAGTTTTCCTATCTGTTGGTACTTGTACGTATATATAATGTAAATATCTTATTTAAATATATCTATATATGTATATCAATATGCCAATATTGCAAAATAGAATATTGTAGAGTATATAAATACAATAAAGCGTTACAATTTATAATAATATGTTTTATTTCTCCAAACAAATATTCATATAATACGAAGTATTTTTATTCTATATAAAATAAAGGAACAATACCTATGCTTCATATAAGGTTATTTATACGTATTTTATGTTCTTACAATAAATGATCGTAAGTTCGAAACCATATTGTTGTCATAATGTCTACTATACGATGAACAAGCATCTTAGAAGTCAGTAAAGGTATCAATATAAGACATTAGAATACTGTAGTGAAAAGATATCTATATGTAAATGGGTTATAACACAGTGATATCCTTTGTGCTTCAAATACCCCCTAGAACATCTTTCGCAAGCATCTACGTATGTAAAAATCACAATATATACATTCTAACATGGTATTCAAGGTAATCTATATACATAAGGAATCAGTTCATGTGTTTGCATTCACATACCGTATCACCACAACAACATATACAGCTCTACAATACAATAAATAAGGCTACAATCCAATATTAATAGAATAGAAACACTTTAGGTGTTTGCATCCATCCTAGTATAGCCCCTAAAACTACGCAACCAACAACACATGCTTAAAACACTTACATGTAAACGAAAGATAATATGTCTACAATATGATACATATATTCCTGTCCGATATCAAACCAATATACATACATACATACATACATACATACATCTACCCACTTACAAACTAATCATATATACATGCAATTTGTCATTTGTTTAAGCTTCGTACACCATTAGACCCTTACAGTATCCAAAAGATGATATTCTATGATAAAATCCCATATCACCTACACATACATGTACCCCCGCTTACAAACTAATCATATATACATGCAATTTCTTATTCGTCTAAGCTTCGTACTCCATTAGATCCATACAGTATTCAAAAGATGATATTCTATGATAAAATCCCATATCACCTACACATAGATGTACCCCGATTACAAACTAATCACAAATACATGCAATTTGTCATTCGTCTAAGCTTCGTACACCATTAGACCTATACCATATCCAAAAGATGATATTCTATGATAAAATCCCATATCACCTACACATAGATGTACCCCCCCTTACAAACTATTCATATATACATGCAATTTCTTATTCGTCTAAGCTTCGTACTCCATTAGACCCATGCAGTATCCAAAAGATGATATTCTATGATAAAATCCCATATCACCTACACATAGATGTACCCCCCCTTACAAACTATTCATATATACATGCAATTTGTCATTCATCTAAGCTTCGTACCCCATTAGATCAATACAGTATCCAAAAGATGATATTCTATGCTAAAATCCCATATCAGCTACTGAAAATACAATATCATTACATAAAATATGTTTCTTAGAGTTGCGCGCATTTCCTTCCACATTATCTCATACATTTATGTACAATACGCAGTGCTGTATATTACATATATCCGCAAAATGCCTCTAAATATACGAAAAACAGTAAAATCCATTCTTTGTAATCCTTTTCTTTAGCATCTCATTAATATTCATTATCATCTCATTAATATTCATAAATAATTAATTCATTACTCTAGTTTTTAAAAGGATAAAATCATTTATGCGGAAATACCTACAGAAATCTTCCTTCAAAACTTCTTCCAAAAGCACAAAAGGGAAAGTTGTCTTGCGTACACATTCATTCACTCTTTTTCCTCTTTGAAACTCAGGTAGGAACGCTCACTCTTTTTTTCCCCCTCTACGTATGTGGCAAGGTCTTAACAAAATGCGTAAGAAGTCAAACGCCCGTTTAAAGTGATCCTTTGCTCACAAAACAAAAAACACACTTCACCCCTCCATCTTATGTGCGGTTTCCTCAATGTGGGGCAATACATTAACTTTTAAAAAGTGACACGTACCTACCTCATTCTTAAATTCTCTGTCGTTAGAATAATGATTCCTATTTCTTTCTTTTTTCACATATTTTTCAGTTTCCATGTAGTAGAAATCACAGTCCCCCCAATTAAGCAATGTCCAGAGCACAGTTCGCTCCCTCCACCTCCAAAAACCCTGGAACACACACATACAAGCAGGTGTCTATGTTACGTTCGTTATTCCGTCAAAGGGCTCCCTCCCTCCTACACCATTCTTACCTAACATATAGCTATGCTTTATCCAGAGTTTCCCATGTTTCTAAATACATGAAACTAACTTATTTGACGTGTCTTTCTCACCTCCTAGGGTTAAAGTATTGTGCAACATCCATATCTCACTTTCAACTCAAACTTTCTTCTTTCTTTTAATGACACAAGGTTCCAATTGTAACAGTGTTACAAAAAAAGCTTGTCAATTTCAAATTGTATCCTTTTCTTTCATGTTTCTCATGTTTCTAAAATTTATTTGACGTGTCTCTCTGCCTTCCAACAGTTAAAGTATTGTGCAACATCCATATCTCACATTAAATTGGCACTTTCTTACTTCCTTAATTGACACAATGATGGAATTACGAGACACCTACATAAGACCATCTGGTATACATTTAACTCGTTGCTATACATTGAACAAAGGAACCATGCTGCGAAAGTATGTGGACAAACTTCGATATCCCTACTCCATTTTCCCTCCTCCTGTGCCCTTTCCCCTGTGCTTACCTCACCTTACGACATACCATTCTTTCTTTAGAATTAGTTTCTTGAATACTAAGACCAACTGCGTTCAAGATTAACAAAAAAGACTTGTGTGTGCATGTTTTGAAGTTCCTTTAGGTATTTTCAGCATTTGAAGGAGGAATAACCAAGGAAGAAACAAGTTTCTTAAAGGCTTGGGGAAAAACAGTAAGTAATCAGCATAAATTGTATAAATTAATATAAAATTGTATTAAAATATATGATAAAACATTCAACAGGAAATTTGCATCCATTTTCGTGAGAAATTTGCACTGTTGACCAATTGTTATGAGAATGAAGGAAATTTGTACTAGTTTTGGTGAGAATTTTGCACTGTTGACCAATTGTTGTGAGAATGAATGAAATTTGTACCGGTTTTCGTGAGAAATTTGCACTTTTCTCCAATTCTCGTGAAAATAAAGGAAATTTGTATCAATTTTCGTAAGAAATAAGGCGAAATTATACCAATTCTCGTGAGAAATTTGCACTTTTCTCCAATGTTCGTGAGAAAAGGACACTATTCTACTCGCCACTGATAATAACAATGATTATAATTTATTTTTGATAAATCACATTGCCCAACATGTGCGAGGATGAGTTACACCTGTGGTAGTATTTCTATTGGAAAATTGTTGTCAGAACGTGTTATTCTATTTTTTATTTATCTTATCTGAATACGTAAAAAATAGCCCTTACAACTCTCAACGCTGCAAAACACACAATTTTGTCCCATCCGATAAATATAGATGCATACTAAATATTTACAATAAAAATTACCGCGATTAATTCTTTTTTCTGTTCCTTGCAATTGATAAGCAATTTGCAAATTTTTTGAATTATACTTCTGATCATTTAAACAGTTTTAGTAGAGGAAAAATTATCGATCTGGAACACTTTTTATAAGATTTTTAGTGATTTTTTTGGAACCAGATCTAATAACTTTTTGTAGTCTTTTATGGCCGCTTTTTCAATGTTAAAAAAGAGTATGAGGGTGTACTTGTTTTCTTTTATGACCCCTATTTTCAACCCTTATATAATATTGCAGAGCATATAATTACTTTTCGCAACCTTATGTAACATAGAAGAAAGGCTACTAACGTAATAGAGTGTACTCGTTCTCTTTTATGAGTACATTTTCAAACCCTTATTTTAACATAGCAGAAATTACATAAGACTACGAGCACGTAACAGAGCTAATAAAAGAGTATGACTGACATTTTTCAGCCCCTATATAACATAGCACATATTGCAAAAAGACTATGAGCACATTTTCCAACCCTATTTAACATAGCAAGAGTTACATAAGACTGAGTACATTCACCTACCCCTGTGTAACATAGCAGAACTAATAAAAGACTATGAACACATTTTCCAACCCCTATGTAACATAGCAGAAATTACATAAGACTACGAACACGTAGCAGAGCTAATAAGCTAATAATTTTTCCACCCCTATTTTAACAGCACTCCTATGTAATATAGCAAAGACTACTAACATAACAGAGAATAATGGGGGTGTACTCGTTCCCTTGTATGAGCACTTTTTTCAACCCCTGTTTTGACATAGCAGAAATTACTTAAGATAATGAACATATTTTCCAACCCCTATGTAACACAGCAGAGACTACACAAGAAAGGCTACAAGTATTTTTAACATATCAGAGCTGATAAGAGTATGGCCTATTTTTAACCACTATTAAACATAGCACAGATAACACAAGATTATGAACATATATTACACATCCCTATTTAATACAGCAGAAAATATGAACCAATATCAGGAGTGTATTCGTATCCTTTCACAAACCCCTAAACAACATAGCAGAAATTACACAAGCATTGATCAACTAGTACAAGTTCCAAAAGTACTGACCATCGAGGTCAAAGAACAAATATTTAAACCAGAATACAAATATTTAAACCAGAATAACTCGTAACGGAGCAACATATTGAGGTGGTGGTTCCACATTTAGTAATAGGTCACCAACGACTACATGTCTCAAAAGTACTGACCATCGAGATCAAAGGTCAAATATTTAAACCCTAATAACTAAAGGATCATTTTAACTAACTCAGATATTTATATCATTTTGTAATACTCAAATAAACGAAGAAATAAATTTGGATCGAGTATTGTTTTGTACCAAGCAGAAAAAGGAAAGAATTAACATTTCGTACTAAACAAATAAACAAAGGAATAAATTTGTACTTACTAGAAAAGGCGAAGCATCATTTTAAATAACTCAACATTTTATACCTTGTGCTACTCAAACAAACGACGCAATAAATTTGAGTGGCTTATTTACTTTTGTACCATTTTAACTAACTGAGAATTTTATAACTTTTGTACTAAACAAATAAAGGAAGGAATAAATTTGTACCAACCAGAAAAATTGAAGGGCAATTTTATATTACTAAAATAAACGAAGGAATAAATTTGAGTGACCTATTCAATTTTGTGCCGATCAGAAGAAGAGCAAAGAAGGGCCATTTTAACTAGCTGAGTATTTTATACCATTTTGTAATATTCAAACAAAGGAATAAATTTGTACTAACCAGAAAAAGCAAAAAAGTGTCATCTTAACTATCAGAATTTTATATTTTGTAATACTGAAATAAACAAAGGAATAAATTTGTGACCTATTCAGTTTTATAGCAAGCAGAAAAAAGAAAGAATAAATTTGGGTGGCCCATTTAGTTTTGTACCAACCACGAAATAAAGCGAAGAAGGTACATTTTAACTAGTTCAATATTTCTGTACCATTTATGCTATTCAAATAAACGAAGAAATATTTTTTTATTTTTGTACCAATCACAAGAAAAGCAAAGAAGGTCCACTTTAACTAGCTCACCACTTTATCCCATTTTGTACTACTCAAATAAACGAAGAAAAAATTTGTGTTCAAATTTTTGTGTACTAGATTTTGTACTATTTTGAATATTGTTGTCACCCAGAGAAAAGGCCACTTTAAAGAAACATTGCTAAATAAATTTTAATTGCCTCGTCCGTCACGTAAAAATGTACTATATAAGGAGCTTTTGCCTAATGAAATTACACTAAAATAATAATGTTAATACCCGTTTGGGTTCCACACTACTAAGGTGCCCTCTGGGTGACAACAATATACAAAATAGAACAAAATCTAGTACCACAAAAAAAGAACACTCAAATTTATTTCTTAGTTTATTTGACTAGTACAAAATGGTATAAAGTGGTGAGCTAGTTAAAATGGACTCTCTCTGCTTTTCTTCTGATTGGTACAAAAATAAAATTTATTTTTCGTTTATTTGAATAGTACAAAATGGTACAGAAATATTGAACTAGTTAAAATGGACCTTCTTCGCTTTTTTTCGTGGTTGGTACAAAACTAGATGGGCCACCCAAATTTATTCTTTCCTTTTTCTGCTTGCTACAAAACTAAATAGGTCAAACAAATTTATTGCTTCGTTTATTTGAGTATTACAAAATGATATAAAATTCTGAGTTAGTTAAAATGAAACTTCTTTGCTTTTTCTGGTTAGTACAAATGTATTCCTTTGTTTAAATAGTACAAAAGGTGTAGACATTCTGAGCTAGTTAAAATGGCATTTCTCATTGGTACAAAATTGAATAGGTCACTCAAATTTATTCCTTCGTTTATTTGAGTAGTACAAGATGGTATAAGATACTCAAACTAGTTAAAATGAACCTTTTTCGTTTTTTTCTCGTTGGTACAAAAAGTAGAACACCAAAATTTATTATTCCGTTTATTTGAGCAGTACAAGTTATACATAAATTCTGAGTCCTTTTCCGCTTTTTCTGGTTAGTACTAATTTATTCCTTTGTTTAAATATTACAAAATGGTATAAAATACTCAGCTAGTTAAAATGGCCCTTCTTTGCTTTTCTTCTGATTGGTACAATATTGAATAGGTCACTCAAATTTAATCCATAGTTTATTTTAATAATATAAAATAGTCCTTCAATTTTTCTGGTTGGTACAAATTTATTCCTTCCTTTATTTGCGTAGTACAAATGTTATAAAATTCTCAGTTAAAATGGCATTTCTCGTTGGTCTCAAATTTTTGTTTCGTTTGAAAAAAAATGAAATGAAATCTTTGAGTTTTACGTCCCACGGTTATGCCGGTTAGGCTAAAGGAGACGGTGATGATGAGTAATGAATGAAATGGTGGAATGAAGAAAGTGGGAGGAAACGGTAGAACCCCGAGGAAACCCACGCTCACGGTGTTTGTCCACCACAAAGTTCAGTTGGCGGGGGCTGGGATCGAACCCGGGACCCCAAGCACCAGAGGTGAACGCTCTACCACTGAGCCACTGCGGCCCCAATTTCGTTAGAGTAGGACAAAAAGGTATAACATGCTAAGCTATTTAAAATGGTCTTTCTTCGATTTTTCTGGTTGGTACAAATTTATTCCTTTGTCTATTTGTATAGCACAAAAATTGTTAGTTAAATGGTATTTCTTTGCTTTTTCTGTTTGGTACAAATTTATCCCTTTGTTTGTTTAAATATTACAAAAGGTATAAAATTCTACGCGTTAAAAACGGTTCTTTTTCTCGTTGGTACAAAAGGTATAAAATGCTGAGGTTGTTGAAATGGGCCTTATTTTTCTTGATTGGTACGAAAATAAAATAGACCACTCAAATTTATTCCTTCGATTATTTGAATAGCACAAAAACGAATAAAATGCTGAGTTAGTTAAAATGGTTCTTTTTCGCTCTTTCTAGTTAGTACAAATATATTCCTTTGTTTATTTGAATAGTACAAAATGGTATAAAATAATCAGCTAGTTAAAATGGACGTTCATTTTTTCTCATGTATATAAAACGTAGAACTAAATTTGTTTTTTCGTTTATTGAAGTGGTACAGTCCGCAGCAAAAAACCTGCAACACGAGCATGTAAGTTTATTGTGAAATGGTCTTTTGCTCCAAAATAAGTGTGTATGCCGAGGTTTCTCCTGGCGTGATTCGTGCCACTTAGACATTATGTTGATTCCCTGCGCTGTTAGGCGTAGTTTCATAATAAACTTACATGCTCATGTTGCAGGTTTTTTGCTACAGACTGTACAAAAGGTACGTAAATTTTGAGTCCTTTTTCGCTTTTTCTGGTTAGTACAAATTTATCCGTTTGTTTATTTAAATAGTACAAAATGGTTTAAAATACTCAGCTAGTTAAAATGGCATTTCTCGTTGGTACAAAATTGAATAGGTCACTCAAATTTATCCCTTTGTTTGTTTAAATAGTACACGGTCTAGAAATTCTGAGCTAGTTAAAAATGGCATTTCTTCTTCGTACAAAATTGAATAGACCACTTAAATATATTCCTTCGTTTATTTAAATAGTACAAGAAGATATAAAATTCTTAGCTAGGTAAAATGGGCCTTCCCCGCCTTTTTAGATTAGACAAAAAGGTACATAAATTCTGAGCTAGTTAAAATGACATATCTGCTTTCTTTCTCGTTAGTACAAAAACTAAATACTCAATTCAAATTTTTTTTCGTTTATTTGAATAGTTCAAAAAGGTACAGAAATTGTGAGCTAGTGAAAATGGCATTTCTTTGATTTTTTTCTCGTTACTACAAAAGTAAATAAGCCACTCAAATTTATTCCTTCTGCACTTTTTTTGCTTGGTACAAAACTGAATAGGTTACACAAATTTATCCGTTGTTTCGTTTGCGAGTTATTCAGGTTTAAATATTTGACCTTTGACTTCGATGGTAAGTACTTTTGGAACGTGTAGTAGTTGATGAATGCTTGTGTAATTTCTGCTATGTTACTTAGGGGTTGATAAAAGGAAACTAATACACTTTTGATATTGGTTCATATTCTCTGCTGTATTAAATAGGGGTGTGTAATATATATTCATAATCTTATGCTATCTGTGCTATGTTAAATAGTGGTTAAAAATAGGCCATACTCTTATCAGCTGATATGTCAAAAATGCTTGTAGCCTTTCTTGTGTAATCTCTGCTGTGTTACATAGGGGTTGGAAAACATGTTCATTGTCTTAAGTAATTTCTGCTATGTTAAAATAGGGGTTGAAAAAGTGCTCATACAAGGGAAAGAGTACACCCCCATTATTCTCCGTTATGTTAGTAGTCTTTTTGCTATATTACGTAGGAGTGCTGTTAAAATATGCGATCATAGTCTGTGTTCATTGTCTTACGTAATTTTGCTGTCAAACTAGGGGTGGAAAAATAAGGCACTCTTATTAGCTCTGCTACATGTTTGTAGTCTTATGTAATTTCTGCTATGTTACAGGGGTTGGAAAATGTGTTTCTATCTTTTATTAGTTCTATGTTACATAGGGGTTGAAGAATGTACTCATAGTCTTATGTAACACTTGCTATGTTAAACAGGATTGGAAAATTTGCTCATAGTCTTATGTAATATGTGCTATGACATATAGGGGTTGAAAAATAAGTCAGTCATACTCTTTTATTAACTCTGTTACGTGCTCGTAGTCTTATGTACTTTCTACTGTTACATATTTGTGTTCGTAGTCTTATGTAATTTCTGCTACGTTAAAATAGGCGTTGGAAAATGTGCTCATAAAAGCGAACGATACACCTCTATTGTTAGTAGCCTTTCTGCTATGTTATATAGGGGTTGCGAAAAGTTATTATGTGCTCTGCAATGTTATATAAAGGTTGAAAATAAGAGGTCATAAGGAAAACAATTACACCCTCACACTCTTTTTTAACATTAAAAAAGCTGCCATAAAAGACTACAGAAAGTTACTAGATGTGATTCCCAAAAAATCACTAAAATTTGATAAAAAAAGTGTCCCAGATAGATCTTTACCCCTCTACTAATTATTATACAATTTCAATGGTATTCAGTTTTGGAGATGATCTCTTGGTAAATATACATTTTTTTAAAAAAAATCTGAAACTAGCCGTGTAGTAAGAACCACGATTGAAGAAAGCAATTATAATCACATTATGATTATAATTTCAATCTAAATTTTGAGGTATATTTTCGGATGTCTTTTGTGCGGGGGGGTTATTGTTTATTATGTGGGTTTTACCAAAAGGACCAAAAACGGGTACTTTCAAGTTGGGGAAAATGCCAACGACCCTGTTATAAACTGGTTTATTAATAAAAATTCAAAGTTTGCAGTTTTAAAATTCATGACTCACATAAAAATTCTACAGTTATCTTGTTATTATAATTTCTAAAGGTATAAGGTGAAATAATCAAGAAAATTAAGTTCTTTGCGTTCGCAACCATTAATGAAACATTTCACAGGTTATTTTGTAGATATTTCTACAATACTATCAAAATTATTGAATTAAGTCTACAAATTAATGTATTCTTTACAATCCTAGTATCGTAAGTAATTAGAATAAAGTAGTAACATTTAAACCTTAAACTCCAGAGGAGGTAGTTGAAATGACTGAGTGAGCTAAGTTCAAAAACAGGAACATAAATATAGGATTGTAACAGTGGCGTAGCTAGAAACTCATCAGGGAACTGGACTAATAACTCATGTCGAAGAATCATTATACGCATATTATGTATTACACTAAGCATTATGTGGCATTACATAGCATTACATATTCTGGCCTGAGAAGGTGAGAAATACAGCGTTGGAAGGCGATGCATTGATCGCGCGCCATTGGCTAAGATCTGTGCCTTATGGTCGGCCCCAGTCACACTCTTTTCAGTTTTTCGTGGCTATATGGTGTTGAAATACTGATGAATTAACTAACATATAGAAGAAAGTTCTAAACTAAAATCTTATTGCACTACAGTTCAAGGGTATGGCCTGACAAATAACGTTTTTTCAGTTGGGTAATGTGTGATTGAAGCACTGATTCCGATGCGCTTGTATGTCTGATTTTCTAGATCTGAGTCTGATATCTCTTAGATCAAGTAGCTTTCCAGTAGTGGGAAAGAGTTCAAGAAGATGAATACAGTATATAATTAATTTGATTCGATTTTATGTAAGGCAGCTGAGAAATTATTAAAAAAAACATGACTGACAATACTAGTTTCTTTGAGATAATTTATAAACAAATGAGTTTCGTTTCGCAGTGTATAACTACGGTAGACTTCCAAAGTATGGGAATTCAATGCCGGTACTCACACTTTAAATAATACATCTGTAACTACTGGTTGCAATAGAGGAATAAAATCAAAGATAGACCTGTTCCTCGGACACTGAATTCAAATCAAAAAGCCATTACACTTTATACTTTACTGTTTTTGTTCTCAGGAAATATTAATATTGAAACAGCTAGTGCTAATCAATGTATCACTTCCAGTTACAATAGAGGAATTAAATCAGAGGTGAAACGTACTTTTTGGAAGTGAATACACATCAATAAACAAGTGCTTATCTCTATTTCCGTTTTATCCATTATGCGATAGCAGATTTTTCACTACTTCCGGTTTGAACAAATAGATAAAAAATCCGAGACAAAACTCATTCTTGTGAGATTGAATCTCTGTCGAAAAACCGCTTTTCGACATATTTGCTCTACAGAAATAGATGCTGAAACCGGAGCTACTAGTATATTTCACAACCACTTTTGGTTTCCGTAGTGTTGCAGGTAATGATGTGTTCTCTTAAGACGCTGAATTAATTGTAAAAAAAAAAAAAAAAAAATCGTTTGTCTTTATTACTTTTGTTCTATAGCGATCAACGTTGAAGCCGGAAACTGTTAATTTTTACCGCTTCCGGTTTTAATATAGGGTTAATGGAGGAGATGGAATATATTCTTAGGACACTGAATCGATTGCAGCAAATCGCTTCTAGATATTTCTCACTGTTTCTTGCCTGATACCTATCAACGGACGGACAAAGCCGTTCTATAAGACTTTTAAAACTTATACATAGTCACTGGGTGTCTCAAATAGAACACACTGCATGCAAACAGAATACATCAGACATCATTATACTAAGGTAGTGCTTTAGTCGGGTCAACCCCCTGGCTACGCCACTGGTTTGTAATAATATCAATCTTTGTGTGTGCTCCTTCAGCAGGATTTCAAAATAAACTTTCTTCTTACCTTTTGTTAGGGCAGCTTCGGAGCAGCGAAGCAGCTGCGAAAGAGCCTTATCTTTAAGAAATGCACCGTTGTACTTCTGTAATTCTGTAACTTGAATAAGTGAATCCATATCCTCTGTAGAGTCTGTCACACCAGAATCGGATGAAAGACTGCACCTTACAATGCTTGCGTCAGCGGCTCTTGACCTGCGGGTAAAGGAGGAAGGTACGAAGAAAGATTTCATCCGTGAACCAAACGAGGTATTGCTGCTATATTGAACAGCAGATTTCTTTTTCATCTTAGAGGTCATACCAAATGAACACGATTCGTATTGGAAACTATTTGCGTGAAGCGACATTGCTCTCCATTGATGTCCACCCCAGCCGAATGCTAATTGATTGGGGATTTCTCGAATCTCTATTTCAAATTTCTCCCCTAACAGAGAGTTTGTTTCTTTGTCTACAGCCACAAATGCTGTGTATGATGATGATATTCCTGAAATATCAGAGAGAGAAATAAGTAAATAAAGTGTCATGGAAAAAACTTTATGCAACAGCAAGTGAAAAATAATAGCAAAAAAACAATTCTCTTAACTTAAAATTTGATATTTTGTTGTTATTAATGTGAACTCATTGTACAGTCACCGACATAAATAAGTAGAGGTCTTTATTTCTTATGGCTCCAACCTCTACTTATGAGCTGAGTGAGTAACGTCCCGTTCAGCAGCGAGGCTATAAGAGACGTGGATATACAGATTAACGTGGAATCCAAACTACATGAGCTCCCGCCGGGAATGGAACCCGGGTTTCCCACGTCAAAGGTGAGTATGCTAACCACTTAATCATGAATGAGCTTTCAACTTATTTATGTTCGTGGCTGTACATTTACTACTAGCTTATGACCTCAAAGAATACTCATCTTGTTTGAGTTTCTGGATATGCTGTTAATTTTTGTACGCAACCTGGAAAATCAACTTAATAAAGTACGTAGTATTCTTCCAAAATATATTAATTGCAATGGAGACAAAATATACAGTCAAGCCATGCACCACAACTCATTAATTGTACAACCCGTCAGGATTGGGATTCAAGAAGAAGAAAAAAAAGCAACAGATTCAAAAACTTGGAATACGAATATTAAATTCTTCAGATGTGAAGAAAGAGAAAAACTCGAGCACATCATACCATCGAAAGACAAATCACGAAATTTCTGATAATTCCAAGCAATGATGTATGACAATCTGGTAAACGTCGCGAACACTGCTGATTCCGTTTCAAACAGGGTCATCACGTATTAGCTACCTAAATAAACGAAAATAATACGTGTATGATAAGAGATGAAGAGTAAACCTTAACAAGACTGTGTAATCGGTAATACTAACAAAATTTCAAACCAGAAACACGAATAAGAACCCTTCACTAGTATGAAATATGAAATAACTTTCGCATTTAGTTTAAGAGCAACAACTCTTATGACAGACAATTTCATTCCAGCAGCCCAGTAATTGGACTGGGGGGGGGGCGGTGAGGGATCTGTATGAGTTTTCTAAAACATCCGACCAACCTAAGTATTAGGATCTTCAACGTCTTTAGATTACCGTATGTCAAGACACACTAAGATTGCTACATTCACATTAAACGTTATTCTATTTGACAAATGACTCTCATTTAGGAACTGTTTCTAATCATTAATTACTAGAGGTGAAACGAAGTTCATAAATTACTTTACACGGGAAAGACAAAGGTTTGAGTTTATATTGTTTATTATTATTATTATTATTATTATTTCCATAGGAGGGTGGCGAAGGAATGGAAACGGTGAGATGAGATGCGATACTTAGATCCGAGTATGAAAAAGCATTCCAAGATCTAAAACACGGACAAGCTCCAGACGTAAATGAGATATCAGCATAAATCATACAAAATGCGCGACAGAAAGTTCAGGGTAAATTGCACACATTAATTAACATTTATAAAGAAGGGCAGGTTCCTCCAGACTTCCAGAAGAGTAAGATAGTGGCAATACCAAAAACAGTAGGTGATGAGAAATTCAAGAATTACAAAACGATAAGCTTTCTTACGCAAGCTTCAAAAATCTTGACGAAAGTAATCTATAAAAAGATTGGATTTGAGGATGGAAGCAGTAATATCAAGAGGACCAGTCTGATTCTGTAAAGAAAACAATATTTACATTAACGTGGGAAAGCAATATTTACATTAAGAGGATTGCTAGAAGAACGAATTCTAGTGGAAATAGTAACTTACGTAGCATTTACGCACTTGAGAAAAGCGTTTGTTAGTAGCGAAGAATAATACATAGCCTATACAAAGAGCAGAAAGCAACAATGAGGTAGAAGAGAAGATTAGCAGCGATTCAAAAATGAGTATGACAAGAATTTTATTGTCGCCAATTTTGTTTAATCTGTAAATGAATGTAAAAGAAAAAAGAAGTGCTCTCCCATCGGGAACCGAACCAGAGATCACGAGCGCCAAAGGTACATGCACTTGCCAGTAGACCAGCGGGGAGGGTTTATGCGTCTAATAATTCTATGATTTTGGAAGAGGAAAATCTTATGAAGGGCGAAAGTTTTTTTTTTTTTTCTGCCACACCAACTGCGTTCTAGTTGTAAAAGATTGCACGAGCACTTATTTTGATATGCTGAATACAATGAATGAAGAATAAAGTTAGTTTCTGCAACATCCGAAAGTTTGCTTGTTAGTACAAGTTTCATACACTGTAAGAAGTACAAAACCAAGAAAGATACCAGGAGTTGGAGTTACATTAGACGAGTAGAAAGTAGCTGAGTTCTCATAAAATGAAGCAGTGCCATAATCACATTGCTGCATAATAAAGAACACAAATTGTAACTACGAATTTCTAAGTCTATAAATTGTCTTGCTGAAATATTTACAAAGTGTTTACAAAAGCATTTACGCTCCTATTAGGTCACGTTAACTTCATCCAACCAAGAGAATGGACTACATTCAGAGGCAACTTCAACACAGTAGATCATATTGAAATGGTGAGGGAATGATAGAAAGGTCAAATGAATATGAATGATCTGTATGTGCTGTGATCATTCACTGAAAAGTTTTTCGAGTTTACTCTGCCGATATTCACATTTTTAAATAAAAATAAAATGATTAAACAAATAACGTCCCATGCTAATGCCCTTTAGGGTAAAGCGAAGACTGATTAATGTAAGGGAATGGTTGTGAAATTAGCTTGCTGTGTTCTCCCACCGCGAATCGAACTCGGGACCACTCTTAAATCAAGTTTTGTCGAAGCAGCTTACCTAAAAGTTATAAATAATACCTAGAAACAAGCTAGGCCACATATCCAACTGTTTTAGCTATACAAAGAATAACATGTTAAGATTAACTATGTCTTTCAGGTTTTTTTTTTATTATTTTTTTTTTTTTTATTTTCACTGAAGAAATGAACTTCACTGTAAAACTTGGTTTGATAAACACGAAGAATAAGGAGACCAATATACACGAGACCTCTGATCTACCTCCATTTCGCTCATAGCATTACCTCCATTTCGCTCATAGCATTATTTTTTTCGCAATCACGACTGATTTGCTACATGTGATAGAATTATAAATTAGATTTCTGGGCTTTTGGTATCTATGGCCGTGTTAGCCCATCACATATGAGAGATGATGTCCCTCGCTGATCACACTGCCCGGGAAATTCGGGAGGAAGAAAGGAATGAGGAAAGAAAGAAGCGACCTGAAACCATGAAGCCGGGTATCATTTGCCTGGTGTAAATGTAGAAAACCCAGGAAAAACCTTACTCAAGATAGTCGACGTGAAAAAGCTGTTACATCTTTCCGTCCGAGTGTTTCCATTGGGAATCAAACTCAGGACCGCTCGCACCAAAGGCGAGAGCGTTAGTGACTATGCTACGCGAGACCACTAGATGTGATAGAGAAATAATTTAAGATCAAGGTAGTCTGGTTAAAAGTTAATAAGTGATGTTCAACAGAACAACTTCGCAAGCAAGTCAAGGACTGAAGATACTGGAATTAACACAAGTAAATACTTAAGTGTATCTGAGGCAGAAGATATTCATGGACAATATCAAAGTAGAAGTGTGCAGCGGACAGGATAGACCACAAGAAGAGATTATCAAAGTTAAAGTAACTCGACTACATATCACGAGACAAGAAAAAAAAAAAATTGAAAATCTCTGCACAAAGTGATGTAACGATATCACGAAGCACTGCAAAGTAATCTGGAAATGAACTGACCAAGATCAGAAGGTGTGAAAAAGTTGGAGAGATCTACATCAGAAATTGATTGACAATGGTCGTTTCATTTTATATATCTATTTAGTACATACACTTTATTGTTTTGATGTAAAATTTACAGTGGTCCTTCAGGATCCCAAGTGGTTCTGAGAAGCAATAGTCTATACCCCTACACAGTCTGTTCTTTCCAATGCAACAAGACAATCAGAAACGTCGAGCTATCCATACGAGATGCCTGCGCCTAAATATGAGGTCTGCTCTTGTCCAAAAGTAACCGCAATTTCTCAGCATAAATTTGATTACAATGTGTTTCTAAGGTTCCAAATAGTGTTTCCAGGAAATTTAAAACTGTGGAAACCTTAAAAATAAATAAAATTTTAAAAAATGCCCATAATTACGATGGAATTTACCGTCTAAAGGCGAGGTAGATAAAAGACCCGCGGTTTTTCGGTTTAAATTTGACCATAATATATTCCTGAGGTCCCAAATATTATTTTCAGAAAAGAGGCCAGAAAGTCTAAAAAAAAAAGTTGTCCATAACTACGATGAAATTTGCCGTCGCGGTAGATACAAAGGCCCACGATTTGTCGCTTGAAATTTGATCACTGTTTTCCTGAGGTTCCAAGTATTGCTTTCAGGAAATTTCAGACCGCTGAAAACTCGAAGTTTGCCCCAAAATACTACGGAATTTATCGTCTATGGTTGGGATAGGTCATTCGATTATAATTTGATCACAGTGTGTTGTTGAAGTCTGTGTGTTTCCGCAAAAAATCGGACCGCGACAACTAAAAATAATCATAAAATTTGGTTATAATCTATTTTAGGTATATTTTGTTTTAAATCGGGTGAGGGATAATGAAGGTAACCTGCGTTCCTTTTTATGGAATTTGATTTTATTATGTACAGAGTTTGTCCAGAAAATAGTAGCATTGATTTTTATTTATTATTTTTTTTAATCACAATTTTGACACATCGACTTAATAGTTCTCAAAATATCAAACTTCTGCATCAACACAGTGTTCCCAGCGATTCTGCCAATCACTGAAGGCTCCCTGGAATGCAGAAACTGGAATGCTCTTCAGCTACCTCGTTACGGCCTCTTGAATGGCCTGGACCAAGCCGTGGTATCGTCCTTTCATGACACTTTTCAATCGAGGGAAGAGGAAAAAGTCTGCTGGAGCGACATCTGGGCTGTAGGGTGGCTGGTAAGCTATGTGATCCCATATTTGGTCAGAAAGTCCATGACAGCAAAGGCGGCGCATTGTCGTGATGAAGCTTCCACGATCCAGCGATTGCTGGATGGACGCTAGAGATTCGTTTTCTGAGTCTTTCAAGTAGAATGCAGCATTCACAGACTGAGCGGGCGGTACAAACTCTCTGTGAACCACTCCTTTGTGCAGATGACAAGGCACCTTGAAGGGGGGTTCACCTTAAACTCGATCTACACTCCGTGAAGGTTTGGAGATGACTGGTGCTCTGATAGTTAAGACCCCAACTACTCAACCAGCGCAGTAAGATCCCTTCTTCACCACGTTTTGGCGGGAAAAAAAGTCAGTCATACTACTTCCCAGGCAAACCCTATATGTGATGTCTTAAGCAGTTTCACAAAATTTTTGGCAGCGGAAACGAAAAATTTGCTTAGAATTATTGACTCTTGATAATATAACACGTAGGTATGCTCGCAGAAATTTTTACGGGGGGGGGGGGCAAAAGACCAACTCACAAGCACAATCGCGAATACACATGCAGTGATGCACAATACATCATATGCTTGTAAATCAATAATTATGTTCGCACATATTCTACAACACATATTCCACATTTTCTAGACTACAGTATGCGAAAACAAATTAGTGTTTCGACGTATATCTACAAACTGAACACTCCTCGAAATTCCAAAGGGGAGACTTGCGCCCCGCTGCGGACAGATATGATGATACATTCGAAGTCTGCGTGGATATAAAATATCGTATCCACATTCATATCATATCCGCTGTTTTCAATGAAGTTTTGAGTGTCGATGATTTGGTTGTCGATTGCTTGGCTGTCAATGTTATGAATCGTCGCTGATATGTCCTGTTGATGTTTAGTATTTGAAGTTACGTTGTCGATGAATTCACATGCAACCTTGTACAATCAGCGACGAAAGTTCTTTCCGTTTGGTAAAATTTATTTTGGGAATAACTGTGGTATGGCTGGAACGTACAGAAAATTAGTCTTTTTAATTTACTGCAAACTGTACTCAAAGTGTCCTTCCATTCTGAAGGTGCTTACGAAACTAATTTCATCAAAAGGAAAGAACTTTTGTCGCCGACTGTGCAATCACCATGCCATAACTGTGACAAAAGCCACTTCAGTCTAACAGACTGACTACAGAGGATTATTTCTATACATTATACATCAGAAACGCAGCTGGAAGACGACCCGGAAAATTTTTCAGCAGGACGTCGTACTCCCACATTAGCACCGGGGTGTCAGGAAGTCAACAGAAAGTTATCAAATCACTGATAGTACGAGCTTGCCGTGAGGATCAGGTTCTGCTTCTTGCCCCCCACCCCTCCTCCTTCGGTCGTCAGATATAACCCCGTGCGATTTCTTTTGTGGGGGAGTCTTTAAAACTATGTGTATGAGCCACCTCTACCTAACAATTTACCTGAATTTCGAGTACGCATTCAAGCACTTATATCTATACACTTCAGATGTTGGAAAAGGTGTGCTAACAATTAGACTATCGGATTGATGTGTGACAAATTGCAAAATGACTTACACGTTGCAAAATCTTTGACGTTGAACATAACACGATTATATTATTATATATATATATATATATATATATATATATATATATATATATATATATATATATATATATATATAAACTTTCTTTCATTTAACGTGCGTTGCACGTTATTGTGAATAAATAAGTTACTAAACTTTGAAGCCGGGAAGATACTTTACAACAGGTCTGTGTGTTGCGTCATGTATACGCTACAGAAGAATTTATCACATTATCAACATATTGCTATTGTCATTTTTACTAGTTTGCTCCTTTTAGCATCAATTTATATGTATTTTTACTACAATGGACGTTCAATTTATAACCGGAAATTATTTTTTCCAGGTGTCGCTGTGCGCAGCTTGGCGTCCGTGTCCCATTCTGTGATAGGGTAGTCCTGAAACTTTTCTGCGACAACAAGCAGTTAAGGAGTTAATATCTCAGACAGCGAAGACGGATAATAGCAACAAGCCTGGCAGTGTGGAGCCGGTCCCAGAGGGGCAGCACTGCATCATCAAGTTCTTTCTGAAGAAAGGTGTGAAACTTGCTGAAATCTTCAGAGCGCAATATGGGGGAGAAACTTCCAGTTGCTGGTGTACGAAAAGTGTTCAAAATTCAAGGCAAGAAGAGAATCCGTACTCCACGCCGGTCTAACGCAGTAAGCGAAACTAATATTTGTCAGGTGGAGCAGCTCATTCTGAGTAATCGACGCATCATTGTGAGAGATTTCAGTGCGAAAATAAACATCAGCATGGGAAGTGTGGAAATGATCATCCACGAACACCTGCTATATTGGAAAATCACAGCCAGATGGGTCCCCAAAATGTTAATGTTAGACTAGAAGCAGTGTAGGGAAGATGTCTCAGCATCTGCAGCGATTTCAGAGAGAAAATGAGAGTTTACTTGTAAAGATAATCACCTGCAATGAGAGCTGACTATATCATTACACTTCGCAGTCAAAGTGCTCCAGCATGGAATGAAGGCATCCAGACTCGGCGCCGCCGAAAAAAAAAAATCAACGCACAAGCGTCCGTGGTAATGTGATGCTAACGGTATTCTGGAACAAAGATGGAGTGATATGCACTGATTTCCTAGCAGGCGGGGCCACAATCAATGCAGCGTACTGCAGCAACCTCATCCGACCAAAGCAAAGAGGCTTTGACAAGAGAACGTATACGGAGAATGAAAGATGGAGTCGTCATTCTTCATGACAACGTGCGTCTTCATACGGCCACGACAACGTCACAACTATCACCGAACTTAGTTAAGAGATCCTAGACCATCCCCGTATAACCCCGATATGTCACCCTGCGACTTCCATTATTTTGGTCCACTCACGGAGCACTTGCGAGGACAAAAATTCCACACCGAAAACAAAGTCAAAACGTGTGTGTGCTAAAGTGGCTGAAAGATCGTCTCAAAGAATTCTATGCCGCAGTAATACGGGCACTTCTACACTGATGGGACAAGTGTGTGAATGTACATGGGAAGTAATTGATTCGGATGTTGTCTTCTCTATGTAACAGAAAAAGTTATAATTTGAATATCTCTCGTATTAAAAACGGGACATTTTATTAATTTTTGTTATTTTTGCATATATTAATATTAATGATTTATCTATAAGATTGTTTATCACTTTGACATCTAGATATCACATTAAAATTGTAGAGCAAAATATAGTTATCACTAAAGTATTTGCTGAAAATCATATGCAGGTTGGCTTCACGTTCCAAAATGTAATCTTGACGCTAAATTGAAAGATTTCATTTCTTGATTTAATTTTATTAGATTTTGCGTTCCTTTCAGCGGCAAGCTATATGAGATTTAGATCTACTGGTTAATGTGGGATCCGACCGAGCGTCCTACAAAGAAGGCCCATACGTTAACCACTTAGCCATGAGGGAGTTCATTTTCATTTCTTAATTTGATCTCAAAAATAACACTCTGAGCTACTGAAACTTCACTATCTGCGCCAAACTTTAAGGCAGAGAAAAGATAGTGGTACAGTTGAAAGGCTGTGATCAATCACTTTTACTTCGTGTCTGATTTTGGTCTAGTTCATAGTAACTTTCTATGAAATGATAGTAATATACGAAGAAACCTGTAATGTCAGAAATAGGCCCCGTATTTAAAAATGGCAGCACGAAGTAAGAACCTTACCAACATTTCTTATAGTATCCATTATTTTTAACTTGACACAAGAACAGAGTTTCTAGTTCCATTATGTGACGAGATATTCTAGTTTCAGAAAAACATGGCATTTACGCGTGGACGCCATTTTGAATTTAAAATTATTATTTCATGTCCAGTTTGCTGGGTGACTTCATTTTTTTCTATTGCGTAGACATGCCTTACTTGGATCTGAAGAAAAATCCAGTCCACCATTATTGATCTTAGGACCACACTTAGTGATTCTGTTATACTGTTTTATAACAATTTTTTTTTTTATTTAAAAAGGTTGTGGAAGAAAGCCGAATCCCATGTTATTTGCTCTGTCTTCTACCTAAACAAGATAATTTTGCATGGTAGAAGCGTCAGACCCAATTTGGACTGATTGACCTGGACAATCCCCTACTAAACATTTTTTATTAACTGGAAAGTGGACTTAGAAATACCAGGTACATGTAATAGAATGTACTTTCTCTTAAATAATTTACTGTCAAAACTCTCTGCTACAGACTAGATCAGACAAAAGCACTTATGTAGACAATACAATAAATATGGCTGAACAAGGTTTTAGACTCATTCAACATACCATATTTCACTAAATATTCCAGACATTACCAAAGATCATGAACGTTTCTTTAAGTTGTTTGATGACTTGGCATTACTTCAGTCGTGGACAGCAGAAAAAAAAAAAAAAAAAGAATTACTTATGCATTTACAGGACGTTGCTTTAGATTTAGTTCTCCAATTAAAAACTCAAAATGAATTTGATTATCTGACATAAGAAGAATTAAAAAGCAAATTGATAAATCTTAGTCGTTGTAATAAGTTACCCACTTATAGGGCACAATTCAAAATTATCGAATACAACAAGGCGAGAATGAACATGCTTATTTCTTACGAAAATTAAGAAGGTAATGCCGCAAGCTATCGAGGAACAGAAAACTCATGTATTTTTTGAATTAAAGAATTTTATGCAGAAACTTACATAAGAGACCTTTCCAAACCGTGCAATCTCTATAGTGATCTTCACTCATTGGAGACCGCTTAATAAAAACTTTAAACACGAAAGGGTGTCAATGTGTGCCACATGTTTTATGAAAGAGCATGGAGCTAGTCGCTGTTTTCAAAATAATAAACAGGGAACTAGTATAACCAGACTCGAGAACAAACCAACCATTCTGCAGGCCACTACACAGAAAATGGATCAACCATCTAACAAACGAAACATGGAATGCCAATCCATTCATACATCATTAAATTATGAAAGAAATACAATCGAAATTCATAATTCACTCCTCAGTGGCATCACATTAAATAACCAACTGAAATGCATAAATTTAAATACATAAGAAAGTATATTACTTATTAATGTCCGGGTGGACACATATTTTACAAGCAATAATAGATTCGGGCTCTTCATTGTCTTTGTGGCCAACCATAAATACCAAATGGATACCATTCTCCACTAATATTACAGGCATTGCTAATACAATTGTTAAGCTCACGTATATATTCTTAATTAAATTTAAGATTGGAAATACTACCTTTTCTCATTATTTCAGAATCTAGGAACATGGTGACTTCCAGTTGTTATTCGGAGAAGACTTGCTTAAGCGCCTTCAGGCCAAAATTGACTTAAAGTAACATTATCCATATATCGGAAATTTGTATGGATTAGAAACGATGACTGTCAAAATTATAAAAAATAGCTTCACTATTAGTTTCAAATCAGTCATCGTGCCCTATAATCTTAGTGAAATATACATCGACAACTTATGTAGAACATACAAGAAGTTCATCTCCAACCTAAGGAGGAACAGATGACAGTAATGACATACACTAAACACCATTTTGGACAGATCAGGAAATTCAGGATAGATTAAAGGAGACAACTACAGCATTCGATATGATACTTTTTGATATTCACCAGGACTTACCAGAGCCCAAAAACTGCTGTGTATAACCTGTTGCATAAACAGAGACGCATTCTCTTGTTCCCTTGAGGATATTTGATATTTTAGAGGCTACATTCATAAAATAAGCATTGACAAGGCGGCCAATTTCTACCAAAGGTAACCGCCTATACTACTCGCTGTCCGGTTACAAATAGATAAATATATTAGACAATTATTAGATGCAAATATCATTCAGTGAGTTTTCTTCTTCTCTCGTAGTTAAAAAGTCAAACACCTTGAATTTCGTTTGGTCTTAAATCTGCAGACACGCAATTCATTTACAATGTACCTTAGCATTCTGTCTCAATCCACTGAGAATATACTAGACGTATTAAAAGGAAATCTTATTTCCTATATCGATATCAACAACCGTACTTTTAGATATTGCTTCATTCTAAAAGCTACAAATATATTACCTTTGAAGTAAAACACTCAAGATCGTATTAATTTGTACCTGTGCTATGGGGCACAATACGTCAGCGCATGCTCTTTCTATTGCGACCCTTATGTTTCTAGAAGGTTACTAGCACGTGTAACTCCATGTGTTGGTCATAGGGCCTAGAAACTGGAAGGAACAGCTTTCAGATTTAGAACACCTCTTTTAAAAACTAAGAAAATACGATTTTCGCGCAAGCCCTAGGAAAACGCATCTATTATACAACGAATGGGATGTGCTTGGATTTGGAGTATCTGAAAAATATATCAAAATTTTTAGCAAATAAACCTAGCAAAACTAAACATTTCAAGAAACCAACTACAGTGCATACTTTAAAAAAGCTTTCTGGGTCTATGCTCATATTTCCGCGGCCAGTCAAATCTTTTGAGAAAAAGTTGAACTATTTCAACAACTTCTTGAACTAAATTTAAATGATCTTCAATGCATAATGAACTTTCCGAAAAACTAAAACCGGAGGTAATCAATGCTCCATCGTTACATCACTTTGACAGACCACAAATTCGTGTGTATAGCATACGTCAAGTATACAAATAGGGGTAATTTTCACTTGTTGTAACCGTCAACTAAAGAAAAGACAGTTTCCTATTGTAGCCATGTAGACTAACTAAAACAAAGAAAAGCTTCAACTTGGCAACGTGAACTTTATGTACTCACTTATGTGCTAAGAAAATTTCGTTGTTCTTTACTAAACAGACAATTTAAGTTCTTTATGGACGCAAAATACCTTACATCTTTACCTACTCAACCCGACAGGGCAGGTAAATTTACACGTTACAAAATGTATTTCTGGCCAATTATTATTTCGATATTTGCTATATAAAAAGTCAAAATCATGCAGCAGGCATTTTCAGTCGTCCTGAACACAAAAGAAGATGTGACAGCAAGAAAATCAGGAAATTGGTAATTTTCATGACAAAAGTCTCAAAATTATTTCACTTCAACGCCTTAGATGATACCATCCTCCAAGAACACTAACACCACTACACAAACTGGCGCAAGAGTAAAGAAAAGACGAATACTTTTCCTCCACTATTTCCGTGCTGGAAGGCAAAGAACTTATGACATCCATACGCTCGGAGAAGTATGTTTACCTCCTTTCCAGTCCGATGTCCTTGGCGAGTCAATGGTTCGAATCTATACATATTCTACAGATCCGCATTTTGGATTTACAAAAACGTATCAATCAGCTCTAAAAATACTATTTTCAAAATATAAAAACATATTTGGCTCACAAAATGAAGACTTGTATTCAGTGTCAACAAATTAAGAAATTATCCAAGAAGCCGGAGGGCGAACAACCATATCACCCAATTCAAAATATTGCACAGAGCTGGCAATTAAATACCTTAGGACCTTTTCCTGCAGACGATGGCAAGAAAAAACATCTTTGTTGCGGTTGATACGCTCATCAGGTTCTGTGGCATCAGGGTTGCTCGTAACATCACCGCAGAAACCATTGAGAAATTTTTTGTCGAAGATATACCACGCTTCAGGATATTCTTATTTACACTTCAATAGACATGTAATCCATAATACGAAGAGGCTCCAAAATTTGACAAAACTTTAAGATTTGTCCAGCTTATAATTATAGTGACATTGAGATTGTCGATTTTTTTTTTTTTTTTTTTTTTTTTTTTTAACTATACAGAATTCACTTAAATTTTTCGTTCAAACAACCCAATCAATATTGCCAAATTTTGTACTGCACATAACTTTTGGAATATACTGCACTATTCAAACAGGAAACAAGCATTCCAGTTTTTTCTGTATGGATTTGAACACTGCACTATGGCCAGATGTAAACTAAAAATAACATTACATCTTCAAGTGAAAAGAGAACCTTTAAATAAGATACATGAAACAGTGAAAGAAAATCTTTTAATAGCGGACGAACGCCAAAAGAAATATTACGACAGAAAACATGAGAAAATCGAATATGTTCCAGGTAACAAAATCTTAATATTTTATTCAATCTGAAAAAAAAAAAAAAAAAAATCAAGCTGAATCATGAACGGGCCGATACGAGGTACCGCTGACTGTCATGAAGAAATTTAACCCGAATTTATATAGTGTGTCTTCCTGATTGTTTTAAGAAGATTTAAGATATATCAATTTATCGTCTAAAACCATACTACGAGAAATAAAACAAGAATGACAGAAAAACACACATCAATAACATCTGCTGGAAGAGAAATGCCATTTTGACAAGCCACACAGGCCCGCGTTAGGCGATAACATTTCATAGAAAAGCAAGAAAAACAGAAAAGAAACTGACATGAAACTGAACTATTGCAACTAAATACACAAACGGCATACTTTAAAGCATCAACAGATTAGACAACCTTTTCTTCCACCATCTAAATAAAAAAAGAACGAAGGACAGAAAATTGAAGTCATAGTTTAATGATTACGACGCAACGCTACTCTTTATACAGGGCGGCTAAGATAAAAGAGGCCCCATGTCGTATAACTCGTTTACTGTAAATATAAATTACAGAATAGTAAATAATTATTATGAAGCAAGGTATTATCATCAAGAACAACGTACTGAACTTCCAATGGGTCAAGAGTTCAAAGTAGAAGCTGAAAATGTTCACCATGAACTTCGATACACAACTCAGCACGTTTCAACATGTCTCTTGAAACTTTTGCCAATTCATTTAGTGTAATTTCCGCAATCGCATTGCGAATGTTTGTTTTCAACTCTTCAATTATACGCGGGTTGTTACTGCAGACTTTACCCTTTAAATTACCCCACAAATAAATATCGAGTATACAGATCGGTGATCTGGGAGGCCATAAACCTGTCGAAACTATACGTTTTTCTTTGAAAGCTTCATGGACGTATGACATTGAAAAACGTGAAGTATGCGCCGTAGCGTCATCTTGCTGAAAAAACGCATACTCTCGTTCTTCCAACGTTTGCTGTGCTATGAATGGTTGCAACAATTCCGTTACGTACAACTGAGAGTCCACGCTGTTATTAAAGAAAATGGGACCTACAATCTGTTGGCCTGAAACTGCTCACCAAACGCCTATTTTCAAATCATGCAGAGGCACCTCAAAGTGTTTCATGAGATGGTCTGTTGACCAATAACGTGTGTTTTGACAGTTTAGGTACCCGCTAAGGTGAAACCATGCTTCGTCTGTCAAAGTAAAGATTTGGATCCAGATAACCATCAGCAATATGTGTCTAAGTAACCATTCGCAATAGTATTGTCGTGCGTAATCCGCAGGATGTAACCTTTGCATGACCTTTACTTTGTACGCTAGCATATGTAACTGCTCCAACATGTTCTGGCATGACGTTGAGAGGATAGACGTCTAGTTTATTTTCTTACCATAGTCTCTTGAACACTTTCTATATTTTCCGGTGAACAAACTGTCTTTGCACGTTTACGTTTGGCGTTAGCGACTGAACCTGTTGCTCTAAATTTAGTGATCAATTTCTACACAACGCTTTTTACATAAGTAGCTGTCTCTGGATATTTTATCGTGGACCTTTCATTTAAAGTTTTACACGATTTACATGCAAAATAAGTTTCAACATTAAACACTCTTTGTTCGATTGAAAAAGACATTCTGCAGAACTAGTCACACACACACATACACAACTAGCTTCTGACTGACTACTGACACGCAGCACTGATCACTAACAGCTGCTCGACATCACGTGATCCCGCTCGAGCGACGCACTAACGTTACGAAATAACTCAAAGCTGCAAATTTTACGTTCAGTATCACACGGGACCTCTTTTGTCTTGGCTGTTCTGTAGAATAAAGCAAACTTGATCACTTTTAACATTATAAAATAACAAAACCAGCTACTTACCTCATACACAATAGATATTATCCTCCGCTTCTTTTTATTCACACTCTTCTCATAATGGACCGTCACTTCCTTATTTTTCGTTTACTTCACACGTAATAATACCCTTCACTTGCTTCCACAACTGCTCCTCCTGCACTTTCTCTAAGAATCTATATCCTTTCACTATTTTTCTCCTATCACTCTCTCTCTTACGTCGTTTACCTTCAAAATTGGTTGATTTCTTTTAAAAATTCGCTGTTCACGATATGTCTCACCACATTGTTTCAAGTCAAATGACACGTACTTATTAAAGTGGATTAACCTGCAACTCAGCATTTTTTTTCCTTTTCTCATAGAAAGATACTCGACAAAAGAATAACCTCTACGTTTTTTCTTTTTTTTTTTTTTTTTATTTCTAATCATATTTACCCTTTCTACAGACATACATGGCAATGAATTGCTTTTTAAGTAATACGGATTTCAACTGCTAATTTAAACCTGTAATTAATTATAAAAATACGGAATATTTGGCATATAGACTAGATTTCTCGGCCGGACATTTCAAAAACTAATCTTATGTAGCATATGAACAATTAATAACATTATTGCATATGAACAATTAATAGCATTAATAACACAATAAAGAACGGCAATTTGTAAGTCAGGGACATTATCTCTTGTGATTTTCAAATTGGATGTTAAAATGACCCAAACGCCTGATTTTTAACTTTTTATTGGGATTACCGAACTTCGGTTTGAATGGATTTAGTTTATATGAAGTGCACAAATCAAAATTTACTATCAGTCAAATGAAAGCATAAAATTCTTATTTAAATCACCAATACAAATTTTTTTTTTTTTTTTTGCAATTTCGAACTCACATTTCGTAAGAAATTTTTCAATAGCAGTGGAAAAACTAATTTCTCAAATACCATGAAATTTTACAACTTATTTGCACTACAGCCACCAATGAACGTTTCTTAATAGTTCTTCTAAGTTTTCAAATTATCGAAACATTTCGATACCATAATTAATATAAAGCTTACTTCAAAACAACCTTAACAACGTATTAAACCAACCCTTGCAAAAGAAATGATACAGAAGAATCTTAATTAGCGTGGATCACCTACAGAAAGAGATCTTGGACTATTTTACCAGTGTTCTATGGCATTTTTAATCTCGTTCGATCCCTTAGCTAATTCAGACATCATAATTCAAATTCCGATTATCCATACAAATGACTAACATCTTTTATAATATTTTTAACAACGGTTTTCTCACAGAAACCGCTTACATCACTCTTCAAATATCTGCTTACGCCATTTGAACCAATGAAGGAATATCCGAAATTGATCTATCTGCCAATCACATAGTAGGTTTTCAATACTAAAAGTACAGCCTCAACCACACTCACAAGAGAGATTACTTACATAATCTTGTATTTAAGAATTTAACTACAGGGCGTCACCTAAAACTTACTCTCTCGAGAATAGAGGAATTTTATTTATATTCTCCCACGGGACTTCATCCCACTACTAGAAAGTCAGTAAGCATTGTCAAAAACAAAGGAATCATATGTTAGCAGCAGATGCAGTCAACTATTCTATGACCTACTTTTTCGAATATGAAATTTTTCGGCGGATAATTATTGACACTTTGAACTTAGCAACGAGATCATAGGCGAACTTTACTACTACATTTTGCTAATTAACACAATAAATTTTACCTTTTATTTGGAAAATTTACGAAGGACAATTACGGCTACGCATTCATTACTTGAACATGAAGAGCATCTTCTATCAGATACTATACCTGACTCATTTATCAAACACTTTTCCCTGGACTGTTATCACAATTGTTATTTTAATTATTCTCTTAACAAGCATTAGAATCCTTTTATATTTTCTCTGCTTAAGGAAAACTATATTAGACAAACTTTTTCTTCTAGTATGAAGACCTTATTCATGACAGTGACTTTAACAATCTTCATAGTGCTTTGGCTTTTAATTCTCCTCTGTCTGTTACATCGAAACCTGTAATTAATACCTCCATTCGCGTCCCCTATTCTATGATCTACAAACTGTGGAAGACTTGATATTTTGGCTCCTATCTCCTTAGATACTTTTCATAATAATACCACTACTTATGTGCAACCACCTCCCACAAACACTTACATGTCACCATCAGCAGATTAGTGTATTTATATTAATTGTATAACCAAAGCTCAAAAACAGCCTTTCTCTTGGAAATGAAGTGTCACAGATCCTGCCTTGGGCAAAGGACTACCTGTTCTATGCTTTTTCTCTTACAACCACCTTTATAATGCCAGTATTAGTACTCTCCGTGTTTGTGTTAAAATGCAATTACATTTTTACTCCATCTTTAGTGTGTTCCAGGACTGATTGCTCATCACCAGTGTATTTCTTCAGGGGGGGGGGGAGTGGACTGACATTTTTTAAAACTGACTTGGGAGATGTAATGTTCTACACGTGGTTTATATTTGTAAACATCAGCATGTGCCTTTTATTTATAAACACATCACGTGCTCATGTACTGCAGTTTACTACCTGAAATAGATGACAAGAATCCTAGTCACCACTTGGCCATGCAATAGAAGAGGAACACCAGCGCCAACGTTACTCAGAAGAACGTATAGAACTCCATATATCACCTCAATCGTCATCAGTTTCGGCTGGTCACCTGCCATCTCTTAGCTTGACTTCAGTTCTGAGAAATCCTAACCCAACCCAAGTCTCCTAGTTTGCCTACAGCTTTGAGGCCTCTTGCTCACTCAGCTTGCCTGGAGCTTTCTGGGGAGTCAATCACTCTTAGCTTGCGTGGAGCTCTGAGACATTCCTAAGTGGAACCACCTAGCTTGTCTGGAACTTTGCGGGACTCCAACCTCTCTTTGCTTGCCTGGAGTACTGAGAATCCTAACCCTACTCCACTCAGCTTGTCTGGAGCTTTGTACGAAATCCTTCCCTTGGAACACCTATCTACCCTGACTATTTAGTGGATTTTATTAGTCTTAGGATCACTTACAGTGATTCTGTTATATTGTTTTATAACAAACTTTTACAATAAAGAAAAGTAAAGGTAAGCAACAAAGTTTTATCAATTTGTTCATTAATAAGATAATTTGAGGATTCCAACTCTCACCCACTCATTCATTTACATACTCTCGTGTGTGTGTGTGTGTGCTTTTCTCTCATTTACTTTTTAACTTATACAAGTGATGCATATTACGGTTTGGAGCATTCCGGTTTGGTAACTCTAATTTTTGGACAAATTCCTAGCTATAAGATTTCTAATGCCTTTGTTTCTTACAGTACATTATTAACAAGTTCCAATTTTAATTTGTATAGCTAAGTTATACCTCAGTTGTAATGGGAAGAGGAGACTCAATACAAAGAAATTACATTTATCGAAAAACAGCGGAATTTAACACTTTTTAACTTTTTTTTTTTTTCAATAAATATGCAATTTAGCTGCTGTGGTATTTACTTAATAGAAGTTATTCAAAAAGCTTATGCATCGATTTACAAACAATTTTGTAAATGAAAGAACATTCTTTATATTTTGCACCAAAGCTAGTAAAATTTAATTTATTAGACAGCAAATAGCATACACAGCCACAGGTGCGCCCGGGCAGCAGGTACACTCATGTCCAAAATGATTGTCGCATATCTATAACTGTCTTCTTGTAAGAATATCATTTGATAATGATTTTGCAGGGTACTTTTAATACTGTGTGTATAATCGGGAAATGTATATTTGTGGTAAATTTCAGAGGAAATGAATTATAAATATGAAAATTAGAATGATTAAAACAAAATGTAGCGAAATGGACAAGAAAGTTTTATTTTCGTTTTATTCTTATTTAGTGCTCTTTTAACATGAAATTTGCTACATACATGTGTTTGCCGATTATACACATACTATCATAAAAAATACTGAGGGAATTCGTTATCAAATCACATTCCTACAACAACATATTTATATAGACATGCGACAATAATTTTGGACATGAGTGTACATAACACATGTAACCAAACTCATACTACAATGTCACACAATATATATCTAACATGTAAATTACACTTGTAACATAAGCTGCACATGCAGTCGAAATCCTAAAAATTAAAATAAATAAACTTAGCAATGGTTACATATTGGGTTAAAATATGATAAATAAAAAAAACTCGTATTTAAGATAAAATATGATCATTCAGTATCTCATCATGCAAAATAAATAAATAAATAAATAAATAAAAAATTAAATAAAAAGAAATACTTAAAATTCAGAACTAGCAACCCTTACAAAGAGAAAACTTAAATAGCACAACATTAACTTAAATTGGTAACCTTACATGTTCTTTAATACGTGAATAAGTTTCGAACAAATTTAACAAACTATTTGCTGAGCAAAACAATATATTCAAATTAAAAAACTACATAGGTGTGACAGTTTCGCCAACTAACATTTGGGCTTCATCAGATACACCACAAGATAGTGTCTGATGAAGCCAAAGTGTTAGTTGGCGAAACTGTCACACTATGAAGTTTTTTAATTTGAATATATTGTTTTGCTTAGCACATAGTTCGTTTGTGTTTAATTATATACAAAGCAAAACTTCTACTTATGGAGAACAAATTTAGTTTGGAGAATATCTAAAATAGAATATATTTGCAGTATCAAGGGCTTTATTAAAAAGATGATTTCAGAGTAGAAGTTTTAGACACAAAAGGAACAAAAATTCTCGTGTTACAGTAAGGAGTTCTTATGGAGACAAAAACATCACTCAAGAAACCTCCATTAGTATTATGATCAAAATTCAAAGATCGAAAATATATTGCCTGTTGGCTAAAGACAAGAGATACAGTTCTTTGGATATATTAGATAAACTCATCTTTGGAATCTTTGAGCTTCCATTGTAATCAGGCTAGGAAGTAATTCTGAACAGACTTAATATTTACAAAATACTTTGCTTCATTGTTTCAAATTACCGTACCAAATTTCAAATGAGAATGCAAATAATAACAATGATAATAATGATTTCTTGTGGAAGCAATAGGTATCAATCGAAATATTTTGAGGTGGGAGGAATTGCGTTAGTATCAGATGTCTTATCTCTTACTCTCTGCAGACAATTTTTATTCAGGTGAAAATAAAAGTATCATACTATACGTTAAAAAAAAAAAAAAAAAAAAAAAAAGCTTAATCTAAAATAAGTAATTTATTAGGCAAAACATTGTTCATTACTTTTCACGGGAAACAAATTTCCAGTATTTTCAAAGTTTTCTAAGCTGGTAGGTACCCCGTATACTGAACTATGACGATGGTCTAAATACTATCATTTCTGAACTTAAAGCCTTTAATATAAATTAACTATCAACATGTATATTAAGCCATCTTTATAAGAATACATAACAAAAACTAACAGGTGCGAGCCATCACCGATTTCTCGATACTGTTCGATTGGAAATGAGCCGATTAAGTATGCATGGGCAAACAATTTATTATAGCATATACACTATCATTACGTTATTCTGTAAACGAACAACACGTGGAACATTTTTTCGGAAATATCGAAATGTACTTCAACTTGTAAACAATTAGTCTCAAAACTGAGTTATTAGTCTCAAGATATTTTAAATTATAGTTCTCAAATTCAAGTCAAACTCAATATAAAGTGAAGTTCAGAGAGTCAAGAATGTACGACTGGGCTGCAAATAAAGTCTCCGAATTACCGAGCCGGTTACTCACAACTACGCTATCTAGTCAGTTTCCTGGCCAGTCGATATTTTCACTCTTGAGATAGGTACTAGGTCATTTAAGACTATTGTCAACTTCATTAAAATTTCAATTATAAGAAATAGTGTGGAAAATGTAGTTTCTTTTCTCTATTTATCATAGTTCACAATCTATCAGATACCGAAAGTAGTTGTAAGATACTATTATGAACGTAAAGGTTTCACAATTGACAGAAAGACACCTGACAGAATAAATACTAGAGCAAAAATTACATCAGATTGCACGAAGCTACTAAGTTTTGCGTACGGACATGTACTAAATTCGAGCGTTATAAATCATAATTCGAGCGTTAAATATCACAAATATATTGGAGCAGGCTTGGAAATGGAAACTACTAACACAGAAATTATCAAGATCATACTGATACTCATTTCCTCTACAATTTTTAAGTTACATAAAATTTTACATCTCATGCTTTTGCATGAAAAAAAATCCAAATGTATTATTCAACTTGTCCATTTTTAATAATAAAAAAAGCGCAATGATATATTTACAAAAATTTCGAAAGAGTTGATACAGTGACTTCATCTGCGAATTACATTAATCCCTAATTTCAGATTTGATTGAACACATCAGTCGTATAACAAGTATATTATTACTAGTGAAGTACTAGTAGTATTGCAACTTGTATTAAGAGTGCAAATTACTGAAATATCGCTATATAATCAGATTTTGCAGTTATTTTGCAAATATAAGTGTTCTTCAAATGTTATATAATGGTTATGCAGAATAAAAAAAGTACCTGTCAGCTATATGGCTCCCAGACTGTCACAAAAATAAAACAAGACGAAGCGATCCAATCTATATATAGTAATTAACATAATCTGAGGGAGTCTTGAAAGTTTGAGAATTATTCTAGCTGTATTCATAAACATGAATTTGGTACTCTTGAGGAGATAGGAGATAAATAGATACAGGGAAACAGTGGGGTTCGCAGAGTTTCATCAAGGAAAGGTTCTAGCTCAATCCCATATTCTTTCAGGACACGCGTGGTTTTTGTAATCTCTCTCTTAATATAGTGAATATTTATCATTCTGTATCATCTTGCTTAAGGAAGAGTTTTAAAATCTCGAACCCCTCTTTGTACGCCTCTGGAGGGGAAAAAAGTTCATTTGACCGAGAATAGTACTTGATTCACAGTACTAGTTATTTCAAACAGAATTCTGTATACTATAACCTGGGTCGAACAAAGAACCAGTTCTGAAAAACTTATACAATATTCTAAGCACTTAGGAGAAAAATAATAATAACAGTCTCGAATAAAACAGACTGGTGTATTATATATATACACAATTACTTACACTTTGAATTTTATATATAATAAAAATACGCGAAATTCTATATACACGCTTTCAGTTACAGAGAGAATGCTGAAGAAAGCATTGCGAAGGTTTGGTTGCTACCATTTAGTTAAATATTTACTATATATACGGCACCCGATTATCTTAGATTGTACGTATGCACGTATTTAAGCTTTAATGTGAATTTAAAAGAAAATAAGAAACTTAAAAAACATCTTATTTATTATTCATTTACTACATTCATTAACTTGGTAGTTATTAATATTAACTGATAAAACTATTTAGTCAGTGTTAAAAACTACCATTTTATGGTAATGGTAATAGATTTTTAAAATAAAAAACTGGATTATTGGTTTGAAAGATCTGTCAACTTTTAATTATCATTACACGCTTCGAGCACTTTACATATTTTTCTCTCCCCTTCTCTTACATATGAGCCGCTGTGTACTTAAGCAAAACATTTGATCACAAATTCTTCAGCTCTTTTCAACACTATTTCCCAATCTTCGGTGGCATTCCGTAGCCATCTCCTGCCTTTGTCAGCCACCAATTCCCACTCGTCTTTTCTACTTGAAAATTGTTTTTCAATGTAAGAAATTGCCACAGCAGTGATCCAGATTTCTTCACTCACATTATATTTAACAGCACCTGCAATAAGAGATTACAAAAAAAACTTTACTTTTAGACACTTTCGTATGGTTCTAGAATTATTTAACAAGATATTTCAACGAAGAAAATGACCTACCTACTGACAGCTTACAAAAACTTCGATATCAATTACATTTTATAGCTGAGTTACATTTTATCTCTATTCAAATTGTTACTTTGTTAAATTTATTATATTCACTACGAAAATATTAGATTTTCTCATCGTCAAATTAGAATTATCTCGAAGGCTATTTCCTTTCTTTATTCATGAAATTCGAAAATAAATTTGAATTCCAACTTAATACAGATGCTTTCTTAACATTGTATTATGAACTTTTACTCAATGAAATTTTTACGAAAGCTGTAAGTAAAGCAAGATTTGTAACTTCATTATAAAATTATATATATATATCTTCATTATAAAATGATCTAACGTCAAAATCTAGTTAAATAAGCAAAAATTGGCGAGAGAGAAAAAAAAAAACTAGAATGTTCTATTGGATGTTAATATTAAATGACTTTTCAGTATTACAATTTCCTTGTCTTCCAAGTCTGCTACCAAAAATTGAAATTTTAAAGTACAAAAGATTTACGCACATTCTAAACTGTTAAAGATTTTTCACACTTAATGAATAAATTTCCTTATAGGGCTTTCATATCTTTCCACCTTTACTTTGAAACAATTTATTGCTAATACGAATAATGAACTCGAGTTTAGTACTGCTCAGTTTAAAGTGAGCAAGTAACTTCTGTTCATTTTAATTTTGAAGCTAGGCTAGTTTCAAATTAATATTTGAGTTCAGTTAGGCTGATTTTATGTGGCATTTTAATATAACCCTCAAATACTTAACTTAAAATCTTACCTTCAATTAAAGCAGCTTCGGAACAGTTAAGCAGTTGCAAAAGAACTGTATCTTGATGAAACCGCCCATCGTACTTTTGTAATTCTGTAATCTTGATTAGAGAGTCCAAATTTCCTGGTAAGTTGGAACCACCAAAAGAGAATGAAAATCCGGTTTCAGAGTTTGAGCTGAGTGAAATTTCTGTGTTAGAGGCATCAGATCCGAATGAAAATCCCGAATTGGAATTTGAACCGAGGGAAACTCCTGTATTAGAAGCATCAGTACCAAATGAAATTCCTGTGTTAGATCTTGAACCAAGGGAAACTCCTGTATTAGACACATCATCACAGAATAAGTTTCCTGCATTAGAGGCAGGTACACCAAATGAAAATCCTGTATTGGAAGGACCAGTACCGAATGAAATTCCTGTATTGGATTTTGAACCGATGGAAGCTCCTGTATTAGAAGCATCACCACCGAATGAATATCCTGTGTTGGAGGTAGGAGTACCAAATGAAAATCCTGTATTGCAGGATCCACCACCGAATGAAAATCCTATATTGGGTTTTGAACCGAGGGAAGCTTCGTTACTAGAGGCACAGGCACCAGCAGCAGGAGTGAACGAAAATCCTGTACTGGATTTTGCACGGAGAGAAAGTCCTCTGCTAGGGACAGAGGAACCGAATAATAATCCAGTGTTAGATTTTGAACTGAAGGGAGCACTTGAGACAGGGCTACCAAATAATTTAGATGAAGATATCAAAGGAGAAACTGAAGGAGCTGCGCAGAATAAAGATCTAGGTGCAAAGATGCCTTGTCTTCCATGCCCAAGTGATTGGCGAAAATACGTCGATTGTTGGTAGCGTCCACCCCAGCCGAACGCCAATTGATTAGGGATATTTCGAGTCGTTATTTCAAACTTTTCTTCTAGTTGAGAATTTGTTTCTTTATCTACAGCCACAAATGCTGTGTATGAAGATGATATTCCTGAAACAAAACAAGAGAAAAATAGATAAATATATTGACATTAGTAAATATGGAAAGCTATGGAAAAGTCTCATGCAACATAAAGTGAAAAATGGTAGCAACATCAGATAGCCTGATATGACAAGAGCATTCCATATTAGAGTGATCGAAAACGGCATTTTTTTTTTTTTTCGAAATTGAAAGTGTACTGAGGAAACGTTTTATACAGATGTATGTAGTAAACGTGCAAAATTTGGTTCAAAGTGATCATCTTGAGATGCCACTAGCGTCATTTTCGGCACCCATGCAAAACAAAGTATTTTTTTTAACGCTTTTTAATGGTCTTTCTTTCATATGGTAAAAAAAAAAAACCGATAACCATAAGCAGAACACTAAATTTTTTCTGATCTTTGACATTTGATTATCAAACAATATCATCAAGTGTTTTCTTAAAACAAAAATCTTAAAAGCGCTTACTTCAACTAGGTTCACGTAAATATGCGTGTGTTACAATAAATCTAACACTCAGGAAAAGCAAAAACGTATGTTAAGTACAAACCCTTGCATTACTGTCTCGTAATACAGCGCGTTGCATTTAAAACCGGCCCGAAATACAGCCTTTTCTTTTTTGCTCCTTCCACCCAACCAGTCTCTTCCAGGGGCGGATCCAGGACCGACTTCTGGGGGGGGGGGAGCGGTGGGTTGTTATCCTGCTACTTTTAAGGGCTCCAAACTTTGGGATGGGTTTTATTTATATATATAAAAATAAGAAAGTTTCCTCTTCTGGGGGGGCAATTGCCCCGATCGCCCCCCTGGATCCGCCCCTGGTGTCTTCTATGCATTCCCTCAAATCTGTCTTCTAGAAGTATACATCCAAGACTGGCATAACAATGAAATAAGTGACTGACAATTGAGAAATGTTTTAAGTTTAATGTTCCGCTGGACTGGTATTAAATTTAGCACACTGTGTTATGCAGTGCCTTTAGTACATTTCAGATTTTTGATTTCAGGAAAAATTTTGTATGCTTTTCGCTTGTACTAAGTCTCGTCTAGATTTATGTTTTCACACTGATCCGAGGTAGCAATTCTACATTCATCTTTGACATTTCAATCAGATTGTGTATTCGTGTGTGACCATACACGACTAGGACTACATATATATAAAACCAGTAGCGTACGCATGAATTTATTTCGGGAAGGGTCCAAACTCAATATAAGGGAATTTATATTATAAAATCTCTAAAATTGCGCTTAAAATTGGGTTAAATTTACACAAAAGTCGAAATTTCGGGGGGGGGGGCGGATCCCCAGGACCCAGCCCCTGTGTACGTTCCTGTCAATCTATAGACTTGGATTATTTCCTTCCTTAAGTTAATGCGTTTACTTAAGAAAGGCCATTTCTGCTGAAAAAGGAAGTACAAAGATAATAAAACTAATGTGTCAAATTATTGGAGCACAAAGAACACATTATTTCTTAATTTTACCGACATTTGAAGACACGATACGTTACTTTCAGTTTTTCAAATTTAGTGTTGCAACTGCGAAAGAAAGTGTTACAGAAATTGGTGGTAAGGTTCCTACAAATGATTCGTTCTTAACACATTATATAATAATAATAATAATAATAATAAACTTTCACCTATTTAAACATTCCCTTACGGTACTAATTAACTATAATACAAGCATTCTTCTTCGTTTCATTCTTTAGAGCTTTCTTTCATAGTAGACTAGCGCCACTTCGAATATCTTATGTGTCCCCTACACCATGAATGATAGCTCCTGCACATAAAAAAAGTAGTACCTTAAATAAAGCATGTGTTAGTAAATGGAAAAAAGCCAATACAGGGAGGTTTACCTCCATTCTTAGGCTTTTTACTCTGAATCTTCTAATATGTAAGGATTTCAAAGAGTAAGTAGTATTAAGGCTGTTATTATTATTAGGAATCCAATAGTATCCTTTGTTGAAAAGTAGGGGTGGAAAGGAATTTTATCTTGATTAGAAGAAGCTGCTAACTTCTATCTTTAGCGGATTAGACCGTTAACATCTCTTAGAAATGGCCATTTGAAATCAACTAGGTCTCCAAGACGCTGCATCACCTGTAATAGAACAGGAGCAAATCACAGCTTTATACCAATTGTTATCGAAGCTTGTCCCCACTCAGTATTTATATTTCTTATGAAGTTAGTTTAGCTTTAATTTTACTGTCTTTTGTATTTTTGGCTGAGAGATATAGATTGTTAAGTTTCGGTTATCAAGAGGAATTATGTTTATTATTATTATTATTATTATTATTATTATTATTATTATTATTATTATTATTATTATTATTATTATTATTATTATTATTATTATTATTAGAGACCGAATGTTAGGCAAAATGCCTATTCTTTAGTATTAAAGATATGATTAAAATAATGTTTTAAACTTTATATTGGGGGTTATAGTTTTAATTTAAGCCAATTTTACTTTGCCTATTTCGCCCCTTCTTGCCTAAATAATTGTTTTAATGCCTAATATTGCCTATGCTATGCATTTTCTTCAAAATATGACTTTATTGGGAAAAATATATAGTTTAGCGATTCAAAAAAAGGATTCTGCCTCTTCCGAGGAATGTGTGTTGTTTGTAGTGATAAGATCTCGTAAAACTTTGGACTGCTATTCGTACTGATAAAGTGCTGTAAAACTTTGGACTGACGTCTGTACGGATAAGTGTATAAAATTTGGACTTATTTGCTGTATAGAAAGTATTTACCAAATTTACATGCAATTATGTCAAGCTACGTTTTTCTATATATAACAAAAGAAGATATTAACAAACAGCTATGTTTCTATATTCTTTGAACATTACCTATGACTTGAATTTATTTTTTAATGGTATTGAGTATTTATCTTCAGTGACGTGCCGTGGATAATCAGCGCCCGGGGCGAGAGTATACGACGGCGCAACCCTCCCCCGTATGTAAGAGTAGGGTCCAGACCAGCCACGAAGCGTCACGATGGTTGGCGTGAAGCGTAAGAAAATGTTTGAAAACAACCCTTGCTTTTCCTTAATTTTGAGCACTTTTTATTACTTTTCTTTCCATTTTATATATATATATCTTTTTTGTCCTAAATTTTGCGCCCCCTTACTTCGACGTCCGGGGCCCATCGCCTCGCTCGCGCTCCCCCTCTACGGCGCGTCACTGCTTATCTTCATTATTTCGAGTTATTTTACTGCCTATTTTTAAAATTTTAAGCGCCTATTTTGCAGCTTTTTAATGCCTAAACATCCGGTCTCTATTATTATTATTATTATTATTATTATTATTATTATTCTGCTTTTTGGCAGGTCCTAGGAATAATGATTTTTTCCTTCTTAATTTTCAGTTTGGGCATGGTCCTTTTTCTTCCATTTTCTCGATTTTCAGCTTCCTCTTATAGCTCCCAATATTTTCTTCTATTTTTCAAATAATCGATCACCTGTGTTGTTCTTCCTATTCCTCGCTTTCATTTTCCCTTCTATTGCAGTATGAAGACGACAATTTCTTCGCAAGATAAGTCCAACCCAATTGCCCTTTCTACGAAGGATGGTAGCTAGAAGAGTTCTTCTCTCCTATCCATTTTAAAACATCTTCGTTTATTACTCTCTCTCTCAGTCCATTTTATCTTCTCCATTTTCCTTCAACACCACATTTCGACGCTCTCTAAATATTTCTTCTTTATCTTATGCAATGTCCAAGTCTCTGAACCATAAAGTCCAATACTCCATATTTAGCACTTGACCCATTTCTTCCTTAGTCCAATATTAAGCCTACTAGTTGAGAATGACCTTTACTTGTTGAATGCTTCTTTGGCTATGGCAATTCTCGATCTGAGATTAAATACAGAAACATAAAAAGAAACATTAAAATCGAAGACCAAGACTTTTCTATATTCTGTAATTGTCTTCAAAAGACAAGCGAAGACTCCCCCCTCCCTCTTTGACATTTAAACTTACAAATTTAAAAATCTGTTGAAGTGCGCTTATGAAATTAGTACGAACGTCTCAGTAATTGTGGGTGATTTTAGATTAGGCTCAGAGAAGTGTATTGCAAAAAGATACCAAAAAGCAAATGAAAAGGAGGGAAAGAATGGTTAAATTTAATGTCATTGATCCGAAACTATAGCCAGATAGCGTACCTATTCTGTGTCTTCATCATTTCAATCTGAAGTGCAGCTAAAGAACCCTGACTTCGTATTATTAGTAGTAGATGTCTTACGGTACGTATTTAATACAAAACTGAACTTACCTTGCACCTGCTGCTATGCGCTTCATTTAAAAATTCATCTAGATGATAATGAGTTCTTGAATGAAACGCATTGCGGCTAGTATAAGATGAATTCAGTTTTGACCCAGACTTTGTGCTTAAATTTATAGAACAGACGCAACTAGAAACTCAGAAGGAAACAGGTAAGTCACAGATATACCCAATGTTACATCTCAGATATGAATTAGGTAGCGTACATTTACAAGTGCACGCGGCTCGACAGAAATGTCTTCCGGGAATGCAACTAAAATTACAAGTTCTCTATTAAAAAGACTGGTGGTGCTGCTAAAGAAAATGTACCGAAAGTGATTGACAAAAGAAACGTGCAAAGAGACAAAGTTTGTGAACTTTGTGGAAAGAACTCTTATATCACTCACGGTTATAACTTTTCTTTTAACCAAAATATTGAGGAATGCCTTTGAAATTTGTTTTTAAAAATGCCCTGTTGTGCATGGCTGCCGAAAAATGACTCCAGTGGCAGCTTCAGATGTCAGATTTGAACCAAACTTTGCACGTTTACTATATACATTTCTACACAACTTTTCCGCACTAGGGTGTTTTCATTTTTTTTTTTTTTTTTTTTTTAAAGTTTGAAAATGCCATTTTCTATTAACCCTATTCCATATATTATTGACCTTGATAAGAGTTTATTGGCCGAAATGTTATTTACATATTCTTTTATTTAAACTTCAGTTGAATTAAATTTTTATTTTCTATTTGAACCCTCTGAGAACATTAATTAATATAACATATTACTAATACCGAACCATATTTTCGATATGTACACTGACAACCAAAGAAGCAACTAGTGAGTTTCATTTCACAGTTTGAAACTACGGTCAACTTCGGAAATATGGGAATACACAAACTTCAAGTAATGTATCAATAGATTAATAAGATCAAAGATAGAACGTATTTCTCGGATGCTGAATCTATATCTACAAACCATTACTCGCTCTGCCTTACTACTTTTCTTCTATCGCAATAAAGATTGAAGCCATAAATAGTTACTATCAACCACTTCCGTTTTAGTAGTGTTTTGGGTTGTGATGGTATGTTAGAGGTCTGCATGGGCCGGAGTGTTTTGCCCGGGCCCGGCCCGACCCGAAATATGTTTTAACATTAAGACTCAAGCCAGTGTGATAATCAAATGAGCCCGAAATAAGTTTGAGTTAAAGAAACTTAATTAACGCAAAATTGTATTTTTATGTACAGCAATAAGATTTAATTTTGCAGTTGTGCTTTAAAAGTTCTCCAGAAACAATGGTCCAATAAATATCGTTGTTTAGGCCCGAGAAATATGGTTTAAAAATGTATGATCCAAGCCCGACCAGGGCATAAAGTGATATATGCTTGTAGGCTCGAATCCAGCTCTCGGGTCGGGTCGGGCTTAAGCCCGAGGACTCGGCCCAAGTAGACCTCTATGGTATGTACTCTTGAGATTGAATCGACTGCAGAAAACGACATGTCGCTATTACCATATTGGTTGAAAACCTGAAATAGTTAATTAGAGCCACTCCAGGATTCAATGGTGGGTAAGGGAGGAAATAGAATCTACTTTTGGAAAGCCAAATACATTGCAGAACTCTCCATCTCAATATCTTTTACCGTTTTTGCCCTACGAAAATTAGTATTGAAACCGGAAGTAGTAATAAATTTCGACCACTTCCGATTTTGGTGTAGTGTTGCTCGATGTGATGGTATGTACTCTTGAGAATGAACCGTTTGCAGAAAACCATTTTTTCCTTATCTAATACTATTTTGGTCAACGGCGATAAATGTTGAAACCGACAATGATTAATTTGAACCATTTCCGGTTTGAATAGAGGTTAGTAAAGAAGACAACATATTTTTGGGACGCTGAATCAATTGCAAAAATCTGCAACTCGATATATTTTACTGTTTTTGCTTTATGGAAATCAGTATTGAAACCGGATGTGGGAAATTTCAACCACTTCCGGTTTTAGTACAGTGTTCAGAATAATGGTGGTAAGTTGCCTTCTGATGCTGAGCTATTCTCGCTATCTGTCACTGTTTTCGTTCTATGGATAAATCTTTAAAGCAGAATTGACTAATTTGAACCACTTCCGGTTTTAACAGAGCAATAATGAAGATTAAACATTCTTGGGACAATGAATCGATTGCAGAAACCGCATCTCGATAAATCTTACCGTTTTCGCTCTGATACCTATCGACGGATGGACAAAGCAGTTATATAATACTTCAAAACTTATTCAAAGCATAGTTTGGAAGTCTAAAAACTATCTTACTATATACTAAGTCTTTGTATGTACAGTCAGAAACAATATTAAGTATAGGTTAGGCCTATTATTTCTTATACCTCCAACCTATACTTAAATATTGTTTCTGACTGTACAATGTCCAACAGTTTGGTTGAAAAAGTCAGTCTTAGTCACATAGAACGATGTAAGTTTTGCAAGTAAAACGGTCTATCACTACTTTACCGTTCTACGTTTCATTACACTACATAAAGTAAAATTTTCTTCTTTCAAATATTTAAATCGACGCATAAGTGACAGCACGCGATTCGACACTCGTTATTAGGTACAAAACTAGAAACTACTTGTGGTCCAATAACTTCAGCTTTAAATTCATCCTTATATATCCTTTTCTGCATCCATTTTCCGCAGGTCAATCTGTCCACATAAGAAAGTCCCCTTTGAGAATTCTTTGTGCCGCGTCCCTACTGCCTTGCTTCTCACAGCATTATGTTATTCAGGCATTACTTTCTCTAAACTGTGTAGACCCGCTTGCTGTTGTACCTTTCCTTTGTCCGCAATGAGGTGTCACAAGTCGTTTTGCCGCCATTTGCGACAGCTTGTAACTCGGAAACGACGCCGAATTTAAGAAAATGTCACATAAACGTTTTGCTTGTTTTCGTGTGAGGAATCACCTCCCAAGCGTTGTGAACGACCTTTCTTTACACCCTATATATATATATATATATATATATATATATATATATATATATATATATATATAATAGTAAAATTCTTCCCTTTGAAGGGGTAGGTAGAGCTAAATTGAGTACGGATTCGACTCCCACTACCAGTTTTTATTTTTTTTATTATAAAAATCTTCTAATAATACAAACAACATGTATTACAATATAACTTTCTCTAATGCGAGGTAAAAAAAAAAAAGTAAACTAAGATCTTGCAACCTTGAGGCAGGATCTCTACAGAGCTCAGCGCATGCTAAATAGAGAGGTGTAGGAAATCCCAATACTCCGAAACAAGCAGTGAGGGAGTTAAGAGTCACAGAGCCCCGAAGTGCTAAGCAATTGATGTTGAGATCCTGACAAAGCTCCGAGCAAGCTAAACCGGATGGAAGGGAAACTAGAGACTGAGGTTTGATTTCCCTAGAGCTCCAGGCAAGCTAGAGGAGGGGGAGACCAATCGCAGACTAGTTACTGTTGGATTCTCTTTGTTATATAGGCGCTCCAGGTGGCGGTGACGCTGTTGCTCCCATATAGTCATGTGACTTGTAGGTGGTGCTGGTGGTCTGTCGGCTGCTTTTTGTAATAATCCAACATGAGTGTAGTACTCCAACGTAAATACATGTGATTGTATATATATATATATATATATATATATATATATATATATATATATATATATATATATATATATATATATATATATATATATATATATATTACGTAGTGTTCTATCTTTGGTTTAGGTATCTTAAATACTGAGGGATACGAGGAAATGAAAGAATTAAAAACTTTTGTCAGGGAAATAGGTCCTACTTCATCTCTGACAGCGGTTTCTTTTAGTTGAGTTTTGCGTTGATAGGATTAAAAAGCAGCTATGAGTTTAAAAATCTCTGATATTAGTTTCATTACTCCCGATAACTTAGAACTTACATGGTACTTGTATTAACCCATTTCATACGAAAAACATTATGCTAGGAAATGGTATTAAACCCGAAACGTTTTATGGCTGAATGGGAGACGGTATCAGTAGATACTTAAGCCAATTTGAAGTACTTGCGGAAATTAATAACGGGTTGGGAACAAGAAATTCGTATTGGGCGCCTTGGTGAAGGACTAGGCAGTTCACTGGGGTGTGCATATATGCAGTATCCCGCAGTAGTTAAGATACCTAAACCAAAAATAGAACACTAATTTCTTCCTGTAAAATAAAGTAGGTCGGCATAGGAAACGTGTGTGACCAAACTACCCGATACGGACTTCTACATGATCATACACACGGTATTAAGACTATCAGCTGTAGAGGAATTGCAAATCTAACTCCAAAAAGCGATCCTGATAAAATTTATACGTAAACTGTAAAATATTTTATATTAATTATATACACTTTGAAACTAAAAAAGAATAATCAAAATTGGTATATCTGTTGCAGTTATGTGTACGCATACACATAATGGACTCTATTAACACTATCAACTGTTTACGAGCTTCATGGTCTAGTTCCGAATGACTATAATCAGATTCTAATCAAATTTATACTTTATCAAAACATACTTTAGAGAGCATACTTTATCAAACAAAAACAAAATTAAGATACGTCAAAATTATGCGTAAAACACACAATTGAAGGGTATGGAGGAAATCAATGGTAATCCTCATTCAGCATGATATTGTTTCTAACTTGAATTGTTTCCCCAATTCAGCTCACATGAACGTTATTGTTTTTCTGTAACCAACTCTCACTTTTTTAAAATGAGAATTACCATTATTTTCCCCCTTACCTTCAATTATGGTATGCATGAACACCGACATTGAGAAGTTTCATGATCTAGTTATGAAGATTATTGCTAGATCCTTATGAAATTTGTGGAATCACCGAAAAGAAAAAAGTATAATCTTTTAAAAAACATATCATTAAAATCGGTGCCCTTCTGTTGAAGTTATGCTGGAATATACGCATATTGAAGTCTGTTAAGTACAGCTCCAAAGACTATCATTATACCCTAACAAAATTTATATAGGAACACCGGAAAGGAATGTTATTCAAACAAAATTGGTGAATCAATGTCGAAGTCATGCGTGAATACGAGGTGTGATCAAAAAGTACGGTGAATCATTTTATTAGAAACAAAGTAATAAGCTTACATGGAACTTCATTCAATTTCCTTCGAAGTCCTGTCCTTGGCTATCAATGATTTTATTAAAAAGTTGAATCCATGACTGGTAGCATTTCTAGAAGGCTTCTTTTGGAAGAGCATTCAACTGCTCTGTCGTGGCTCTCTTAATACCAGGAATTGTGTCAAAATGTTTTTGTTTAACCATGTTTTAATTTTTGGAACAAGCCAGAATTCACATGGTACTAAATATGGTGAGTAAAGTGGATGTGGATAGACAGGAACACTTTTTCCGGCCAAAAACTCACAGATCAAAAGCAAAGTGTGGCACGGCGCTTTTTCGTGGTGAAGAAGGAAGCCATTTTTCCGTTTAATCGGCTGTTTAAATGCTTTTGACGGACCCATACGAGATTTTTAATTCTTCGGAAAACTTTCAAATAGTCATTCGCCTGTTTGAGCAAATCACTTGTGCCATTTTTTCACGTTCTCATCTGTTTTTGACGTCGAAGGACGTCTCACTCGTTGCTAGTTTTCAACAGACTTCTTGCCACTTTTGAATCGCTCATATCTCTTATAAACAGTCTTCAATGCCATTGCTTCATCGCCATACATTGATTTTGACATTTCGTGAACTTCTTTGGCACTTTTTGCAACTTCGAACAAAACTTAATGTTAGAGCGCGACAGACACTCTAAACACGTCCTCACTCTTCTCTCTCTGGAAGCCAACTAACATGTCAACTCGTTCAAACTCGACACTGACTGTTCCAAATGATTAGGTTACCGGGCTTATTGATTGAAATAGAACATCGATAGATGGCACTGTGCAACTATGTTCCCCGTAGTTTTTGATCACACCTTTTATCTATATCAGATCCGGTTAATTTGGGCGTCATTGCAGTAACTGAAATTAACCACTGTGCTGCTCGAAACGGTGACAAGGAACGTTGTCCTGCTGAAAGATTCCTTTCCCAGCTCGAAATATGGCTGACATGAGTGTACGTGATCAGCGATGACCTGCCGATAGCTAAGAGCCACAATGGTGCTTCTCACACGCATTACTGGGCCTATGGATAGCCACGTGAAGGTTTTTCAAATCATAATGGAGGCACCACTTGCCTATCATCCTGCTCTGTACATTTCGAACAGCTGTTTTTCTGGAAGAGGAAGGATTTGACCAGGCCGTCGATACGATGAAGGCAGTATTGATTCATTGCACCATGCAATATTGTGTCATTCTGTGGTTCAATGATGATTGGCACGTGCTCATTACAGTCTTTACTGATGATGTCATATGATTAACACTGGTACACGTCACGTTACCGCTGTACTGGTGTTGCACGTTAGGTTCGGAGGCCCATATCTAACAGTGTACGCTGAACTGCTGCTCAGAGAGACTCGTGCCTTGTCCATTGCTCAATTCTTTTAAAGTCTGCTGTTAAGTGTGTCACAGTTTTTGCCTATCCTATTGTACCAATATCGACAGTTTCTGATATCCGACATTTTTAATGAGATGTGGCTGTCCCAAGTCTTTAAGTTTGGTCTGATGATGGTTTCACTGTCCTTTTCCCAGCTTTGGAAAGCATTAAGCAAAGCAGATCGCAAACACCCAAGTCGAGATATTTCTGAGAAGCTATTCCCAGCCTTCTGGTCTTCCTATCAAATGCTGATATATCGCTGGTCTTCCACATTTACGTACAAGCATCACATTGACTCATCGAGTGAGATCTCTGTCACGGTCTGGCGAGAGGTTCTGTTGTGTCCCGTGGCTCTTATAATCGGAGATTTCGTTCAAAATGTAGCGGGTAGTCGATGTTTTGGCTCGCCAGTGCATGATTTGTTGGTCTTTAGTTTATTGAATAATCGTTCAGGTGTTGCTGTCGTCATAGGCAAAAGATGTAATATAGTTGCAACATCACGTAATTTTAACATCGTAAAGTTTATCTCCAAAACTTAAATAGGCCCTTTTACCCTGGGCCTATTCGTTACGCCAATCTTCATTTACATAATATGTATCGGCAACTGAAACAAAAAAGGAAAATATATTACAATGACCAAATAAACAGTGTATAAAAATTTGAACTAAATATTAGTACTTAGTTTATATTTCTACTGAAGGGTGACAACGACAGAACGAACTAAATCTTACAGACGAATCTGCCTCATTATTATTATTATTATTATTATTATTATTATTATTATTATTATTATTATTATTATTATTATTATTATTATTATTAAGAAAACAGTAGTTAACAGAATTAAATACATGTTAATTTAAAAAAAATATAGTACAGATTCAGGAAACTTAAATCTACAGAGAATGGTATAAACAGATTAGATGAAACCACAGAAAAAAAGAAAGCATTAAACGAAAGATTACGTACTGGTCATATTTGTAGATACATCTGGAACCTTCGAAACTTGTGATGGTCTTCACTCTTGGAAACTTTTAAAACTTTATTCGAGATTGTGTACTCACTATATTTAAACATGAATGTATGTAGTAGAGAATGCACATTGAAACTGGTGTTTCATCTATAAGAATCGTAATTATTTTTGGGTACTAGGTTAACTTATATGGATGGAGATGTATAGTCATATACTTACGCATTTCCAATAAAAAAAAAAAAAAAAAAAATAGAAAGAGGAAATTGTTGGAAATAATTCTTTTTCAATCTAAAATTGTAGAATATTTCCATTCGTACAAGCTGTTTTGGCTCCTCCTATGTTAAATGATAAAGCAACATTGTTAATTCAAAAGGCTGTTTTCTTAGGCCTTCACCATACCACCAATACAACATTGTTTGGGAACTGATTCAAAGTGATTAATGTTCCTTCACACTACAATGTGTACATTCTCCCAGTCATTTTTGTGTGGTCTCCAGTTCCGTTTAAACAGTCTGCTGTACTGGCAACGTTGCTTTATCATTTAACATACGACGCCTTACCAATGTGAAGCTCAGACGGCTGTTGCGATTAGAAAATTTATCCAGTTTAAATTGAAAACCACCTATTTTCATTTATTCTTATCTTTGCTCATAACGAAGTTGGCCTATGGCCACGGACTTTTGATACAATCGATATATTATACAGAGAGGACCATTTATCTTGATGCACTCTTGTAACTTTTAAACTAACCAGGGATGACTCCAAAGTTTAACCTTGAATCTGGGGATAGCCTATATATTTTCTGAAAGCATTTGTTGAATAAGTTCCAAAACAAGTTTCAATTCCTTGCCTGGAAGTGACCTCACGCTTTCAGCGTTAGAAATACATAAAACGACTTGACCTATATATCCTACATATCAAAGTATTCCGCATGACTGGTAGATTAAGAATATTATATGCACTACCAAATTATATCCTATAGTAATGAATAAAACCTAAAAACACGATTATTTTACTATAAATATCCTATATTAGTGAACCAGTAAAGTTGAGAAAAGCATATCCATAATATCTGGTCAACAGTAATTCATATGTTATCAACTAATGTGATTCATTGATATGGCTAGATGAGACACATTCGGTGTACGTATTTCAACTTCTATTCCACGATTTCACCTGTATACGTTGTCAGATCAGTACGTTCATTATATATTCGTCAACTGCTCATCTAGACGCGTTGTTTGATAAGTCATACGGTACAGAAAGGTTCAATAGATTTGAGGTGGTAATTTGAGTTCATTGACTCGATCCGAACAGATCTTTCTTTGTAGCTATATAGACTAGTTTGGTCACTCTTCAGGGTTTAAACCCTCTAGCCACAACAAGGCCCGGGTAATGAGAAAGACGACGACTCCGACTGGACGTTGTTTGCCGGAGCTTGGATTTAGTTTTTGGCTATATGTGAGAGTCATGTAACTCACACGTCACGGTCCTGGCAAGATGGTGCTGCCAGGACTTGGCCTTTGTTTCTAAGCTGTGAAGGCCACGTAACTCTCACTGTCTCACGATCACGCTACGCCGTGATAACAAGGTTCACTCATATAGGATATTTATAGTGAAATAGCAAGGTTCACTCATATAGGATATTTATAGTGAAATATTTTTTTAGGTTTGTTACTTTGATATAATTGGGTAGTGCACATTATATTCTTAATCTACTAATCATGCGGGGTACTTTGATATATAGGATATATAGGTCAAGTTGTTCTATATATTTCCAACCCTGAAGGAGTGGGGTCACTTCCGGGCGAAGAATTTAAACTTGTTTTGGAACTTGTTCTACAAACCCTTTCAGGAAATATATAGGTTATCCTCGGATTCAAGGTTCAACTTTCGAGTCACCCTTAGTGAGACAAAATAATAATAATAATAATAATAATAATAATAATAATAATAATAATAATAATAATAATAATAATAATAATAATAATAATAATAATAATAATAATAATAATAAAGTGAGATTTTGTACCATGCAAATATCGGCAGGGGGATATTGTTAGGCATACTCTGTGAAACTACGAAGTCAACAGTATTCCCAATCCAACATAAAGTTGTTTTTTTCAAATACCACTACGACAGATTGTCACATATTTCAAATATACATGTAAAAGGAAAACATACAACACTTATTATACAGCAATGCAAACTACGGACGCTACGGTATCACAAAAATCGAAAAACAACTAAATCTTGGAAGGCTCTAAAACAGTGATAATGAAAATGAGACGGGCGGGATAACGCGCAACCAAAGTACTTTAATATGGAAAACTATGGTCATCATATGACGTATTTTGAGCAAACAGAAACAAAGTTAACAAGGAACTGAAAATCTGACTTTGTTCAAAGGACTTTATTTCGAAAACGTGTTAAGATAAGTATCACGTTGAATAACGTGCATGGTTTTCAATAAAACAAAGATTATAATGCAGATGACAGCAATCTGATCTCTTAAACCATTCGAGAGATACTTAAAAAATGACAAAATTTGATATATTGCTTTAAATGGTGTATTTAAGAGAACGTTTTAAAATAATTTATTTATTTTGCTTGTATAACTTTATCAGACATTTTTGATAGGTATAAATGAAATAAGTTCTTGCAATTACATAGTTTTAAGCAGTGTTGCAAACCTTAACAGCTTTTACCATATCTGCAGAATGATTTGAGATAAACTGCTAGAAATGGCATTATGATCTTTGCATCTATTGGAAACCATTTATGCAATTGGATAAGGTACTTATCTAAGCAGTTTTTCGAGATAAAGGCTTTTGAAAAAAGTAATTTTCAATCCCTAGTAATTTCATTCATATTAATTCGAAATCCATAATATTGTGATAATAGTATTCTACACTAAATTACTTTGGATGTGGATTGCCCCGTCTGTCCCATTTGAGTTATTGCTGCTGTAGAGGCCACCAAATTTAAGTGTTGTGATGTTGTAGTGTTCTTAGTTTGCAACACTACATGACAAATGTGTGTATTGTATATTAAGGGTAAGGGGAAAAAACAAGGAATGTCCATGTGCGTGCTTTTTCGGGTACTTTTCCTATCTGTTGGTGACTCTTGGTACTATTTGATTGCATATGCAATGCATGCGTAGATGTAGAAATATCCATGTAAAAAGGGGCAAAAAATTTGACAAACCCTATTCTTTTTACGCTATTTTCAATATTAAAACGCAGTTTTCTCGAAAATACAATTTTGTGACATTCCTTCTTTTTTCCCCTTATCTTTCATTTGTCTTTTATATGAAAATTTGAAATATGTAATAACCTGGTTTAGTGCCATTTGAAAAAAACAACTATGTTGGGTTGGCAACACTTAAATTTATAGTATAAAAGTACGCCAAACAATACCCCCTGCCCATATTTCCATAGTAAAAAATTTCTGATTTTTTGTTCATTAGTTTAAACGTTACGGGCGCATATCATGATAAATGGTATTTCTATATTATATATATGTATATATCGTCGAATGAGAACCAGAGGAACGTAACTCAATTTTTGTAGGTTTACAGGCGAGAGGACAAAAATAATATTTTCTTAGAAAGATGTGTTTTTAACAAGATGGTAATTGAGCTACATTACAACAGATGATCGACAAGGAAAACAGATGGCGTTACGTTCCATTTACACCAAGTGGGGCTTTCAAAATTATGTCCAAACGTGAAGAAAACTAAAACTGCATTTTTGGAGTTACGTTCCTCTGGTTCTAATACGATATTGAAGTATATGAATATACAGTGCCACCTTTATATGAGGTAACTTTGTACTTCAAAATAATTTAGGATTCTTACAGATAAAGCGCGAATCTTATTATACATTCTTTACTACATACATCATACATGTATGTTTAAATCTCGAATCAAGTTTACTAAATATTTTCGAAAATGAATTTAGAATTATTCAAAATAGTTTTATGAATTGCCACTTATCCATATCATTGATTGTATTAAATGCAAATATACGTTATTTCTGTATTTGAATTCGGTGCAAATCTATCATTACTACGTTGCTTTCAGGTTTATGCAGATCGCTACCAAAATTTGCCTTCCTCATTTTCATGTACATTCAAGAATATTAAATATGTCTACAGTCTTTCGCAACTGAATACCAGTGAAAATATGATGGATAATATAAATTAAACATCAGAAGGTGATAAGAACAGTCTCAGATAAAGATTCCTTATAAAGAAATACCAACATGAAAATTTGGTGGAAATGGTAGAGAAGATGCTAGACTTTCTTTATCTGTGTAAAGATTAGGGAACAAACAAACAAAGAGTGAGAGAGAGAGAGACAGAGAAAGAAAGAGAGAGAGACAGAGAAAGAGAAAGAGAGAGACAGAGAAAGAGAGAGAGAGAGAAAGAAAGAGAGAGAGACAGAAAGAGAGAGAGAGACAAAGAGAGAGAGAGACAGAAAGAGAGAGAGACAGAAAGAGAGAGAGACAGAAAGAGAGAGAGACAGAAAGAGAAAGAAAGAGAGAGAGAAAGAAAGAGAGAGAAAGAAAGAGAAAGAGAGAAAGAAAGAGAGAGACAGAAAGAGAAAGAGAGAGAAAGAGAAAGAGAGAGAAAGAGAGAGAGAGAAAGAGACAGATAGAAAGAGAAAGAGAAAGACAGACAGAAAGAGATAAAGAGAAAGAGAGAAAGACAGACAGAGAAAGAGAGAAAGAAAGAGAGAGAGAAAGAGAGAAAGAAAGAGAAAGAGAGAGAGACAGAAAGAGAAAGAAAGAGAAAGAAAAAGAGAAAGAAAGAGAGAAAGAGAAAGAAAGAGAGAAAGAAAGAGAAAGAAAAAGAAAGAGAGAGAAAGAAAGAGAAAGAAAAAGAGAAAGAAAAAGAGAAAGAAAGAGAGAATTTACTTCCATTAGAGAAACTAGACAATATAGTCTTCAACAGAGAAACTGTAAAAATCTATCAAGAACCATTAAAATTTAAATTATTTTTCGATTTTTAGCTGCAATATTCTTTCTAGTTGCTAGTAACATCAGTTTTAAGTTACTACTTTTAATAAGCAGACTACAAACTAAAGAGAAACGAAATAAAAGTAGTATTAGATTATGTTCTTATTGTATTTAATATAACACTGAATTATAATTACTATTCCGAATACTGGTTTCGACTTCATTGCCACGTGAGTTTCGTGATGACGCAGCGCACAACCCTTTATTGCACAGCAATGGACTTAGATAGCAGCGGGAGTTCGCGCGTTCATGTTATCAGTTAACTTCAAGATTTATTCGAGTGAGCAACGTAAAATCGTGGAGTCCGGAAGGACTAGTGCCTCGATCGTTCAAATTGCTGCACTAGTACTTGTAGAGCATTCGAGAGCAGCTGTAGCGCAAGTATACTAACACTAATGTCAACAGGGCAAGTGAAGAACCACCGGAAAAATTTCAAGAGGTAGCACGAAGTTGATTCTCAATGGTACGGGTTCAAAGGAGCAGCACGGTAAAGCAGTCGGATCATTTCATACCCTCGAATTTTAATTTACGGCTTTAATTATAAAATATCATGGAGACTGCTACAGAACGAGACCAAACTATAAGGACCTCCTAAGCAGCAGTTCTTGGAAGTACATTATCTGCCAGCAATATAGAGCTTTTGAGGAACGTTACATCAATTAAAATTGCTGAATAAGCTTAGGGAAGAAAACTTCATACGCGTATAGCTTCAGAAGGTTGAAAACAAGAATCAATACATGAGAAGCTTTCTTTCCGTAGCCTGTATAGTCCGCAGCAAAAAACTGCAACATGAGCATGTAAGTTTGTGAAACGACGAAGTCTTTTGCTCCAAAATAAGAGTCCAGGGGAAAACGCCGAGGTTCCTCCTGGCGTGATTCGTGCCACCTAGACGTTATGTTTATTCCCTGGGCTGTTAGGCATAGTTTCACAATAAACTTACATGCTCATGTTGCAGGTGTTTGCTGCGGACTGTACCAATAACTTTTTTTTACCGACGTAACCTCCCTCAAGAGAAACCCTCTGGTTAAGTCATTATATAGAATATCTCTACTAAGCTTATTGTACGTTATGAAAACATTTTGGTCAGGAGATATCTTTTTAAAAAGTAATGACTACGATTACTAATCTTACCTTTATTTAGAACATCTTCATAGCAAGGAAGTATCTCTAGCAATGTTTCACTTCCGTGAAATCGACCATTATACATCTGCAGTCCTGTTAGAGTTAAAGTATCAGTGTTTTCAGCAGCAAGTTTCTGTGGATTGAAATCACCTCCATCGAGACGCCCAACTTGTAAAATTTTATGCAATTGATATGGCTGTGGCTGCATTTGAATTTTCCTGTAGCTACATTGGTAAGTATCACATAATACTTGTCGATTACAATTAGTGGCAAAAGGTAATTTCGTTGTCCCACGGCGGGCCAACAACAACTCAGAATATCCACCCCAGGCAAACGGTAACAAACGGAATGTTACGACTCATTATCACAGAAATTTCACCCATTTTGTTAATTGTGTGATTGCCGATGGCTACAAAAGTTGTGTATAAAGGTGCAATACCTAAACTGATTAAAAAAAAAAAAAAAAAAAAAAAAAAAAAAAAAAAAAAAAAAAAAAAAAAACCGGAGCCACGTCAGTGCTGTAAGAAATAACTATGGGTGTAGCTAGGGTAAAGCCAAAAGAATCAACAAACTGTTGTCATTTCACTCAGTCTTCAATACAATGAACAAACGCTACTTCTTACACATTAATGTTTGGTTTTCCTTTGTCAAGAGTTATTGGAAAAAAATGCTAGTTGCAAAATGTATAAAAAGGTAAGTACAGAGTAACTACAAAAGCAGTCCCTGATTTCAAAAGAGTTTCTTGAATAAGTTGATAAATGTAATGACCTCAGCTCGTTTAGCTAACAAGTAAGATGGAAGACAGTTGTTAATCGAGCAGAGTGTAAAATAAGTGCGCCTTTTCTCTGTTACTAACAATGTATCAGAAGTCAAGCGTATGATGTTGGAATAGTTTGGACCGCCAGCAATTCACAGTGACACAATCGCTTAAATAAACAAGCAGTTTGATTAAACTACCGGTGCTTTGAATCCCAAGCATCCTGGTCAACCTAGAACTGTGGAGAACAAGCACGTGTTACTGCGGAATTGCATTATCGTCTCACAAATCCCGTCGTTTGTTTGCCCGTTGGATTTCAAAGATAAGTTTACGTACAGTTTTGAGTGATATAACGCTGACGCCATACTAACCATGGTTTATTCATGTTCTTAACAAGGACGACTTCGACAGGAGAGTTGAGTTTATCGAGTTGATGCTGACTAAGTTTCAGAAGAGCCCTCATCTTATCCGGAATATTGTGTGGACTGAGAGGCCTAAATTTCAAACATCGGGATCGGTCAACAGACAATTGTGTGTTTTGACAGCCAGAGGACCCCAGTGTCACCAATGAATACAATTTCCAGTCCCCGGAATGGTGGTGTGGGGCGGTGTGACGTACGAAGAATTAACTGGCCTGTTTTTCTTGGAAGCACGGAACTCTACCTATAGTTACTGAGACAAACTCATCTCGGTACTTCATAGGCGACAGAACTTTTAAGATCTGTGGTGGCAGCAAGATGTAGCCCCACCACACCACGCCAAAATTGTTCGGGCGTTCTTACAAGAAGGTTTTCCTCAACGCTGGATTGGCCGTAAAAGGGCCCACGGAGTGGCCAGAAAGATCACCTGACTTTTTCCTTAGGGGTCAAAACAAAGTGTACACTAATCCTATTGATAGTAAGAAAGATCTGCGTGAAGTGATTGTTCAGGAGTTCAACAATATTATGTATGATAAGTATGAAGAAGCCATGTGAAATTCTTGTGTATCGGCAAATCTGTATTGACTTAGATGACGGTCAAGTCGACCACCATATTGAAAAGCGATGATTTGTGTTTCCCTTTATATTACATAAACTTCTACAACCATTGCAACATGTTATACATTTCTCAAAAATAACATCAAGGTAAAAGCAAAGCAACATCTATTCAAAACTGACTATTTGAGATTTTAGAGGTTTCAATACTGTTGAAGATATTGTATTATCTAGGTGTATTATTTATTTTATATTAGATATATATATAAATCAAGTTTTTATGTGTTACTATACTTTGTGAATGGAAATACCCAAACAAATCTTCACTTTACACACTTATATGACTGACGAGGTCTCGCATTCATGTTTTGAACTGTTTTTTGGGAGAAAAATAAAGTTTAGCCTCTCCAGTTATGACTTTCCAAACCTTAACATTCAGTGTCGTTCTGAAATTATTTACTCTGAACCATTCAAGTTCCTTTCCGAGCCGATCGCAATTCTTAAGTAATAATTCCGAACCAAGGATCTAAGCGATTAAGTTTTCACTTTATTCAAATTTCCTTAGTAAATACTTCACCAGATTGACTTGAAAGTATAGCATGAATAATAATAATAATAATAATAATAATAATAATAATAATAATAATAAACTTTCTTACTGAAAAGCACAATGAAGAAAGAACATCTTTCCATTCAAGAGAAACTAACAAAAACAAGTAGGTTCTCCAAAATCTCACTTTCCCCATTCTGAAATTAAACCTATGAATTTCAACACAGTTCTTGAATGTCTCTTTAAATCAATCAGCAAACATACATACATTCATGATATAAACTTCAGTTCAAAAACCAAGAGATTTAGCCGGTCAAATAGCATATTCTTCAAAGATGGATTCTCAGTACAAACGTCCAAATATATTCAGTCAGAATAAGCAGTTTTGCGAACTACAATAATCTCAAACGGGGTGCACTTTGTTTTCTATGTTTCCCTATGCTATCAGCCTAGTCATAATATAGGTAAGAAAAATGGGTTTATGGAATGGGATAAATGAGAATTAATTACACATGTAATTAACTATACATATTAATCGATTAAAATTAAGTGTACACAATTAATTGCATACTAACACATCGTTATCGCTTGCAAACAATATTTCGGAGCTTCCACAGAGGGTTTTCATAGTACGACAGGTAGAGGCGAATAATGCGAGTACCGTTATTTAATGCGATGATATTCTTAGTTTTTTTACTGCAAACAGCTACATTTTATTTTATTCAAACAGGTCGATTTGTTATCACAATAATTCAACACCGTGCACACCGAAACATTATATATCTCTTCCGGGAGTCAAACAAAGTACTACAAGCACTGAAATCTAATACGTTTACAGTTAGGTTTATAAGAATCCAATAATTATTTTTACGTTTAAAATTGACAAACTTAAACATGAACTGATTTCTTTAATTATATACTGAATACCACACGAAACCTTAGATTACTTTCATTCCATTTCGTTAGCATTCTGTGTAACACTTAAATAAAAATTGTTGCGTTGTGTCTGTTTAGGCATAACTGATGTAGGTGCTTTTTTTTTTTTTTTTTTTTTTAATATTCCTTCCCAGTGGTCAAATATAAACTTCATAGGATCTAACAATAGTCTTCGGAGCTAGAGTAGGAACTCTTCAACGGTTAAGAAGTGTTCATACCATAATAAAGCATGATAACGTATAATTATCAATAGCTATATTGCCCACAATTGCAAAAGTATTTGAAAGTGTCATTTATGATCAGATGATGCATCATGTTAAACCTGCAATTTCAATGTTTCAACATGGCTTTCTGCAGAAAGGATCCACGGTGACTAACTTAACTATAATTTCAGATTTCATAACTTCCTCCTTGGATAATAATGGACAAGTAGACGTTATATATACGGAATTGAATAAAACATTTGATACTTATCTTACTTACGTGAACGTAAACAATTCGTTTTGTATATAAAGAATATAAAACCAAAAGCTTTCATGTAAATTCTGGAGTTCCTCAGGAGTCTAATTTTGGGCCTCTTGTTTTTATTATGTATTAATGATCTGCCACGTTATATTTAAAAATCTCATAAAATACTGTTGGAAGATTATTTGAAAAATATTTATAGATGTAAAATGTATAGATGACTACTTTTGCAACAAGATCTGACTAATATACTAAAATTTTGTACTAGCAATAGACTTACAGTAAATATTAATAAGTGTAAAACCATGACATACGGCAGACTTAAGAAAACTTATGATTCTACTTACACGATTAATGGAATAAGTTTAGAAAAATTAGATACAATTAAAGATTTAGGTGATATTTGACAAAAAATTAACCTTTTCACATCATGTGGCAAATATTACCACGGATGCATATAAAAATCTTGGTTTTCTTAACATTAGTAAATTCTTTGGTTGTTCTGATAAGTCTTTGAAAACGCTTTACTTTTCTTACGTAAGATCTAAACTTGAACATGCCTCACTTATTTGGAACACTTCCGTGAAAACACGTAGTCAAAAAATTGAGCAGATACAAAGTAAATTCACATGTTTTCTCATATACAAAAGGACACAATTTTATCCAAAATATGAACCATATGATAATTTACATGGAAACTTTACACTTCAGACACTTGAACAAAGTCGGACGTTGAATAACCTCTTTTTCTTACACAGACTTTTGCACAACAAAATAGATTGTACAGACATAATTGCAAAGATAATGATCCAGGTTCCAACCCTCAAAACACGCAAGGGGAACAGTGGCCTGTTCTTCTGCATGAAGGCACGTACAAATGCATTGCATATGTCACCTACATGGAGAATTTGTGATACATACAATAAAATCAGTAAGGATTGTAAAGATGTAGATATATTTAATAGTTCTGAAAAGTTGTTCAAAAGAGTAATACTGCATATTTTGTAAAATAAATAAAGGAAACTATTATTTTAATTCAAGTCTTAGTATTATTATAATTTAAAATTCTGTATTATATGTAGACACTGTAATTGGGTAGTAATGCCTGTTGTGTCGATAAATAAACAAGTTCAATATAGGTGCACCAATTTTGTTCATTGGCTTTTTGTTTGAAACAGTATGATTTCGGGTAGTTTCATATAAATTACATTAGAATCTGATGATAGTCTTCGTGGCCAGACCACGCAACTCTTCAACGGCGGACACTGTTAATATCGTAATTAACAGACTTCATTGTATGCATGTTCAACATAGATGTACCGATTTTGATTATTCTTTTTATGGTTTCACAGAGTGTTTTTTGGAGGTTTCATATAAATTTTATCAGGATCTGATGATATTCTTTGGAGTTACACTTCGAAAACTCCTCAACAGATGATAGTGTTAATACTGTGTGTATGTTCACGTATCATTTCGTTAGGCGTATACCGATTAAAATAAATAAATAAATAAATAAATAAATATTATATATCAGTGTTTTTAAAGCGGTATCGAATCGCAGTTTGCGATACAAAATAAAACTATATAAAAAAAAAAAACTAGTGGAAACTTCTACGTGGCTCATTTTATAAATTATGGCAACTGCGCTACACCCGACAGAAAGAGAACAATGCAAATACACTATATACGCTTCAAAGCCATAGGAAGATGCCTCCTAACATCACTGTCTGTGTAGGGGTACTGAGATACCAGAGTAAGCAAATGGCAGTATGCTTCCGGCTATGCTTCACGATAGAGGTCAATAAATTGGAATAGTGTTAGAAACACCTTCCCTATTCACTCGAATTTAGTCCTTACGACTACGATTTCATTACGAAAGTGAAGCAACTAATGCGTGGGAAACTGTCACGAAGAAGAATATGTAACAGCGTGATTACACGCATTAATGTACCTGGTTATACGCCGCAGGAGACTATTTTGGAGAGTTTTAGGGATATATTATATATACTGTACATATATAGTACTTTTATTATAGCTATACTATTAGTTATTTTCATCTCCTGAATTCCAAGGTAAGAATTTATTTTATTTGGAACTTCCTTTCGATGAACTCCTATAATATTGAGTAATTACTTGAACTATTCATACAATGTAATGAGATTGTAATTATTGAAGACTGTAAAGAAATGATCTGCTCATGTTTTAAATATAAGATTAGTTATTCGCCACCAAGACTATTCATAAAAAGCAAAGCCAACTGTTAAAAATGACATTAAGTAATTTTCAATTTTCCTCATTAAAGCAACACTGATAACTAAGAATATCAAGTCGAGATTCTTTTCTCGTATAGCTTTTGCAACCATAATGAAAGCAGCTACACAGAAACAAAAGTAGAAAGGAAGAGAAAATATGCTATACATAAAGATACAAGACATATTTTATAAAAATCCTAAGCATCTATGGTGTGAAATATCCCAGCAAAGAGTGCAGAAACTATTTAAACAAAGAATAAGACAATGGTCTAACCCACGCACATAAGCACATACATACAAAAAGAAAACCTACCTTTTCTCAGTAATTTCATAATTTATATTCTTGAAGCATTTTCCTTTACTCAGACATACCACAATCATGTTCTTGTAATCCAAAACTTCTATGCTTCCATTACGCATCCGCAGACAATTTGTTGTAGCTTGTTCCTTCCTTTTCCTGTGCAGACGATGGGATGGTATACAATAGTATTTATACAAACGTCCCCGAAACATAAGATTTCCGATGATACACAAATTGTGCTATCAATTCGCTGTAGAACATTTCCATTCTCAAAATTATTCATTGTTTCGTATGAACTGGAATAATGGAGTAAACAGATTTAATATAAATAAGAAATGGGAAAATGAAGATCCTGTTGGTGTATTTCAAGGTGTTTTAAAAATCCCGTATCTTGTAGGGAGACCAGTATTTTGCACAATAGTACGAACAATAACAGTTAAAAAAAAATAAATACTACGAGCCTTGAACCTAAACATTGAGTCCTCTTTCTCAGGATGAGAACTAAGTTTTTATGAATATTAGTGTAGGTTCGCTAATCCATTATACTCACTGACTCCCGTGCTTGATGCGGTGCGTCTATCATAGTCCGAAAATAGACTTGTGATGGTCGATAATAGAAACAAAGTGGCTCCATGGTTCCCTATGGATATCACCAATATGTATGTATCTGCGATGGGTTTGAAAGACAAACACTTCGTTCAAAACTTTTGCTAAAGGATATACGAAGTCGATCAGGAAATTTGATGGGGCATACAGTCGCACGAACGTTTTATTCGAACAACTAGAACATTATTTACGGGAAGCAATAGTTCCAAACCGTTCTGTTAGAGGAGCTACATAGAAGTCTCCAATTAGCACAACCATTCTGCCATATATTGAAGTAATACTTAACTGACGTTGCCTACGCATATACGCAATCTACCTTGATAAATACATTTGTACACTTAATTGTAAAGTAAAACACTAAGATAGAGCAAAAAATATTAAGAATATTGTGTGGTCATCAGGTTTACGTATCTATACAAAATTCCAAACTCTAGTTAATATGAAAGTCAGTGAAATTTAGTTGCAAGATTTGACTAAACCAACACACACAAAACTAACATAATAAAAGCATTGTAGAAAAATACAATACTTCGTTCGAAGCCATAGAATATTCTTACAGAGTTGGTTGGATGAACTTACAGTTTAAAAGTGTAATCCGAACAACCATAAATCGCTAAAAATTTCACGTATCTACCACCGGGAATTGAACCCAGGACCCCATGCACTAAAAGCGTGTTAGCTACTAAGATAACGGGTAAGAAAGTATTCTTAAGGGGAAAGCAGGGTAACAACGTAAAGAATGGAGGCAATTTCTACCATATGACTACTTGTAATTCAGAACAGAAAACTGCAATTCACTGCAACTAGCAGTCATGTGCTAGCAGGTATTTTCATTCTTTTAGAGTCCATTTTATCCTTCCTTTGACAACAGTCTATGCCTGGAAACATGTGCTCCAACCCACTGTTATTCCTAAGAAATAGCTGCAATTTTTTAACTGTAAAACTAGGAAGTTCATATCAACTAAGACCTTATTCTTACAAATAACTTCCTCACACATTGGATATATGATACATGAAGAATAACTGACTTTACTAGAGTTTATGCGAGGAATGTTGCCTATAATCTAAGTCTCAGAACACAGGAAATTAATGCATACCGTATTTGTCAGCATATACAACGCATTTTGATAATTTTACAGATTTTTATTTGTTTAATAAGTTTAGCTTATTATTCTGAGTTGTTTCAGGCCTTCTCTAACTACGTACAGTTCAGTAGCTCAGTACATGCTGTCTGGACACAATCGCTGTAGTTAAATTTTAGTGTGTATTCTGTACTTTCTCTAGACGTGCATGCGTTATCAACATTCCCAGATACACTTGCTATTCTACATTTAGTTACTGAAGTATCATTTTATAATAACAATAATATTATGCAATAAAAGTTAACAGTAATTAACAAGTCAAGCAGTAAATGTTTAAAGAAATGGTAATATACCTGAACGAAGATAAAGAAATCAGACTGAGTAACTATTCGTGACTTATATTACAGTGTGATTATACTTTATGTCAATGTGTGACAAGAATAATAATACTAATTGATTGTATAATGTATCAGAAAAAAAATAGAATAGTATATTAATTAAAGAGGTTATTCATTTTCGGAATGAAAAGTATTTCTTCCCCTGAAAATTGAATAAAGAAAAAGAGGGTGAGTCTTATACAGCGACAAGTACGGTAACTGAACCGGTCATTGTTAAAAAGAGGATAGATTTCATTTAAAATATGTTACACACATCATCTGTTCACAATGACAAGATTCAATTATTATGGATATTGCAGATATTTAAACATTCAAAACTTTTTTTTTCCCATAAATTATTTTGAAGCCTATGCGATTTCGTGATTCAAGTTACAGCTACAGTCATAGATATCACAGTCTTCCACTGGCTGTTTGTGCCAACTCAATCCAGTCAATTATTAATACTTACCTTAAATAGAACGTGTATTTCCTTCAATTTTTTCTTCCAGCGATCTCCAAAAGGCTTCCAAACAAAAACTATGCATTTCAAGTCTATTTCTCATGCGAAAAATGTTCCCGCTCGTTTCAGAATTCTCGGCCTTATTATCCGTACTATATTTGGTGAAAGGTACATATTGTGCAGTTCTGTGAGTATTCAAATGTTCGGCCGTCAGGCTTGCATTATATAGAATTTATGCTTTGTTTTCAAAAAAATCATAAGTATGTCTTAGCAGCTACTTTCGCACCCATTCAGTGTAACAACACGGAATGCTTCCCTGTATTTCACCAAATTTCGTTGATACTAGTCAATGACAAATATTTCGCAGGGTTAACCGATCTATAAAATTAGTCGATGTAATAAGAGTTTCCCGCCACTGAATACATTTCCTCGTGAACTTTGTTATTACTGTTATGACTACATTAATAGCTATTTAAATTTGTTACTATTATTATTACTATTACTTGCCGTTTGTTCCATGAGTGCAGTTTCCACTTCTGGTATTTAATATTGTTTAAAATCCGCAATACTACGTTTCTCTTTCAGAGATTCTTCAAAAGTGAGTCACAAGTCTTGAAATATATTTCCACAGCCTCAACAGTAGGTGTGTGTATAACGCAGTGATCAACTGTAAGTAAAATGTCCAACTAGCCCAAGAGTTAGTTTGGGCAGCGGACTATTTAATACGGAGCTCGCCATTCCGTTAAAATCTTCAGTCAGTTTTTAGTGTCAGTGACGATCAGTCCTCAACAACAACGTCTGATACGTGATCTGTTGCTAAAGAGTTCGAATTCTGTAATAACATTTGTCATGCGAAAGAAATTGCAGCTAATCACACCACAACAACTCGGTTCCAGAAATTTCTTGCAAGTTGTAAAGATGTCGAAGATCAACCAAGTTCCAGCCGTCTCAGGATAACCGATTCTGAGGTAATACGACACACTATTGAGGAAAATCTATTCACCAACACATGACAATTGTCACGCCAAATCGGTATGTTCAGTTCACTATAATGTGTGTCACCTCCGTGAATTGGGTAAAAACGACCAGCAGCTGCCGCATTGAGTCACATGAGTTATTCCTAGCTCGGGCCCAGAGGGGGGGGGGAGAAAGAGAGAGAGAGAGAGAGAGAGAGAATGTGTACCGACAACTGCTACAAAAGTCGCACAATGTGGGTTTCTTGAAACTGATTGTCACATGACAAAAAGCATGCATTTTTTCAAAAATCCGAATGTGCAACAAGTGTGGTTGAGCAAGCCAATTTCCAGAACCGGTCGTCAAAGAAAGCCGTTTCAAGCATAAAGTGATGCTTTATGACTGGTAGTACTACGAGAGGCTGATTCACTTCAAGGTAGTTTCTAACGATCGTACCATCAATAATAACCTTTATTCCGAACAGTTGATATATGCTGTACTATGCCAAAATTATCCTGCACTGGTGAACCGAATGTGCGTCTTACTGCAGCAATGACGCCACATGTGGCATATAGTCCTGGTCTTGCCCCTTCGGATTACTACCTGTTTCAGACCATGGCGCACTTCTTAAAATTGCGATACTTCACCGATTAGCAGGAGGTGGAAACTGGAATGACTGACTTCTATGCCTCTAGAGACAAGGCATTGTATCGACGCGGAATCTAGGAACTGGTAGGAAGGTGGCTGCAGACAGTCCAACACGGGGAACTGTACTTCGAATTTTAGTCTGCTTTCATTGTACTGTAATAAATACAGGTAAGGTGATTAGCAGAATACACTACTCATGACTCATCCTTGTATTTTCACAATAATGGGTAGGACAACCTAGTCTTTTGACTATTTCAGATCTTTATTTACAAGCAAAGAACATTTGCATTTATTTGACTGACTTTCGCTTCCGAATAGGGCAATGAGACTTTTTTAAAGAGGCAGGTGCCCAATAATTTGGAACAAGACTCAGCGTAAACTATTCTTAGTTTGACATTTCCTGCTCCTGGCGTACACCAAGCTTTAGTCATCAGAGCTACATACAGATGGTTATCAAAATAATGAAACATCTAAAGAAAAAGCAACTTATTTGATTAATACGGCATGGAACCATCGTTAACAGATCTAATTTGTTGTACAATGAATTAATTTATTTTATTTATACATATTTCTGGGTGTTACTGGCATCTACGGCCTCGACTCAGTTACGTACGGAGGACGACGTCCGGCCTGGGATCTGCATGTTAGGTATCAACTTGGCATTTGTCGAGTGTGAATGACGAAAAATCTCTCAGGATGAGTGGCCTGAAAACGTTGTTACATCTATTTGACAATATGTTCACCCCGGGAATAGAATCTGATACCCCTCACAGCGAAGATGATCATAGAATGAAGTTGTTAATGGTTTCCAGAGAAATACTATACTATTTATCATATAATGTAACCTTATTTTCGTCAGTAAGGATGGAACTAGATTATCTGCTAAGGAGTCTACGCTCCAGAACTGACCATAGATGTTCAATGCTGACGTGTGAGCCTTTGGCGAGCCTTATGAAATCTTTCAGTTTAACGTCCTGTGTTATGCCCTTTTAGGCTAAGGGGAGGGTATGATTAAGGCAAATGAATGATAAAAGAATCAGTGGAATGAAAGTGGAAGGAAACTGGAGTTTCCCGAGAAAACTCAATGGACACGATGTTGTCCACAACAAACTTACTTGTCCGGAGATCGAACAGGGATCCACCATAGGTAAGCGCTCTACCACTGAGCCACCGTACTCCCTATTTGGTGAGAGAGGGGAAGTGTTGTAATTAATCAGATATTCATGAAATCATGCTTCACCTCCAGGATAGAGCTGGAAAATTGTGTCATTGGCCAGAAACAATATCTGGACCAAAGGATGAATATATGTAGTCATCTCAGTTGTCCACACAATAATTAGTAGGAATATGCCCTGTGAGTGTAATCACACAATCCACGGAGTATCAGGAAATTGTGTCCCACAGCATCCCAGAGCCAGCGCCATGTTTCACGACAGGGAGGAGACAAAATGAAGTGAAATCTTTGAGTTTTACGTCCCACGTTTATGCCGGCTAGGCGAAATGGTGGAATGAAGAAAGTGGGAGAAAACGGGAAAACTCCGAGGAAACCCAAACACACAGTGTTTGTCCACCACAAAGTTCACTTGGCGGGAGCTGGGATCGAACTCGGGACCCCAGACACCAGAAGTGAACGCTCTAATACTGAGCAACCGCGGCCCCCTAGGGAGGAGACAGTTCAGAGAAGAAGCTTATTTGTGAATCGGTGATGTATGAACAGGTTAACCGAACAATATTATACATTTCTAATCATCACTTTGCATGTTCTCAACATTATTTTCTTCGCGCTAAAGCGTTTTTGGTAATGATCAGCTGTTTTAAATTGTACCGATCGCGGTTGTCTAGGTTATGCAACTCGTGTCAGATTGTGATTGTCGCAATAGGCTGTGTCCAACTGTTGATTGAGTTCCGAAGTCACTTCTAACGCATTCACTATGACCCTTGATGACAATCCTCTCGCTGAGGCTTCTCTTCCGTTCACCATTATTCTCCGCCTATGTTGTTTGCCACACGTCCTGCAGGCTATCATCAATCTTGGACATTGTTTCTCGCGACATTCCTAACACCCTGGAGACAGACATACTCGTGTCAACAAACTGCGCACCTATCGTTTTGCTTCTCTCAAACTTGTAAATCTCATCTGACGTACTATACTTAACACACTAACAACGGCCACGCGATGGACATAGATTTTCAGTATTACCACTTCACACATCTTACGTATTGTGAACTACATGTGTTTTCATTATTTTGATGATCATATGTACAGTTCCATGATGAGTGTCATATTTATGGTCATGATATGATGAAAACCGAATTAACGAAAATACAGCTGGTCAAGTACAAGGATTCCGTTTTGAAGCTAAATTATTTCACAAAAGTAAGAGCTTCTCTACTCATTCGTGCAACCTAAGGTTTCCTACCGTTCTTATTAAAAGATACGTAGAAGACAACAGTGAAAAGTTGTCAAGTTACCAGCTATAGCATTATACACTACAAAATTAGTTTTTGTTACAAATAATGCTTGTTCTTCAAGTTTGATTACCTGTCATAAGTTAAGTGGATTTGTAAATTTAACTATGTGCTCTATGCACACAACTTATTTAAGCGTCGTTGGACTAAACGTATTATGTTCGGAAAACAGATTTTTACACGGTCTACAGATTAATCCTAGCACATATGTACATAAGATATCTACATATTCTTATATGCTTACACTGACAAACTTCTAATATGCATCGTTAAACTACCAACTGTTTAAAACTACTCAATGTTAGATCTCAGCAGAGTTTTTGTTTTCCTTCCCACATCATGAATAATGAAGCAAAATTAAATAGTAACGAAGATAAAGCATCCCGGTTTCAGATAACTATAAATTCGGAAAAGCGTCTATACATTCTTCCCTATAGGTGATAAATATGGAAAAAGAACCAATATGAGAAAAGACCTTGAAACTACCACCTACCGTACTTGCAGCCAATATTAATAACTTCTTTCTTGATTTCAGAAGTTTGAGAGTCCATCAACCAACTTGCACCACTCTCCAAATCCTCGACCAATTTCCTAGCAGCCAATCTGGAAACAAATTTTAAAATAAAGGAATAAGAAACTCAAATATAATATCAATCTGCATCAAAAACAACTAGCATACAAACAACAAGGTGCTTTAATGGTAGTTAAACGGTGCTCTTGTATAGTCGAACATTAGCTTGCATGGTTCTGAGTTTGAATCCTGAAAATAGCACAAAATTTTCTGTACTGTTAATTAGGAAATTATTTGAATTAAGAGGTAGCAAATTGGAAAACCAACCACAAGCACAAACTACAAGTCGTCTGACCGTCATAGACTTTAGTAGGAACATAGCCCACCGCCAGGAAGGCGCTTTTAAGGTTTATCATTACCTAACTTGCTTGCGAAAAATCTTCCACTAACCTAGATCCAAGAGCGTAGTTGATTGGTGCTTCACTTTCTTTTTCAGCACCAATACTATATGTGTGTGTTAACATCCGATACGAAACACACGTACGGTTGGTTATTCGCATTTTATATCAGACCGATTTTACGGCTACTCACTTTATCAGAAACTTCACCGCCGCAACCGATTATATTCTACTGTAATCCCCAGCTCTGCAGACAATGAAATTTCTATTGTAGCAAACTTGAAGCAGGCTAAGGGAATTAGGTCTCATTTCTCCCTGAAAGATTTAAAAGACCACGCAGGGTACGCAGACTCCGATATTGGGGAGGTCTTTTCAGCAGGCCAACCCTGCATAAATTTATTGAATTTTACAACAGAGATAGATGTGTGATTCATCCACTGCAACGACTGTCTCCCTTTAGATTATACGACAGGTACTTTTCATAGTTTCTAACAGTTCGCTTTTCGTATTGCAATGTAGCGTGGGATTGGGTGATGTACATAGGCTTATACATGCACCTCAGCCAGAAGCACTTAAAAATGTCTGTTCAGAGTTGAAGGTGCCAAATTTAATTTTTCTTGGATTTTCTTGGCATGCCAATCGGTAAATCTCCTGGAGGACTTCAGATATCACTTTCTTTGGAGCTCTCTTTTTGGTGCTTTCCGTGGGTGACTTGCCACGGGCTACTAGTGTAACGAACCACAACAGCTTTTGAAGCAGTCACCCCAAGTGCGAACCGATTCTCTTAACTGTTTCACTATGAATATATAGGAAAAACTAGCATGAAAAAGGGACGACATATCCTTCCCAGCAGAAATTTCAATTAAGCACCATTTGACGACACTGGCCTACCTATAACATTATACACACTACTGCTCACGATACATACTCGTCGCCCTCATATCAGGTCTAGTGGTTAGCGCACGGTACGCAGAAGGCTTTGGTGATTCCGAGCTCTGATTCCATCCAGCTATAGGTCCACGCATCGTATAGCCTTGGTGCTAGAAAGAGAAGCTAAACTTCAACGAACAAATAAACAAGACAGCAGACGCGTCGTTCTAGAATCATTTCCCAGATTGCAATTGCATCCCTAAGTCGTTCCGATGTAAATTGAACAACCTTTTGTATACTAGGGATGGAACTAAGATCTCTCATAGGTCAACGAGCAGTCCATGACAAACACTTCTGTTCAATAAAGGTAATATCAGTTCAATTTATCCTTAACAAAAAGTAATAGTGTTAACAGTTTGTAATCAGAAATTACTGTTGAGAAGCCATGGTTACGCACTGGTCAAGTGTTCGCTTGTACAGTGCAGTCTTTCGTGTTTCAATTATCACTGCGTCTACTAATGCTCCATAATTAATTTTTTACTTATGTTCACATTTACATTCAAGGACTACGAGACAAAATTTGATGGTAGTTGCTAGAGCTGAACGTTCCGTTTCAGTACGGAAGGCTATAAGATGTGTCGAGCTACAGCACACAATGAGATCTGATTCACATGAACTCCCACTGGAAATCAAATCCAGGGTTTTAGTGTCAAAAGCAGGTATGTTTACCATATTGCTATGTAAGTTGGCTTCAGAGTAATTCATGACTACTGACGACCAAGTATTTAGAAACATTGTATCCACCTGACTGATGATGATGATGATGATGATGTTGTTTTTTTTTTTTTTTCTTTCTTCATTTTCTCTTCTCAATGTCTTTCTCTCTATCTGCTTTTCTTTAACTCATAATGGTTCACTTGGTTCAACCTTCGCCTCAATCTTGCAATCTTACTCATTTTGCCGACATCATAGGCTGATAAAGTTTTGCACAGCGAGGTAAGGTCGGTAACAATACAAATGATCCATTGTTACTTTTATATATTTCTATATTTTTGTTAAGTTATTAACATTGTACTAACTATATATTCCAGGTCACAAAATTTCAAAGTGAGACGCACTCGCCAATCCAAAAATGATGGTCGCCAGTATCTCTTATGTACAAATTAAGAGAGGCCCTCCTCCCACACGGCATTTTGTTTGACAAAAAAGAGATTTCATCAGGGCATAAGGTTTCAAAACCAGACAATTAGATTCAGATTAATCAATTCTGAATTCGACAATTCATATACATGTTAAAAAATATCTTAATTCACGTTTATATACCGCTCTCTTTTCTCTGCACTGAAGTACCAGTTGTCGATTGCAGTTTTCGAATCAAATTCCTTAAATGAAGAGCTATTGATAGAAATTATCAGCAAATCATCCAGTGTGTCAGTCTTTAGTGAATTCCTGTAAGCAGTGTTAACTCTGTTGAGACTGCTGAAGCCTCTCCCACATGAAGCAGTACTGCACAAAATGTGACAATTGGAAGCAAATTTGGGAATCTCGTAATGAAGTTTTCGATTGAAGGTGGGAAAGGAGGGGCGAATTACAACGTTGTGAAGACTTCACTTTCCATGTCCGTTATGAAGACTTCACATTCCGTGTTTTTTCTCAGAGACAATTACTTTCGTGCGAAACGAACTGCGCAGCGCTGTAAGTATAAGCAGAAACCATTCCTACTGAACACTGGTCGCCAATGGTGACCGGAAATTTTGCGCCCTGATATATTCTACTGCGTTAAGCAACCAAAAATGCTCTGGAGTAGGCACATACGTTATAACATGCGGAAGATCTTCGTCAACTACGTTTCAGGTTGTTTAAGTACGATAAATTTCAAGAACTAATTTAATCTGAAAACATCTTACAACAAAAACTAAAAAAAAAAATAAATAAATAAAATATTTTTTTTTTAAAGAAAAAACATTTTCTTAAATAGTACTAAATCATTAAATCCTACTAAAAAGTAAAAAGTAATTATGCTTTTAAGAAAATTGTTTTAGAAATCTATATCTGACTAAAAGGAAAAATATAGGGAGTGCTCTCATATTATAAAGTATAATTATATGAAAGTGCTCCTCATGCTCATCTTTTTAGTCATGCATAGATAATTTTCAGATTAATTTTCTTAAAAACAGAATTTTTTACTTTATAATACGACTTTTTTACTATTTAGTTTTTAGCACGATTTTCAAAAATAGGAAAACCTGTTTTTATTTTTTACATCTTGGTACGAGTTGTTAGATTTTACAAAGAAAATATGTTTATTTTATTTTGTTGTTAGTTTGTGTTGTTTTCACTATTTTCAGGCATGCATATTATATATATATATATACACCACGTAACCAAGAAAGTTCGTGCGGTTTCAGTACAGAAGAAAAGGTAAAAAAAAAAAAAGTTTACCTTATATTTATTCCGCAAAATATCCACCATCCTTTTACAAGCTTGTAGATGCCATTTTTGAAGAAATCTTTGTGTAGGGACTCAAAAATTGCACCACCGCGTTTTCAATCTCTTCTCGAGTTCTGAATTGTCGATTGCGCATATAGTTGTAAATATACAAAAAAGTAGTCTGATGGAGCAATGTCTGGTGAATACACTGGATGTGGCAGAAGTTCCCAGCCGAGAGAAGAAATCATCTCCAGGGTCATCTTTGCTGTATGAGGTCTAGCGTTGTCCTGGTGGACACGAACACCCTTCCTATTCACTAGTGCAGGTTTTTTTTTTTTTTTTTTTTTTTTTTTTTTTTTTTTTTTTTTTGCAAGCTGTTCGGCTACCCTTTGCAATTGTGCTGAGTACACCTCTTTGGTTATGGTTTTACCACTTTCCAAGAACTCATAATCCCAGCAGTAGTCTACCATACACACAGCATCACCTTCCGCTGATGAAGAGCAGGTTTTGTACTTGAAAGGCACGGAGTCCATTTGACGATAGCCAATGGTATGAGCGGTTTTTTTTTTATCGTACACTACCCACTTCTCATCACACGCAAAAATGCGGTCCAAAATTGAACAGTTGTTGTTCCTAGTCAGCAAGGAAGAGCAAATGTTCAGTCGTTGAAGACAGTTCGCAGCAGTCAGCACGTGAGGGACCACTTACCCAGTTTCCACGATTTTCCAAGCTCATGCAAGTGCACACGAATGGTTTCATCGCTTACCCCAAATCGTTGAGCGAGTTCTTGATAAGTGACTTAAATCCTCTTCAATTGCTGCCTTGAGTTGGTCTAAATCGAGAGGTTTTGGTCTACCCGATCGAGGTTTGTCTTCAAGTGTCTCATCGCCGGTCGAAAAGGTCAAACCACTTTTGAGCTGTCCGTTCACTAATTGTACCTTCTCCAAACGCTCTACATATCTTTCTTGCTGCTTCCGCACCTTTTGTGCCCAACTTGAACTCATACAGTAAACAAGCCCTGATTACTGCGTTCGACCCAGACATGATTCACTGTGAATACTTGATCTACAACTGTCGAATGCGACCTGTTATCTACGTTAGCCGACGTGCCAATGACTCAGCTTTCAGAAACTGTCACATACAGGTACCCCTGGCGGCAGAAATGATTACTACCCCACGAAAAACAGCGGCAAGTGTAAAAACCGCACGAACTTCCTTGGTTGCCTGGTGTATATATATATAATTTGTAAAATTACTTTAATGTAATGGGTTAAGCAATTTACACCTTAAAATTTAATTTTAATAAATTTTTCATCATAATTTTTTGTTACATACAAATGTTAAAAAAAAAAATTACTCAAAGTGTGGTTTAACATGTAATATATAGTTTTTTTTAAATAGTTTGGCTAAAAATAGGTGTACTATGGTTTAGTCAGTTTCTTTTGTTTTTTACAAACCTTTAAGCAAGCTTAAAAAAAGGTGTTTAAATTTTTTATGTTCAATGCTAAGCGGGCGAAGAAAAAGCAGAGCTTTAAGCACGCTAAGTAGTTGCAGCTTAAAATTTTTTTAAAGCTCCCAGCAAACTAAAAAAGATGTTACGTTTTTAACAGAACTATAAGTACATCAAGTAGGTAAAATGCTTGAAGTTTAAAGCAAGTTAAAAAGCTTGGGTTAGGTTGAAACTTTTAAAACTAAGTATAAAAAAAAAAAAAGCAAAAGTAACTAACCAAAAACTTAATTAGAATGTTACATAAAGTTTGACATCTTCTTGAAACGGCAATGGCGCTGGTATTTCTTTGTTACTTAATTTAACAACAATAATTTTTGTTGTTAATTTTTATAATAGTTGTAGGAAGAAACAGTGTTTACTAAATAAAAGCACGTATTAGTTTATGAATACAAACCACATGCATAATATTATATATATATATATATATATATATATATATATATATATATTACACGGATATAATGTTTGAATGTACCCTCATGTCCAAAATTATTATCGCATGTCTATAAGTATGTTGTTGTAGGAATATAATTGGATAACGAATTTGTCCGGTATTTCTTATAATGCTAGTAAGTGTATAATCGGCAAAGACATGTATGTGGCAAATTTCATGTCAAAAGAGCAGTAAATAAGAATGATAAAACGAAAATAAAATTTTCCTGTCCATTTAGCAACATTTTATTTTACTCATTCTAATTTTCGTATTTATAATTCTTTTCCTATGAAATTTACCACAAATATACATTTCCCGATTATACACATAGTATCAGTATTAAAATTACCCTGCAAAATCACTAGAAAATTATATTCTTACAAGAAGACAGTTGTAGATATGCGACAATCATTTGGACATGAGTGTACATTAACTAAAGAGGATTGCCATCAACTTAAACATTCATTAATGGAACTTAACGTCAATTATCATTAATATCATTAACCAGCAGATTCGCTATGCTTTTCGTTCTAATAGTTACCTGTGAATGATGTTACCCTGATAAATTTCTTCATCTGTTATTTCCAGAGTAACAGAAAGAGGGCCATCTGGAGATTCAGCTGTCAACTTAACTTGTTTAGGAATAGTCTTCTGCTCAAAAATACAGTATACTAGGGTTCTTGAACCATTAAATACAGGAGGAATCTACAACGGGAAATACAAGCAAGTATCAGAAACAACAGATAATTAATAAACATAACGTACTGTTTAGCTTCGGTAATCTATAGTACAAAGCAGTAAGAAACTCATGTGTAACCTTATCAAATTCCAAAATTGAAAAACAGGGATACCTCATTGACTAACCGGAACACCTCTGGAAATCAATCGAAACTCAACTAAACGTGAACTTCGATCAATGATAACTATTCTACTTGGAACTACCTTCTAATTTCGTTGCATACATCAAGTTGGTCAGACAGAAGTTTCAGCCAAAATAAAGCTGAGTCGGTGAAAAAATCAAAATGATTGGATATTTTGCTTTGAAAGTAGGGTTACGATTTCAAACCATTCAACATACATACCTGGAACCCTCTGAAGAGCAGGAAGGAGGATGTAATTTTGTTGTGCAAACTAAAACCAAGTCTTGGATTTAAATATATTTCTAAGACTTATTTATTTGTAAGAATGGTGTTTCAGATATAGCATCTTTGCCATTTTACACTGAAACATGTAGCAACGGGAAACAGAACAACAAGAAAAGTGGAAATTTACAAGCAAAATAACTATTTTTAAAAACCGGGACATCTAGAAGTCCCGAAAAATGTTTTCAGGACACTGGGATAGATAGCAGAAAACCCAGAACGTCCCGTAATATCACAATGAATTTTCATTGTTAGGACTATTTTGTAAATAATTTTAAACTGAATTAGCCATTTTCTTTATAGTTCTTTTTTACCGACTTGGAACCTATAATTAACAAACAAACAAACAAAAAAAAAAAAAATCAAATCTTAAGGAAAAGGATTGAACACACACACACAACAAAATTCTTCCACAAACTAGTTTTAGTCAAACGAGCTATGGGAATATGAAAATACAGCGCGGAGTGAATAACCTAAAATATTAAGTATAAAATTTACTCCTTTCCCCACAAATAAGTAGGAAAATACAAGAAATACAGTTAATACTCAAATTCTTTCTCTCATAATCATGATAAATGGTGTGAGTGGCGTGATAAATGAATACAATAAAATATTTAAAAATTTTCTAGTGTCCTTGAATTATATAAAGGAATAGCTCGCCTGAAGTTTATTTATTCAAGGAAAGAAAAACAGGATAAAGGGCTCCCAAAAGTTACCAGAAAGCGATATCTCCAAATCGGAAATAATTGATAAAAAAACAGAATTCTAAAACTGTCAAATTTTCTTTTTACAAATTGTAGTACACAGTTATTTGTAAGAACAATTCTACAAGTTATCTAGTGCCACTTCTACAGTTACCAGACTATTATGACAAATTTTGTTGTTTGTGCATCCAGGCTGAGGGCTCCTGACACTGATTCTCCTGCTATCTTACCTCTCTCTCCTATCTGTTTATAACGTTGTCGTAAATTTAAATATTAAATTCTTATTAGGAAAATGTAATAAAAAGTGTTGTACAGTACAGCTGTTAACTTTCTTTAATGGTTCCGTATTACGACAAACACTTGTCGTAAACGTTGTGCACGCTAGGGATTTTTTTTTTTTTAATGTAATTTCTGGACTTATAAATATGTAAAATCTCAAAAATAGTTTCAAGAAGTTAAAATTCAAATGTTTAATACCAGTTTATTTCTGTCTTCACATTCTTTATGTTAATTTTTTCACGTTTGCCTTGAGGGCCCCCTTGATTTCGGTGACCTCTATATCCAGATAGCCAACCTGGCCATTCCTGAGTGCATCAATGGAATTGTCATTGAGTGTTTTATTATTTTAGTGTTCAGCTGAATTCTATGTCAACCATGAATGACGTTTATATCAGGATTTGAGAAGTGAGAAGAACATACAAACAATATTTAACAATTGCTTTCATTACAAATACATTTCAGGATCAGCTGCATGAAGAAGTAGTCGCCATGTACTTCGTTTGGCAGTTTAGTTTTCCAAGATTTGTACCAATAATTAAGGGAATGACTTCGAAACAGCTTGCAAAAATAACGCTTTATTGGATGTTTCAGATCCTTTTAACTATGTACTATGACCATTTGTAAAAACTTACCGATCTGAAAACCCAGATGTGAAACTATCCGAAACACCTAAAGGAATCAATCTGAGCTTCGTATTTTACAATATACGTGTGTAATTTCGTATGTTCCGTTAATATCCCCCTACCAACCTGTCTTTTGCGTGATTATGTTCCCAGAGAGGAATAGAAACTTGGTGTAAGAGAAACACTGAAGGCTTGCAGAATAAGTAAATTTTTAGGGGAATATGTATTGGGTTGAATGAGACAATTCCTGCTGGAGGTCAGAAGGATCCAATTTCTACAGTTGGCGCTAGTCTACTATGGAAGAAGGCCCAAAAGAATGAAACACTATAGTAAGTGAAAATTTAAAGAAGCAACAGTCAAATATATTTATATAATACGGAAGTAATGTTGAAAGCAATGTTCCACTTACCTTATACGGAGCTTGTTTCAAGAAGTTCGACGGGGGAACAACTTTAGGAGTTCCATAACCAAGTAAAGTTTTTTCTTTATTTATTTCTACTTTCGCCTCTTCTGCCTGCATATCTCCCCATTTCACTGATACTTCTGTAATTCATAAAGAATATTATCATTAACAATAAATGTTCAATTTACACACTTTAAAGGTAAACAACATATTAAACCATTATTAATGGCAGGCACAACAAGCAAACTGTAGTTTTAAGAAATAAAAAAATAAAAAAATAAAAAAACGGGAACAAAAGAAAAATTGAAGAAAATATATAACATTGAATCAAAATATATAAATATTGTATAAAACAAGTAGCGCAGTGTGATCTACAAATACTATATTGGGTATTTATGGAATAATCTTACCGAGAGAATTTATCTAAACTTTCTTTACAGTGAATTTTCATTACTATCGGAATGCTTTATGCTCACTTCTAGCCAAACGACTACACACACGCCTTTCTTTGATGCGTGATTTAAGTTCTAGTTCAGTGAGAAAAGAGGTTGGCACATTTCAGTGCCGACTCAACATGATGGTACCTGCATTAAGAGTTAGCACCTTCTGCTCTAGAAAACCTGAAGTAATGATAGCCAGATTAGGACATATTTATCGATTACATTTGCAAACGACTAGCCTTCTGAAAAAGAAAGGTGCATATCTACGAGATATATTTTATAGTATTCTTGTAATTTTGTGGAAATGAAGAATTAACATGGTGTAGAATCATTCATTTAATATGTGATATACCCTAAGCTGGTAAAATCAAGACCAATGAAAAACAGTGATGTTACATTATCCCAAGTCTACGTACGATTAGTTTGTCGAACTTAGTTTTACTACAATACTACCGGTAAATTATTAAATAATACACTTATTTATTTATTTATTTATTTACTTATTCATACATAAAGCCATCCATTTATACATTCATAAATTTATCCAATTTACTTTTCCGAACTCCCAGTACCATCGTTATTGTTAAGTAGCATTTCTCAACCTTGTATAGCCATCGTCAAAAGAAATAAACACATTTATTCATAAGGTGTATCCATTTTATTTTGTCCGACTGAGCGTGCCACTTTCTAATGAATAGCTGTATCTCCGAATCTACTGAGAGTTAGACATATGCTTACAAGGATATATGAAGACCTGAAGTAAATTTCGATCTAATTGGCATTTTCTGAAGTTTCGAATTATAACCGGAATGATGGTCTGTGGGCCAAGCCAGTTTAAGTACATTCCGATCTAAGTGCCAAACCTGTGCGTAGTAGTCCAGATCATTGCCAATAGAATGCATGAGGTGTACGCGCACGGTACAAATTCTCGAGGAAAAACATTATCTTAAAACTGTTCAAATAGCACTTAGATCTTAATTTACTTCAGGTCTTCATATATGACGCGACTGATGGCATTTGGTCAAAATCTAATCAGAATGTAAATCTCTGCGCAAAGTTTAGTACATTTCCATAGGATTTCAACTGATTTAATGCATCGTTTGATGACCGCCTATAAACCATTCGTACACTACTACACACCACACACAAAACAAAAACATCACGATTCTCTGCCTCCAAATAACATCAAGTGTTTCAAGTCTAGCAGTAAGACATGGCGACAGCTTTTTAATACACAAAGGTATCAGTGTGATTACGGCGTTATCCGCTTCTCTTTTTATAGCATTTCACTCTTAAAATCACAGAATTCCCTTGTAGAAGTCAAATTATTCTAAAAACTAAACCTTTTTAAGTATTTCAGTTACGGAGATAGCTTACGTCTAAAGAATTTTAAATTTTGCTGAAATATTTTGGCAGATGCTAAAATGTGTGAGAGAGATCGGGGTCTAGGGAGTTCTTGAACACAGCTGCTACGAGATGCAAGTGGCAATAACTATGGGTCGAAAATTCCGGAATACACAAGGTTGTCCACGATAAAAATGGTCAACTCTGAACCACTTACTGACTAGTACATCCTCCTCCTCTTCCCTGATTGTATTCGATGCGACTGCCCGAACAATCGCGCGGCTGTGTAGTTTCTACTGCACTAAACTCCAGCGTATAATGGAAAGGGGAGGGTCTCGCCATCCACTTTGGCAATTTCCGAAGACCCTTCAAGATACAAGGAGGCATCAAGCAAGGACCAAACCGACAAGAGTGCGTTGCAGAGGCATCCGGGGATTTCACACAGATGGACGAAAATTGAATCATTCGAATTCCCGTCTCTTCTGCCTTCCTTGCGTAGAACGTCTGGAATGACCGAGCGATGTGACTGGAGGTCTTGTCCATGTGGGTTCATAACCTTGTAGTTTTGTCACCTTACAGGTGGAGATGGTGTCAAAGAGGGTTTATAACGTTCTTCTGGAAGTCAGACGCATTGACTTTACTGTTGGAAGGGGCTTCAATGAGTGGTATAGTTCCCTGACTGCAAAGTCTCACTACCACCACAAGGCTCCTGAAAAACTTTCTTGCACTGCAGTCCCAAATCTGAAGAGCTCTTGATCTCATCTAAGTACCCCTCATCCAGAGTGCATATCCATTTTCATTTCTCTCCTGAGAGATGTGTTTCATACAATTTTCTGGCGTTTGTGAATCTCTCCTAAATGGAATGCTCTGTGATGCGGTGTCCGCGTGCTTCCAATGCTACGTTCTTCCGGATGTTGGAAATTACCTTTTGAGATACTGTGTTATATGATTCAAGTTCTCTGCGTTGGAGGAGTGTCCTGTGTCACTGCTCTCCTAGTGGCACACACTGTAGTGAGAATTCGAGCAGCTGGCGTCGTGTTCTCGGTCGATCACGTACCGCAGGGGCTTGTTGGGCATATCATGGGAAAATTGGTTGGGCATATCGTGGGAAAATAAGACACTAGTTTGCTGACGATTAAATCGTCTTTTTTGCACTATTTCACTATTGCTGACTACTCAAAAAATGACAAAATAATTTCTACAATAGAATAATTATATTGCCTGCACAGGTTCTGAATATGCGTAATAAATACAAATTTTAATAGTTTGCACTTTTATCTAAGTGACATATCTTTGGTATTAATGTTAAAATTATATTGACTTTCGACAATCCGACAAAATCGCTAATACAGCACGGCTATGGTTTCCGAACGTGAAGGATTAAAGAGTACCTACTGCACCAACGAGATCTGGATGAGGATAACTCAGCAAAAAGGCCCATTTTGCTATTTTACTAATGAAAAATTGTTTGGCATTTATTACACACTGTGTATACGCAAATTTGAGAATAAGTAAAATTTCAAATTACATATTAACTCGTACTCATGGATAATAATTCATATGATATTTTCGAGTGACGCTCATTTTGTACATTGAGAAGAAATGGTTTTGAACGAACTTACTGTTGGGAGTTGCCAGTTTCCTTTCTGAAGAATAGGGTAGTAGTTAGCTTGTTTTGATTAGTTGGGAGTTGAACGTCCTTTACAGAATGAAGACAGTACGAGACGAGAAGAGACATACTGCTTGAATAGATATCCAGACCATTCGCACGCTTTTATTTCAGGAAGTGAGGCTAATATTTTAGTATTCTGAAGACTTGAAGTGGAAAAAAATAATAGAATCAAGAAATACTACACCTTACAACTATGTGATGTCATCATTTTTACACTATGTGAAAGAGTATCATCATCTAAGGCTTTTTTTTTCAGTAGCTGAGGTCGGCTTTTTGGATCGCTGTCCTCCACCTGTTTCTATCTTGTGTCATATTCGCTGTGACACCACACTGCACAATATCGTTCTTAACACACTCTTCCCACTACTTCTTTGGCCGGCCTCGGGCTCCCTTTCCACTCACTTCTATAGCATCTACTCTGAGTTACATACTTCAAAGGTCTTCTTACATGCTCAAACCATCTCAGACTACTTTCTGACAGTTTTTCTACTACTGGTCTCACCTTTATTATTCTCCGGATGACTTCAATTTTAATTTTGTCCTTCCGCGTCAATCCACACATTCAACGCAGCATCTTCATCTCCGCAACTTGAAAGTTTTGTTCCTCTCTCTCCTTCATCGTCCAACATTCTGCTCCGTATAATAAGACAGGTTCCACTACTGTTTCGTAAACTTTTCCTTTAAGGCATACTGGTACCCTACGGTCACAACACTTCTGCTGCTTCTCTCCCATTTTGTCCAACAGCTGCTATTGTGCTGCCAAAATGTCTTGAGCCGTGGCAAAAATGCAAACTAAAGCTCACACCCTTACACACCCACGCGTTGAGCCAATAATGGTTCAGCTGTTGCTAAGCGAGAGAAAGCGAGTGGAATTCCTTCAGCCGATAGGAGCGCTTGCAACGGAAGACTAGGGATCAAGTCAATGTGGTATATCAATAATTCTGTTTACATCTTCTCTTGCATTTTCCTGCAGAATTGATCCCAAGTACTCAATTTCTTTGTCCTTACCACCTCTTTTTCGTCAAGTTGTATTCTTGTATTCTCGATTACATTTTTCCTGAAAGGACAATGTATATATTCTGTCTTCGTTCTACTAATTCTAAGCTCTTTGCTCTCCAACGCTCCTCTCCAGGCATTTAATTTCTCTTGCAGAGCCGCCTTGATTTCAATCACCAGCCCGATTTCATCCGCAAATAGCATATTCCAAAGTGCTAACTCTTGGGATATGGGTCGATCCATACGAAGTGGTCCAGAGGTGGTTGCTCGACCATCACCGAAAATTATAAAACTTAGTGTGCGACGAACCTTGTGTATGAGAAAGTCAATAACACTGTTCACGTTGTCGTATGTACAAGAGTTCTTGAATAGCGACCATCTTTGTCGTCGGTGAAGTGCCAATTTTTGCTTTTGCAAATGTGTATGAAAATTACAGTTGCTCAGGACGTGCGTATCACTCGAACACCAATCAGAAACAAATGTTTAGAGGAGAGAATGAGGTACACGGTGAATATATACTCTTACTTCTAAATAAATATACAGGGTTGCAAACCAATACATGAAATCACTAGACAAAGTACAGAAAATTACACTTTTAAAGGGGCTGTAATTTGGAACGGCATAAAGTGGGGGTTCATAAGTTTTGTGCTGAACACTATTACATGTAAAGAGTCTGTAGAAATATCCACACCTATGATACTGCTGACATCGTAGATCTATGGGGTTCTGAAAGTTGAAGTTTGTGATTTAGATGGCATATTTGGGGCGTAATATCTCAGGAGGGCAAAGTGCTAAAAATTGCTACTTAGGCCACAAAGAAATTCTGTATATGAATAAACTATTGCAAAAAATCATGACTGATATTACATGGCGAAAAAAGCGAGGACATGGTAAAATCGTGAAGAAAGCACGCGCGTAACGATGATCGTAGCCCGGAAAAATTTAAATATTTTGATATGTTCGATGCTCGATCTCAAAAACTACGCATAGTTCAGCAATTAGGGTCGCTTTTGTTTGTGTTCAGTTGTGCAAAAGCTTGCGAGTGGCGTTTGTTCCATCTTACTAGTGTGCCAGTAGTATCATAGGTGTGGATATTTCTACAGACTCTTTACATACAATAATATTCAGTATAAAACTTATGAGCCCCCCCCCCCCCCCACACACTATGCCATTCCAAATTACAGCCCCTTTAAAAGTGGAATTTTCTGTACTTTTTCTAGTGATTTCATGTATTGGTTTGCAACCCTGTATATTTAGAAACAAGAGTATATGTTTTCCGTATACCTCATTCTCTCCTCTAAACATTAGTTTTTGTTTGGAGTTCGTCTGGTACGTACGTCCTGTGCAACTGTAATTTTCGTATACATTTGCAAATGCAAAAAATGGCACTCCACCGACAACAAAGATGACCGCCATTCAGGAACACTTGTACGTACGACAACACGAATGTTATTATTGATCTTCTCATACAAAAGGTTCATCACACACTAATTTCTATAATTTTCAGAGATGGTCGAGCAACCATTTTCCCCATTTTTGGACCACTTCAGATGGATTGGCCCATATCCTTTGTATGTTCGTCCATCACAATAGCAGAAAGGTATGGGTTAAGATTAGAACTACGTGAAAGAGTATGCAAAGAGGAAGTTAGGAAATCACTCCCACTGAGAATTGAAGCCAGAATTTTGCACAGCAAAGTTATTAGGATACGAAGAGACCTTGGAGAATAAGTGCTGAAAGCATTTTGATAAAATGTTAAAATGGTACTAGAGAACAAAGTAACGATGTTCTCGCAATTAAAGTACAGTGCGTCCCACTAGCTTTCGAACCCGAAAAAAAACGTTGTAATTTCCGAACAAATATACATAGGAAAATGAAATTCACAATACACGTACCTTGTTTCATGCTGAATACATGACCGTCACAACAGGTGCTGAAAGTGTCCTCCCTGGACGTCAAGACATGTTTGTACGCGGCGTTCCATATTGTGAAAAGTCCGATGTAGAGTCTCCGGTGTAATCTCATGGATCGCATTCTCAATGTTGTTTCGCAACTCTTGCAGTGATCGTGGGTTGTTTCTGTAGACAACTTTTAAGAAAACCCTATAAGAAGAAATCAGGTGGTGTTAAATCCGGGGATCTTGGCGGCCACAATCCTTTGGAGATTATCCTGACACCAAAAAAGAACTCAATTTCTGCCATGGCCATGTTGGAAGTATGGAATGTTGCTCCATACTTCCGTCTTGTTGGAAATAACCGCGACGCAGTTCTTGATCGTCCAGTTGATTCACAAATTCACTGAAGATGTGTAAGTAAACTTGTGTGTTTACTGTATCTTCAAAGAAGATGGGTCCAATGATACGCTGTCGGGAAATTGCACACCAAACACTCCCACCTTTAAGGGTGGAAGTGGTATCTCATGGTACACATGCGGATTTTCGGCGGCCCACATCCGAGTATTCTGCGAGTTCACATAACCGGAGAGATGGAACCAAGCTTCATCTGTGAACCAAGAATAGTCTAGGATTCCTGGATTGTCATGCAACAAAGCTTGCAACCAACGACAATACATCACGCGCTTTTCCCAATCTGTAGTCTTCAACTCCTGGACGACTGTAACACGATATGGAAACAGCTTGGCTCTTTTGGCGGCTCTTTGCACAGTTGACTGACATCCTACCTCTTGTGATAATCGACGCAGGTTCTTAGGGGACTGCAAAAGACGTTGCCGCACATTCTGTACTATCTCCTCGGACATCCGTGGACGCGCGCCTCCATGTCCCGTAAGCAACGTTCCTGTTTCAAACTTGTTCACCAAATGATGTATTGATTTCGATGGTCCTTTACGGCATCCAAATTCACGGCAAAATTCACGTTGAACGGTCTGATACGATCCCGATATCCAATATTTTTTAACAATGAATACGTGTTCCTGTACGGTGTACAGAACCATCCTAGCGATGCAGCGACTCGAGTCACACTAACACACGCGCACCACGCCAAGCAGCACTTCCCCTGGCGCCACCTATCGTCTTTGTTTTGACGTGTGCGCTTCTGTTTAACCCTTTCTCGTGTTTAGCATGAAACAAGGTACGTGTATTGTGAATTTCATTTTCTTATGTACATTTGTTCGGAAATTATAACGTTTTTTTCGGGTTCGAAAGCTAGTGGGATGCACTGTAGTTATTAAGTTTTGCTCATTATTACTAGTTTACTTATTGAACAATCTCTAACATGTACTTCGGAAATCTATCTTCTATTATATATAAACTTTCGAGTGCTCATTAAAATTACTCTAAATTCTTACGAATAAATGTTGATTGAACTTACTTCAAGTTTGAAATGTACATACAGAAAAGGAAGCTAGAGTTACTGAAGTACTAACGAAGAAAAAGAGGAAGAGAAACTGAGAATAATGAAGGATAAAAGAGTAATCTATAGTATTTAGTGCAGTGAATGTGATGTTGGAGAAACAAGAAAGAAATTAAAGGAGTGAATTAAACAACATAAGGGCGACATAAGATTAAAAAAGAGGGCGACATAAGATTAAAAAAGAGAGACAAACGCAGTCTACAAACACTTCAGGGAGACGGGGCATGCAGTTAAACAGAAAGAAGTGAAAGAGACCAAGACGACATATGTAGTCAGCACAACTTACTCTATTATCGTCGTTTATGATTTTCTAGAACGTAGCTCATTATCAACATAAATTATGTGCCCCAACCATGCTTAATATATGCACTTGCGCACGCCATACGAGAGCATACGTAATTAGTAACTAGTTTGAACAAAAAACATTACACCACACTAACGTAAAATGGTTTAAATAAAGAATTTCATTATATTTTACTGTTATTGATGTAAATCATAAGATCTTACCTGTCTACCATATCCTATTACTTTACCATAAGAGTACACCAAGTGAAAACTCCTCTAATCCAGAATTGATAACATACGTGAAATTTAATGTTTTTCAAGTTCTTTCTCTACTGATATTTGAGTTTATGATTAGATAGGAAATTTCATATTCTCATATTGTTCCAAAAAGGACTATGAAACCCAATACACCACAAATACGCTGTTTGTATTGCAGGGATTTTTTCAGTTTTCTACAAAAGTCTATGACTATAAAGAGAGTTTAGGATGTTTCTTTTTTGTAACTTATTCTTAAATAACTGAAACTCTTGTTTCCACAGTACTTACTTGTTAATGCTGGCTGCAATGCTTGTTTCAACTGTTTAATAACCTTTCCTTGAAGGTTTTCCTCGTATGTTACGAATTCCGCAGTTCCATTGCCAGCTCTAGCAATGCCATCTACCAGTTCATGGGAAGCAGAATCACCTATACCCAAACCGAATACTCTTGTTGTATGGGCATTTTGCCGAACAAAATTCTTTACCTCTTGGGTATTTGAAACCTATAATAAAAAATAATTATTCTGTAGTAATTATACAGCTATATAAACCTAATCTCGTAACGTTCGAACTTGAGAAAGGCTATTGATAGCACGGTTGCTTTTAGTCGAGTTGTGTGTGTTAGATCCATGTACAATTACACAATTACGTAGTGGTATAAATTAAGACTCAAAGAATTATTAATGGTAAGTTTCAAACATCCGCAATATTTATTCTCTCGTCACAAACTAATACGGACAGGTTTTAACTAGCTTCTTAGATCTTGCACTACCAGACAGTGTACTCCCTCTACTCCTACTTTCGAGTAACAAATCTCAAATAGTTCCACTACTAGAACGTATGAGTATGTTCGCGGTTTCTGAGCGATATCCATTGCACTATGCAACGACACACACAACAGCTACTTTTCTTTCTTCTTCTATCTATCTACCTTTACATATTATCTGTATATTTTATACTTTTTATAGTTGTATCGACCTAATCATTATCAATTCCAGCTACTAACAGTTCTTTTTATGGCTGAGAAATGATATAAAGCTAACCAAGAAACTTCTGACGCTTTTTCACCTACCACCTTCGAATATCGATATGTCCCCTAAGATGTACCTGGAAGATCAAAAATAGTCCCCATCAGCATTGATGACCTTCTGCCAACGTTCTGGAAGGATTCCATCGCGGTAGAACTTGGTGGGCCGTGAAGCGAGGAAGGTATCAAGTGCATTTTGCACCTCTACTAGGGATTTGAACTGGTGTCCTCTAAGGTGACTGTCCAAGGAACGAAACAGGTGATAATCGGACGGAGGAATGTCCGGGGAGTATGGTGGATGTAAGTGTTTTCCACCCAAGTCGTAGAATGGTGTCCCGGATCATTCTAGCCACGTGGAGCTTAGTGTTGTCCTGTAACAGGAGGAAACCTTTGCGATTCAGAAGTGCTGGCTCCAGAGTTTTGATTTTTTCTTCAACACGGCTCAACTGCTGACAGTACACAGTTGCATTGATGCTCTGACCAGCTGGTAGCAGTTCCCGATGCACGAAGCCGCGAACAGTCCACCAAACACACAGGAGGACCTTCTTCTGGTGCAGTGTTGGTTTCGGCTGTTTTGGAACCAATTCATGGGATGCTTACCAATGATGATGGCGCCGTACAAGACTCACTTTTCATGTCAACACTGTTCAGAAATGGCTCCTTTCTCAGACGAGACAGCGAAGAAATACAGGTGTCTGCTTGCGTTGCCTTCTGGCCCGGAGTCAAATCATGTGGGACCCACTGATTCAACTTGCAGTTCTTCCCAAGTTGATAGAGGTGCTGCCGAATGGTTTCTCCACTCACACTGAATTGTAGTCTTAGTTCTTCAATTGTCTCTTCACTGTTCGCCTCAATTGCTGTCTGAAGATCTTCATTTTGTATAAGTATTGGTCTTCGGGCACGTGGTTCGTCTTCGAGTGTTTCGACACCATTCTTAAACTTGTTAAACCACCGCTGCACTGCCCGCGTAGTCAGGACACCCTCACGAAAGGCCTGGCATATCTTCCGCCCCGCTGCGGCGGCGTTTGACCCCAGTTTGAACTCGTACAGCATACACGCCCTTATGACGCTCTGTGGTGGTCCCGTGTTCACTTTGTCTTTAGTATGTTGGATATACCCACATCAACAATTGACTTCCTCCTTATCTCCATTCGCATTCAACTCGCGGTGTGAGGGCCAATTGAACAGACCTCTACAAAAAGAGACAGAACTTTCTTGTTTACCTTTATAAATATTCACTTGCATACAAGGTAACCATTACCTTTCGAATAACTAAGATCTCTAATAAGATCTAAAAGTTACATAGGTTCATGCAGTCTAATGGATATTATGAGATTCAAATATTATGTAACATTTCAACCTTAGAAGATGTAAACTCAAAATCAAACAATTCAAATTTAGTGTTTTAAAATCAGATTTAAAGCACAAATTAAAGAGAAAATAGCATCAAACAATAAAAGCAACTGATAATTGGACATCTATAACCAGCCGCATTTGTTTTTCAACATTTAAATTTTCAAAATTTAGAGCTATGAAAATATACAATTCGTTTGTCTCAAATTTAATTGTTAGGAAATTTGAATATCGATTCAGCTGAATAACGATATGACATGCGAAGGAAAAGCAACTGAAGGGGAAAATGGGCTAAGAACGTGCACACACTTTCTGAAATCATGCAAAACTGAAATGTTTATAAGTTTACATGGCGTTCGAAATCTAAAGTTGGACTGAGAACACTGTATAACTACAGTTAACATCCCGGTTGTACAGATTCTTACCAAGTGCTAAATGAATTAAAGCAATATGTAAATTTGGATTAAATGTTTCAGTGAGAATATTTAACCATAAAATATAGCTGCTAGTTCCATCCGTTCGTAGGAAACCAATCCTAATTTCATCTTCACTACATTCAACTCGTGGAGGATTGCGCGAACCTGTTCTTCCAGATCTATTTCATTACAAAATTAACATACGTGCCACAGCAGTCAATCGGAAATACCGTTGTTTAATTTCAATGTAATAATTTTTATCAACTTTCAATGGTCTCCTGTAACTTTCAAATAAATTGATTATGCCTGAACACTATCTTTTTCTAAAAGGTTTATATAGAAACTACAACTTCCCTTTGTGCAACTATCTTACAAAGCCGTAGAAGAAAGCAGAACACAGGGAATTAACTTATATTAACTAAAACCATATTTCCCTAAAAGATTTTTAATGTATTGCCAAATAATTACGACTAAAAGTAAAATAAAATAACTAAAGATAATTAATATTACTACTTGCTGAAAGTTAATTTTAAAATCTATTCATGCTAACTAATGCAATATAAAATGCAATACTTCATATTTAGCGAATCAAAATACTTCATATTTAGCTACTGTTATGCCGGCTAGGCTAAAGGTGACGATGAGAAATGGATGAAATGGTGGAATGAAGATAGTGGGGGGGGGGGGAAACGGGAGAAACCCGAAAACCCCCCACGCACACGGTGTTTGGCCACCACAAACTTTACTTGGCGCGAGCTGGGATTGAACCAAGGACTTCATGCACCAGAGGTGAATGCTCTACCACCGAGCCACCGCGGCCCTGCAAATAAGATTAGTAGTGGCTAAATAACAAATTACGCATTTCCAATATGGCAAAACATTCAATATATTATCGGAAGTTCTAAATAAAACATAGCAACCCTCAAATATGCAAAATTGTATAAACTACTACAACTAAGGGGAAAAAACAGGTAAGTAAAGTTCAATAAACCACACAGAGGAATCATACATCTAATCACTACAATGTCAACTTCGATATTATTACTTTGGTAACTACTTAATATATTTTGCTCCTCCTATTTTATTACTGTTGAAACTCAGAATGTTATAATCAATATTTCATATTCAAGCGCACTCTACGGTGTATTTCTAAGAATCTTACCTCACCATCAGTCAAAACGAACACCTGACGAATATAACCTTCAATAGGCTTCCATTTCAATACTTCTTGTAAAGGCTGAAGGATTTCAGTTCCACCAAGATTTGCGTCAAGTCCTGTTCATAAAAAGAAACAAAGTACAGAAACAAGAAGCAAATATTATATGAAAAACAACTTACATGTTTTGTAAATTATTATGCTAGCACAGTGGCGGCGCACAAGCGAGTCAGACCCCCCCTGCTCGAAAGCTTGGCCATTCAGTGTCCCTCCCCTGCTCAGTAGTGGTTACGTTGCTACTAACTAAAATGTTGAAAAACGTAGTATGGGTCGATAATTGTTTCTGCTATTATATTTTAAAACTGTTTTTTTTAATACATTCGCAACTCGGCTAATCGGAAGAGCACCAACCTGAAATGAGCACTAGGGAGAAAAAAGTTTATCATCAGTCTGGAGTATGATGTTAGTTCTAACATTACAGTACACATGTAGTAATTCTTATATATCAATAGTGTAGGTGGTATTTCGAAATGAGGATGCCAAAGTTAGTCACTTGTGCGATACAATGCTACTGCAATCAGCATACATAGCTATTCCGAGAGAAAATATAGGGTTATAAAAAAAATTTAGAGGGGCCAGGACACCCTAATTGTGGGTTTAGTGGAGTATACAGAAGCAAAAGCGTGGATTACGTTAGGAGCCAGTAAGCAATTGTCTCAGCTGTTGTTGCCACTACCGTTGTGACGAGAAAACTTTGTTTCACTGTTGTATGAACATTGTTTTCAGTATAGTTTCCTTTATTTCTCGTGGGCAGCTTCTTTCTCCGCATGCCATATTTCAATCTCGTTCTTTTTCTTTTTGTCACCCTTAGAAATTTGTCATCTGGTCCCGGACCTCAGAGCCGGTTCGTGAATATGGGCCCGAGTGTGTGTGTGTGTGTGTGTGTGTAATATAATGTAATATATATATAATTTGAAAATGTAAATAGAAAGTACTTAAAACAACTCTGGGACCTATTTGTGTGTATTTCGTTGTCAGATAACCAAATATTGAAAGGCCCAAGCAATCATTGCGAAGGGCGGGAGTGTTTGCTCTCTTGCCCTACCAGGTTGGTGACCGTGATTCTACAGAATGCTTTATATTTATGCTTGTGTGTGAGAGCACCCTCAAAGAGTTTCTGGTTACGCCACTGGGCATACTATGTATTTATGATGAAGATTAGCCTTTAATTACGATTACAATAACGATACATTTAATTACGATTAAAGCATAACTATTTTTATATTATTATTTACATAACCGACATGCTTCAAAAAGGTATTGAACTAGCCATTTCTGGTTTGTTCTATTTCCTTGACGTTAGCGCTCGTACGTTCTGTATAGAAACTATAGTTTAGTTCAAAAGAGATAGAGTTGGTTAATACTTGCGAATACGCAAGCTTATATCTAAAGCAAATGTAGGGTTGAAAGGGATGAGGAGGAGTAAGAAACAAGTAGTTGGATTTGTACATTCGACAGAAAACAGACGAAAACCCCGATGCTTGCAGTAGGCCTGGAAGCCCAAGGAACATGGCATATGACAAGAGGAAAGACAGAAAATGTGTATCTGAATGACGCGCATGTGTAGGTTCCGCTTGTCAAAGCAAGGTGAGAGACCGCATCCAGAAGATTGCAGTGGAAATAATTGTGATACTTACAAGCAAACAATTAATATATAATGAAATAACGTACTTCTTATTAACAGGGGATGCCGGGCATACTGGCGTTCCCTTATGCTACGCCGTTGATATATACAGCAAAGAATAAGACTGCACAGCACGTCACACAGGTAACAATATTTGTTCATTTACTCAAGTTACAGACTGAAGTATATGTTCGCAATGTCTAATTTTATCACTACATTTTGAAGCTGTGGTTTACACGAAATAAGTCATTCTATTAGAAAGGTAAAGATATGCTTCCAATACGGAATAGAGTAATGTGAGCCACAGATGGTGTAAAGGTAAAGAATATATTTGATAGGTTGAGTAAACCTCTACGCTGCAGTAGATAAATGCACAACGACGGAATAAATCTCATCTCTGCCAATTGGTAGATAGCCGCTTCATCAACTACACGCAGCTCTCTGATTGCGTTAGAAATTTAACCATGAATTCCATAAGTTCGTAACGAATAACTCAATATAATAAAAATAAAAACAACACGAACACAACTTGCAACTTACTATTTGCTAAAGAAAATTAGAGTCGGGTAGAGGAAACTATTACATTTTTACAGAAAGCAATATAAAAAAAAAAAAAAAAAAAAAAAAACTACTGATGAAAAGAAAATATGTGTACACTGTACTTACGTGTAGCATGCTTAAGACATTGTTGCAAGACATCATCTCCATATTTTCTACTTCCTTCCGTAAATAATACTTCAAAACTTGATCCAAATCCAACAATATTTACGTAACAATCCACTGGTAGGGAATGTAGAAATAACTAATGGTTTTTTTAAAGAAAGAAGGGGAAATAATTACGGTCCATGCAAAAGGAAGACTACCATATAATACGGAAAAAATGCACTAAAATTGCTCTTCTAGTCTGCTCGAAAAAATGTGTGTCTACAAAATTTCTACTAACGTTGTTCTTATATTTCGTGAAAGGTGAAACGATATGTCCTAGTACAATATAACGTTGTATTTAAAAAGAATATATATATATCGTTCATAAGTAGTATACAGTTTATTCCGATTTATTTATTTCTTCTTATTTAATGCAACAAAAAGTTGCTCCATTTACAAGCAATTCTCATAAAAGACACTCCCATTAAAGTATGTTTTACAAAAATAATAAATTATTCATGTTATGAAAAAAAAAATCAAAGTACTGAACTGGTAGAAAGATGGGGATTAATGCGATTCCTGATGACAAAGAATTTACTTACATGTAAAAGTAAAACCGATAAACAAAGAGCACTGAAGTACAAAAATTTGAACTTTTATTTTCAAAGTACTGTTAATGATCTACTTTAAGGTTTTATGTGACTGGTTACTAAGAAATAAGAAAAAAACTAACTGATATATAAAAAAATTAAAAAATAGTTTCTTGGGGTTAAATAACTAATTTGTGAAAGCAGGCGAGTTTGATATCCTACTGTAATATTTTGCGCATTGTAATTTTTAAAATTGCCCTTATTTATTTCAGGTAATGCCAAAGAGATTGAAAAATTTTTTGTTTTTTCCTTCAGATGATTAAACTGATCGCTTGAAAATTGTTACCCTTAAAAGGGTATATTAAAAATATTGAGTACTTAACAGAGATTAGTAATTAAGTGAACAAGAAATTAATTCTTGGCGTTGTACGTCCCACGGTTATGCCGACTAGGCTAAAGGAGACTGATGAGAAATGAAGGAAATAGTGGAATGAAGAAAGTGGAAGGAAACGGGAGAACCCCGAGAAAACCACGCACACGGTGTTTGTCCACCACAAAGTTCGCTTGGCACGAGCTGGGACTGAACCAAGGACCCCATGCACCAGGAGTGAACACTACCACTAAGCCACCACGGCCCAGTAATTAAGAAGGTCAGAAATGAACTATTAACATAGTAATCGCGAAATCAATGAAACAGCACTCGAGTGAATAATGCAAGAAATCTAGTTTCACTTTTACATAGCACATGTGACAACGAATAATGTGCACAGAGCTTTTACGCTTGTCATCTCACTTCAATTGCCTCCTATCACAAATCAAAGTAGTACAGATGATTGCATGACTTGTACTTTTTTTTAACTTTGGAAAAAAATGAACTAAATAAGGATTTCGTCTTCACAAAGATAAACTAACTGTAACAGAAAAAAAAAATGAGAGCAAGAAAACTGTGTGAACATTAAGAGTACATTATCTAGTGATACCAACATCAAACTACATAACACCATAATGAATGTTTCTAGTTGCAGGAACAGTATCAAGGAAAGAAACATCTTTCCCAGTGAAGCTTTCGAAACTGTGTGGAGGAGACTAGAGAAAATTATTTGCGAAAAAGGAAGACTAACGAACAAGTGCTAGGAATAGTAGGGAGTAAAACATTGAATGTGAAAAAAACTGGTTGGGAAAGGAATCATAGCTTTGACGTAATAGAAGATAGTGGAAGGAAATGGATGGATAAGGAGAAAAGGCTAAAATTGATAGAGATATTAAAACAAATAATTTCTACGTTAAGATCAATTCAGCCGTCCAGAGGCAGAAAACCGTATTTACTAATAAGAACTGGTTTTGAGAAAAATCATTATGGGCCTTATGCAGAGACTTTTTGACATATGATTAGCGTCATACTAAAGACCTGACTACTGCAGAAAAAATGTTAGTCGTCAAACTCTTCAGTACGGCATTAATCACGCGTTAGAACGACACTGCATTAGGCCCTATATGTTTAGTTAAACAAGAACTTTAGGAATGATCCAAAAATGCGATCTTGGCCAAGAATTTTAGGAATGACACACACACACAAAAAAAAAAAAAAAAAAATGCAATCAAAAGATTACGATCTTGGCAAATAATTAGATTTTGGATCAGGAGCCACAATTTTTGAAGAGCCCCTAAATCGGGTTTCCGTTTTTTTTTTTTTTTTTTTTTTTTTTTTTTTTTTTTTTTTTTTTTTTTTTTTTTAAACGGAATAAGCACATCATACTGAGTTAAGTAATAGCATGGATTTGGTTACACTATATGTAGTTATCTAGATATAAGGCGTACAAGAAAATTTTTTGATTGAAACACATTGGATCTTTTGATCCAAAAATCAAAAATTATGGATATGGAAAGGCTTATACCTATGATAACGTAGCCAATACTATAGACCAGACATTGTTTTAGTCAATTAATGCCCCATAATAGAGACTAAACTTTTTATCACAATTTTTGCATTTATGTTGCATTTATTTTTTTAAATGTAGCACTTTTTTTTAATATTGCACTTGTAAACAGTATATTTTTGGTAGTAAGATGTATCTAATAGAAAAATGAGGATATATCTTGATTAGGTGCACATCCCAGCTAATGTATTCAGTGAAATATAGAAATTAATGCAAAATTTTAAACACTTCCTCTAACTTTTCCTTAGTTAAAGGATAACATGCAGCAAGACATTACGAATTATTCTTTTAAGTTTGTTCTCCTGTCATTAACAATTATATTATACTTGGAAAAGAAACTCTCGGCGTCAACACTTGAGATCGGCAACCATATTGAACGTAACGAGCTGAGAGCAAAAGACCTGTGGTTAACTTTTAAACAATGATAAAATATCAACTTCCTTATCCTCACTGTTCAGAACTTTAATAACCTTACTTTTAAATTCACGGTAACCAACCAACAGATCAAACATTTTCAACAAAAAACGCAGTCACGGATTTAAACAACAGTTCAGTTTTGTTGATAACTACATCTTTATGAAGTGAAACAGTTTCTAGATCAAATAGCTCGCAGAGCTTTCCGTAAACTCTCCACACAGAAGTGTCGTCACTTCCTTGCGTGTAATTTTGCAGCTTCATCAATAGTTTTGACACACAGGTTTTCAACTTTACTTCAACTTCAGGCTGGTGAGAAGCACCACCCTTTTTAATTAACTCTGCAGCAGCAGACTCAAATTTTCCTACTTGAGCTAACTCTAATTTGCAATTTTTTCGTTTCCCCGACAATACGGGTCCCATCTGGCCTTAGTGACACACACAGAGGCGTTGAAAATCCCAGAAAGTGACACCACGCCATGCAAGCTTATGGATTTTATGGAGAACTTAATTTAGCGTCGTGCACGTTTTCCATGAAATGACACGATTTTTAAGTTAAATAATATTGGAAATGCGATTTTTAGTTATTACAGGGCTCATAGTGATCTGGTCTCTTGTAAATAGTTGAAAAGTGACCAAAATCTAATCATGTCTCTTTTTTCCTTTGTCAATTTCTCAATCACCTCTCTGTTTTGTTTCATTTTTTCTTCTTTACTTCTTCTTTTTGAGCTTTTTTCTTAGGTTTTCTAAGTATGCTTTTGTAGTTACGGTAGCAGATTTAGCAGATGTAAGAAGCTTCTGAGAAAGTGGAACCAGTTCTGGCCTATTTCCGAATTTCTTCATCCTCTCAGCATTGAGAGTTCTCAAAAACATGAAATATTCAAATTCATCACCTACTCTTAAGAAGAACATACAAGAAGCATAACACAAGACGAACATGATGAACCACACAAACGCACAACGTCGAGCGCAGCGTTAATTAATAAGAGAGAAAACTAAAAGACTATTATGATAAAAGAAAATAGACACAGAAGGGTCCTCAACCCCATCTTGAGAGCTTAAGCATCCACTAACCATCCACTCCATCCACTGTGCTTTAGAAAGAATAAAATCTGATGTGAGAATAAAGCTGACTGTTTCACGTGTGGCAGCACATATTGAAGCTTTCAGAAGAGTAATGAGTAACAAGATTCTGCCTTTGTCCATTTATTTTTATATTTTTCTTAGAAAACTGCCAATGCAAAACATAAATCACACGAAAAAGTCACTTTACCTCCCCCCCCCCAAAAAAAAAAACTTTTAATGACAAATTTGAAAAAACCTAACTTTTAATGACAAATTTGAAGAAACTAACTTTTAGTGACCAACTTGAAAAAAGTAATTTTTAGTGACCAACTTGAAAAAAGTAACTTTTAGTGACCAACTTGAAAAAAGTAACTTTTAGTGACCAACTTGAAAAAAGTAACTTTTAGTTAAAAAAGAGTGACTCGCTATGAGTCCTGTTATTATTAGCAATAATTAGCAAGAATTCTACTTTTATTCTTTTATTCGCATTTATCGCAAGTAACACCGAATTTTGCGAAAATTCGCGATAATATAAACGTGATTTCTGGCTCTGAAACGGAAAGTTTGAGGTTTTCTGAAACATATACGCAATTTTTTAACGTTTCGCATATATCGCATTAGCGAAAAAGTTTCGTCTCTACCCCATAGTCATACGATTTGCCTGCTGTTAATAACCCAATTTTGGGCACATAGTACAATTTACGACAAATGACCTGCCAATGACATTCGAGTTGATTTTGAATTTAACGTCTCTTTCAGCAGCGAGGCTATATGAGACGTGGAATCCGAACCACATGAGCTCCCGCCGGGAATCGAATCTGGGTCTCCCACACCGAAGACGCGTGAGTTAACCGCTTAGCCACGAAGGAGCTCAACCAATGACATTAGAATATTTGTGGTTATGATATTCATATATTTTTTACATTTACAGTGAGTGACTTGCAAGACACAATGTGTAAATTATAGTCTGTTTTTGCAAGTTGTAAGCACTTATTTTTTAAGTACCAGAAGTATTGTTATCCATTTAAATCATTTTAAAAAGTGGGATAAAGACAAATACTTTCTTTAAAATCTTATATTCTACAAGGGGAATGAGTTTTAAAAAATACCTTGAGCGCATCCTTGGCTTTATTAATGCTCAATCCCATCATAGATCCTGACCGATCTATTACGAAGATCAATTCCACTTTCTGGTCTTTGAGTTCAAATGTTGGAACGATAGTGAGAACAGCTGCTGTTGAGTCGTAGTCGGAACTAGTCTGCAGAAAAAACAAGACAGTTTTGTTATAGTTACTATTCATTGCAATTTTCTTTTCATAAAAAAGTTAAAAGAAAAAAAACTTCACATGCTGACAACCTGAGAATTCATGATACCAACGGACCGTCAAAGTTCTGCTCTATTAAGCCACATCAACTTGATCATCTCAAAGTGAGTACTTAAATGAGCAACGTTTATGACTAAAATAAATAATGCGATCTCAATATTATTTTCGCAATTATAAGGAACAATCTAATATAGTTTTTTCCCCCTAAAAGCTATCATACTAATATTTCTTTTTAAAAAGTTATTTATAAATACTAGTTAGTTATTAAAATTAAGTTTAGAACATTTCCCCTAGAAAGAAAAATATTAGTTATACATTTATGCCACCGAAAGTAAATAATTTGGAAATGAAAGAATATGTAATGCAGATTATTACTGAAATCCAGTACAATACTTCCAGAATATTAATATTTAAGAAAACAACAATTCATTATTCAGTTCGCCCATAGCTAAATAGATACTCAAGAGAAAAGTCAATAATATGATGGGTGAAAAAAATATGCGACTGGACTGTGAATTGAACCTCTGTCTCCGGCTTATCATGCCGACCTATTAATCACTATGTTACCCACTCCGCTCTCTGCATTGTATTCTGTCAATTTTTAGCCACATATTTACTCAGAGAGCTGACTGGAAAGCGTTGTTTTCACCAACTTCAATGCAAACTCACTTAAAAAAGTACATATACTTGAACACTTTTCTTCATTGTAGAAATAATGTAAAGGCTGTTGAAGTGTTGCCGCTGAATTTCTTTAATCTATGCTATTTTCTTATTATTATCTTTATCCAGACTCAAAAAAAAAAAAAAAAAATAAATAAATAAATAAAATAAAAAAAATAAAAAAAAATAAAAAAAATAATAAAAAAAAATAAACATTTACTCTGTAGATATAATTATTAGTGGTTACTAAAAACACTCCTTTTAGATTTCCTGGTTTTATAGTATATACAGTTTCCTCATTACTGGGTACGCGGTACTCAAAGTTTAAAAATGCCGACGAGTTAGTATAACAAGTCGATGTGAAATCTGCGCCATTTCTAATTTATCATTTTTCATTTATAGAAGACTTAATGAATTTTCTACTATGTTTCTTGGTTGAACCAGTCCACATTATCTTGTATGTTAATGAAATTTAGGTTCAAACTAAACACTTGCATTTTTCCTTACTTTAATTCAACATTTCACTCTGCAGTTACAACCCTCCATTTTATCATCCCTTCCTACTTTTGATGGGCTGTTTTCTTGAGGAAACATTTTCCAAAATTTGTTGGTGTTTCCGAAAACACTATATACTTTTGTCTATGCATAAATTTAACTATTTCACATCACTCTATCGTAAGAAAAATCGTACTTCCATAATGCTGATCATATCTAGTCCAAATTATAAAATAATTAGCGAAGTGTCCGTTCTTCGTAAGGAAAGAATATTGCTTTTGAAAATATTTTAAAGATATATGTATATTCTTTGTAATTTCAGAATAGTTGTTGACTAGTTTGATTTCACTGGAATTATACGCTCACCCTGTTTCCCTTTCAGGAGCCAGATTTCATAAAAAACTTATCTTTAGCCTAGGATACATGGCGAATATTTATACAAAACCAGTTCTGCATCTAATAAGTCCGGTTATCTGAAGAAGAACAAAACTTCTAAGACCACCTTCTCTCCTTTAGGGATCGAAGCTTGCAAACTTCCTTCTTATTTGCAATCTAAAGTACCAGGAGATTATTTGAACAAAATTAAGACCATAATCCTAACAGTTTTGAAGATTTAGTAATGAATGAGTGAGTGAAAAATTCAGATTATTAGGCGGGATTCACACACAAAATTTAAGATCTAGAATAAGGGTCTTAAATTGGAAAAGTATACTTTTAAACTGTACCAGTATTTCGGAAGATTTTCATAATTTTATGTGTACTTTGATTACGTATCTGAATGAATGCTGTCCAGAAAAGATTAAGAGAACTATCATATGTGGAAGTAAATATACTGAGAAAGTTTTTAATTGGTATACGCCACATCTTAAATCACAACGAGATTGACTAATCATATTGTATAATACTGCCACCAATACTACAGGATTTCCAACTGAACAAGATATACAGAAGAGATTAAAGCAGCAAAAATTACATCAAATAGAAACTTAATAAATAATTCAAAAAATAAATGTGCAGCAGCTTGGTCTAAAACAAAAATTGGAAAATGTGCTGTTCGGGACCCCATACCAATATCCGCAAGTAAGTTCAATTAATACTTTGAATAGTGTAACAGAATGAAGTGATGAATCAAAGGATGAAACCTCTTTCTCTGAAAATAAAAAGATTTTGATTTTGCAACTTTATTAGCACAACAAAATGTAAGTAACAATGAGTGAAATTTTTCAAGGACTGCAATAAATATCAGAACAGTTTTATCAATCGTTAGTGAACTGAAACACTTAAACAGTAAGAACTTCTATGAATTTTCCAACAACTTGTTAATAATAATAATAATAATAATAATAATAATAATAATAATAATAATAATAATAATAATAATAATAATAATAATAATAATAATAATAATAATAATAATAATAATAATAATATTTATGGTTATAGTTGAACCTTTAGTTTACCTATTTAACAGGTAATCTTCCCTGCTACAGGGAATATTCCCTGATGTCTTAAATTACCAATCACAGTACCCATGCATAAGAGATTAAAAAAAATACGCCTAGTAACTACCACCCTATATTACTAGTGCCAATTTTATCAATTTTTGCAATGTATTTAAAATAAATTATCAAACTATCTTGAAACGAATAAACTGCTCCACACTTCGCAATTTGGATTCAGATCGGAGTTTTCCAAGACTGAAGCTGTGGAAAATATAATAACACATATACTAGACAATTTTTAAAGTAATTTATATACGTGTGCAACATTGTTAGATCTGAGTAAAGTTTCCGATACAGTGTCACTCGATTTATTGATTGCAAAATTGTATTATCATGGGTATTGAGTTTTTATTAATGAAGTCCTATCTTAGTAATAGATGACAGACTGTTCGTATTGCAAATGAAAGGTAGTTTTGTTTAAATGTAGCATCATGGGTACCTTATGGGAGTGTGTTAGGTTCTTTACTCAATCTTAACTATATAAATATCTTAAAGTTTTCTACGATATGTAAATTTGTTTTATATGCTGACGAAACAACATTTCTAAGTACAGATGAGACTAAAAGGGAGTTAAAATTAAAAACAATGAAATGTTAGAAATGTCATCGACATGATTAAAGTATAATAAACTTTATCTCAATGAATTTGAGACAGAAACCATTCATTTTTATCTTGGTAATCGTGTGGCTGATTTAGATGCATGTCATTCTGTAAAATTTCTGGGAATTATTTAAGCTACAATGTTGAAGGTCAAAGAAATAACTAAGTACTGATGTTTATACTCTTCAACTTACCTCAACCGAGAGACGTGGCCTGTGTGGATCTTCGGTGCTGACAAGGACAACGAAATCTTTATTCATATCGGTTGTCTCAGCTGCTAGGGACGCTTTGCCGCAATACACATTATGGGCCTTCAAGAAAATAAAAACCATATTTCAGTACTCGGATATATTATATTGTACAGAAGGTATCAAATTTTGTCAAAAATATGTTTTTTGTATATGTCAAACAGTTTTTCGAGCTACCTACACCATGCGAGGAAAGAAAACACTATTTTTAGTTAATTTTTAGTTAGGCATGATGTTTGAAGTTTCCAAGTTGCTCAAAACTGTAGTGAATGTTATGACTTATTTGCATGAAAAATAGAAGTCAATCTAATTTTTCTTTAGACCTTATGCTCTCGATTCAGATCAAGCTTCGGACAAACACGACTGCACCGTGACTACTCTATTCTGGCTTCCGTGCTCTGTGCTACCCACTATGCTTCCTAGCGGAATCCTTGACATTTGCACTGTTGAGATTGGTGTTCAAATATTCACACCACATGGACTGTACCATAACTTTTGTTTTGCTTGAACAATTCAACATTTATATTAATGAACTATGTACGATGATTAGATTAGATATTTATAAAGAAATCAACAGATTTGTTTTTTAACATCTTGGTGTTAACAGTCACTTGGAATTCCAGCTGATTTCACGAAGTTAAAAACTTTCATTCAGAATGTTTCCAGAGAAAAAAAGAAAATCAACCATTTCTAGCGACGCAATGGTTATACTTTTCAAAGAACAAGAAGAAAGAATTTTGCCGTAGTTTCATGTTCAGTTCATCCACTATAACATGTTCTGTAAAAAAGTGAGAGAATTCAGTGAATAATCTGGTTTTATCGAAAGACTAGACGCATTATGGATCACGTAGGGAGAACTGCAAGGTACAGTAGCCTTGTTTCCTTATCCTCTTTGAAACTTCAACTAAACAAATAAATTATGCATATTGCTTGAATTAAAGCTTGATCGACAAAAGTTTTTTCTTCCGCAGATTCCTCTCTGGCATCCATATATACTATACATCACGAGACAAACAGTGAAAAACCCATATAATACGCAGATTCAATAATCGAATTTTTGGAGCTACGGAACACGTCATATATCCGAGATAGGAATGTGTACTTTTGACAATTTTAAAGAATATCAATCCATCTTTGGTCAATACAACTCCCGAAATAGAGGAAGAATTTCTGAATCGTACTTAAAACTCTTTAAATACCCTTCGGCATTTGTTAATGTAGATTTCTTTTAACAATTTCTGAATGAATGTTTCAGTGCGTTACCTTATCATTTATAGAACTTGAAATGGATTCGTGAATCTTATGGTGAACAATTAGTCTTCCATCATATCTGCTCGTCCCTCCTTAAACTTATTTTTCAAGAAGTTTTGACTGACTGATCAAAACTGCTACCTGTTGACCCAACTGGATTGAGACTGTTGAATTTTCTGTCAATACGTGGGAAGATTTAGAAAAAACTACGATTTGGTGCTTTCAGCTTGAACCTAGCAATAATTTAAATCATCAGGAAACTAGTGAAGTGAAAAACAACGATCGCGTGAAGAAGAGTCCATCTAGTGCCCATACACGAAGGAAACTTCAAAACAGCAAGCGTACAACGACTGGTAGTTTGATCGGCAACTGCTGTCAACAAACTTAAATGAGGAAACTTTCGAATGCTACTAACCAATGTGCCTTAAAAGGAATATTTATTTCGATGATCTTACACTAAGTTTGCCGTGTGAACGTGCTAAAAATACTCTGAATAAATTTTGGAACATTGGTTATCAGATGTTTCCTATACTGGGCTACTGTGATTACGAATTAAATGTTTTGATAATATATGATAGTTATGATATATTATCCGTTTCTATCCGACGTGGTAACGTCTCGTCGGTTCTTGGCACTTTACCACCTGGCAAGGAACTGGATAAGGTGTTTATACTCTAAGAAGAATTGTATATATATATATATATATATATATATATATATATATATATATATATATATATATATATATATATATATATATATATATATATATATATATATATATATATAACAGTTCCTGGTCAATAGTTTTTCTTTTGACGTTATAATTACATAATTATTTCTGATTTAATATTTCTTGTTTCCGACCATGAATCGATATTAATATGTTCTTCAACTTTCAAATACTATCGTAACAGTGTAATAAATAAAACAAATTAAATAATTGTATATATATATATATATATATATATATATATATATATATATTTGTTTGCTCCTCTCTTAGCAAGTTCCCATCTGACGTAATTTGTATCGACGCTAATAGATGGAGTTAGTATCAATATCTAAGTAATAGATGTAACTGTTTGAAGTTAACAATAGTAAAATCATATTCAGTAATTCCATAAAGGCAACAATAAGCAGAACATTAAAAAGAACAATAAATGCTTCTATAAATCGGAGTGGTTTGGCTGTGTGCAATACAGTTGGAACAAAGGGGGAACAGTACATCGTCATTGCATAACACAGCATCACGTGATTATCACGGCCGCTCCAATTTTTATGCCGCGACGAAATGAATATTTGATTGGTTTCTATTAAATTAATTTAAGATACACCTAATGGTAAAAATTAAAAAGCATATTCTTACTGAATTTCAAATTATATATATTTTACTTTACCAATACACAAACATTATATTTAAATTTAAATAGGGTTTTTGTTACAAGCACCCACTGGGTTCGTTTTATAGTAGGAAGTAGGTACCAGTGGTTAAAATACAGTGAAGAATAAAAACAAAGCTTAGAATATAAAAATTGTTGATACTATGAATACAAAACATTACATATCTAAATTAGGTTAGTGTTCATCTTTTACTATGTATTTGACCACAATCATATTCCCAACTTTTTCTATGTAGCTTAAAACCGAAAATTTGTTTTCTGAAAATCTGTGCTCCTAAATTTATTACATTATGCCTTCTCTTAGCGCTCACTTATTTGTCAATTTTTAATTGCTTATTTATAAACTTACGCAAATTTTTACTTACATTAGCAACAGTGTCCATCGTCTTTGTTATCAAATGCGAAGGAGACTCAATACTAGTTATTTTCGATTTCATTTCAAAGTTAACATCTATTTTCAAAGGAGCAGGAGATACACTATAAAGAAATCAGGAAGCAAAATTAATAAAACTGTTACAATACACTATAAACGAGCAAATTCATTCACTGACTTAAATGTACCAAGAAACTTAATGTTCATCGTCGAAGGAACAAAAGCATGCATTGGATCCTATAATTTAAAGTATATGCTTAAGATTATAGAAATGAAGTACAACCAAAACAGATATAGACATGTTCATAGTACAAAGAAGATTCTCTTATTTCTGTTGGGTTGATTCATTAATCCGTGCTTTTTTTTTTTTTTTTTTTTTTAGACGTGTGGAACATACCAAGTTGTAATTGCGTTAGCAGTAACGTAAAACACTATTTGTTGCTTGACTAGAGCTAATCGATTTTTGTTTTTTCTGGGATCTGATGTATGGACTGTAAGACTGTACAGAAAAATCTCTGACATGTTCTCCTGCATGAGGTTAACCAGATTCTAGTCCTACAGAGGGATCAAGACAAATTTTTGCAATACATGGGGAGGAAGCTATTGCTGAAAGAACTACTAGAAATTGAAAAGTTCTGAAATGGAAATTTTGATCTTAGCGATGCCCGAAATTCTAGTCGACCACCCGATTTTGACGAGGACCGTTTGAAGATACGATCCACCGTAATTCACGTCAAAGCAACCGGAAATTAGCCACAGAGATAGGCAGTGGACACGTAATTGTTAAACGACACTTTCAACGTATGGAAAAGGTTCAAAAACTGGGTTCGTGGGTGCCGCATTCACTGTGCACACAAGAACCAGCGTGATGCCATATAACCGTTGCCATTCCATAGCTTCAATGGGATGTTCTTCCTTAGCCGGCGTATTCTCTAGATGTGGCTCCTACAGAATACTATATTTTATTGGTTCCCGTAGCACATTCTTCGAAAACTATGAGCAGCTGAAAAATTTCACGGCTGACTTCTATGCATCCAAGCCATCAAGTTTCTTTTCTGTAAAGGCATTCAACAACTGCCTGAGCGTTGGAAACAGATTGTAAATAATGCGGGAGAATACTAGTTTTCCAATGCATGATTAATGCAATCCTCAAACAAGAAATATATCTATCGGTTCCAAACGGTACCAACTAATGAATCAACCCAACAGAAAATATCACAGCAATTAGTTTTAAATTCTAACACTGCTACTTGGAACAACGTGTAGTTAAAGTAAATTAAAAATTAGTACTAATGAAACAAATTACTACAAAATATGAATGTAACTTTAGAGAATTTTAACGTAATATCGTACAGATTTAAAGAATGTTGCCAAGACGAAAAATTATACATTATTCAGCGACACATTTCGATACGACAGAAATGTACTGAGATGTCAGTAGTCGTGCACAGGTATCGTGTGTGTAATGAGATATTCATGATCGGCTCGACAGACTGGATGTCCCCTTCCACGTTGTCCTACAGGTATTAAACATATTTGTGATTTGGGTAATTTGATGAACCATGAAAGGTGGATGGATAGGTACTTTATAGTCTTGGAAGATTATCATTATCCAGAGGAAAATGTGGAACATGTTTGGGTGTACCTAGTATGCCAAGGATAGTGATACCGAACAAGGGTAATATATTCGTGAGCTGTAGCGCCCTGCGGAGATTTCGAACTCATACATTCATCCACAGAACTAAAAGTACATGACTCATTAGACCTGTGGGTTATTTCTAGTCTTCTATAGTCTAATTCGTATAATGTTCAACGTGAATCGTCGACGATGATGCCGGGACTATCTCCTAAAATAGCCCGTATATATGAGTATACAGTCTATGATTATACGAGAGGTGTTTTCGAGTTGACCATGTGACCATGTTGTCTTGAGCAGCGAGTTACTTTACCATGCTGTGCCTGAGCATCTGTATCACTTCATAAATGCGATGTTCCAGGCATATACAACCTTGAACCACCTTCTGCAGTTTTGCCAATGGTTTGTCACTTGCCTCCTCTGATACTAATCTTGGTCAGCTGCATATGTTCCCAGTGCTCTTGGGATACTTTCACTACTGGTGACCTTGAACATCCCACTAGTGCACCCATTTTCGTGATCAACGCATCACACTTTGGGGATCTCACGACCAGAACTTTGGACTGTGGGGAAAAGTTTAGTTATGTTTGATAAAGCCATATACAAGAACTGATATTTCAAATTTGCAGTGATTTAATAAATGAACCGCATTTTTGCTAGCTTGCTGGAGCCTTCTTTCTTTCGAGCAACGATAGGGAAGAAAAAAAAAATCAAATTCGACATTTCAATGGATGAAAATTTCATGGTTCCTACATGTCGAAAATGTGATTTTTGAGCGTATAAGACTCTTCGATCCAATGTATGTACACTAAGGCTGTGAGATATTTCAAATACAAATCGATCGATATTTTTAAATAAGATACAGATATCGAAAAATTTTATTGATATATCGATCAAGTCTCAATATTTTATCGATAGAGAATTTCGATATCCAAATACGGTTACCCCACAACTTTACCTAACTTTTATCAAAACTGAAGACAGTCTTTTAGCCTACACGACATAATCGAGGGACGTAAAACTGAAAATTTCATTTCATTTCACTTTCAAAACTGAAGAGGTTTACCCATCACATGCGAACTACTACTACTACTGACACTAGGATCGTAACTATGTACTACCACGGTGCACGCTACCTAATCACCCTAGGCAACAACGAAAGTGAGGTGACAACAAGGTGAATCCCCATTCAGAGGGGCACTCATAAATTAGTGATAGGTCAATTATACTGACAATATATTTGCACTTATTTTACGAAATATCATTATTTGAAACTACATTTATGACTAAAGTCAATCGAAGAGAAATACGAAGATTCATTTGTCACTTTTTTTCTTTGATGTTCTAATTCTCCTCCCAAGCTAATAAAACCAGATACCAGACTAAATATACATTGATTCAAAACAGAATGTATGGCAACATTACCAACTAAATATAATATAGCCTACTGCATATAAAATCATATTTTAGAACTTTTTAAAGATTTTCTAATCTTCAGAAATGACGAAAAATAACTATTTATCAAGATTTAATTAACAGTTTATATTGTCTATATAAAAATACTTACTCGGTGTACTTTATATTCGAAATATCCTTGGATGATTCAGATGTGTCTCTCTGAGGACGATATCTGGGTGCAATAGTTGTAGGCAAATAAAATCGAACGGCTGATTCTTCGGGTGGTAATTCAGTATAATAGCCTATTTTGATTGTAGCTTCTTTCCCAGCAGGTATATTACCAACACGAGCCTAATAAGAAAATTAAAAATATCAATAAATGTTTATATTCATTACAATGGTTACTCATACGTACACGACGGTCGTTTCAAAAGTTGCACACAACGCATGCGCAACCGTTTGAGTGGTGTCAAAGTTCTTGATTGCTTGAAGATGCGTCCAGTGATAATGATGCGGGTAATTATGCTCCTGTGAAAGTTTAAATACGATGAATACTGTGCGAAGTGCAAAAGAATTGTGAAAAATGGAATTTTGTGTGATTCCTATGACGGATGGCTGCATTATAAGTGTGTTAAAATAGAAAATGAACGTAGAATTGATGAAGATTTAGAGTAGTTCTGTCCTACATGTAAACAACATGGCGGCCAAATTAACATGAATTCGTCTGATGATTATTCCGATAACTTGCTAGAAATCAAGCATTATATAGGAAGATATGAGGCTATTGAAATCAAAAATCTTAGATTTCATAAAACGAGTGAAGGTATTAGAATCAAATGTTGATAGAAACAAAACTTCATACTACGAATGAACAAGGGTATGTTACAATAGACATGGGCCGAGACGATCAACCTAAGCCAGTACTAGCTAGCCCAGTCGAGGGTGCGAATAAATTCAGTGTATTAGCGTATTTTGAACGTGAAGCTCTGAACAACACAAAATCAGTGAATATTAGCAACGAACCTGTAGATGGTTTGAGAACAATGAACAAAAAGGGAAATTTCATAAACGCGAAGAGTAGTACAGGGATGAATATGATTAGTGCAAGGACAACTTCTGACAACTGTAATGCTTACATGAGAATTTCTCATGCTTTGTAAGCTAATGAAGCAGGCAAATAAATGAAATGAAATGAAATGTGCTCATATACGCTGACAGTCATGGTAGGGGACTGGCTGAAAAAATGAACCAAAATTTAACACGATATCGTAGTAGAAGGATTTGTTAAGCCTGGAGTTAAAAGCATGGATATTTTATCCTGTGTTAATAGTCAAACTGTAAACAAGGAAGGTAACTATATTGTGATATTAAGTGGAGCTAACGATGTGACTTAAAATATGATGAGGGAAGTGAAGTCGTAAAGAGAATTAAGTGTACGCTTTATGAATTAAACCATTGTAAGGTAATTGTAACCAACATTCTATACACGTATGATCTTACTGAAGAGTCGTGTGTGAACAAAATAATTCAAAATTGTAATGTAAAATTAAAGAATTTGTGTAACCGCTTCCAAAATGTCGAAATTCTGGATGTAAATAAATTAAGTAGGGAGATTTACACGAAACATGGCATGCATTTCAACCAACGAGGGGAAAAAAATGAGCAACATGATGTGAAAAAATTGATAGGGATATCTTTATGACAAATCTAAATTTAAGGTAGCAATAAAAATGCCATGGTTAGTTCAGGGAAACTGAATACACCCGACTCCATGAATAGACTGAATACTATGTGGGGCAGGATACGCCAACAGGTTACAACGTTAGCTACTATTTTTTTGTAGGGATAAAACATTACACGGTGGTGTAGCCATTTATGTAAAACATGACACAGGTATTGGATACTCTGTACTTGACTTTACTTGTTTTTGCGTAGAACAACATTTTGAAGTAGCTGGTGTGTTACTTAAACAAAACAGAGTAATACTTGTTTCACTGCATTGGAAGCGGAATTCAGATTTTTTTTTTTTTTTTTTTTTTTTTTTGCAAAAGGAGGGAGAAGAATTGTAGGCATGATCACAAGCATTTGTTATTTTTTCCACTCAAAAATATTTTTGCTTTTAAAATTTATATTTTGTAAGATATTATTCCGATATACAACATACATTTTTTTTTTGTTTGAAAATTTTAAGAAGAAAAGATATAATTCAAATAATAAAGTGCTTTTTCGTCTTTTTCATTACTAAAATGAATATTTTTAAATTCTAAAATTTAAAAAAAAGAGCGAGAGACGAATTGGAGAGAGAGAGAGAGACTTTTTTTGCATAAATTTTGAAATAATAATAATAATAATAATAATAATAATAATAATAATAATAATAATAATAATAATAATAATAATAATAATAATAATAATAATAATAATAATAATTATTATTATTATTATTATTATTATTATTATTATTATTATTATTATTATTATTATTATTATTATTATTATTATTATTATTATTATAGAAAGTCAGTCTCTCTCTCTCTCTCTCTCTCTCTCTGATTCTATATTTAAATGAATGTTGTCCAGAACAGATTAAGAGTTATACCACATACGGAAGTAAACATTCAGAAACAGTTCCTAATTGTTACACGTCACATCTTACATCTCAGCGAGATAGACTAATCACATTGTATAATACTGCTAATATTACAGGGTTATCTAGCGATAAACAGAGATTTAAAATGGCTAAATACAGAAAACATATTAAAGCAGCAAAAATTACTGCAAACGAGAATGGGATAAATAATTCAAAAAACAAGTGTGCAGTAGCTTGGTCTATAATCAAAAAGAAAATCGGAAAATGTAATATTAAAGACCCCTTACCAATATCCGCCAATGAATTCAATGAACATTTTGTAAATAACATAAGGAAATTAACTGATAAGTCAAAAACTTTCTTCTGGAAAAATCAAATCTTTGACTAGTAGTTTATTAGCTCAGCAAGACCTAAATAACGTTAACACGAATTTTGAGTGGACTAGAATAAATACCAGAACAGTTTTACTAATTGTTAATAAATTAAAATATTCAAATAATGAAGGTTTTTATGGGTTTTCTAATAATTTGTTTCGAAAAATAATTGATGTTATAACTGATCCTTTGGTTTACTTATTTAACTGGATACTTTTAGATGGAATCTTTCCTGACTGCCTTAAGTGACAGTTACAGTACCTATACACAAGAAAAATGATAAAAGTGATCCTAATAACTACCGTCCTATATCATTAGTCCCAATTATTTCAAAAGGTTTTGAACAATGTATTAAAAGCCAATTATCAACGTACTTTATCAAAATAAAATATTCCACAGTTTGCAATTTGGATTCAGATCTGGCCTTTCCACGATTAAGGCCGTCCAAAACTTAGTATCACACATATTAGATAGATTTGAAAATAATTTAAATACGTGTGCAACATTGATAGATCTAAGTAAAGCATTCGATACGGTGTCACATCATATATTGGTTGAAAAATTGTATTATGGTATTCGGGGAGCTGAGTTATCATTAATTAAGTCCTATCTTAGTAACAGACATCAATCTGTCCGTATTATTAATGAAAGATCAAAATTTTTGAATGTAACAGCAGGGATACCTCAGGAAAGTGTGTTAGGACCTTTACTTTTTCTTATCTATATAAATAATTCTTATCTATATAAATTTACAAAGTTTTCTACTTTGTAAATATGTATTATATGCTGACGACACAACTCTTCTAAGTACGGATAAGAATTTAGTGAGTGTTAAAACTAAAAGCAATAAAATGCTTGAAATGCCATCTATATGGTTAAAGCACAAACTTTATATAAATGAATGTAAAACAGACTATATATTTTTCTGTTAGTAATCATATGACTGAGGTAGATATGCACCATTTCGTAAAACTACTGGGAATCATCTAGATCCGAAATTAAACTGGAGTGAACATACTGATAATTTATCCAGGAAATTATCTAGAGTGCTATTTTTACTACGAAAACTGAAAACAACAGTTACAGAAACAATGCTTCTTGCAGTATATTATGCCTTTTTTCATTCTCATCTACAGTATGGCATACTATTGCGGGGTAACTCACCTGGTGCCCAGAGTGTCTTTAAATGGCAGAAGAAAGCCATAAGAGCAATAAAAGGTTTAACTGATAGTGTATCGTGTAGACAATATTTTAAGGATTAACAAATTATGACAGTTCCCTCTCTATATATTTATATTTGTCTTATGTATGTTAAAGAAAATGACGACAGTTTAGCTTTCCTTAACAACATCCATTCATATAATACTAGACATAAAGATGACTTACATACTCCATATATTAGGCTAAGTATACGGGTATGAAACTATACAATACATCGCCAGTTCATATACGAATGATGTGTGATAAGGATTTCAAAAAACATTGTAAAATCTTTTCTTGTAAATAATTCTATTTATAGTATCGACGAATTTCAAGAAAAGTATAAATTGTAACTTTTTTCTTTCTTTGTACATATTTGTTTATATGCTGACACTGTCTATTGCAACAAATGTTTAATTCTATTCTATTCTCTTTTATGTCAGTTGTGTTTCAGAGTTTGAGCTTGACCGTTGGTTTATGTTTGCGTGTTCGCCTGACTGTGCTGCGAGAAATTCCGTGTTAAAATGAAGGGTGAACCCGACTCAGGTCAGATTACACATAGTGACCAGCGTTCCTAAATCAAAATCGAAACTACGTGGAAACAATACACTGAAATTTACAATGCTTTGCGCGAAGCTTGTGGAAATAAGTTAGTTGACGTTGCACTGTATCATGGTGGTCAGCTCGTTTCCGTGAAGGTCGTGTAAGCACTGCGGACAACCCAAGAAGTGGAAAACCATCAACTGCAAGAGATTAAACCACAGATTATTGTGAATGGGATTTTGAGAGAGGATCAACGAAAAACATGTGAGGAAATTGCATTTGAGGCCAGAATGTCTGTCACTCCAGTTTACAGAATCATTACTGAAAAGTTAAAAATCGCTGCCAGATCCGCATGATCTGAGTGAAGAGCAGAAAACATATCGCAAAAGAATCGAAAAAGAATTGCTTCAACGCTACCGAACGGAAGGAGATCATTTTCTACGAAGTATTGCTGCAATTGATGAAACCTGGATACAAGATTGAAGGATCCACTACGTGGAAAACGCTTCGATACAATTCATGAAGATTGAAGTGAGGTGACCCGAGTGATTGGACAGCTCAACAATGAATGTGCCCTGTCCGGAATACATAACGTTGGGAAGCTATCATAAGCAAGAATGGACATTATATTGAAGGCCTGTAACGATATTTTCTACAATAAATTATTTACTTCTATAATCTTATAGTTGCATAACTTTTGAAATGACCCTCGTATTTCATCTAAGTTGTCTTAACATATTATCTTCTACATTCCTAATGACATTTAGAATGATAATGTTAGCAATAATCACAACTATACAAGAATGGTGTCCAGTGTTGATGCATTCAATATTTTAGGTCCTGCATCCATAATGAATTTAGTACAAGTGGTGACATTCATATTCTTTTAATCAATAGGCCCCCCATATGAACCAAACTTCTTGCCTTTTTGTCCAATACTACTACTACTTAAAAAAAGAAAGAGAAGTAACACTAGTAGAATTCCTATTTTCCCCAGCATTTCTACGTGAAATTTTCAAAATTGAGAACTGAAGTAGTCGCAGACGTTTGTAATGTGATAATGTTCCCAGCTGAGAAAAATTGGTGGAGGAAATAAAACTAATGAAACGGGTGTGTCGGTAAGAGTAAAGGAGAGAAGGAATAATACGTACATGAAAAAAAAAAAGCTTACGCATGTACATACATATTGTACCTATATAAAATTCTATTACATTTACAAAAAGGAGCTCTTCCAAGAAGGTCCAATTTTCCCGTTTGCGTCGCGTGCACACAATTTGGTGTGGGAAGAGGTTGTGACCTAAGACCTGCACATATAAAAATTGGTGGCCATAACTCAGCGGGAACATGGCCAAAAATGGGTTAAAAATACAATGGAAATACCCATAAGGCGCGTATGTTTTTGAACTATTTCTTGTATATCGTCGAAAAAAAAAAAAGGGGGGGGGGAAAGCATTCCGTTCAGGTTTTATGAAATGAGATTACATATTGAGCTATACAAGCACTGAGTTTCATCACACTCTAGCCTGCGGAACAAAGAAACAAATCGGGGCAAAGTCAAAAGACACACCATCTCCGATGCTCAGACTGGTTTGATATGAGGCAAACCTCTTGCAAGAGAATGCCGTAACCGTGTGTCGTATATCTGCTGAGTGGCACTGCTATAGATGAAATAAGTAGAATTGAATGGTAGTTAGGATTTCGCACATTGTGCAACATGTCTAAAAAGAAAAACCAGGGATGTTCGCAGAAAAAAAAAAAACATTATTGCAATAGCGTAACATGTGGTATTGAAAGGTACAAAATGATTGATGTGTTATTTGAGCTGAACTACAAGGTTTCCCTTACTCCCAGTACCGCTCAGGCAGTTGAGATTATTATCTACGATGCAATGTGTTATACATGAGTTTGCAAAAGGTTCAATTGTCAATGTCATCATCTTCTGACCGGAATGGTTCATCGCCAAAGGCTTTAGATTCGTCTTTTTGTGAATAAAATAAATCATCTTGCGGAACAGGGAAGCACATTGGGTCAAATAGTTAAAAACGGATAGTTGTGAACAGCGCCGTAACTCCACATATTTCCAGGGGAGACAGGGGAGCAAGAGAACATTTGGGCCCCCTGCCTTTGCGCCCCTAGCCCTGAACCTGCGTAGCTTTTGGACCCCCTAGCCTTTGACTAGTAGCGTAGCCAGGATTTTTGTTTGGGGGGGCTTAGTGTTGGGGCATAATATTATATATATATATATATATATATATATATATATATATATATATATATATATATATATATATATGCATGCGTTTGTCGAACCAGAATATTTAGTTTTAATAATAATAAAAATAATAATATAATACTTAATCTTTCTCGGAAGTGCCGGCTTCTTTAGATATTTCTTTATTGTTTCACGATTACTGTTTCTGGACGTTTTCTTCACCAAAATTAGTGCCACTATTGTCCTTTTTTTCTCTCTCGTTCTAGTCACTTTTCTACAGCGTTTTTCGTGTTTTTCTCAGAATTAATACCTTGTTTCGATATTTCCCGTTGCTTTGGGAGGGGGGTTCTTTGATTGCACATTTTCCTCGCCGAAATTAACACAATTGTCTCTCTTCCACTTTAACTGCTATTGTAAAAAGTTTTCCGACATTTTTCAATTGCAAAGTAAGCTCTTATTTCGACACTCAACACGTCTAACTCCAGAAAACCTTCTGAACTGCTCTAATTGATCAAACAGTTCGCTGTGACAGTCACACGGGAATAATTTAAGAAAACTAAATTAGCTACTGAGCATTTATCGAAATCTATTGATCGCCGCTTTCTTGTACTTAATCCTATTGGGAACGACGATGAATGATTCAAAATAGACGATGACAGGTCATGTGTTTTGTTATTTTTATCGAGTTAATGGTTTCTTGGGTTTCAACATGTCCATTCCCTCTTAATCCTTCAACTAAAGTATTATTATTATTATTATTATTATTATTATTATTCAGAATTTCCTTTTATGATCAGAAAGGAAATGATTCTTTTCAGTATTGCCTGGCTCAGTCTGGAAACGCTTTGAGTCAAAGAAGACACGTGAAAACTGAGGTCATTGCTATGTGAAACAGTAGAAAAATAACTTCAAGGTCACCATATCCATATATAGGCCTTCACTCTTTCCTTTCTTCCCTTTGAACAGCAGGGATCCCTGGAAATCTCGATTTCCATATTCCCCAAAATGTAAACATTTTTAAAGAATAAAGACGACGTTGGAGAACACTAGTGCCATATTTTGTTTCCAAATAGAGTACATGAAAGACAATTGCTATTTCTTCTGAGAAATAATTACGAATATCGAAGTACCAAAGTACTTTGTTGGAACCCTTTGGGGGGGGGGAACCCCTTCCTCACACCATTGCCTTGTACCCTTCTAGCCTTTGGTCCCCCTCACCTTGGATTCCTCTAGCCTTTTGGCCCTCAAGCCTTTGAGTTGTAGAATTGTTTCCGCAATGATAGTGGGTTTGACGTTAAGATGCCTCCGACGAAAGGAAAAAAGAATGCAATTGACAACAAGATAAGCTACGTAGAGCAGAGATGTGACCGAAGTGAGATACATCGTTGAGCTGATAAATGGACGACTGAAAAGCGTCTACAAACTTTTCAGTCAGGTCTGGGACATTAAAGCCTTAGATCGCATGATGGCTGGTGCTTCACTCAGACGATCCAATGATTGTTGCCAAAATAGAATCCAAGCTCTCTGACATCAATGTGCTACAAACACTTATTGAAGAACTTTGCTTAATTCGGAAAGACGCGAGCGTTTGAGACCCTCGATGCCAATACACTGGATGTGGGCTTTCCTGCACTTTCCACTGAAAACTAAGAATATTTCAATGGGATTATACGTTGTGGGCAATGCACCACTATATTGGGCAGGGCATATTTCACCTGATGGGATTTTTATTATAAGGTTCGCAGAAACAAATGCCCCGATAAATTGGTAATCACGGTTTGCATTGATTCAAACATCTTACCTTGTTCGTGGACATATCCACTCAAGGCACAATAATCGGTTAAAGTACTGCAGTTTCGTTTTATAGAATCTTGTTCGGGAAGGGGATGATTGCATTATAGAATGTTTTTGTCAATGTGCAAATGGAGTACGGATAGTTGAATGTTGTGCCATATCATCCTCATTATTTGGTACTTAGGAATGGGCAAAGCAATTGCACTACGTCCTAAGACATCTGCATTCTTGGATGACATCTGCATTCTTTATTTTATTCACAAAAATATAAATCTAGGTTTTTGGGCGATGACGATGAACCATTCCGGTCAGAGGATGATGACACTGACAATTGAACCTTTTTGCATACTTATGTATAACACATTGTATCGTACATAATAATCATCTTAACTGCCTGAGCAGTACTGGGAGTAAGGGAAACCTTGAAGTTCGGCTCAGGTAACACATCAATCATTTTGTACCTTTCAATACCACGTGTTACGATAGTGTAATGAAGTTTTTTTTTTTTTTCCCTGTGAATATCTCTGTTTTTCTTTTTAGACATGTTGCACAATGTGCGAAATCCTAACTACCATTCAATTCCACTTATTTCATCTATAGCAATGCCACTCAGCGGAAATACGACACACTGTTACGGCATTCTCTTGCGAGAGGTTTGCCTCATATCAAGCCAGTCTGAGCATCGGAGATGGTGTGTCCTCTGACTTTGACCCGATTTGTTTTCCTGTTCCGCAGGCTCGAGTGTGATGAAACTCGTAGTGCTTATGGAGCTTAATGTGTAATCTTACTTCCATAAAACCTGAACGGAGCGCTCCCCCCTCTTTTTGGCGATATACAAGAAATATGTGAAAACCATGCGCGCTTTGTGGGCATTTCCATTGTATTGTTAGCCCATTTTTGGCCATGTTCCCGCTGAGCTATGGTCACCAATTTTTATATGTACAGGTCTTAGGCCACAACCTCTTCCCACACGAAATTGTATGCGCGCGACGCAGACGGGAAAACTGGGCACTTTTGGAAGAGCTCCTTTATATACGTGTACAATACTATATACGTATACAGAAATATTCACTGGTCATATTATCGTGCAGACGTGTGTTTTGTATGCTCCGAGTGAGATGTGAGAAGTGGTGGAAAAAGTGCACGCACCATATCGGAACTAGTACCGTTCGACGCAGGAAAGTGCGACGAAAGTTTTTTTTTTTAAATGTATAAAATCGGTTTAATGGTTTCCGAGATAATTGCAAAAAAAAAAAAAAACTGTGCAAAAACCTTCTATTTAAAAGCATAATGGAAAAGAAGAGAATGGAAATTTCTTAATTTTCTAAAAAGTAATTTCTGCTGACTTGCATCCGGTGTGAGCGAACTAGGAAAAGATCCTGGCTACAACCTTCAAGAAAAATTTTACATGCTTTTCAAACTTAGACTATCTTGAAGATTCAATAATATTGCCTTTCAATACCCACTGGAAGATTTGTCGTATTATTAAAAAAAAAAAAAAAAATAATAATAAAAAAAAATACAAATACGTAAAAAGTTTTTTTTGACCAATTTTAGGACCCAATAGCTCTCAGACCTGAAGGACCAGGAGATTGATTTTTTAGAAGTGGGTCCTCAACTCCCTCACTTTTTTTTAAAGGTGTTTCCCTCTGTCCCCACGGTTTAGAAAAGTTCGACCAAGGGTGGGGTCGAGTTTGACCTGGTTTGGCCTTTGACCTCATTTTTGGAAGAATATCGTTAGCCCTTCCCCGCAACAATTATTATATTTTTCGTTTGGAATAATTAAAATTTGGATAAATTTCCCCCCAACCGGATCTTATCCCTCTCAATCCCCCCGTTAGGTTTGGGTGTGTCGATCACGTGGACGAATTTTCATCAAAATCGGACCATAAACAAAAATTTGCCCATCGGGCTTTTGGTAACTATTAAAAACTTGTAATTTACTTGTATTTTAGTGTGAGATAACGTGACAAGGCACAAAATCATGCAAACGCCACCAAGTATTGCTAAAAGCACGCCCATTAGAGATCTTCCACCGGTAAATCCATCGGTGAGGGCACAAAGGGTAGAGGACATCGAAATGAGTAAGAGAGAAAAGGAAGAAACATCACCCCAAGATAAAACCTCGAAAAAAACAATGGATGAAGAAACTTCAGACTTTTGAGGCCATGGAACAATATGACAAAGAAATGGTTTTTCTTGAATTACTTGACTGGCAGAAGATAGGAAGAGTACACCTATAACTGAAAAAAAAAAAAAAAAAAAAAAAAAGTAGTATTATGGGTTAAAGTTAAGTCAATTCCTACAGGAAATACTGAGCAACTTGAAACTATTCTTGAAAGATCGCAGATCAAAAACCAAGAAATTTTGCAAAAGAAACCTCAGTTGGAGATGGATATGATGCAAGGGAAAAGAGGTCCGAAGGAAGATGATCAAAGAATAATAGAAAGGCAGATGGAAGACATCAAGAGACTAGAAACGGAAGTAGAAAACTTTAATGAGGATAAACTAGATCTGAATCTAGAGATAATCAAATTAGGCATATGGGAGAAGAAATAATTAAACCGACAGAAGACAAAAATGAGCTTAAAAAGGAAGTATAAGAAGAGGCAAAGGCGCAAAGGAAACTACAAGATGAATATAGGCAGTTGGAAAAAAATACGATAAGAGTAAAGAGGTACTAATTCAAATCCAACAATTGTTAGAAGGAACAGAAATTGCGAAAGAAAGTGAAGGGTATTATTGAGAGAGAAAATTAGAGAACTCCAAACGAAGAAAGAGAGCCAAAAAGAAAAGGTGATACAAGAGATTCATACACAAGGGAGGAAGATCGAGAAAATCACAATGGAGAAAAGGATACAGAAGATAAGACATCATGGACGGATGTTGTAAGAAGAAGAAAACAGACTGAGGAAAAAGTTAAGATCCAGACCAAATCAAGGTGAAACATCGAAGCAAACCGTAGGAAGGCTCACAGAAGTGATCGACCCGCGGAAGGGATATAGTAGTTTTAGAAACAGCTACGAAAGACGATATCAGGAAGATAGTGGCCCAAGAAGAAATATCAAAAGGAACTTTAACTGCGACGAAACACGAAAAAGAAATCCATTAATGATAATCTATGATGTTCCATCAGACTAAGGACGAAGAGTTATTACAAGCTTTTATAGAACAAAACTTTGAAGATAAAGAAATCGTCGAGGGAAAAATATAAATATTATATATATATATATATATATATATATATATATATATATATATAGAGAGAGAGAGAGAGAGAGAGAGAGAGAGAGAGAGAGCAGACAAAAAGCAACAAAGATGATGCTACTTGGTAATTGAAATCGAACCAAGAATAAGGAAAATACCACTAGAAAAAGAAAAAAATATTGACTATGAAGTGCACCGAATTAAAGACTTTTTAGCTGTCCCGCTATGTTATATGTGTCAAGAATTTGACCATGTAACTGAACACTGCGACAACAAGAAGAAAGTACGGTGTAGATATTGTGGTTCGTTACGACATAAAAGTGAAGAATGCAGGAACAAAGGAAAAAAAAAATGTGTGCCACGCAAAATAAGGCATAAAATCTGCCAGAGCCCACAAACAAAAGAATGTATTTCTTATAGGGTTGCACGCGAAAGGATAACTTCTAAGATCAATTATGGAGAGTAAGTTAACAAAAATTAGAAACAAGAAAAAAAGCCCAAATAAAAACGAACGAACGAAAGGTTGAAAATCTTCCTTGAAAGGAAAAGAAAAGAATTATCATGAAAAGACACATGGGAACACCAACACAGAATGTACGTAAAAGACAATTAGATTATATTGAAGAGAAAAAAGTACAAACCGAAATAAAGACAGGAAGGAAAAACTTAGAAAATAGCTTAAGAGGAAAAGGAGAATTGGCTACACTACTGGAAAACAGAAAAAAAAGAATAATAAAAAAGTCTTTAGAGGAAAATTATAAGTGTATGGAAAAGACCCCTAATCTATATGAATGTTTCGCCAATGGTGAGGAAAAATACCTTTTTCCAATACAAGAAGAACAAGAATATCAAATTCAAGATTCGCAAATAACAAGTACGACACAAAATTACGAAGAAAAATCAGAGAAACAAAATAATAATAATAATAATAATAATAATAATAATAATAATAATAATAATAATAATAATATATAGGAAGACAACAGACAATTATATAAAAATATAAATTATAGTCATAAATTGCCAAAACCAGTATAAAAACTTATATTAATGACAGCACTGAGAAAAATAGTAAGAGATCTCCACGTCAATGGAAGAACAATAACTTATGCAACACTACAAGAAGCGGACAGGATAGAATTAAGAATATGATCTTCCGACAAATGGTTTTGAATTACTCGACCTTGTTGGTGAAATTTTCGAGTCTTTCGACAATAGTTATAAACAGTAAGAGCACATGGCCGAAATACTATGACCCTATGAAAACTGATACGGATACTTATGTGTATACGACATATGAATGGTAGTCAGCCAAATTTGAAAATAATGCGCACTGAAATAAGGTAGCGACATTGGAACTAAGGAGATTAACCGAAATCTATGAAATTGACATAGTGGCAATACAAGAACCGTACCTACTAGAAGGAAAATTAACATTTCCAGTTGGAACTAGGATTATATATGGTAGCGACGAACCGAAGTTCTGAATAAAGGAATTTAAATACTTAAGTTGACAGCACAGCAACAACTGGACAGTGGTGGTTGAAATTATATGGGAAAAATAATAAATTCTGGCTAATTAATGCATACTTCCAATATAGTTTGGAAACACAGGGATTTATAGAGAAAATTCAGCAATCTGGCAAAAAAATAATATCATAATCCTAGCCGATACCAATGCTAAATCAACATTATGAGGATCCCCAGAAACGGACAATACAGGAGAAATTGTAAAAGACTTCATTATGCAAAATGGGCTTCAAATTTTAAATATTGGAAATAAGTCAACCTTTGTAGGGAACAGAGGTACATCACATATTGACATAACATGTGGAACACAAGAATTAGCTAATACAATTCAAAATTGGCAATTAGGAGATAAACTCACACTAAGTGACCATGAAACAATCTAGTTTGAAATACAGATAAATAGGAAGAAAAAGGAACAAGAAACATAACATTATCAAAACAAATTGGACTACCTTTAAAAATAAGTTAAATTTACCTCAAACAGACGAAAATGGAAATTTAACACAAACAATAGATAAAATCGAAAAGGCAAAAAAAAAAAAAAAAAAAAAAAAAAAGCAATTAAAGAAGCCACTCCTGTAAATAAAGAAAAATTAGTTTAGGAGGACTTTTGGAATCCGAAATTACAAAGACTAAAAAGGATAGCCATATCTATGAGGTAAAGTTACCAGGCAACCTTTCATTCAACACTAAAGGAAAGAAGACTATATTTTTGTTTCACATTTCTGTATTTTTCTAAAGAACTCTTGAAAGCTAAACAGAAAAGCTGGGATTTATATATATATATATATATATATATATATATATATATATATATATATATATATATATATATATATATATATAAAAAAACTATATAATATATATATATATATTATATAGTTTTTTTTTTAAATAAACAATTTTTTCCCCAAAGACGAACAAGATACTAATACAGTATGAAATACAGAGCTGAGGAACAGGACAGGTGAAGTGTATATAGGAACCGTACCAGAAACAGATAAAGTAACAAACGATGGAATAGAGCAGATTATAGGAAAACTGAAAAATAAAAAAGCGCCCGGAATAGAGGGCCTTAAAAATGAACTCTACAAAAAATTAGATCCCCTATTTAGCAAAACTCTTTATCTGGCTTTTAAAAGAACAAAAATTCACAGACTCTTGGAAAATATCGAGATTAAGCATATTGTCCAAAGGATCGGAGAGATTTGTCTGAAGTTGGTTCCTACAGACCTATTTGCTTGTTGAAAAATATATCAAAAATCTTTCAAAGAAATATATTAAATAGGATCTAAAAATACAGAAATATGAGTGAAGATAACTTGCGGTTTGGGTTTAGAGCGGGCAACTCAACAGAATATACGATTAATTATTTAGTAGATAGCATTAAAGAAAGAAGATATGAAAAAATGTGTTAGCATTATTAATAGTTATTGAAGGAGCATCTGACAACCTATGGTTACCTTCGTTATTAGAAAACAAAGAAATTGGAATTACCCGAATACCTTACAATATAGTAAGAAGTTATTTAGAAAACAGAAAAATTATTATCCCCAACGAAGAAGGCGACTTAGAGATATTAGCAGAAAGAGGATACCCACAGGAATCAATCTTAAGATCCACTTTATGCGATATAGAAATACAGCCCTGTTTAGAGAAATTAACATGCAAGAGGCAGACAAATTAGTAGCCTTCGCAGATGATATGACAACAACTAGTGCAAATAGTCGTCGAGAACTAGAGGAGGAAACAAGAAAAATAACGGATTCATTAGAAAACTGGAGTAGAGAAAGCAAATTAAGAATTTCATCTAAAAGCAAAAATACTTAATTTTCGGAGCAAAACCACAACGAAATCCTATTATCAAATTAAGTGGTATTGGCATAAAAAGAGAACAATATATTAAATATCTTGGGCTAATGTTAGACGATAAATTAAATTTTGGTGAACATCTTTAGTACATACTTAATAGAGGAAATAATATTGCAAACAAATTAATCACAATAGCTAGAAACAAATATAAGTTGCCATTTAAAATAATAAAGCTATATCAAAAAAACATTCTATCGGCAGCAATGGCATATGCATCGGGTGTGTGGATAGAAAGGACACTGAGCAATAGAACTTTCAAAAATCAAATTAATACACTTCAAAGAAACTTACTGATTAGGATGAGTGGTGCTTTCAACAAAATTCCATAGTGCACTTTGTATAATTTTAGGGATGAAACCCATGAATTACGTGATACTACAACGGGCAGCCAACTACTGGCTAAGGAAAGGAAATACAAGGAAGATAAGAGATACATTCAATAAAGATTTAAGGGATGAAAATGAAGTCAATAGTAATATAATAAAGATGCGGAATAATAATTGGCAAAAATATAATGGTGCACAGAGTACATAGAATATTTTCTAATGCAGAAAACAGATTGGAGATAAAACATTTAATCTCAATATTTGGACTGATTCACTATTTATCGGGTCACGGACCTTATGATTAATACTTCTATAAAATAAAGTCAATTGTGAATGCGGGGAAACGTACTCCCAAGCACCACAATATGTGGTGCCCGTTATTGGAACAAATCTTGATTATAAGAGTACAATTACGTAGAAAAAAACTTTAGAAGGAATTCTAGGAGATAAAGAGGATTGTAAGAAACTAAAAAAAACTCACTAATTAATATTCTGAATTAAGAAGACAAACTTTTAAAGGAAGAAATTAAGTGTTGAATGTAAAAGTGTAAATGGAAGAACGAACGTGTAGTCCTCAGACCGGAGAAATTACTCCAGGAACGAGATGCACCGGAACACCGTGACGCTCGCCAAGGACAGGAATGAATGGTTGCAGCCCAGCCTATGGGACTGGACTGAACTTTAATTCCTGTGCAAAAAGAGTGCGATGCGTGAATGCTTTTCTTTTTGGGTGTCGGGTCGACTGGTGGAAGGGAAGAAATTATGTAGTAAATAGTTTTAGTAATGTAGCGTAGGGCAAGGGAAAGAAATGATAGAATATATATATAGGAGAAAATATTAGTGGTAACAACAAACTTAGGAATAGTTAGATGGTACAAAAGAGACTCTGCGCCATGAGAGAAATTAATGCACGAATTAGTAGGGGTCCTTGGTAGGATTGTTCCAGTGTCGAGTGAATGAAGGGTTGGCTATGATGAAATGGGATACAACGGACCGGGGTCCACACTAAGTGCTTCAGGTGGGTCCGGGACCCTAACCATCACGACCGCCATAGAACACTCAAGGAACAAACCCTTGTAAAATTACAGGATGCTGCATGGAATAAGTGGAGTGTTAGTGATTTAAATCATATAGATAAAAACCAAGTGGATGAAATGAAATATGGAACAGAAATAATACGCAGGAGAAAAACGAAGTGCTAGTAAGTGACAGTTTTAGTAAATAAGTGTTAGGGTTAGTGACTACAGGTGTAAATAACCAAGTGTAGGAAGCGATTAGTGAATGAGGTGAAACAACAAATAGAAAAACACATGAGAAAAAAAAAAAAACTAATAGTCATACAGAGTGGAAAACGAAGAAAGAAGATGACCGTAGGTAAATCCACAAACACACACAATAAAATATAAAAAAAACACATAATACAACATAGTACATAGTAACACCCTAAAACTAGAGTTAAGACATCGTTAAGTTTTAGTTGTTTTCCCTTTCGTTTGTTTGGTTTCCTGTTTTGTTTTTGTTTGTCAATCCCTTGTGTGTGATTCTCCGTCACCTTCCCTTCCTTTTCCTCCCCCCCCCCCTCTTCATTTACTTAATAAAGGACACGAAAAAATAACATTTGCAATGATGATACCTCGCCGGGTTTGAATACTCAAGGCACCGACTGAGAGTTACGCGGCTACTATACGTACTGTGTACAAACACTTTCCACTTACTTTTTTCCGAAAAGCCCTACGCTTCAATCTACAGTTAGGATTAAGTCAACCAAGTGAGGAAATTCTTTTCCAATTGTAATTTTTATTTAGAGTCAAAGTATTAGTTCTCCTGTGTACAATTGTCAGGATATTCCCTTCTAAGATAGGAAGCTACGATTTTTTTAAAAACAAGACTACACACATTTTCCTTGTATTAGATTTCCATACTAGGCTATGCATAAATGTCGGAATTCTTGTAGAATGGCTATGTTCGTGCGTCTGTCTCCCGACAGGTATCAAAACAAAAATAACGAGAGATATCGAGAATTTTGGGGGATCGATTCAGTGTCCCAAGAATAGGTCCCATCTCCTTCACTAACCATCTATTCAAATCAGAAATACTTGAAGATAACTATTTCTGGTTTCAACGTTTGACGCCACAGAACGAAAACGGTAACAGATAGCGAGAAGTTTTTTTCTGCAAACTATTCAGCGTTATAAGATATCACGACTATCCGCGACACTACAAAACCGGAAATTGTTCACATTTACTATTACTTGCGGTTTCAATAATTATTTTCATATACAGGGTGTTAATGAACTATACCGACAAACTGTAAGAGGTGATTTCTCACATTAAAATAAGAGAAAAAGTTCATATGGACCTATGGCGAAAAGTGCATAGTTTCAGAGTTAGGGCTGTCCAAACTTGCGAAAAAGCTAAGTTTCAATAGGCTCTATTTCGAATTCAAGAAACTGTAGATAGTGGTTCTTATCAGCGTAAAGGACGCCACGTATGCACAATCCAAAACTGCGTATTTCATCAATTGTCAATGGGTGTAGAGGGTATTCCCTACAGGGTGTAATTCTCAGATATGTTTTCAATAGTTTTCAGACATATCCTGATTTCAAGAAGGTTTAAAATAAGCAGGAGGTAAACCTAGACAACAAGTGACATCCAATGCTTTAGAGGGAAGACAAGAGTGTTAGGAACCGGCAGCTCAATGTTTCTTTGTGTTCGGAATAACGTGTGATGATATGTAGTTTTCACGGTATATTTTACGTTTTCTTCACTTATAAGCGAGAATGAAAACATCGCAGCATTCGTTTTCCCGAGTACGAGAGACCGTGATGCTGACGATCCTTAACATTTCCGACATCGCGCCAAAGAATTCCGTGTTCATTGCCATCACGACTTATCTTTTGCCTACTTTGGACCAATCAAACTCAGAGCATCTCAAAATTCGGTTGATGGCATGTCTGGGAATTTCACCTTGCAGGAAATACTCTGTACATGTATTGAACATTAATGAAATATGCGTTTTTGAATTGCGTATGCGTGACTTCCTTTACGTTGATAAGGACCACCATCCACAGCCTCTCAAATTCGAAATAAGACCTCTTGAAATTTGGCTTTTTCGCGATTTTATACAGCCCTAGCTCAAACTATGCACTTTTCACCACAAGTCCATATGAACTTTTTCTCTTATTTTGATGTAAGGAATCACCTCTTAAAGTTTGTCGGTATTGTTCAAAACACCCTATATAATAGCAAAACCTGTAAAAGATATCACGAAGCTGTTTTTTTTTTTTTTCCTTATACTTTGTCGGTAATTTGTTATACAATTTTATATAATTCATATCAACAGTTTCGCTAAAAATTTGTATAGTTCTGGATATTTGCTAATGCACAGATCCTTGTGTTCGATTACATACATAATTGTGCGATATTATATATAACTAGATAATGACAATAATTTATATATTTTTAAGAACATTTTTACATGAGGATCGTTTAGACATTAAAAATTATTCTAATATTTTTTTTCTATATTCGGAATGTACTAGCATTTATTCTTGAATTCCCCCAAAATATAACACCATAGTTTTACTATTGAAAAAACTTTACTATAGTATAAGGACATGACACCTTCCTTGCACTAACTTCTTGCAGTAAGTTTCATATCCTACGATCACCCTATATTCAATCCGGAAGTGATTCAAATTAACCTTTTCCGGTTTCAATGTTTACCTCCATAGAATGAAAACAGCGGCAGATAATGAGAAGTGTTGCTTGCAAGAACTATTCAGCTCCTTAAGACAACATATGATTATCTGCAACAGTACAAAAATTTGAAGTGGTTCCAATTTAGTATTTTTTCCAGTTTCAATATTTTGGTTTTCATAGAGCAAAAATAGTACAAGATACCAAGAAGCCCTTTTCTGCAATTTGATCAACGTCTCAAAAGTAGGCATCATCTGTTAACCCCATTCAAACTGGAAGTTGTTCAAATCAGCCATTTTCGATTTCAACGTTTATCGCCATAAAATGAAAACTAACAGACAATAATATGCTTTAAAAAAAGGTTGCAACTTCTCAAAACATATCATGACTATTCGCAACACACTACGGGAACTGAAAGTGGATCAAAATATACTATTACTTCCTATTTCAATACTGATTTATATAGAACAAAAACGGAAGACTGTATAAAGAAGAGTTTCTTGTCAATCGATTCGGCATCCCAAGAAAAGGTTTCATCCCCTCTGTTAACCCTCTATTTAAATCAGAAGTGGTAGAAATAAACAGTTTCTGGTTTCAACCTTGGTCGCCACAGAATAAAAACGGTAAGAGAAAGCAAGCAGCTGTTTTTTTTTCAATCAATTCAGCGTCTTAAGGGAACATATCACCATCACCCACAAAAGTTTACCAATTCCAGAAGTGGTTGAAATTTTCTAGTACTTCCGATTTCAATACTCATTTTCACAGGGAAAACACGGAAAGAAATATTGTGAAGTGGTTTCTTGACATACATACCGTCACATGAGTTTTGTCTACTTTTATCTATCCTTTCAAACCGGAAAAAGTGAAAGATTTACAATTTCCTGTTAACACTAATCGCACAATAGATGAAACTCAGACAGCAACAAGCATTTTTTTTTTTTTTTTTTTTTTTTGTATCAAATACCAGAAGAACATGTTTCACCTGCAATTTTATTCCTCTATTACAATTGAAAATGACAGATATGAATTAGCACTTCTGGTTTCAATATTAATGTCCAAAGAGTAAGAGTAAGCAATTATTGGGTGCGCGAACAAGGTTTATTTGCATTCATAATTCAAATCAATCGAGAGAAGTTCCGAGAAAATTAAAACGCAAAAGGACACCAGCACACTAAAAAATATAGGAAACGATAAACAAATATCCTAGCATAAAGTAGAAGATAAAATGACTACTCAGACCACATACACATAGGAAAAGGGGATGTTAGTTAAAATTGACAGGTTAATCTTTTTTACGGGGGCTGCTCTGAGAAAGGTGTATGCGGGGTTCGACACTGATTAGTAGTCACAAAACTGTGCACAAGGAAATAAAAGACTATGAAGAAATACTGTGACAAAATAACACAAAGGTAAAGCGAATCAAATAGCAATAAAACCAAAAATCTAAAGTAAAACTAGTAATAAGGTAAGGAATACGAGTAAAGATTTCAATTCACAAAACAAATTAAATCGCATGCAAAACTTGGATATGCTATAAAAACCTCAAAAGTCGAGAGATAAAATGTGGATCAATGCCAATGTGGGCTGTCACGTCGAGTAGGATCTCATAACGCAGTCGAAGCAGAGCAATCAACAAGAATGCATCACAGAAGATACAATTCGGAGCTAAAATCCCATGCAGAACACACGGATGTGAGAGACAGCTACGACCAATCTTCACTCGAGTTAAAAGTATTTCTTCCCAACGAGATGGTCGCGAACTAAAGAGCCAAACTACTACAGTAGGTTTAATGGCCTGTAATTTATAGTCACGCGCTACGCCCAATCCAACTGTTCTTGTTGCAAAAGACAAGAATTGAACGGGGATGTTAGGAATTCACTACTATGAAGAGTTTTGCTAAAAATCCGCCTGCTCATTATCAGAAATACTCACATGGCTGGGGATCCACAGAAAGGAACCAACAGCAGACACAGTGGCATATCAACAGAATACGTTAAACTAGAGACTACTTGGTAAACGTTAGTGTGTAAACATTAGTAAGGTTGGTAAGAGCACTTTTGCAGTCACACAGGATCAGAATACGAGCAACAGTATGGATCATAGCGTAATCTAAGGCTTGAAGAGTACCATGCAGCTCAGCACTAAAGATGGACGTGAAAGAACAGAGGCGGTACCCATAGCGAGCATGGCCAACGACAAATTCACAGTCAACAAAACCATCTTGTTTCGAGCCATCCGTATAAAAATTCGACACAGTAGTGTAATACAGAGCGAAAATGTTTGTTGGTATTGGTGTTCAGTACTGGTATACTTACTAGAACACGTTAACTGAAATAATATATAGCTAAGAAAATCTAAAAGGAAAGAAGGCCGACTCACCAGTAGCTAATTCATCCACAAGGTCTAATGGACGAATCCCAAACGGTATGGAAACAGGACGTATCGCATACCGACGGAAGTGCGAGCCTCAAAAACAAGAGTAAACAGGAAGTGCTTTAAGATGTGCAAAATAACAGAGGATCAAAAACTCTGCGATGTTTAACAAAGGTTCATATGCGTCAACAAAGTAGTTAGGTATAAGGCTAATTCGGAAAACATCTATAGCCAAACTAACACCAAAGAAATGGACCGTATCCAGCTGACGTAAAACACACGACCTGGCAGATAAGTAAATAACACAACCATAATAGAGTTTAGAACGCGTAAGACTGCGGTAAGATCCGCACTCCAGGAATGACGAGATAAAACTCAACAGGTATAGCACTCTGAGGCAACTATATTTCAAATTATGTCGAACTTGAAACCAAGTAATGTTGGCATCAAATTGCAAGCCCACAAAGCGAACACTCAAAAAATTATTGAAGTGTTCCTCTAAAAATAAATGTCAGAATTGGTAACCTAGGAACGCAAACGACAAAAATTAAAACATTTAGTTTTGTCGAAAGAAAAACAGAACCCAGTCTTAGTTACTTTGGTGCAAAAAACAATTCAGAGTAAGCAAGAGTTGTCGGGTAGATGTATAAAGGTAATGGGAAAGATAATAAATGATAAAGATCATCCACACAAAGGAAACAATGAACAGGAGTAGTAATGTAAGACCTTACACTATTCACGGCCACAGCAAACAAGGCCACTCAAAATACTACCTCAAGGGACATCATTTTCTTGATGCAAACTATCAGAAAGGGTAGAGCCAACTCATACTCGGGTGCCTAAAAACTGTTCCAAAAACAGGGCCACACAGTCCCTAAGAATAAAGCTGTTGCAAGACTCTTAGGCGCCAGGTAGTATCGTAAGAGTATTCCAAATCGAAAAAGATACTCACTAAGTGTTTCCAATAACAAAGAGCATCACGAATGAGTTTCTAGATGGACAAAATGATGAGTAGTCGAACTAAATTAAAGGATTTCTGTAATTCCAGAATTTTTAGAGTTCCAAGCTTTGAACTCTCCCCTGGACTCTTGGTCACGGATGTTAAAAACAGGAAGAAAAAGAACAAACATCAAGGAATAAAAAGGAAAGGATTACCAAAGAAGAGCTGTGTGCAAACACATTGTCTAGTGCGTTAGCGATCTCCAGATGAGGTTGATACAAACTAAAATATGACGAAGTCAATTTGTGCGCCTATCCTGTTCCTTGTTGGAAGGTTGCCAACTCATGTTATTTTTATTGTTACGCCAATCTTGTGAAAATTTTGTAATTACTGTCTTCCATACGTCATTCAACCATCCCTTGTCTAAATTTAACTTTTTTTTTAAATGAATAAATAAACTTTCAAAAAAAAAAAAGCCCTTCTACTTCATATCTAGCTCCGAAATTTTTTTTATGATATGTTCTACCCTGTGTTGAGTTTCTTTTAAATGTTTGGATAAACCCGACGACGGATTTTCCGCTTTTGAATCTGGGTTTTCCTCTACTCAGACTTTTCTTTTCGTTTTGCCTATTTAACTCTGTTGGCAACTGCATTTTATTTCGTAAATACCCAATTTTTCGTTGGGATCCGTAATAACTCTTATATTGGGTGATGTTCTTTTCTAAAGTTTAGGGGGTTTTAAGGCTGTACACAATATTTAATGCAGTTGTCAATTTGGGAAAAATGGGCAATCCAATCCACTTTTTATTCTTTATGTCGGTTTCAGGTTTATCGGAACTTAAATTTCTTCCGATTATTTAATAATGAAGTTGGGTACCCATTCAAACTACCAAGTTTCATCAGGTATTCAATCTTGTCTGTAAATCTGTTTTTAAGAAAGTGAGACGTACGACACACAGAAAGAAATTCTTCCAAACGTTTGCTTTGGTACCTGCTGAATGTACAGATTTATAATGGATGTACTGTGTACGTGCTGTTGGCTTGCGCTGGACACTGGTGATGAATTTGTTATGCCTTCTAATATTAAGATTCAGGTACGTAAAACTACCATCTTTTTCTTTCTCAACAATCAATCTCAAATTCTAGTGAATATTATTTTAATAAATAATCCAGTTGTGAATCGTCCTTGTACAAGAAAAGTACATCGTCAACATATATATATATAGTATAGAACTATACCAAGTTTCCGTTCTTTCAAAATTCTACTTTCAACCATATGAAGTACTAGATTAACTAACAATGGTATGGTGATAGGGGCTTTATACGAATGGTGGCTATTTCTTATTAGAATCTATACACAATACAGTTTTCGTACAGCCTTAAACCCCCCCAAAAACTTTAGAAAAGAACATCACTCTATATAAGAATTATTATGGATCCCAACGAAAAATTGGGTATTTACGAAATAAAATGCAGTTGCCAACAGAGTTAAATAGGCAAAACGAAAAGAAAAGTCTGAGTAAAGGAAAATATTAGAGATCCAAAAGCGGAAAATCAGGCGTCGTGTTTATCGAAACATTTAAAAGAAACGAAACGCAGGGTAGAACATTAAAAAAAATTATTCAGAGCTAAAAATGAAGTAGAAAGACTTTTTTTTGAAAGTTTATTTATTTACTTAAAAAAATAAATAAATTTAGACAAGGGATGGTTGAATGACGAATGGGAGGCAGTAATTTCAAAATTTTCACAAGATTGGCATAACAAAAATAACATGAGTTGGCAACCTTCCAACAAGGAACAGGAAAGGCGCACAAATTGACTCAGTCATATTGTAGTTTGTATCAACCTCATCTGGAGATCGCTGGCGCACTAGACAACGTGTTTTCACACAGCTCTTCCTTGATAAGTCCGTTCCTTTTTATTCCTTGATGTTTCTATTTTTTTTTTTTTTCTTGCGGTTTTTAACCTACGTGACCAAGATTTCAGGGGAGAGTCGAAAGCTTGGAACTCTAAAAATTCAGGAATTACAGAAATCCGTAAGTACAATGATAGTTAGAATTCCTGAGCGTAGTTTTGCAATGTCTAAATTGAAGGAATCCATACTGGAGGTGTGAGAGAGAGAGGAATTTCCATGGACCAGACCAACCGAAGAGTCACCGGCTTTTCAAAAACTAGTACAAGCAGTAGGTCTCTAGCTGGAACTATCAGAGAGGAAAATCAGTAAAAGATCGCTGAAGCCCCGAGGAATAGGTTCTCTTTGATCTTATTCCTCCATTCAAGGAGTTATAGATGAACTACTTCAGGTATGAGTTTTGGAATTCGCATAATTTAGAAGTACCGCAGTTTCACACTGTAAATCGAAACTCATTAGTTTCTCATTTCTTCACTCTTGCTTTCTTACCGACCCACCCGTTCCATATTTTGATTCTCCGCCACTATTTTTCTGATTTTTCTATTAACAATATCGATTGACCCTGCATTTCAACGCAGCACCCACCAGGACTCTACAGAGCTGTTTTTCTGTTCTTTAGCTTCTCTTTCTCTCCCTACTTCTTCAACTCCCTATCTGACGAAGCAAATAACGGAAGTGATCATAATGTGCCTTAGTGTTTTTGGTGTTGTAACATAATTACTAGTTCCTAGAAAGCAGTGATGTAACGCTAATATTTTAGGTGGGTATACGCTCCATCCTTTGTTATTATATTATATATATATATATATATATATATATATATATATATATATAGGGTGTTTCATTATTTCTATTACAGCGCTTGGGGATTGAAACTAGACACGAAAACAAGCAAAAAAATGTTTATCACACCGAAGTCGAAAGCAGCGCTCTTTTCGAGTTACGAGCGCGGAAGAGTGCAGAAAATTGAACTTGGAGCATTTGTAGCACAAAGACTAATAACGTTAGAAGAAGCGGTATAGTGAATTTCAGACGAAACCGTACTTGTATTTTCGGAAAATGACACATTCAAGATGTTCGGGAAAATACGCAAGATTTTATTAAACCGTGGCTCATTCAATTCACAGTTATGTGTGAGACCTTGACTTAACTTGTGAAATCCTGTATCTACTTTCCCCATATTCTTGAACTTGCTATTTCCTGTCAACATCTCTGAAATTCACCACAATGCTTCCTCTAACACTTATTAGTCTTTGCGCTATTCAAGTTCGAACAAGTAGGATATGTATATGAAGTAACAAAAATAAAAAAATCTAGATGGAAAGCTACATTTTGAAGAATAGTTATCGAACTATTTAATCAACCTGAGACTAAGAAAAAGATTACTTACAGTATAATAGATTAATTTAAGATCTTATTTAACTCTCTGTGTTAAGTAGGTCAGGTTGTAGAAATGGTTGTACTTCCAATTCGAATTTATGGCTGAATTAAGCTCTGATGTCACCTCCGATGTTAGAGTCGGGTAGTATCGATATATCCATTTAAAAGTTTAGTCCAATAATTTCTTTTGGGTCGAGGCTCAAGTTTCCCGCAGGAACAATTCAAAAGAAAAAAATCACAAACTACAATCTTATCGAACGAAGTAGCTCAATTGCTAGATCGTTTGCTTTGCATTCGGGAGGTCGTGGGTTCGATTTCCACTGCCGACCATCCTGACTGGGGTTTTCCTCAGTCCTACCAGGCAAATCCCGATATAGTATATACTAAACAGGCCATGGCCGATATCCAGTATAAAATATCCACTTAATCTGTCAAAGAAAAGCGTGGAAAGAACAGTGAGGATGGCCGGCTATCAATTTTTTAAAAATAGGAGTTACTCGCACAGTTGTTTCTAGCTAAATTTAAATCTGGGTCGTCCACACAGGTGTAAATTCCTGTAATAATAATAATAATAATAATAATAATAATAATAATAATAATAATAATAATAATAATAATAATAATAATAATAATAATAATAATAATAATAAAGGTGTGGAAATCCCTTTGCAGATCAGCTATCTTGACATGTTTTTCTCCATTCGCACCACACAATGTTTTTCTCCATTCTCCATTCGAAAGAGTACTGGAACAGAACTTATAGGCCCCAATTTTTGTTGTTGTTTTGCCCAGTAGGTTGCGGAAAAAATACTACTAAACCCTGTTCGGCCCAAACTCTAAACTGCGATAAACAAAGCCACGTGAGACTAAATCTCACTGATTTGTTGTTGGCCTACCCACGCTTGTACTCCTCCACAACGTAGTTCATGTGATTTGACTATTACTTTTACTATGAAGCTCCATTTAAAACTGCTACATTATTATAAATGACAAAAATATAATTCGGATTATCTAATAATACTGCAATCGAGTGTGACTAATGAAACAATAGAAATAAACACTAAGCATGCGCAGTGATTATGGCGCCAAGTCAACTGTGGACGCGTGTTCTGCTATCAAGCCTGAAAGGCGGCTGACATGAATCCCGGTTCCGTGAGTGTTGTGAAACACTAACAAGGTAAACCTGTACTCACTAAGCAACAATTGTTTACCAGGGAAATTAGAGTTTTTTTCTTTCTTTATTGTCAAAATGCACATGCATAATTTGCTCCTCCCCGTGGGAAGTGGGAGTGATACATCACTAGCCAATCGTATTTGTGACAAGCGGAAGGATACAAATATTTTGTTTATCGGAGTTTAGAGCTTACGCTGAACAGGGAATAGTACTAGCTGCTGAGTATTTATGAAAATCAATCGCTCCTTTCTTTGATGTCAATTGCGGCTAAAAATGAGCAGTACTAATCCGAAGTTCACTGTTGTATTTGATGGTAATGGGAACGACGGTGAAAGTTTCAACTAGATCGACGATAGGTCACGTTGTTTTGTTACTTTTGTGAGGGCCAACGATTTCTTGGCACAAATACGAGAATATTTATTTAATTTCCTCTTAACACTTGAACTAAAGTAAAGTCTCACTGTTTTCGGAACCTTCTTACACGATTAGAAAAGAATTGATTCCATCCCATGTTGCCTTGCTTAAATTGTATCCAATAGGTAGACTTTTAATTTGGATCAAAGAGGGCATGGTTATTGCTATGTCAAAACAAAACAACTTCAATGTTACCACCTGGATATACGCCCTACTCCTTAAGCTCCTCACCGTTCAACTATCTCTCCCTGATCTTTAGAAACAAAAGAGTTTTTAAGAGGTTCCAAGAAAAACATTCAGAAGGCGAGAGCAAGATACAGCATTTTATTCGAAATTATTGTTTAAGTTCAGCATCCCTTTTCAGCATCGAGGCTATATGAGGCGTCGACCTACAGTTTAAGGTGGAATACGACCCATTGAAATACTTTTACATATTTGTATCTCTTACACCCAGAACAATGTGCACCAGAGGTACACGCACTAGCTACCAGACCAACAGGAATGGCGCACTTGAAGTTATTAGTTACTTGGCAAACTAGTAGCGAATTTACCAATGTCATTAGAAATGTTCCATGATGGCACGATTATACCAATATATGTGTTATAATAAATGTAAGCTCAAAATAGCTTAGGAAGAAAATAGATGTTCTTGTAAAATGGTACTTACCCGAAAGATTTCAGATCGCAGCTGCTCCAACATGAATGCGGTGTGTCCACTTTTAATTGCATCATCATATTCAGCTTTTGCTGTTTCTTTTTCTTTGACCACTCCTATCAGCTCCCTTCCATCTATGTTCGCTTCGAACGTATGTACAGCTGAATTATCATCGACAGGAAAAATATAAATTGCCTCAATAGGCTTTTCTTCTTTGTTTTTATACTTCTGTTCTATTTGGACCTCCGCCACAAAGTCCACTACCTTTACACTTACATTCACTGCCTGTAATGGGATTGGAGGTAGCGGTTTTTCTTCATCTTCCAGAACCAGCAACTGAAACAACCCGCATATAACAGGCTCAGTTGTAGTATAAGGTGGCATTCTGTACTGCTCCTCTCTCTCAGTATCAGTAGGTGTTTCTTCGAATGGCTAAACTCTAAGAAAGAAAATAAGTAACATTGTTTAAACAACGAGAATTGGTCATAACTAATTAGTTATTTCACAATACTGTGACTGACTAATGTACTGAAACAATTTGTATATGTCTAATTTGAAAGTTTAGAACAAGTATTTCAATGAATTTTTTGTCCTGCGTTCTAGACAATGAAAATATCATCTACAGTCGTGATTCAGAAGTTACGTTAAAGATTATACCAGATTTAGGAAATTTTACATCTATACAAAACGAAATGGAGTAAGTTTTACGTCCCACGATTATGCCGGCTAGGCTAAACGAGACTATGATTAGAAATGAATGAAAATTAGAAATGAAACGACATCCCACAGTTATGCCAGTTAGGCTAAAGGAGACGGCGATTATGAGAAATTAATCAAATGGTGTAATGAAGAAAGTGGGAGGAAACGGGAGAACCCCGAGGAAACCCACGCACACGGGTGTTTGTCCACCACAAAGTTCACTTGGCGGTTCATTCGACTCATGTTTATAGGAACTTTTCTACTTGGTTTGATGTCAGGATTTAACTCTCAAAGTTTTCGTACTCCCATTCAAATTGCCTTGTGTACAGGTTCTAAATGCCCATAGGAAATATTTACATTCCAAGTACAAAAATCGAAATTTCAGTAATGAATTGGGAACGATAGGGGCTGCAGCCGGATGAACAGTTAACGGATATTAAATACTTAGGTACTTCTCCAATAGCTGTAAGAGATTCAGATTTTTAAAAGGTGGGGTTTTTGAGAAAATTGCGACCAAACATGGCGTCTAATGAAATTTTCATCTTTTCATCATAGTAGAACGTAGGAGGTAATAATCAGAAACGTAAGTCCTTGACATTTTCAAGAAACCTTATCGAGTAGATTTCGATGCTAGAAGCAGAGGTTGATGTGGCTCGTGAAGACGGAAATAAAAATGTTTGAAGTTAATAAAATTTTCAGCAAAGTTGGCAAAATTGCGCGATTCCTATTGGACCAACATAATTTTTCCCTTTCACCGAAACACACTACTTCATATTCTTCCTACTATTGAGATTGTTACTAAGTACACTGGTTTCTCTACAATAAAACTTTTAATTTGACACGTTTTTTCAGTTTTTCGAGCAATCCGAGAGGAGGGCCGCCATTTTGGAAGGCTGTATATCGAAGGAAATTTTTTTCAGCAATATATATATATATATATATATATATATATATATATATATGGGTCTAATAATATTGCATGTAGATCCCATATAAAAAAATACAAATGAAATCTGAGACTATGATAGGGACCAATAGTGTCTTGCCTGGACGTTTTGAAATGGAATCGGTCTAATGTAAGAATTGAAGTACTTATTTAATGAAATGCAAATTTTAGAAATGGCGGACGTCGTCATTTGCATTTTTTGGTTGATCGTATCACCTGAATTGTATGTTTGAATAATTGAAAGGTCGTAAGAATATAATTTTGTAGTCATAATCGAGACTAGAGAAATGTCAGAATCAGGTAAATAATAGAACTGTCACAACAGGGACATATAATTGTCAAAATTGAGAAGCAGTTTCTGCGGGATGAAGAGGGCCAGTTACCCAAATGGTCAAGGTGAAAAATTTGTGAAAAGTGAAAAAATAAAAAGAATAATAGTGTGTACAACATTTCTGGATGTATGTGTGTGTGTATTTGTTGATGACTGTGAAAATGTGTGTATGTTGTGTGAACTGCGAAATTTCCACTTATTCCTCTTCTTAACACCACACTAGGGGATGATGTCACTTCCATGATCACCGCTAAACTCCAAGCAAGCTTCTTAGCAAAATTATGTTGCACAGACTATTGCTAACCACTAAATGTAAAAGCTTTGACCATCTTACCCGCGGAAGATTAAAATGAATTTCTAGACAACAGTGTCAGAGACGTCACTTTAGATATTCAGATACAAGTGCCAAAGACATTAGACGTCACTGAAGAAAATGTCAAAACACAAACTGTAGAAGTGAATCACAAAAATCCGAGACACAAGGTCAGGCTGTTAATTGAATTATGTTTTGTATAGCATTGGTCTCCCAATCTTGTCAACTCAAGTTTTCCGGATAAACAGAAGGTGGGCAAGAACTAATCTTATTACTAGAGACCGGAAACTGCGAACACTATTTAATACACAACTTCAAGGTATCTTACGAACCACTTTATTATTATTATTATTATATTGAATATGTTCATTCGACACAAACAGTTAATGGTCACAAGTGTGCTGAAGAAATAAACAAACACGACAAATTGATTACAATGGCAAAGTTAATATAAATCGAACAATATACGCCACATGACCAAGTACAGTGGAAAAGATATGAAATAGATTTTTAAAAAAATGCTGGTAATACAGTACATAGTGTGAAGTAATACAATAAAAGATCACAATATATATATATATATATATATATATATATATATATATATATATATATATACAGCGTTCTATTTCTGAAAATCAAGGTGCCGGTACGCTGGATTTCAGGTCCAGAATGGTTAAAAAGTTTTATACCTTTCAAGGTATTATTATTATTATTGTTAATAATAATAATGTCCAGTAGCATATAAGTGGCCTTGTAACTAAATACTCCTAATAATAAATAAAAACAATTAATTAGATACATTACAATAGGAACTGAACAAAGGCTCCTCTACGGAGAAAGTAAAGAGGTGACGCCCCAACAGAATTTTTGTATTGGCTTTCAGTTTAGTCGCGGTTCAGCGACAGAAATTTGTTGGGATTATTTCGTTGTAGGGGGTCAGTCTTTTTAGAAAAGAAAAAAAAAAACTTGTCTGGTTGGTTTAGAGTCTTTATGGTTTATATTATCATGTAAAAAAGGAATGAGAAAAGGGAGGCACGCGGACGTGCCAACGAGCGAGAGACAGAAGGGCCCAAATATTTTTAGTCCTTGAATATAATTAACTGACTTCAGGAAGAAATTAAGATTCCTAACTCTTTCTCTAGAGAGAAGAAAAGGAAAACTATAATAATTCTGATTTTCAATAAAACTATATATTTACTATTTGGTATTTTGGAAGTTTCTCGTCAATCCCTTTTTAAAACAGGAGTTCCTAAACTGTGCCGTACTCGAAAACTTTTTTTTTTTCAAAAGTTATTTATTTTTCCATTATCTTTTCAATTAAGTTTAAAATTTTCGCTCAGGCCCCAGGGATTCATGGTAGGAGGCTCTGTTTATCAGGCAGATCATTCCATTCGAGTGCCCCAAGACATTTTTCCAGCTCATCTTTTGTTTTGTTCTTTTATCTCCAACCATTTCTGATTTAAAAGCACTGGACGTTTTAACTGACTGACCAAGAACTTACAATTAAACGATGGTCATTTTGCAAACACTGCCCCACACGAGAGATTTATTTGCCTTTGTCTATGAGATTTGTTTACCTTTCCATGGTCTATACGTTGCTATTTAAAATTTTGGGGTGACAAGTACTTCACTATAGAGGCCCTCTGGAGCAAGCAGTGTTTCATTCGATGTGTATTGTGTAAGTTTGCTATTTTACTTTTTGTTTTATCCTTGTGGCTGCAGTTTCTGATCTAATACCATGTTTTATCTGATACTCCAGGTATGTAAAATACAGGATGCCCCAAAGTAGGTATACAGTACCGTAGTGATCAGCTTATTGCATTTTATATCATTTATTATTGTTATCCATTAGGTAGACTTAGTTTCTTTAATATTTGTTCTTAATGTGTTTTTACTTACATCTTATGCTCGGAAGGGCCGAAGCAAATAAAACCATAAACTACAATGTTATAGTTGATCAATCCAGGGGTATATACCTATTTTTGGGCTATCCTGCAGATTAAGTAATCTTAAAAGCCAGCTAGCTAACTAACTATCGTCCTTTGTTAGTAAGTTTCCCTTTATTGTTATTCTGAACTGAGGAACTAAAATTTATACATTAGGTAACTTTGCATGTTATCTCTCATTGTTAATTTAAAAGTTTCATTTCAAACTTGCTCTTTTTCAATATTCTCTTGTGAGGTGCCTTCTTCATTTAATTTATTATTGGATAATTTATAATGATGTAGCGACGGACATAGCACCATGCTTGTCCTTATCTTTAGATTGTAATAAAACTTTAGATATGTAAATGATTGTTGTTTACTTGGTTATAAAAATACTCAAGTATTTGTCTTTTTATATTTGTTTGAATCAAAAGATCCAACATATTTCAATCAAAAATTTTCTTGTAGAGAAAAATAAAGGCAGGAGGATGCTTGTGGGCCCATGCGATAGCGTGGGTGTGCGACCTAATGAAGCAGGCGCATCAGCGACGGTGGTTATACGTAAAATGAAGGTACGGTACTAAAAACAAGTGGGCTTTAGCAATGATACGAATTTCAATAGCAGTTGAATGGTTTCACACTATTAACGCGGCCTATGTTTAGCAGAAGGGGTCCAGCTCTTTTCTCTAAAAAAATGTTACAATTTTGGTAATTTCTGTTCACATTAGGTTAGTTTAGGGTAGGTTAGGTTCGGTTAGTTTATGTTATATTAGCGTATGGATCCAGCATAATTTTCCAAAAAAAAAAAAATGATAGAATCTCGCTTATTTCTACTAATATTAGGTTAGTTCAGGTTAGCTTAGGTTAGATTTGCTTACGTTTTGTTACGTCTAAGTGTTTGCATCATTCATTTCTCCTGTAAACTTTGTTTTTTACGTGCTTCTGGATCCCGTGTACTAAACATACGCCATTAACGCTCCATTTGTAAACAGAAAATACAAATTTTGTAGACTGTGCAGAAATACAACGCCGCGCGGGTAGAAAATCGTATCCAATATAGTCATTTTTATATATACACTCATGTATTTCATCCGTTGTATAGAAATTGTAATGATTTTACACTAGAATCCCTACACTTCTAAACCTAAAATACAGCGGTATTACTTCAATTCTGTCACCTGTAGAAATTTCCGTGCAGTTTTATTATACGGATCCATAGTATAAGTAGTAGTAGTAATGAGTTAGAAGCCCCGCAGGGGTTGGTTCGGTTCTGTTCTCAACATAAAATGGGCAAATTAAAGACTTCCTCAACTTTTTCCGTACATTTTACAAACTGTGGATCCATATAGTAAAAGAGCACCGAAATTTCTTCCTTATATGTCTTTCCATGCAGGGCATTGAATTTTACCCATAAATTTGGCAAAATGTGATACGCCTAAATTTGACCAGCATAAAATAGAAATTTCCTATGCAAACATAATATCTTTCTTAACACTATTGTTGTAAGCACTAACTCAATGTGATTTGAACAGATACACCAATGTACACTTCACTTTCATAAGATTTCGCAACCACTTTCAAAAAGTAATTTTTTCCTGTACTTGTGACAACATAACACATATGCGCAATTGCTTATCGGAGTTTGTGAAGATAAAGTTATGAACCAATAGGAGTCATTTATGAATCACAAACTACGCACAATATGTTACAATCTCCGACGTTATTATATGAAAGTCGAACTTTTCAGTATATATAACGGTAATTCCCCGAACCTCTAATTGTATTAGGTGTAATGTTCATTTATTTGTTTACCAGAACCATTTAATTCCACAGAATTATAACACAGTATTGAAACTGCTATTTCTTAAAACACTGGAATATGTCATTATATAACCTATATAAAATATTCTAGTTTATTCGAAAGTCAAACAAGAGCAATTTTCATCTTTCCTATCACGGTTGGAAAGGGGGGGTATGACAAATTGCGCAGGTTAAATTTCACAAAAGCCGGAGGGGGGAGTTGAAACTTTAAAAAAATAATAATAAAATAAAATTCTTAATTTATACAATAATGTGTTTTTTGTATCCAGGCCTGAGGATGCTATGGAGGTTAGTACCATTGAGTTTATATTAAAGAAGCTAGGCAATGAGAATTTAAAAAAAAAATAAATAAATAAATAAACAGCTGAATAATTGGAAGGTTGCCTATTCGATCAAAGGTAATTGGACACCCCTGTTCTAAAACTGAAATCATCCACAGCGAATCGGTATTTAGGTACGGCACCCTATTAGTAAATTAAATATTCTTTGATCAAAATTGTCATAATGCAAAACAACAATTATGTGGTGTTATATTAAATTTTCTTAATAAGTGAAGAGCTAACTACAATATAATGTCTTACCTTCTTGTCTGTCAAATACGACTAGTATCTACAAAATTGCACAATGAATGCTTATCACTTATCAACAGCCAACTCGCAGCGATTAAGTCACACGCCTCTGCATCATATTTGACGTTTATTTCCTCGTAGCAGACGACAAAAATGCACCTCCCACTCTTAGATGAGTTGTCAAAACAAACTTTACAGCGTTGCCAAAGTCTCTCTGCAAAATTATGGCAATGTAGGCCAGCCAGTATTAGAGGAAGGGCACAATGGAATTTGAACAAAACTATGTTTTCGAATATAAACTAAGTTAATACTTTAAATGAACACATACATATAATTTTTGTAACTGTTCAAATTATGAATAAACCAATGAACTATGGGCAAAACTTTTTTTTAAATAAAAACCGGAAACCGGTTTGTAGAAGAACCTCAAACCGACATTTCGATCTTCTCCAAAACCGGTTCAGCGTTCCAGTGGAACGATTTTAGATAGAAAACCGAAAAGTTTTCAAAAACTGGTATCCTAAGGTACTCACGAAGCAATATTTATAGAGGGAATTTGGCTATGGGCATATAATTTGAAGTACTCTCCTACTACATCTATAAAAATTGCTCAGATGTACAGCAGGATTTTGAAATATGGATAATTGGATAGGGCACATACTATTTCCTAAGTGAAGTCTTGACCCGACTACGATAAGTCCCACAGTTTTTGAGCTATGGACCTTCAAAGTTCATTTTTTCATGTTTTCGGCAGCCTTTAACTTCGAAAGGAAGCATTTGTGCGCCCAGGATGGTATATACTTTTTGACTTATCTTGGTGTCAGGAATCACCTCCATAACGTTGTCAGTGTTGTTTCGAAATACCCTGTAAATGATTTTACATATTAATATTATAGTGGCTTATGATGGTGATTATGGGGCATGGGGAGCCCACTTTTTGCCTTTACACTATTACCTAGTCACATCCCACCTTATTAATGGTACATTTTAGTCGCTTCCCCAGCTTTCACACCCAATCGCCGCTGCTGGTTATTATTACACTTTGTATAAAGGCTTCTAATCTTTAAAATTTCGAAGATTTCTCGATTTTCGCATGACAAGGGTTAGTATAATGCTCAGGATACCAAATGCTACTCTGTCCATGGAATACAACATTAAAATGAAACTAAATGACTTTCTATTCAAGAAATCTAAGAGCTATATATTTTCGATTTTTAAATTTTCTTAAAGTGTACTTCCCTTATTGAGGTAAAATGCTGTATTTAAGTCTAGGATTAGCAAAATTTAGCTTGTTGAAGAGTTTGGTTTATCAAAAACCAAACCAAACTTTTGCGCGTATTGTTCACTGTGACACTATTCTGCTACTTCTTTTGTTAAGTGTGGTGGAAGTAGTAAGAACAGACGGATAGATGGTGGAAGTAGTAAGAACAGACGGATAGATAGTAACAAACAGTGGCGTATTTACAATTTTGTTTTTGGAGGGACTTCGCTACGCTAACTGTATTTCTGGAAGTGTGAAAATTCTGCCAGATATTTCATTTCATTTAAAATACTAAATACAATTTCAGGAGGGACTTAAGCCCGGAAGCCCCCCCCCTTAAATACGCCACTGGTAACAAATAACAGGGGCTATTCTTATGTAACACCATGAACTCCAAAGTAAGACTGCGTGGGGATTGTAGCGCATGAATACTTTTCCATTTTGGGCCTGTAACCTATTTATAATGACTAATTCTATTTTGATCAAGGCCATACATAAAGTGGGATAATTAGGGTCAGCAACCCCTAAGAAGTCTCAAGTTTACATCGAACAAAATAAGATTTTAAGTCAATCTTTAATAAGCATTCTTGATTTGCGGTAGGATCTCATGTGGTTCGGATCTCACGTTTAGGTGTAGATCCACGTCTCATAGAGCCTCGTTGCTGAAAGGAACGCAAAACAAATCAAACATGGGCTCTTATTTTCTTTAAGACAAAATTTACACGATTTTTTAAGCATTGTTTATAATGATTTCATGTTCATTTATATCATATTTGTAAGAGAATGTTTCTTCATTTTAAGGAAAATCCAATCCCCATAGGAATACTAGTACAAATATATAAGAATTCCAGTGCTTGGCATCTTGATATGTAAAAATTCCGAATTTCCCCTTAAAGCCGATTATTTTAATGGCTTTTTAAAGTTAATTTTCTCGTAATCAGTGATGCCAGTGATGCCAACTCGAGGAAAAATCACATGTTGTGTGATTTTTTGACAATGATTTAATGAATAAAGGGAATTTTCGTAAAAATTGGCATGATTTATGGGATTTTTCATATATCTATTCCATTGACAAAAAACAAAATTGTATAAAGGCGTGGAGTAGACAAATGGTCCTTAATAAACTTGCAATTAATACTAAATGCCATTTTTTTCTTTTATGCATGTTAGTGCTAAACTGATTTGTGCATGACTTGTTAATCTCAGAAAAGAAGTGCCAAGGAACGTTAATTGTACTCTGGTATTTTTTTTTTTAAAAAAGGCGAAATGAAAGAACAGCACTTATGGAAAAAGGTAAAACGAGAAAACGCCAACTTCCAAATCGTTTCACACGAAACGACTGAAGAATGAAGTTTATCTAGTTTTATTGCTTTCAGTAGAAGACTATGGCACAAGAGCATGATGGAAATACTAAACTCACAGCAAAACGTACTTATTTTCATAAACATTTCAATTTTCTCTTTCAATTAAGGAAAGTACTTGTTCACAAAATATTTGATAAACGTAGACCCTATACGATCGAATTTTTTAAATAATTCATTCATATATTGAAGAAAATGACTTATATACACTAATTTCACTGTTTATGTTTTTAAGTTTAGAAGATTTTGTTATTAGTACAGAATGGGGAATTCAAGAGCAAAATGGGTACTTCTGCCTCTAGAGATAGGATTTCATTACGTTTCAGGTTGACATCACTGCTCGTAATTAGAAGGAATATCGGTATGGTAACTTGGATGTTAGTTTGTAGCTGCTTCTTTATGCTTACGTCATATCCTACATATGTCTTCGTTCTTAAGGCAGATTGAAATGCAAAATAAATACACAAATAAAGCTGTATTAAGCTTTACACAACAAAATACAAGCTATATTAAAGTTCACACAAAGCCCCAAAGGGTTTAAGCCAGCCAACAGCAATTTAAAGCTTTGCAGTATGTAGTCAGCACATCCTGACCACCCCTGCTGTTGCTGCTTCCTTTGAGCAGAGACCGCTACTTCTGATCAAAAAAAAAATAAGACGTATTCTTACAGCAAATTACTGTATAAGCAACAAAAAACAGTCTACTTATAACACTGTAAATCCATGGTGAGCTTGATTCTTTTTCCCTACAGCACGTGAACAACTAAGAAAAACAAGGTTGATAAAAATCGATTAAATGTCAACCCAAGGTTACGAGAGTGACGATATCAACCTTGACAGAGCAATGAAGCAGTTAGCGTAACAAATTAACCTATGGACATTCTTTTGTCATCTACAAAATAATGCAGTCATAGAAAGTATTATTATTATTATTATTATTATTATTATTATTATTATTATTATTAGTCACAAACCCTGTAGGAAGAAATAAAAACAAAAGGAAATTTTCCTGATAGCAGACGATTCTGACAATTAAAATGAGTTTATGAGTTTACACCCTGGAGACTATGCTTAAGGAAAACATTAAATTATAATAAGTGTAAACCAGAGTAAACCTGAACAGAACCAAAACTGGCGACACAAATCATGACTCGCATCCTAACACCCAATCTTTGGTAATTAACTATTAAAATAAAATTGGAAACTGAAGATAAACTTATGGGTGGAAGCATCGGGGGCTATTCATTCTTTCAGTCACCATTCTCAAACATCTTGCTGAACGTACGTACTGTATAACAGATTCGTACATATTACAGCAGCAGCTCTCCTGGAAGAAGACAGAAAAATGGGACTGGAAGTTGCGTTCGGTTTTGGTTTGGTTTGATTTAGTTTAACGTCACACGTTATACCTGCTAGGCTAAAGGAGACGTAGAGTTACTGATTATCAGGGCCCGGATCTTGTTGACAAGTCAACTTCTTTCTGTTACGCGTAGGACAAGGGAAGTTCAAATAAAAACATTATCCATCAACTCTTGGTTCTAAAAATATCTTTTTTTAGGTCAACTTTTGGTCACTTTTTGCCGTTTTGAAGTTTCAGGTCAATTTTTAATGTTTAAAGGTAACTTTTAGGTCATTTATTGTCTTTTTATTCTTTTTCTTCTACATAAGTAAATCTTAAAACGAAAACTGTTTACGGACTTAAAAACACAAAGTTAAATGATCTTTTTTTCTGCTTCCTGATTACTGAGGTGGAAAACTGCATTCCTAACAAGTTAATGAACACTAAGCTGTACCTGATTGACGAGAGCTGGGGGTTCGTAAGTGGCCAAAACAGATGGTCTTAGGTTGTTTACCACAAAGGATGTGATTACGTGAATAACTAAAAATAGATTAGAAGACGTACAAAGATTTTAAAGTTTTTTTTTTATCTATTATTCTGGTGTATACAATCTACACTAGCGAACTTTTATTCTTTAAGGTGCTTCCTAGTTTCAAGTCGAGAGTGAATTGATGCTTTCAGTATGTAGAATGTCGAGGCCTAAACAATCTATAGCTTCTCATTTAAGACAGATTGTTTCTGAATTTGGTGAGGATGTTTTTAGTACTGACTGTACAATATTGTTTTGCAGGGTAATGTGAAGTAAAAGTGGCAGCAGAGAAAAGATACACTGTACAAAAGCATATCAGAAGCGAAAAACATTTACGCGCAGTGGAAAACAAACATAAAACCAAGTATTCGCAGTTGTTATTTGTAGAGAGTGCTTCGAATAGTAAATTCAAATCCTCAGTTTTCAAAAGAATTGTGTGAAGTTTTTGTGTCTTCAAATATTCCTCTTTGGAAACCCAACAATGTGAAATTGCGGGATTTCCTGGAACGTGATACAGGTTGTTCCATTCCAGACGAAACGAATCTTTGGAAAAATTACATGCCAAAGTGTAACGAGGACGCAATAAGAAAAATAAGAGCGGAACTTTGGACTCAGAAAATTTTTGTTTCTATAGACAGACTAGTGATGTGAAATGAAATCTTTTACGTCCCACGGTTATGCTGGTTAGGCTAAAGGTGATGATGAGAAATGAATGAAAATGGTGGAATGAAGAAAGTGGGAGGAAACGGGAGGACCCCGAGGGAACTCACGCACATAGTGTTTGTCATTCACAAAGTTCACTTGGCGGGGGCTTGGATTGAACCCGGGACCCCAAGCACCAGAGGTGAACGCTCTACCACTGAGCTACCGCGGCCCCGATTAGCAATGTGAAGGAACGCTATATAGTTAATATTATTGTTGGGGCAATGAAATCCGACGAACCCAGCAAAATATTTTCGCTAACTGGTGAAGTGTTAAAATCTGTCAACCATTTTGCAATATGTAGACTTTTCGATAAATCGATACCGGTATCCTTACTTTGGCCTGAAGGTGTCCAACATGACCATGTTGTTTTTGTAACGGACGCTGCTCCGTATATAATTAAGGCTGCTAATTCAATAAAATCGTAACAATGTTTACAGTTATCTACTGCAATGCTGAATAAGATATGAGCTAAATTTTCTGACGATTACAAACTTCCTGAGTTAATTTGTTGTACCACAGCTTATAAAATGTTTAATGTTGTTTAACTGGATATAGGCCTATATATTTGTAATTCAAATATGAAATGCTTAGCTATTTACTAAATTGGTCAAAGTTTAGTTTTAATATTATTGCCTTTTTTTAAACCAAAGACACAAATGATTAATGGAGTGCAACTAACTGAAACAAAACTTTTGAAAATGAGTGAGAAATGGTAATTAAAATCCAATAGATATTCAAAAACTGCCAATGTTTTAATGAAATAAACGTTTAAAAAACTACAAGTTTTAAGGTCAACTTTTGTGAATTTTAGGGTCATTTTACAAGAATTTTAGTGTCATTTTATAGGTCACTTTTTAGAAAATTTTAGGTCAACAAAGTCCGGGCCCTGCTGATTATAGTGGAATCCGAACCACTTTGGTCGTTCAACTGTATCTTCACCGGGAATCGAACAAGGGACCACGCGACCCAAAGTAGAGGAAGTTGTGTTGGTGTTGTAAGTTGTTTCCCAATTCTGTCTTATCCACACGATATACGTTAGAACTGTGGATAGGGTAGCAAAATTAGTATTCCGTAAAGGGACATTTTAAACCATTATACAACTTATTAAAATTCTGTAAAATAAAAATCTGTTAGCTGATAATACCTAGGTATACCTTTCTGTTCAAGTTGAACTTAGAAATCTAATTTTTTAATTCAAAAGCCGCTCGTCTTTTCCGTGTTTTTTTTTAAACTTCCATGTTAAAGCTCAAGAATCATTTAAAAAATTAAAGCATTATTATTATTATTATTATTATTATTATTATTATTATTATTATTATTATTATTATTATTATTATTATTATTATTATTATTATTATTATTATTATTATATTACCCGAGGTTTTGCCCCAAGGCAGGTCCAACCTTGTTAAAACCAAATAAGAAGAGTGGTTTTCAGAATTTCAGAGCGTATTTCAGATTAGACATAATATGAGGGCAAGTCAAGAAGTAATTTTACTTTTTTTTTTTGGTTATATATCGATACTGATGAAAGGACATGAATATAAAGACGGATTAATACAGTAGCAGCATTATGGTTAAATTCTACTTTGATAGAGCATCTTAACGTTTTTACAGAATGTTTATATATATCCAAGATTGTAACTTTGATTTACAGTATCTAGAAGAAATTACTAGGAATGCAATGGATGTACCCGATTGCAATGAAATGAGCTGAGCGAGCTTAAACTACGTAATCATTCCTGGCCATTATGCAATAATAAATGCCATTTTTAATTGTTGACAAAAAAATCGCGTGAAAACTTTTTCCCCATGTTAAGTCTATGCAAGCGTTTTTCGGTGATTATTCCTCGATGGTACATCGGATTTTTGATTTCGACCTATGTTGTCACTCAGCACGACATACTCTATCAGCGTGCTAAGTTTGGTTGAGATCGGCCAAACGGTCTAGGAGGAGTTCGCGGACAACCAAACGGCTAACCCGAATATAAGAGCTTCGCTTCGCTCAGCTCAATAATGAATTTATAAATAATATTTTGGAAGCTTATAAATGCCTTCAGAATATTATGTATCTTTTATAAAATGATTTACGTAAACTTGAAGTAACGTACATAAGTAATTATGAAGGAACAATTCCAGTTTAAAAACCAAATACATGCAATGCTGTACGAGGTGAATTAAAATTATATCTCCAATTATTTTTCTCAGGACTGGTGACAGATAGAAACGCGCTGTTTATTTTAAAATACCCGAGCACTCATTGTTAATGCGTGACAGAGATAGCTACACCCTTCGGCACACAGAACTCTAGCGGCAGCGATGATAGTGACGACTTTTTTCTTTGATACTTAAAGATACTCGTGAAATGTCGACGTTTTCGTTACAAGAACAGTGTGTAATCATTCGTTTTCTCTATTTGCGTGGTGTGATAGCGTTTGAAATTCATCGCCCAGTTGTGTGAGATATGTGATAATAATATCATGGATATGTCTAATATACGTGCGTGGGTGCCACAGTTCAAAGAAGGAAGAATCTCGTGTGACATCACACTAACAGTAAGACAATCTCGGCCTCTCTGAAGCAAGTCTGACGACATGATCGAATGAGTGGAGAAAGTTCTTTCGGAGGATCGCTGAATGAGTGTGGAACACATCGCCTCCAAAATTGGCATTTCCGCAAAAAGACCTGAAAATGCGAAAAGTGCTCTTCAGGTGGGTGCCACGAATGGTGATGGAACACCACAGTTGCGCTTTCATGCTGTCAGGCAATGTTGACGAGTGATGACATGAATGAGACTTTGTTTTCATTGATTGTTACAATGGATGAGACATGGATGCCATTTTTCTAACCTGAAACGAAGCACCGGTCTGCTCAATGGAAGCACACATATAACACACACACACACACACACACACAAAAGGTAAGCGCCAGTTCTGAAAAAATCTGGCGGCATGTTTCAAGATTATGGTAGCTATGATCTGGAACAGCCGTGGAGTAATCCTTACTCATTGCGTTTCAAAAGACATTACTGTGACAGGTGCATCTTTCAAAGATGTTTCGAAGAAGCTTCTTCCAGCCTTGCGTGGAAAACGGCCGAAAAACAATTTTCCTTATGCTTAAATTTTTGTTGTGCGTTATGTATTTTACGCATAACGTTGTTTTCACAGATAGGCTACTTCTTAAAGAATAACCCACTAAGTCCCCAATCTTCAGGTTGAGTTTTACACACTGAACTGAGCTGAACATGGTGACATGGTTGTTTAACAGCCGATTATGGAATTACGCGCTTCCTGAAGAGATGTGGCGAGCAGTAATGACGCCAGCTTTAATTTATCGGGGTGTGGGATTGCGAACGGAGGGGCGTTAGAAAACAGTATGCCAGGGGGCAGATATAAACACTGGCGGCCGCTCGCCTCGTTGCTCCCTCTCTAGCAGTAGTAATGGCGTTACTTTGCCTAACTTTTTGGCCCCTGGGTCCCTGCCTCAGGACCCATGGTCCCTGGCCCGGGGTCAATGACCTAGGGGTACCTAGGACCACCCCCTAAAATTTGGCAGGGGTACATAGGACCACCTCCAGGACCCATGGTCCCTGGCCCGTGTCAATGACCTAGGGGTACTTAGGACCACCCCTCTAGATTTTGGCAGGGGTACATAGGACCATCCCCTTAAAATTTGGAAATTGCCAAATCTAAAAATTGGGTGTGGTAGCCTAGGACCATAGTATGTACCTCTATCAGTATTGGGTGTCTATGTCGTTCCCTTTCATGGGTAAAAAATTGCCAAAAATTCAAATTTCGGGGGTTTTTTGACCTAATTTATCCCCTTTGATGAGGTATTATTACCCTATATGGTTATATGGGCGTATACAGGGATTCATTACCTTTCATAAGACATGGGTATATTGGTGCACCCCGGGAGGGGTACCTTGGCCCACCCATCAATTTTTGGAAATTGCCCAATTTAAACATTTTGGTACAATAGTATAGAACCCTAGTATGTATTACTGTAAATTTGGGTGGTCCACTTCGTTTCCTTTTTAGGGGTACAAAATTGACAAAATTTTAGTACAACCACATGTTTGGTTTTTGGCTCATTTTATTCCCTTGGATGAGGTCCTATTACCTTATATAGTTATATGGGTGTATACAGGTGTTTATTTTCTATTGTAAGACATAGGTACATTTGTGCACCCCTTTAAAAATTTGGCAGGAGTGCCTTGGCCCACCCCTTAAATTTTGGAAATTGCCCAATTTAAACATTTGGTATAATAGTATAAAACCCTAATATAGATCACTATAAATTTCGGTGGTCTATCTCGTTTCCTTCCAGGGGTACAAAATTGCCAAAATATAAACGTAAGCAATACGTTGTATCACGTGTTTGGGTTTTGACCTAATTCATTTCCTTGGATGAGATCCTATTACCTTATATGGTTATATGGCCATGTATAGGAGTCAATTCCCTATTATGAAACATGAGTACATATGTGCACCCCCGGGAATGGTACCTTGGCCCGCCCCTTAAGTTTTAGAAATTGCCAAATTTAAACATTTGGTATCATAGTACTGGACCCTAATATATATTACTACAAAATTTGGGTGGTCCACCTCGTTCCCTTTTAAGGGGCATTTCGTTCCCTTTTAGGGGTACAAAATTGCCAAAATATAAACGTAAGCATTACGTTGTACCACGTGTTTGGTTTTTGACCTAATTCATTTCCTTGGATGAGATCCTATTACCTTATATGGTTATATGGCCATGTATAGGAGTCCATTCCCTATTATGAAACATGAGTACATATGTGCACCCCCGGGAATGGTACCTTGGCTCGCCCCTTAAGTTTTAGAAATTGCCAAATTTAAACATTTGGTATCATAGTACTGGACCCTAATATATATTACTACAAAATTTGGGTGGTCCACCTCGTTCCCTTTTAGGGGGCATTTCGTTCCCTTTTAGGGGTACAAAATTGCCAAAATATAAACGTAAGCATTACGTTGTACCACGTGTTTGGTTTTTGACCTAATTCATTTCCTTGGATGAGATCCTATTACCTTATATGGTTATATGGCCATGTATAGGAGTCCATTCCCTATTATGAAACATGAGTACATATGTGCACCCCCGGGAATGGTACCTTGGCCCGCCCCTTAAGTTTTAGAAATTGCCAAATTTAAACATTTGGTATCATAGTACTGGACCCTAATATATATTACTACAAAATTTGGGTGGTCCACCTCGTTCCCTTTTAGGGGCATTTTGTTCCGCTTTAGGAGTGAACATGGATACCTTGGATTCGTCCCGAGTTTGATTCTTGGAAATGTTGAATTTAACGTCCCCGCGAAAACGGTGAGAAATGATAGGACGAAACATGAACTTACTTGACTGAGGATTGAAGCAGGGACCTCATACACTAGAGACAAGCACTGAACCATCGTACACGTGTGTTGATTACTATGCAACGGTCCCGAGTTTGATTCTTGGTGCTAGTGTTAGAAAAATTTAACGTCCCACTTGAAACGATGATGAGAAATGAGAAAACATCATAAACTTACTTGCTTGCGGATTGAAGCAGAGATCTCACACATCAGAAATAAGAGCTGAGTCACCATGGCCCATTGAGAAGTTCAGTTTGTTGATTACTATGTTATGGTCCCGAGTTCGATTTTTTTTGTGTGTGTGTGTGTTAGTTTAAGAAATGTTGAGTTTAACGTCCCCTTGAAACGATGATGAAAAAATGATAGGAGGAAACATGAACTTACTTTGTTGTGGATTGAAGCGCTGAGCCGCCGTACTCCATTCAGTGCGAACAGTTTCGCGTATGAAAAGAAGACGAGCAGATTATGTTACATTACACATTTCAGTGCGAGCAGTTTATACTAGGTTTATGTTTCATATAGAAAGATAGAAGATCTGTGTTGTCATCTTTTTACTTCGTGTGCAACTTTGACCTTGAAGAAAACCTTGTTGACTCAGTGCAAAGCATTGACGTATACACATAATCTTATTGTTTAGTTGGCTGTATTTAGAGATGAATCAGACATGTAAGGTTGCTGGTTCGAATCTAGTTGTGTTCGCTGTAACTCAGGGTCTGAGCGATACTTACCGAAATTTTTCCAGTGTTGCCAACACTATCAGAATGAATCGATTCATTTAGTTGGAGCAGTTTCGTGACGAAAACTGATTTTTGTTTTGCACACAAAAATTTTCTGAAACAGAATTTTGTTTGTACATAAAAATTTTTCTGAAACAGAATTTTGTTTGTACATAAAAATTTTTTCTGAAACAGTTTTTGTTTTGTACACACAAAAAAATTTCTGAAACAGAATTTTGTTTTCGTACACAAAAATTTTTTCTGAAAACATTTTTTTTTCGTACACAAAAATTTTCTGAATCAGTTTTTTTTTCGTACACAAAAAATTTTCTGAAACAAAAATTTAGTTTGATTTTTTTTTCGCAAAACATTGATTTATTTTATCGGTAAACTGATTCAGAAAAATAAATTGAAATCGCAGTACAGGAAAAAGAATTTGATTTTAGGATGTGAAATAAAACACAGAATCATGTTTTTGTACATTTATTTTAGCATGTGAAACAGAATACAGAATTTCTTTTTCTTCAAAGGAAGACGTGTCCGTGACGGGTACAAATTCTGTAAAGAGAAAATAAAACATATGAATATACATGGTAATATTTATTTTGTTTCCTGTGAAAGAAGAAAAACAGATTATTAACATCGAACTAAATGATCAAGAGAGAGAGAGAGTGAGGTGAGAAAAGAAACGCAAATGTGACGTACCTGAATACTTTTTTTTCTCCACTGGTTTCTGCAAGGTGATGTCATCTGAGTTTTGTTTCCGCTGTGGCCTCGTTGAAGCATGTCCCGTGTTGCGTTGATTCTTTGCCCCGTCTTTGGGAGGTGATGTTGGTGGGATTATGGGAAAATATGGCTGTTATTCTGTTCTGGCTTTTTTATACCCATAGGGCAATGTCTCGTATGTGTCTGGTATTAATCGGCGTTTTTTATAGTTGAAACTGTACTTCTTTTCTTCAGGTTTTGTGACAAGATGATGATCGTGGGTTCTGTAAATTTTGTGCGGCGTGCTAATGGAGATTTTTTCATTCGATTGATTTATGATCATTTGCTCCAGACTATTAAAATTTAACTTTTGACTTGCAGTATAATTGAGTGTGAATCCACGAATTTTGCATACATAACTGGTTGATTTCGTGTCGGGGTCGTAGATTTCCAAGGCGTACTGTTTTGGGCCACCAGACACGAATTTTTTAATGTATGCTTTTGGTCCAATTGATTCAAGTTCATTTGACATTGAACCAAGAAATACTTCTGGTTCTATTGTGGGCTGTGATGGTCGCTGCGTGAATATCACGGAATCTGTATCGAAATATAATACTCTTTCTTGCAGCAGTTCTAAATATTTGTAGAGTTCCAGACGAGCTTGACACGTTGTAAATGCTCCAAGGACAACATTAGCATTGTGATTTTGTACTGGAACATCATCTTCATACTGCCAATAAAGGTATAACAACGAATCGTTAACAGGTAAAATTTGGTTGACTTTTATATCTGGAGCAGTTAATTTCTGATACAGTTCTTTGGGGTCGTTAATGATGGTCGTTTGGCTGAAATTGTCTCTTATAGCGAGTCGTCCCCAGAAGGCATTCAAACAGAGTTTTGCAAGACTACGACGTGCTGAATTTGTCATTATATTTGCTGCATCTAAAGTTATGCCTTCCCGTTGTTGTACCACTTGAATATACTGCTGCTTTTCTTCTTCGGTGACGCAATTGGCAGGCCATCCAGAAGCTTCCAGCTTAGATTTCAAAAATGTGTTAATGTATTCGCTGAATAATCCGCCAGTCTTGGTTTCTGGATCATATACGGTGATGTCGTAATCCCAAATTTCGTAAATTTCAATGACTTGATACCCAAGTTCAATGGCTTTTTGAATTTCATAGGACACCCATGTTCCTGTTAGACTTCGTTCACTGTCCGAATGTGTACATTCAGAATCTTGATTTAATGCTGTGGCACAGGCAGCACAAAGTGGAAACAACAACTTCTTATTTGAACGAAATGGAAGTACTGGATGAAACACATTTCTGCTAGGCAAGATCTTCAACTTGACCAATCCGTTGACATCTTGAATGTCGGGCATTTCTGGATCTCCCTGTAGATATATTCGTGGATGCCCTATTGGATACCGTCCACATTTATTCACATAAGGATACAGGGAAACGATATCCAAGAATTTTATTTCTTCGCCTTTATTTTCATTTGCGACGTGATACAATTTAATGGCATTAACACGGCCACCATAGAAGCTGTCTCTTGGATTTAATGGTGTCTTATTAGTATAAGGATGTGTGCTTAAAGAAGAGGCCAATGCTGGATTGGATTTTAACACTTGACGAAATTCACATTCCCACATTTCATGTACTTTATATCCCATGGATCGTAATAACTTCATTTTACGCTGTGTTCTCTCGTAGCGATAGTTCATCGTTTCTTCGGAGTTCTCATAAATGGGCTGATCACGGCCTGTAGGGACACATAGAGGACAGCCGTGAATTCTGCAACCTTCAAATTCATACACGTGTTCCTCTTTAGTGTCAGGATCTTTGTAGTAGCCGTCCAGATGAAAACCAGCAACATAAACTTCTTTTCCTCTCGCAGCATGTTGAATTGAATGGCCCTCTTTTTCCTCCATGTAGGCAAGCCACTGCAAAGCAATCCGTGACTGATTGTTTCTGTGACGATATCCTCGTGCAGGGAGAATGCTAATAGTATTAGGTTTTAAGAAATTTCGTCGAAATACTAAATTGCACGCACTCGCCAAAGTGATAGCCTCCAGGAAAGGATTGACGTGAGTTTCTTGTTCAAAAGTGATCATGAAAGATATACAAGCCATTCGAAGTACGTTGACGTCCTGGACACAATAGTTTACCAATTCTTCTTGGAAAATAAACGTATCGTTCTGGTGTTCGTTGTACCATGTCATGAATTTTTCTCGTTCATCCACTTTTATTTCATCTGCACCATAATAATGGATGTCCGGTAATTTTCCCACATACGCTTGATTTGCAGCAGTATTAAAAAAGTGTGGAAAATATCCTTTGGTCGCTGGTAAATGAAATGCCTTGGATAATTTACTTAAAGCCATTGGCATGAAATTTAAGGAGTCAATAAACGATAAGTGATTCACTTTCATGCTTAAAATTTTTGCTCCGTTCAAGATCAAAGTAGGTTTCAATTCATGTTCTTCCACTAAAGATTTAAGAATAAAATGACCATCATAGCCCTTACAGTTATGTGCCAAAGATACAATAAGTTTGATGTTGGGTCGTGGTTGACGTAAATACGCAAGAAAGGCATTGATCGGATCATCTTGAAAAATATGTTCCCGCTGTCCACAAACTTCACACGGATGATGTATATCCTCATCTTGAACACAGTTGTAACATACTTGTTGGGCCACCAGTAAATTGGGCTTATGAATGAACGTGTCTTCATCGAAGAAAGTATCCTGTGTGGCTTCGATATCATAGAAGACAATCATAGCCTTCTTGGCATGTAACACTGATGGAACTCCAGGTTTTAATTGAGTCGTATCAGGCTTCATGTAGCATTGGTGGGTAGACGTAACGTGTTTATGACATACATTACAAAAATAATCTGTACAATCATGTTTTCTTTCCCCTGTACGGACAAACGAATAAATGCGTAGACATTTGGAACACTGTTTTACCATCTTGCATATTGGTTGGCCTTTATGGTATGGTACAGTTAGATGATTTGTATAGCATGTTTCACCATAAAATTCACGATTGCATTCTAGGCACTGCTTCTCCGTATTGGTCTTACTGCATGGCGGTTTTTGCAAACATTTTTCACACATGGCCGAACAGTTCTTAACGTGTCTATTAAGATGATCATATTTTTTGTGGCATGCTACACAATAATATCCAGTAGAAAAAACAGACGTTAATGACGTGATGATGTCATAATGAGAATTGATGCACATTAAATTGATTGGAATCTTGTCTTCGCCACCCGGCCCTTCATACAGAATATCTTCTCCGGAAAAGCTGGTGTATACGGTAAGTTTATAATATGTCAAGTAGCGTTGCAATTGTCGTAATTCTTCCACAGATCCCCCATGGTCTAAATTCACTGATGATCTGGACAAAAGTTCATGTACGTCTGGAATAACAACACACTTGCTCTGGTTGTGATATTGTCTGTACAGTTTCTTGTTCGTATCCTTATATTTCTTTAAACCAATAGCAATCACAATTGCATACGCTAAACATTTCTTGTCGGTGTTTTTTACACGTAAAATGCCAGTCTTGCGTTTTAATAATTCGTCGTTTGATAAAAGACCTCGACGCATTCTCCCAAATCCACGGGGCACAGCCACATGATGAAAATGTACAATGAACGGTTCGTTCATGAGAAAACTATCGTTACTTTGAAGGATGCGATCAAAGGATGCCCATAAAGTCTCCAGTGTCAAATTACTTGCACGCCGGAAAGATAAATAAAATGGCTTGTTCTTCTCATCGTGGGATAAAATCGACAATCCAACCATCGATGATTCGTCGACGTTTTCCAATAAATAATCCAACATCTGTTGAAAGGAGGCCTGAACCCACTCCACAATATCGGTGCCACTGGCCGGAGCATTAATTTGAATTTCCAGCATTCGTCCTTCGAGATTAAAACGCCGATAATGTCTATTGATTTCTCGCAAGACAGTAAAGCCAGAAGTAGCCATATTCAAATAGGAAAAAGGTAAGGTAAGCAAAAAGGAATAGGCAAAGAAAACAAATATCTAAAACGAAAAAAAAGCACGAATTAAAATTGAATTCAGAGATCACTACGTTATCAAAATGACTACACGATCATATCTCAAATAGTTCTACTACTGAAACGTTTTATTGTCGTCAAACCCGGGACCAACATGTAACTGACCTAACTTTCTGTAGTGATAAAAAAGAATGAATGAAATTGTTTTTCTAACTGTGTTAAGAGAATCATTGTAGTAAGCATTTTTTCCTCTGACACTGAACTTTAAAACGTATGACGAACATGAAACGAAAACAAAATCTCATGCGCTTGCTTTTCTCGAGCTAAGGCAAGAAAGACTCGGCGGGAGATCAGATCCCACATTAAATTGTAGGTCCACGTCTCACGTTGTAGGGAACAAAATCGTGCGTAGTTTCTTTGTTTACTTTCAGAAACTGAGCTAAGTGGTTAGCGTTACGCAACTCTGGCCCGGGTTCAACACCCAGTATGCGCTCAAATTCAACATTAAGCTGTATTCCTAGCACCCCACTACTGAAGGGACGCTAAACCAAAATCAACAAATTTCTTGTGCTTACTTCTAATGTGTGGGATTCCTAATTCGATCCCCGGTCAAGTAAGTGAGGGTTATTCTTCCATTTGCTAAATAATTCATGCTAAAATAAAAAAAAAACAGTGATAACAATGTTATCCTCATGCAAAAGCACTCCATTGATATTAAGAAACGCGGTTGATACTTACCTCAAATTCAAGGAACGGAGTAAAGTCACGCTGTCACTAGAGGTACACCTACGTTCATTCACGATCTTCGTGGAAGTAGGATTTGAAAATGAAATTAAGAATTTTATTTAGATCTAAAACGTGTTCAACTATAAAGTGACAACACTATCAGCCAATCAGAAACGAGGAAATGAATCAATGACATCACGGAGAACCAATGAAAACACAGCTTTCATCATGTATCATGAGCCGAAACGTGATGTAAGAAGCAATCTGATTGGTTGTGACATTATTCACGTTTTTTCCCTTACACATCAATCGTTACGACATCTAGTATCGCAATTTTCTGATCATGACATCATACCGTTGACTCGTTAGTTTCTTACGACATTCAAATTACCACATCTAAAATGTGATTCATTTTCCTTAAACTTGATTGAAACAATGTAACACTCATCGATATGTTACGAAACTGTCTTTGACATAAATGTAAAGTTGAGCTTTAAAAGTCCGTCAGCTGAGAAAAATGCTGATGTAGTACTCTTCGTAAAAGCACATGCTGCAATTTCACAATAACAAGCTTCTATGCGTAACAACGAGCAGAAATGTGTAATGTAACATAATCTGATCATGTTCTTTTCATACGCAAAACTGCTCGCACTGAAGTTGGCATGGTGACTCAGCGTTTTTTTTTTCTGATGTGTGAGGTCTCTGCTTCAATCCGCAAGCAAGTAAGTTTATGATGTTTTCTCATTTCTCATCATCATTTCAAGTGGGACGTTAAATTTTTCTAACACTAGCACCAAGAATCAAACTCGGGACCGTTGCATAGTAATCAACACACGTGTACGATGGCTCAGTGCTTGTCTCTAGTGTATGAGGTCCCTGCTTCAATCCTCAGTCAAGTAAGTTCATGTTTCGTCCTATCATTTCTCACCGTTTTCGCGGGGACGTTAAATTCAACATTTCCAAGAATCAAACTCGGGACGAATCCAAGGTATCCATGTTCACTCCTAAAGCGGAACAAAATGCCCCTAAAAGGGAACGAGGTGGACCACCCAAATTTTGTAGTAATATATATTAGGGTCCAGTACTATGATACCAAATGTTTAAATTTGGCAATTTCTAAAACTTAAGGGGTGGGCCAAGGTACCATTCCCGGGGGTGCACATATGTACTTATGTTTCATAATAGGGAATGGACTCCTATACATGGCCATATAACCATATAAGGTAATAGGATCTCATCCAAGGAAATGAATTAGGTCAAAAACCAAACACGTGGTACAACGTATTGCTTACGTTTATATTTTGACAATTTTGTACCACTAAAAGGGAACGAGGTGGAACACCCAAATTTATCATAATACATGTTAAGGTCCGGTACTATAATACCAAATGTTTAAATTGGGCAATTTCCAAAATTTAAGGGGTGGGCCAAAGTACCCCTCCCAAATTTTTAAAGGAGTGTACAAATATACCGATATGTTATGAAAAGTAATGGACCCCTGTATACGTCCATATAACTATATAGGGTAATAATACCTCATCAAAGGGGATAAATTAGGTCAAAAAACCCCGAAATTTAAATTTTTGGCAATTTTTTACCCATGAAAGGGAACGACATAGACACCCAATACTGATAGAGGTACATACTATGGTCCTAGGCTACCACACCAAATTTTTAGATTTGGCAATTTCCAAAATTTAAGGGGGGTGGTCCTATGTACCCCTAAAAGGGAATGAGGTGGACCACCCAAATTTATCATAGTACATATTAGGGTCCTATACTATAATACCCAATGTTGAAATTGGGCAATTTCCAAAATTGAAGGGGTGGGCCAAGGTACCCCTCCCAAAAATTTAAAGGGGTGCATTAATATACCCATGTCTTATGAAAGGTAATGGACCCCTGTATACGCCCATATAACTATATAGGGTAATAACACCTCATCAAAGGTGATAAATTAGGTCAAAAACCTCCGAAATTTGAATTTTTGGCAATTTTTACTCACGAAAGGGAAAGACATAAACACCCAATACTAATAGAGGTACATACTATGGTCCTAGGCTACCATACCAAATTTTTAGATTTGGCAATTTCCAAAATTTAAGGGGGGTGGTCCTATGTACCCCTGCCAAAATTTAGGGGGTGGGCCAAGGTACCCCTGCCAAAATTTAGAGGGGGTGGTCCTATGTACCCCTAGGTCATTGACCCCGGCCAGGGACCATGGGTCCTGAAGCAGGGACCCAGGGGCCAAAAAGTTAGGCAGAGTATCGCCCTTACTACTCTAGCGAAATCACTGGTGGCAAATATATTATGTGAGCAGTTTGTACATAGCTGGTTTTCTTCATGGAGTTTCGCAGTACACCTGCTCTAATATATCTTATATTTCATCATCCTTCTTTCCCAGCTTCATCAAAAATTTAACATGTGTTTGTTGCTCTAATTCCAACTCAAACATTTTCACGAGAAAACACATCAGGAATTCCCAACCTGAGCGATGATAAGAGTGAGTAAAGGGGTCGGAAGAAAAAGGAGTAAAGGAGTAACAAGCTCATTCCAGCATTGCGTGTAAAATGGCTCGAAAAAAAGCTGCATGTATGCTCTTCCACCAAGACAACTTCCCAGCGCACCGGGCGAATGTGACGCAACAGTTTCTTCGTGACAACAACTTCGAAGTGGTTTTTCATACTCTCTACTCACCTGACCTGGCTCCTAGCGACTTTTGGCTGTTTCCAACGATGAAAGACGTTCTCCGTGGTCGCATATTCTTGTAAGCCACTGACAGAAATAAGCTGTGAAATCTGTATAAATAATAAAAGGTACGGGCCATTACACTAAATTTTCTCGCTCCAATTCCTTAAACTAAATCACATGTTATGCTCCTGATAGCGTACACAAAAGGGGTTCCGGGATTTAAACTCCCCCAGAGGAAGATATTATGGAAAAATAAATATTTATTATATGAAGATGTATCTATATGAAAATCACGCTTGGGAAATGATATGAGGTTGAATGCCTAAACCCTCTACTTTGGTGAAATGCCTAAACCCTCTACTTTGGTGAAATGCCTAAACCCTCTACTTTGGTGAAATGCCTAAACCTTCTACTTTGGTGAAATGCCTAAACCCTCTACTTTGGTGAAATGCCTAAACTTTCTACTTTGGTGAAATTCTCCTTACGTTCCTGATGTTACAGTTATTAATGAGACATTTTCTTCTGAAAGATGAACAAAATTATAACGTGCTGCTTTGAATTCTGCGACAGAGGAAAACTACCCCAAAAGTAAACTATTCCTTGTAGTTTATTTCATAAGAATCGACTCACGCCATATATTGGAGATATTAGTGAAAGAATTGATTATAAAATACCAACAAAATCTCATGAGTCGTATTTGAGTTGAGAAACAAGAATTTTAGGAATGATAAAAAAAAAACAGATCAAAAGATTGTGATCTTGGCCAAGAATTTTAGGAACGATCCAAAAAATGCATCAAAAGATTGCGGTATTGATTAATAATTAGTTTTTGGATCAGGAGCCACAAAACTTTTGAACGGCCCCTAAATCAAGTTTTCGTATTTTCTACGGAATAAGCACATCACACTGAGTTAAGTGATAGTTTGGGTTTGGCTACACTATTTGTAGTTCTCCAGATATAAAGCGTACAAGAAAATTTTTGATTGAAGTATATTGGATCTTGAATCAAATGGCCACAAAATTTTTGAACGGCCCCTAAATCGAGTTTTCGTATTTTCTACGGAATAAGCACATCATTCCGAGTTAACCCTTTCATGGCGAATTTTTCTACAACGGATGGGACGATACCTCCTCTATGCTTCCCAGCACACACTCAAAACAAACAAACAAAATCATTTCTCGAGTGCAGTTCCCATTTCCATAGTGAAAAGACTTATGACTAATGGGAATATCGCTTCCCATTGCAGCAAATAAAAGCATACCTAGACTCCCTTGGCGGGAAGTATGCTTCCCATTGCCCACAAAAGGGTTAAGTGATAGTTTGGGTTTAGTTACACTATATGTAGTTCTCCAGATATAAGGCGTACAAGAAAATGTTTGATTTAAATATATTGGATCTTGGATCAAAACAGTAACAAAAAAAAACTGATTCCTAAGGAAAGTACCTAATGTGGAAGTGACTTGTGCAACATAATATAATAGTAGAAATGAGGCGCCTAGTATCAAAATGCGCCACATCCATTTCGTTTAGTTTGGAGTAATCTCGCAAAACGTGTAATGAAGCTCCATATACACAGGTACAAATGTAACGATTAACTTATTATGTTGTTATACGTTACATTCAGCCCACAGTTCATGTAATTTTTAAAATATGTACACACATTCAACACTACAAGAATCAGACACGTCACCTTATAACACCATTAATCTTTTATTCTTAGTTCTTTATTAATAATTATTATTATGTTGTCATAGCAACCAAGTAAAATAACTATCTTCTATTAACAACTCAAACTATCTGATTATCAATATAAAATCAACATCATATTATATTATTTTCTTCTTCCTCTTTCTTATCAAAACAAGTGTGCACTTTTAAGCGCCGTTGCCCAAAATAACTACAAGAAAATGGAAGTAATTTATCGCATAGATATACAATATCGTTGTATAAATGGCTCCCGACGAAGACTTCTTGAATTGGTTACAATTTAAGAAAGAATTCTGGACCGTTACATATATTTCATACTGGGTTACATTACTTTCCGAATAGCTCTCATATATATATTATAATACATATATATTAATTTCATTTTATCTTCACAATAATCTTACATTTATTTAATAATCAAATATATTTTAATTATATAAATTATTACCGAAGAGGACTTATTCAAAAAATAGATCGACTTGTTAATTATTTTAGTCCAAAAATAGATTCCTTAATTCAATATCGTCGGAGCTCATTAAATCATTAAACAAGAGTACATTGGCATATTACTCAACTTATTCCTTCCATTTGGACATAATCGAGATGATTATAAAAGAATTGAACATCACAATATTGATAAGTGAAACAAATTACAAGGGAATCATAACAATACACTAAATGATACAAAATAATCAATATCATACCAAAGATTAATACAAGTAAAGAAATTATCATATTAAGAATTAATGAAGTTTATGTGGGTTAGAATACAATATAACATGTTTTATTTATTATCATAACTTTGATATGGAATATTCGTGTTTATACCACAACGTGCTGAAACTTAGCACCCATCATTTTTATTTTCTGCATAGAATTCAAACAAAGCACGAATAACAAATGAAATCATTACGGTATTTAAAGTGAAATGAAACAAAAAATCATTTGAATGTATTTTCTCGGACGCTACAACATTAGCTTAAGTTACTTACTAAAAGGGGTTCGGTTAAGTTGCATTGTACACTACAATCTTGTATGCAATTCTGTCTATTATGTGCTTCAACAGAATTCTGATTTCCATTTTGAGAATTTCTACCATCTATGGATCTATTATGAAATCCATTTCGTGGAAAGTTAAACTTATTTTTCACTTGATTCCTAAATGCATTACAATTATTGTTCCTGTTTCTCCTAAAATTAGATTCGGTTCTATTACCGGTAAAATTAGATTCAGTTCTATTCTCGTTACAATGGAAACTATTATTATTTCTCGCATTAAGATCACCTTCTTCCCTGACACTAATATTGCGAACATGTACATTACTAATTTAATTACGATTAGTATTGGCTTGATTCCGATTACTATTAGCCTGCAACATAGATTGACTTTCAAAATTTTTCATAATCATAATAAGGTGATTGAAATTAACGCATTGTGCATAAATCAACATTTGTTGCAACTTAAAAGGTAACAAGATTCGGATTGATCCTATTACTCTTGATTCCTGTTGGTATGGATTAATTAACTTCAATTCGTTATACACGGATATTACAAAGTCAGTGAGACTCTTATCCAATTTTGGGTTATAATGTCTATTTCGAACTAAGGCGTCTCTATTGGCTAACATGAAATCGTTTTCAAAATTAGAAAGTAAGGCATTTTTAAAATATAAATAATTACGTAAATTACTTCTGATTGCTTTGAACTATACGGAACACAGTGGTAATAAAACATGACGCAAATTTTTCAAAAATTTAGATTTGTCTACTCCAATTAAATCACATCCTTCCTCGAACTTTTCTAAGAATGTGCTGTCCGGGATGTCATCCGATCTTCCACTAAATTTTGTTAGAAATCTAATTTCACTAAACCGAAAATAATCACCTTTACTAGTATGCTTACAATGCTTGGAATTTGCGGAAATGTTTGGTGAGATGAATGATTTCTTCTCTCATTTCTCTCTATACTAGCTTCACTATCGTCCTTCTCGGAATATCCTGCGGATGAATTAATATCTTCCACTACTATTCTGGATTCATATGGAATAGGTTCAACGTTGACAGCTGGAACTCGATCACCATTTGCAGTGCTAAATTTCTCTTTGATCACATTTACTTCTTCTTGCAATTCTCTGATCTGATTAGTATGCTCATTAACCAAAATTTCCACAACTTCTACCGAACTTTGTACATCGGTAAATCGATGTAGAATCTGTTCCATCTTATAATCTGTTTGCTCTAACTTTGAATGTATTTGTTGGTTTATTTGTTCCAATTTACTATCCATTTTAGTGTCCACTTGATTAGTTATTTGCTCAAATTTAGCATTCATCTGTTGTGCTATTTGTTGTGTCATTTGCTCCAGCTTGGTATCCATTTTTTGCTGTTGCTGCGATATTTGCTGACCAAGCTGTCTTTTAAGATCAGCCACGTTCGTTGATCAGTTCGTACCTGGTAGCTCTACATCACCACTTTCTTCATTTATATTTTCATTCTCTGAAACACTCATTTTAATGTTTCTATAAATTCTTTTCCCACTTCTGAGCAAAGTATACGAGGGGAGACCCAAAAGAAACCGGATTGAAAGAGCGCCGCCGTTCCTAGGCGTAGTAGAGAGTTATCCTGCTAGGTGGGTCTAGTAGAGACCTTCCCAGATCAGTTGGCCAAGCGGCGTCTGCGTAGGAGGTTAACGTTTGATCGTATTATTGTTTTTCTCAACTGTTCTCGTTTGCCGCCTGCGAAATCGTTATGGCAGATTCAAAGGAACAAGAAGTGTGTTTGCTTTCTACTTGGAAAATCGGAAACGAAAACTTACCAAATGCTTCAACAGGCTTTCAAGAAGGATACTATGAACCACACTCAATTTTTTGAGTGGTGTGCGTGCTTTAAGTGTGGTGAGATGAGTGTTGAAGATCGTGCTTCTTCTGGGTGCTCTTCATCATTTCGAAACAACGAAAACATCAAACAAATCTGCCCCAAAATCAGCGAGGATCGTCGTTTCATGATCGATATTTCAAAACAGGCAGATGTGTGTTGGAGCTCGTGCCAGTGTGAGGTTTTGCAAATGAGACATGTTGCCGCTAAGTTTGTTTCTCGCCTGCTCACACAGGATCAAATCATTCGTCTGAATTTGAGCCAGGACTTGAAAAATCAGATTGAAAGTAACCCAAACTGTTTGACCAAAGACATGATGACCTTTTCCGAGAATTAAACAAAATCTAAAAGGAAAATGTTTTGATGGTGTAGAAGCTGTAAAAAGAACTTCGCAGAGGGTAATGGACAATATAAAAGTTCCAAAGTTCCAGAGATGCTTCAAACAGTGGGAAAGAAGATGGGAGAAATGAATCGCATTTAATGGAGAGTATTTTGAAGGAAATTGAATTTTGTAAATTTTTTTTTTTTTAAGAACGAAAGTCCGGTTTCTGTTGGATCCTCCCTCGTACTTCGTGTTGAACGCTATGATGAGACTGCTTTACTTAACTTCGAACTAATCCCAAGATAATCCTGGTCGGTAAACCACCATCTTGTTACATTTCAACCCACAGTTCGTGTAATTTTTAAAATATGTCAACACGTTCAACACTACCAGAATCAGACACGTCACCTTATAACATCATTAATCTTTTATTCTTAGTTCTTTATTAATAATTATTATGTTGTCATAGCAACCAAGCAAAATAACTATCTTCCATTAACAACTCAAACTATCTGATTATCAATATAAAATCAACAACATATTATATTATTTTCTTCTTCCTCTTTCTTATCAAAACAATTGTGCACTTTTAAGCGCCGTTACCCAAAATAACCACAAGAAAATGGAAGTAATTTATCTCATATATATGCAATATCGTTGTATATACAGTCCCATATTTGAACTAGTTTTTAGTATGAAATATTAAGCTCTTAAACAAAATTCTGTTTCCATGGAATTCCTTTAGATCAAACATATAACAAGCGATATATAACTCAATTTCGGTTTAAAAAATGGATTTGGCGGCTTTGGTTACTAGGCGCCTCAAATATATTATTAATGAAATATTTATTTACGAAATATGAACAAAATAGTCTGAGTCGTTTTCAAGGCAAATCGTCTGACAAGAAACTCACTCCCAAGAGTAATCTATCCCTTGTGCATATCCCCGTAACAAATACGAGAATAGTGTACCCGACATTCCAGAGTTGTAAATAAAATGTTTATTTATAAAGTATTAACCGACCGTTTAACGGCTGTTTACATTATGTTTAGGTTGGCTCCCGTATTGTAATGTTTACCGGTTGTTTATGTTGCTTTAAAGTTGGTTCTTGTATTGTAATACTGCACCCTAGTGCTTTCAAAAATTCGTTCTAATGTTAATTTGTTTCCGTTGCCAATAAAATAAATGGCAAAAATGTGATTAATTTTATATGAGATATGCAAAACATATCAATAATCTTACTTCGAAAATTTCAAAGTGTTTATCTACAACTGTTTCGCGTTACCGTAATAATTTCACTCCTGTTGTATGTTGGCCTTAAGAAACTCCGAGCTTAATATACATTTAAATTTAATTTATATTTTTACTTTACCTGATAGAAATATTTCCCTCAGCTTCGGAATGTATGATTTAAAATACAGTTGCTGTTGTTATATAGTTATGTTACTACACGTCGTTCATTTGTTAATCATTCTGGCGTTCATTTGTTACTCATTCTGGCTATCACTACAAGAGGGCGTTTGAATCGCTATACGGGTACCTAGATTGCAAATGGCGATTCTCTCACACAGCGGGAACGGTGGTTACTATAGCGATAGTAAATAGTTCCAAGAAGTGACTAGGCGAGTTTTAAAATTTTATTACATGATTAGTTCCAATAATCAGGAGATGTCATTTAATAGGTAAAACCACTGCTTATTTGACTAGGGTTTTGTATAGTAACAGAAGGAATATAAATTTGTTTTTGTTCGTAGTCGACTATGCAATATTAAAACCGCTATTATTAAGGTCTGGTGACGCGAGTATGATGACGCAGTGAAACGCCGTTTTACATTGTATAAAGACGATGGCTGAGGTCGGCTCCTCAAAACTTAGAAATTTCGTAATCAAAAGTATAAAATTTTGGAAGTCAACCTAGTATAAATTGTTAATTGGGATAACCTGAGTTATTTTGGAAGAAAGGAAACACTGAGGAGTCTGACCGAAGTAAAATTCATCAAAACAAGTTTTGGCTAAAAGCCATCGAGTATTACTTCCACCATTACGAGTGATATAAAGTAATGGGCAGGAAGTATAGTGGTTGAAGTTCATTTCGTCGGCTAATAGAACCAATGTCCCATATTTAATAGGACGTGGGACTAATATCCAAGGAGATCAGTTTCGACGTGTAAATAAACAGGTTTGACAATCTAGTCTATCCTGTGAAGCCAGAGATCCAGGTAACAAGGACCGAGAGGACTATTTTGTAGGAACCTCCACTAACTTGGTAATATCCATCCATTTTATTTTGTTTTCTTCTTGTTTCGATTATAAACAGAATCACGAATTTACCAAATGGAGTGCTTCGAAATAAACATGTGTAGTTAAAACGAAGGGCGTTACGCGTTTAGACAGCTCATCACGTTTTTCCACTCATAACAAGATGTTATAAGCATATGTGATCAACTCGCTAAGTTTGATATGTTTAATACGTATAATTGAAAAATTGTTGGTGAACTTTACTTTGAGCGCACCGCTTGATATTAATGTGTCTATATTTTCCATGTGAGATATTTTTGTTTTAATTGTTAGATTAAGTAAGATTTTCACTCTAAGATGTCATTTTGAACGTGTGCCCCATTAAATAATGTGTTTAGGTTGCTTAGGTTAGGTAAGATTTAAATTGAACGGGTCCCATAATATACATCTACCTTGATTGTTAGGAAATCTGATTGTGTGCTTACTGTTAGATAATGCCCTTTTGTTTTGTCTCATGATATATTTTGGAAAATATATATCTCAATTGCTCGATTAGGTTAGGTAAATTGAACTTGTGTGCTTACTGTTAAATAATGTACTTTTGTGTTGTCTCGCGATATATTTTGGAAATACATATTTCAATTGCTTGCTTAGGTTAGGTAAATTGAACTTGTGTGCTTACTGTTAAATAATGTACTTTTGTGTTGTCTCGCGATATATTTTGGAAATACATATTTCAATTGCTTGCTTAGGTTAGGTAAATTGAACTTGTGCGCTTACTGTTAAATAATGTCCTTTTGTGTTGTCCCGTGATATATTTTGGAAAATATGTATTTCAATTGCGTAGGTTAGGGCTTTATATAGGTTAGGGAATTACATTCTGAACGTGATTTCGTCTATGTAACTTGTATTTTAAATGTCAAAGGGTTTTGGTAAGTTAGGAAATGTTTGTAAATGTGCCGCTTTCCATTAATGTTGTCTCATGATATGCGAGTGCATACTCGGTCTGTGCAGATTTCAGCTAACCTCAAGTTGTAGTTTTTTTATTATTATTCGAATATGCTTTCGTGCAAAACTTTGTTTTGGGCACATATTTAGTTTAAAGGTGCCATTAACGCGTTGTAAAATTTAGTACATATTTGCCTCATCGGAAGTTAATATAGCTGACTGATGTTCGACTTTATTTATAAACATATACTCACTTACGGTTATTCAATTTGTCGTTCTTAAACACAATTTGAAATTTATCATGTGTCCATTGCTCTTGAAAATTAATGTCATTATATTGTGAAGTTAAAAGTGATAATAATGTTGATAATGACGTTCTAATCTCTCATAAGATATGTAAACCCTGGCGTAGAGAAGTAGAAGTAGAACATTTTTTTTCATTTGTATATATCTCATCTCATTAATAGTAGATTTTTTTGTAGATGTATTATGTACGGTTGATATATGCTACTTAGTTATCCTCAAGTACAATGAGAATGTAGTAGCAGTCATGTAGGGCTTATGTTGTCGCCTCATTTAAATTAATGACAGGGTTATAAATAATAAATGTCTACTTAGTAATAATCTTAGTAATAATAATGTCATTTTGTTAAATGAGTAACTAGAGCGTATGGACCGTTAGTTATTGAGTAATCATGAACTGAATATGTATCATGAAAGATATTGAAATTTGAGAATTGATACAATGTTTATATTGAGTCAATGTAATAACATAATATCGTAAGTGGTTTGGAACATACTGCGATGTTGGCAAATATTTAACAGACGTTATTCTGTTTCTCCTGATACTTGTTACAATGTAACTGTTGACTGATTGGCACAAATAAACAATCACGATAAATTTGATTTTATAATTTCGAATACTGCTCATAGAGTTAAGTATATGCGAGTCTGATCTTATTTTTTTTTCTTTCTCTTCATTCAATTTAAGTTAACGACGTTGAGTCTTCTTTCATTTCGATTAGCCACTAAACAAGAATCTGAAATCTTTTGATAAATTTGTTGCGCATGTTTGAATTGATTATTTTTTTTTCAATGCCCTAAAGTGGTGTTGTTATAATTAACGATCCAATCCAGGATTTGCCTGATATGTATTCATTTCTTTTATGACCGTAAAATTGGTTTGTTTTAAGTACGAACAAAATCGTCTGAATCTTTTTTGTGAAAATTATCCAAAAAGAACCACACTTCCAAGAGTATACTATCCCTTGTGGATTTATCACAAGAAATAAATTATCTTGTGTTGCAGTGTTATGAATGAAACATTTATTTGTGAAGTAATGACAAAATCGTCTGAGTCATTTTTGAGAAAATCGTTCAAAACTACTCACCGCCTAAAATAAACTACTGCTTTCGGATTTTTTAAAGGACAAATGAATTTGTTATGCCATACTATCAGATTATTAGTGAAATATGAACAATATCGCTTAGTCGTTTTTGAGAAAATCAAAAGAGATACTCACCCCCAAGAATACACTTCCTTCGTAGACTTTTTCAGAATAAAAGGTTTATGAGGTTTAACAATTAAGTTCGCAAACCCGTTCATAAAATGTGCTATGCCTAATTGCTGCATACTGGTATGATCACCTTCAAATTACTCTCCTTGGGAAGCTACACACTGATGTCAGCGCATATTCCACTCTTTAAAACATTTTTGGAACACTATTTGTTGAGTGGCCTTCAGAGTTGCGTTCGTATTAGTTTCAGTATCATCAACATTTCTACCTGTCAAAATTGTTTTGATCTCTGCGTAACGAAAAGAGGTTTGAAAGCAAGATCAGGTGGGTATGGCGGATGGTTTACCACAGTTATTTGTTTTCTGGTCAAAAACTCCCGTATGTACAGTGCAATGAGGGTGGATGCATTATTATGATGGAGAAGTCATGAGTTTCTCGAGAATAGTTCTTTGCTTTTGTCTCATTTTCCCAGACAATCTTTGTAGTACTCCCAAATAGTACACTTGATTGGCTGTTTGACCTCATGGCACAAACTCATGGTGTACGGCCGAAAGGATATCAAAAAATGTTACCAATCTAACGGGACTTCAAAAAATCATCTTAGGCATAGTGTTTAGCTCAGCGATTTTGATATAAAAACTAATACCTTTTGCTTTTTATTAGTTTTTATCCACAATAGTGATTTAAAAATATAGATATTTTTATTGTTATTGTATAATTTTATGAAATATTGGATAGGAATAAAGATACGTTTCATTAGCAGAAGAAACTTTTTTTATCTCTAAGAACATGTGCTTTTTGCTTCATGTTAAGAGACAGTTCACCTAATTTATCACACACGTTTTTCACAAGTGTTTTACGACTCTGTGCTCATACGATAAGTTATGTCGTATATAATTCATGTAAAGTAAGTTTAAAATTGCTATGTAGAAATGCAACCATGGTTGGCGCGAAGCGTAAAAAATAAACTCTGATTTTCCTTGATTTTCAGTACTTTTATTACTTTTTCCTTCTATTTTATATGGATCTTTTCTTTTTTCCTCCCGAATTTGGCAGCCCCTTACTTCAGCACCCGGGGCCGTCGTCCCGCTCGCCGTCCACACGGCACGGCACTAAGCCCAAACCATGACGTGGTGGGTTGTGTTCTAGGATTTTCTTTGCTCCAGAAATAAACGTTTCTGGCTTTTGTACTGCGATATATTGCACACTCATCGAGAAAAACAGTTACCTCCTTGAAGGAAGAGTTGAAAAGACATCGAGCATTCGCCCACAGGTCTGTTGACATTTTTTATCCAATTCATGTGATTGCTAACAAATGGACCTTTTTGGCGAACGTTCGACAGACAAAGCAGCCTCCACGCACGTTTCCAGTCGTGTTCGTGGGTGGTACTGAGCACGGCTTATCTTTTATGCAACCAGTTGCAAATAGCTTTTTCTCCCACCGTAAAAAATTTGGTTTTGGGGTGTCGTCCCACGTGCGACATTCCTACTTGCGACAGGAACTGTTAACTGTCCTATGAGCGACCGATTCGATCTGTTAACTGCTTTATGAGTCACCGATTCGTTCATACCAAGATAATAAAAGAAGATAAGGTTCCCTCTTCTTTAATTTCTTTCGCGCTAGTGTGATTTAGAACCAAACAAAGTATACTATGAAAAATTTACGTTCCTAGACTCTCATTTCTTCCAGCCGTTTCACAATTATAATGAGCATTAATTGTAACAATTAACAATTTTAAAAAAAACCTTAATGAGATACCTACAGGAAAAACTTCAGTCCCTTCCCTTACTTTACATACCTTTACAAGTAAACAACATGTGGACATAAACAATTTCTTAACAAACATACTTAACAATTAATAACATATAAAAATGAAACGAAATCTTTAAGATTGAGTCCCACAGGTTATGCCGATTAGGCTAAAGGAGACGGTGATAGTGAGAAATGAATGAAATGGTGGAATGAAGAAAGTGGAAGCAAACGGGAGAAACCCGAGCAAAAGCGTCATTTAGGGAGGGACAGGAGGGGGCAATTGCCCCCCCAAGAGTTTGAGGAATACATGTACTCCGTGAAAGTCTTATGTCGGTGGTGTTCTTGTCCCCCCTAAGCGAAGTCTGAAATGACGCCCCTGAACCCGAGAAAACCCACGAGCATGGTGTTTGTTCACCACAAAGTGCACACGCCGGGAGCTGGAATCGAACCAGGGACCCCATGCACTAGAGGTAAACGCTCTACAACTGAGCCACCGCGCCCACCTAATCAGATATAAACTTACAGTTCATTAGTCTTCCTTCTACTTTTTAAATTCTTCTTGCTTAATAATAAATTTCAGACGTAACTTTACCCATACAGTCATAAGTATAAAGCGTTCTTTAATAAGCATTGCATGCAAGCATTAATAACTTTTAAAGAATATTTTTCCTTAACTATGTAACGTACCGGTTTCCCGGTAACGATACATTGATTATTTTGTTGCCTATTCTGTTGTCTGGCGGCCCCCGTATAGTTAAACTCACTCTTGTTTGTTCTATAACATTGGCGGCACTGCAGTGTTGATATAGTACATGTATTAGTTTGTTGTTGGTGCTATTGTTTTGGTGGCAACCATATAGTTAATCTGTCAATTTGATATAGTTAATGTTATAATAATGATATTTTGTTAGGTTGATTCTTCATTAATTTTCCTTTAACTATGTTTGTTTTATATGCAACTGATAGATTATTTTTGTTTGCGTGAAACTAAACAAGCTAATTTTGTCACTTTTGTAACTTCCCATATAACATTATTACCTTGAAACTACGGAACATTAGCCAATTATATTAAAGTTAAATATTAGAATAACGTAAATTATTAATCGGGAAAAACAGTATACATTCAAAACAATATTTTGAAATTAAAATGAATTTGTTCCGAGACGAAGTGAGTTGGTACTATCGTCCTTGAGATTAGTGACGTACTTTGTAGAAGAAGAAGTAAAAAAAAATATAAACAGATTACCGGTGGCGGATCCTCCTGTAATTTGAAAGTGAACGTAGAAAATTTTCACTTTTGGACTTTAACCTTATCGAAAAGTTTTCAGATCAAACCTTGATATTATAGGATTTAGTGTGGAACAGGAGGATCAATAAAACTTTAATAAAATGCCTTTTTTGATGCCACCCGATAAACATTTGGTGTAATCCGCCATTTTGTGGAACAGGAATAATATAGTACCTGAAACCTAGTCACTGTTTTTAAGAGAATTTGCTGCCATTCAGGTAACATAATTTAATATCTTTATTCGTCCAAGATTGAAGCTGCCAACTTAAGATGGCGCCTCGTAGGCTGCACTCATAACATCGCCATAGCGACACACTAGTATGAACATTAACTGTTATGATAGGACCATTTCGATTAAATATGGAAGGGTTTTACATTACGATGTATAGTTAAATCAGTGTTGCGTCACGCATATTACGCATTTCCTATACATCTCTCCACTAGGATGAAATTTAATAATACTTGATTATAATAGTAGTCTGTCAACTTCAATCAAAATTTGTTTCGTTGTCCGTATTATCATTAGCCATGATCACTGTAAATGATATTACCGTTACATCTCGGAAACAGCTTTCATCACGTAAATATCTAGATCAACAGTGGCCTTACGTGTTTATTTAAAGGGGTGTTCAGTTTTGGTTTGTTGCTCTTCATGTATTAAGACTGACTCATTATTTAGATTAGGTTGATTAATGGTGCTGATCTGAATATAAATAAATGTTACTGTGAAAAGCAAGTTGTGATAAACATTTGCAAATGCGTTCTCTCGATGTCAAATATTTTCTCTCTTGGATTTTTTTTGTAGTTGCATGTCATTTGTAGATAGCTCATAATTCATCATCACGAAGTAGTTGTAGTGTATTCTAGTGTATGGCTGGATTAGTATGTGCTCCTGCTTTGAAGTTAATTGATAAATATGGCAAGCAGTTTGTAGCAATGCGTACCGCTAATGCACTTCCTGCATACCTGGCTAATGGTTAGGTTTGGTGGGATTCAATCATTGTTTTGAGACGCATATTAAAATGATTATAAAGCTATTGGATCGGATCAGCTCATATCAATTTTATGACGTACATATATATATATATATATATATATATATATATATATATATATATATATAATATGTTTAGTCAGTCTTATTAATGTTCCGTAGACGGCTACTTATCATATTATAACCAACAAAACTCCAATATGTGTGATCTAGCTAAAGAAATGAAAGTAAAATATTGTAGTGCTTCTGAATTAATTAAGTCTTTGGAATACAATTGAGTGATACATTCAAAATTTGAACATTCTCCGAATTATCATGAAAATATGATCTTGTATAGACTGAAGTCGGCGATACAATCATAGTTATTTTCTGCTAAGGCTATTATCAGTCCTCGTTGTATTTTTGGTTTGTAGCATTAATATTGTCTGGAACAATAAAGGTAATTTGTTTAAATTAACCTTATTTATCAATACATAACTAATATATATTTGCAAATACAAAACTATAGAAAAAATAAGATAAAGGATTTATTCACAGATCTTACTGATGGTGTACAATTCTAGAAAGGACCTCGGTTAAATAACTATCGATATAATTTTTTTTTCATTTCGTTTTTCGGTTTTTCTTTATGCAAATTAAATTGTAAATATTTGAAACAGTGAGTTTAAGTAAGTGGAAACAATAAGGTGTGTCAAAAAGTGACTATCTGATTCCGGTATATTTTTTTTCTTTCATGGACGGAAAGTAAGCGTTTTTTTATTTATTTATTCCATCTGATATCGTGATTAATCACAAATAAATAAATCGTCTTCTTTCTCCTATCTGTAAGAAGGAGAGGTACGTTTCAAAGTGGCAACCTTTCAGCTTCAGGATAAATAAGATTTTTTTATAACTAGAATATGTATTACTGGTGTAAGATCTTGTAGTTAGGACAGGTGGAGATTTTTATGGGAGATGTTGGAGATGCGTGACTCAAATAATATGTAAAGATAAGTGAAGAGGAAATCAGTCAACATGAACTAGAAAAATGTGGGTATTGTGGTGATAGTGATAATTCAAAAGACAGATTATTCTTTAGTTTTGAACAATGTCAAAAATGTTTTCATGTAAATTGTATTGGATTAACCTCTAGTGAGTTAGAAATTATGAAACAAACTGAGAAGGATTGGTATTGTGCGGATTGTCAGATCCCACGAGAAAAGGACTTAAGTAATGATGAATGTGCTGGTGATGTGGTTAGTTCCGGTGTGGATCAAAATGCTATTAGTAATAAAAAGCCAAAGCCTGCACAATCGGTGCCGAGAATTGAGATAGATGGGGGACCTCTTCTAGAAACTATAAAATCTCTTATTACAGGACTAAAAACAAAAATAAATAAAATTTCTTCATTAAGCTCTGAAATTGGTAACAACATGGCGATAAGCATAAGTGATCTAAAATCTGATATGTCCAGAATGAGTCATGACATTGTGTTTTTAAAAGAATCATTTTCCTCTATGAAAGTTGAATTCAATAATGAAGTGTCACAACTTAAATTAGAGATTAATGAGACAAAAGCTAAATTTTCGGAAAGTATAGAAAATGTCCAGGATAACTTTTCCAAAGAAATAAGTGATATTGGTGAAAATTTGGGTAAGGTTAGGTTAGATTTAGATACTTTGAACACTGACCTGCAGCAATCGAGTGAAAACATGGATTGTAAATTGAATGCTGTTAACAAAGAAATATCAGAGTTGAAAGTAGAGATTAGTAGAATTAGTTTAAATACAGAAACTGAATTAAAGGGTGTAAAAGAGCAGCAAACTGAAGAGAACCGCAAATATCGTGAGTTGAACGAAAAAACGGTAAACAGAATAAAAGTGTTGGAAAGAGACGTGATTGACGCGTATAGACATGGAAGGGAACAATGCAGACAGAATACAGAAAATGTAAAACAACTATTGATAAAGCAAATGGATGAGGAGAAAGTTGACTACCAAAATTTGTCTCGCGAACAGTTCGAACAGGTAGGAAATAGACAAAATAATCAGGCAAGTAACGATATTCAAAACCCTGTAGGAATGGTGTCAGAAACAAACGGAATTGAATGTAATATATTCAATGAGAGCAATGAGAATCGAACATTTGAAGTAGATGAAACTCGAACGAGCCGCGAAAGAGAAAATGTGCACTTGAACCTTTCTTCGTCAGATACGGATGAAGGAAAGGACACCCCTCAGATTAAACATACGCGTAACAATGTTAAGAAGAGAACTTCGTGTCAAGAAACAGGTGTCCATCATTGTCGAAAGGTTGGAACGGCAGATGATAGAGTAGGTATAGAAATTTCAGGTCAAAGTAAAGAAGATATGAATTGGCAAAACAGTCCATCACATAAAATGTGCGCCGGATCTTATTTGCGTGAATTACACCATTTCCCGCGATTCGATGGACAAATGACTCAAGGTGTTGCCCAGATTTTCCTTGATGATTTAATACATACCATGAACATGTATGTATTAACTGACCAAGATCGTATGTATATAATTGCTCGTTGTTTAGTAAAGTCAGCGAAGATTTGGTACAGAAGTGTGATAGGTCGGATTAAAACTTTCCAAGATTTTGTAAACTTGTTCAAACTGCAATACGTATCGGAACGCATGGAGAGGGCACAAAAGTGCCGGCTCTCTTCGTTACGATATGACAAAACCAAATATGCCTCTTTATTAGATTTTGTTCGGTATATTGTTGAAATATACAATTCCATAGCTACATCGCCATCTGACCAAGAGTTGAAAGATTTAGTTTTAGACTGTCTCCCTAGCGAAGAATCAAAAATCCTCAAATTAGGATCTGTTAGCACTGTCCAGGACCTAATACAGAATAGCTGAGCTAGAATGTAACCCTAATAGTAATCAGGAAAATTTCAGTGGCGTGAAGTTTCAGAATAGGAAACCACAAATACAAAAAACTTTTATAGATCAATCTAAACAAACCCGGATTGATAATGCCTTGCAAACCGACCCTATGAACAAAGATAGTTATGGGAAGGAGAATATGTTAAATAATCAAAATTTTAGAAATTTTAACGGAAGACAACGTAGAAATTGGAGAAGTAAGAATCAAAAATCTAATTGGGGAGTGAATGAAGATAATAGAATCAGACCTATGATAGAAGCTCAATACTTCACCGTTTTCCGCAAAATTTCACGTAGTTCTAGATAGCTCTAATAGGAAATTAATTTTGAAAAACAATAATCAAGAAATGGTGACTCTAGATATCTCATATCCGAAAATATTACTAGTTCAGGTAGATAGTCCTCAATTGGTTGGCAATCGATATGATGTCTTTTCCTCTTCTGATGAACAGACTATAGATTACGGTGAAATTTCGGAATTTGAAATTATAAAATATATTAATAAACGGGAAGATTTGGATATTGATACTAAATTACAATTACAGACTTTATTAATCAAATACAAACATCTATTTTGTGAATACCCGAAACCTATCCGTTGTGCTCCTTATAAAATTGTGCTCATTGATCAGGAACCTGGGGTGGGAAAAATTTATCCCATTCCCCAGGCCATGCAACAAGAGTTCGAGAAAGAGTTAAATAAATGGATTAAGCTCGGGATAGCGAAAGAACACCCCAGTAGCTATAGAAACCCTATCCACTGTGTCAGAAAAACATCAGGCGTTAGACCAGTGATCGATCTTCGCTTACTGAACGAAAAGGTAATTAGCCTTAAAATCCAAGTGGAACCTATTAGTGAGATACTGTCACGAATTTCAGGTGCCAAAATTTTTAGTTCCATGGACGCTACTATGGGATATTACGGGGTAAAACTACATCCGGATTCGTTTCAGTATACAAGTTTAATATACCTTGGTCGTCAATATGTACTATGTGTGTTACCGATGAGATTCAAGTTGAGCCCTAGTATTTTCCAAAATATTATGAATGCATACTTCGGATTAAACACTCGACATTTCGTAGTTGTGTATCTCGACGATTTGTTATGTTATAGTCCAAATTTAGTTGAACATTTTCGTCATTTAGAAGAATTATTCAAAATTTTAACTTTTGGGAATTTTGCTCCAAATTTTAAAAAAAATGTCAGTTTGTACAGACTGAAATTTTATGTTTAGGACATGTTGTGAGTGGAACGGAATTAAAACCGAATCCGAAGCAGAACGAAGCTATTAAGTATTTTCCAATCCCGAGAACCAAGAAGAAATTGCGATCTTAGGAATTCTTTCTTGGAGAAGGAAATTTATTCTTCAATTCGCTGCATTAACTGCACCTTTCCTCGAACTTTTAAAAAAGGATCGAAAGTATTGTTTAACCGAGAAATTGTTAGAACGATTCGAACAATTAAGAAGGTTGTTGAGTGAACCTCCAGCCCTCAGTCAACCTGATTTCACTAAGACTTTTCATTTATTCTCGGACGCGTCTTTGGAATATTTAGCAGGTTATCTTGGTCAATATGATGAAAATGGAGAGCTGTTTGTTATCGAATACGCTAGTCGTAAACTAAAATTATATGAAGTATCATATTCTGTGTTTCAATTAGAATTATTAGCGGTCCTATTTTTATGTGAACATTTTGTGTATTACATAATAGGTAGATAAGTCACGGTACATTGCGACAATAAGGCAGTGACTTATGCATTTACTCTGCAAAATCTCGATTCCAGAACTACTAAGATTTTATTAAAATTACAACGTTTCGATCTCCGATTCGAGCATATTAAAGGGATTGACAATAAAATAGCGGATATCTTGAGTAGAAATACTCCTGAACTGCCAACCGAATCGGAAGAATATCATAAATTTCATACATTACGATGCTAACACATCGTTTGAGGTCGACGAGCTAGCATCCTTGCAAACCGTAGATGAGTATTGTTGTGAATTGAAAACGAAGTTAGATACTGGAACTATAAATAATCTGGTTCGAATAGCGAATGATTTAATATATATTCGAAATTCTAAACTAAAGCGTTGGCTGCTAGTAATTCCTGCGAAGCTTGCTGAACAAGTAATTAGACGTATTCATGAGACCGGACATTTTGGTGTAAATAAATGTATTAAATTAGCTCGAGAGTTATTTTTTTGGAAATATCAGAAAAGAACATTTAGAAAATTTATAAACAATTGCGAAGTGTGTGCTCAAACCAAATTCTCGAATCGGATTGTTGCTCGTGAAGACCTTCATATCACTGCAGAGAAGCCGCATCAAAAATTATGTATTGACCTTGTAGGAAAGCTCCCTTGTAGCTATGGCTACTATTGTTTTGTCTATTGTTGATGTATACACTCGTTTCATTTGCTACTTACCTTTAAAAACGGCAACCACTGCGGAAATCATCAGAACTCTAGAAAAGGAATATTTCTACTTGTGTCCGTATCCGACTCACATTGTATCTGATAAAGGTCCACAGTTTGTTTCGCAACAGTGGAAAACCTTTTGTAATGAGCGTCGAATTCACCATATTCTAATCTCTCCATACAACCCGAGGGCGAACAGGATCGTAGAACGTTCTCATCGTGAGTTGAACCGAATAATAAGATTGATGTGTAAAAATAACCATACGAAACGGAAAACCGTGTTAAAACCTGCGCAGGACTTACTTAATTATTCGTACAATAGCATTATTAAATGTACGCCTGCGCCACTCTATTCATTTCTTTCTCAGCAGCTGATAAGTTTCGCGAAAAATTTCCTTGGCCCCAAGAATTAGAGTGTGGAGAATTCGAGGCGTTATATACAAGAGGAACCTCGACTATTCTCAACAAGAAAAAGAAATTTACAAAAGAGTTCGAATAATCTGGTAGAGATTAAGGAAGGAAATTTGATAATGGTCCGAACACATTTCCTTTCTGATGCTTTTAAGAAGATTACACATAAGTATATGCCTGTTTATACTGGGCCTTATGTGGTAACAAAATTACACAATAACTCTGTTTGGTTAAAAGATCTAAAGGGAAGAGAAGTACCAGCACAAAATCTATGTAACATAAAACTTTTCGATTGCTCGATAGAAAAAAGAGAAGAATTGCTTAAGGATTTCAAATTAAAAAATTCTTTCTTATTTTTTTGGGGCCATTGGGGAAAAATGTAACGTACCGGTTTCCCGGTAACGATACATTGATTATTTTGTTGCCTATTCTATTGTCTGGCGGCCCCCGTATAGTTAAACTCACTCTTGTTTGTTCTATATACAATTGGTGCTATTGTTTTGGTGGCACCCATATAGTTAATCTGTTAATTTGATATAGTTAATGTTATAATAATGATATTTTGTTAGGTTGATTCTTCATTAATTTTTCCTTTAACTATGTTTGTTTTATATGCAACTGATAGATTATTTTTGTTTGCGTGAAACTAAACAAGCTAATTTTGTCACTTTTGTAACTTCCCATATAAAATTATTACCTTGAAACTACGGAACATTAGCCAATTATATTAAAGTTAAATATTAGAATAACGTAAATTATTAATCGGGAAAAACAGTATACATTCAAAACAATATTTTGAAATTAAAATGAATTTGTTCCGAGACGAAGTGAGTTGGTACTATCGTCCTTGAGATTAAGTGACGTACTTTGTGGAAGAAGAAGTATAAAATATATAAACAACAGATTACCGGTGGCGGATCCTCCTGTAATTTGAAAGTGAACGTAGAAAATTTTCACTTTTGGACTTTAACCTTATCGAAAAGTTTTCAGATCAAACCTTGATATTATAGGATTTAGTGTGGAACAGGAGGATCAATAAACCTTTAGTAAAATGCCTTTTTGGATGCCACCCGATAAACATTTGGTGTAATCCGCCATTTTGTGGAACAGGAATAATATAGTGGCTGAAATCCAGTTATAAAGGGAATCGACAGCCGAGCTTGTGAACTTTCGGAGGTGGAAGCCCTTGGTACCTGAAACCTAGTCACTGTTTTTAAGAGAATTTGCTGCCATTCAGGTAACATAATTTAATATCTTTATTCGTCCAAGATTGAAGCTGCCAACTTAAGATGGCGCCTCGTAGGCTGCACTCATAACATCGCCATAGCGACACACTCGTATGAACATTAACTGTTATGATAAGACCATTTCGATTAAATATGGAAGGGTTTTACATTACGATGTATAGTTAAATCAGTGTTGCGTCACGCATATTACGCATTTCCTATACATCTCTCCACTAGAATGAAATTTAATAATACTTGATTATAATAGTAGTCTGTCAACTTCAATCAAAATTTGTTTCGTTGTCCGTATTATCATTAGCCATGATTACTCTGAATGATATTACCGTTACATCTCGGAAACAGCTTTCATCACGTAAATATCTAGATCAACAGTGGCCTTACGTGTTTATTTAAAGGGGTGTTCAGTTTTGGTTTGTTGCTCTTCATGTATTAAGACTGACTCATTATTTAGATTAGGTTGATTAATGGTGCTGATCTGAATATAAATAATTGTTACTGTGAAAAGCAAGTTGTGATAAACATTTGCAAATGCGTTCTCTCGATGTCAAATATTTTCTCTCTTGGATTTTTTTTGTAGTTGCATGTCATTTGTAGATAGCTCATAATTCATCATCACGAAGTAGTTGTAGTGTATTCTAGTGTATGACTGGATTAGTATGTGCTCCTGCTTTGAAGTTAATTGATAAATATGGCAAGCAGTTTGTAGCAATGCGTACCGCTAATACACTTCCTGCATACCTGACTAGTGGTTAGGTTTGGTGGGATTCAATCATTGTTTTGAGACGCATATTAAAATGATTATAAAGCTATTGGATCGGATCAGCCCATATCAATTTTATGACGTACATATATATATATATATATATATATAATATGTTTAGTCAGTCTTATTAATGTTCCGTAGACGGCTACTTATCATATTATAACCAACAAAACTCCAATATGTGTGATCTAGCTAAAGAAATGAAAGTAAAATATTGTAGTGCTTCTGAATTAATTAAGTCTTTGGAATACAATTGAGTGATACATTCAAAATTTGAACATTCTCCGAATTATCATGAAAATATGATCTTGTATAGACTGAAGTCGGCGATACAATCATAGTTATTTTCTGCTAAGGCTATTATCAGTCCTCGTTGTATTTTTGGTTTGTAGCATTAATATTGTCTGGAACAATAAAGGTAATTTGTTTAAATTAACCTTATTTATCAATACATAACTAATATATATTTGCAAATACAAAACTATAGAAAAAATAAGATAAAGGATTTATTCACAGATCTTACTGATGGTGTACAATTCTAGAAAGGACCTCGGTTAAATAACTATCGATATATTTTTTTCATTTCGTTTTTCGGTTTTTCTTTATGCAAATTAAATTGTAAATATTTGAAACAGTGAGTTTAAGTAACTGGAAATAATAAGGTGTGTCAAAAAGTGACTATCTGATTCCGGTATATTTTTTTCTTTCATGGACGGAAAGTAAGCGTTTTTTTATTTATTTATTCCTTCTGATATCGTGATTAATCACAAATAAATAAATCGTCTTCTTTCTCCTATCTGTAAGGAGGAGAGGTACGTTTCAACTACCCCTCACACTTTGTCCAGGCTTGGGACTGGCAACGTATTGGTCATAGCGTTGGCGTGTTTAAAAGTTGCGGAAAGCAGGATTTGTCAGAATAAATAGTCTCTCTAATACACATACACATGAGCAACTGTCTGTCATGCTTAGGAACTTATACTGACAAGTAAACCTTACGTTTGAGTGAATCGAGTTGCTGACTGAGACACATATGAGAAAGTAGTACTAAATGTGGTCAGTACTTCAGTGAAGTTGTAGGTGCGATGCTCCAGAGGTTTAGGAGATACAGCTACCAGAACATCACTTGGAAGTACAGAATAGTCTTCATACAGTTGGAAGTAAAAGCCCTGTAAGACCTCTTGTAACGACTAAAGATGAATAACAAATATATGGGTACATATTAGGACTAGGGGGAAGTCATATAGTAAGGGTATACCTGACGGCGGCCATCTTGAAATCCGCCATTTTGAATTAAGGTTAAGTTTTTAAAATAGGAATAGGGTCATGTGATACATGATTTGAGGCGAAAATTTAATCAGAAGAACAATGGTGACGTTAATTTTGATTTATGCACAATCGGTAAAAAGTTACAGGGAATTTAAATATTGTTGCAGCATATGTATTAGTCCTATACCCCACCGTGTAAATTTTGCGTTAATGATAATAATTAAATAAAAAGCAGGTGGATAAATATTAGGTCTATGGTAAGAGTTGCCTTGATGGCGGCCATGTTCAAATCCGCCATTTTGAATCAGACAAAAGTTTTAAACAAACATTGACACCTTATTAATAGCAAATTTTACCATAAATCCAACGGTATAACCATTTTTGCTTTATCATTAACCAGCATTTGTTATCGCATAAACAAGTTGCTAATTTAAGGAAAAATGATAAAGCAAAATGACCAAAGTGGAATTGAGTCATAATTGAACTTGGGTCTTTCTTCCAGAAAGGTCCTCAATTAGTACAATCAATATGTAGTTCAGAAAAGAGTGCATGACTTGTACAAATGCTCTGCTCACAGTGAGCACACCTCACAAAGGCAATCGAGTTACACTTGACACATTTGTCGTTAACAATTCCGTCAAAGCAGTATTCGTAAATCAAAATTAACGTATGGATTATGGTAAAATTTGCTATTAAAAAGGTGTCACTGTTATGCGCTTTAAAACTTTTGTCTGATTCAAAATGGCGGATTTGAACATGGCCGCTATCAAAGCAACTCTTACCATAGACCTAATATTTATCCACCTGCTTTTCATTTAATTATTATCATTAACAAAATTTACAAGGTGTGCTAAAGGACAAAAGGACTAATACATATGCTGCAACAATATTTAATTTCCCTGTAACTTTTTACCGATTGCGCGTAAATCAAAATTAACGTCACCATTGTTCTTCTGATTAAATTTGCGCCTTAAATCATGTATCACATGACCCTATTCCTATTTTTAAAACTTAACCTTAATTCAAAATGGCGGATTTCAAGATGGCCGCCGTCAGGTATACTCTTACTATATGACTTCCCCCTGGTCCTAATATGTACCCATATATTTGTTATTCACCTTTTGTCGTTACAAGAGGTCTTACAGAGCTTTTACCTCCAACTATATGAAGACTATTCTGTACTCTCATGTGATGTTCTGGTAGCTGTATCTCCTAAACCCCTGGAGCTTCGCACCTACAACTTCACTGAAATACTGACCACATTTAGTACTACTTTCTCATATGTGTCTCGGTCAGCAACTCGATTCACCCAAACGTAAGGTTTACTTGTGAGCAGTCCTCTGTCGAAAACACCTCTACATACACATATACCTATCCTATGCCACCTCCTTTCCTTGTCAAAATTATTAACTTATAGTAAGCAATTTTTATCTAAAACATACTGTACACTGTACAGTCAACTGCGCTCCCTATCACACTTAGAAAACTACGGTAGGTAGTCTTTGTCAAAATTATATGATATATACACACAGTTGTCCCAGTCACACTCATTAACATATGCTGACCAGTTCTGTCAAAATTATCACATACACACGGACAAAATATTACTGGAGCTTTTGCACATACGCAAGTGACCGCAGACACTTCTTCACATCCAGTGTACGCTCGTATTTATCGAGAATGGAAGATATCCTATGGTCTAACAGTACATATGCCCTTTTCCTTCTTTTTCCCTCCAAATTCAGAACCCTTCTATAGTACAAAAGATCGTTTTGCTGAGCTTCGTTCTTCAGAGCAGTTATTAGATGTATGAGGCTCGGATGTGGTTTTCCTAGCAAAGCATTAAGCTTATGATTCCAGCCCTCCACTGCATTATTTGTTCTATGCCTCTTTCGATAACAGTTTCACATTTCAACTGTAATATGAGCATTCTCCAACCACGTATCAACAAAGTAGTCATAGAACTCCTGAAGCTTACCATTCATAGGGGAGCTTTCTTGAATAGAAAGCCAACCGTTATCAACATGTGCAGGTGGCAAATATGCCAAACCAGCACACACTCTAATGTGAAGTCTGACTTCGGCGTCTTCCTTGTACTCCCTTACCAATCCGATATCTTGCACTTTTCTCCAAATGCACTGATTAAAATGGTAATTACAACCATTGACATCCGCTGCCGGAAATACTGCCCTCAAACTTGAAACAGCTCCTGCTTCGAAGTCCATTATCACGGATTTTGGTTTCCACAAGGGTATAGAAGTACACAAATGCTCAAACAATTTACTGTATGTTTCTTTCCTCCTATTGGGTAAAAGAGCATACACTACAGGGATGACATTTGTCTCCTGCTGTGTGCTACCTACATCTACATGAATCGTATAAATTTGTGAAAATAATTTGCAACAGCTTCTAAATGTTCCATCCATGAAAAACGTGGTTCCTATCGACATAACCTCCCTTCCTCTCGTCGTCGCTAAAGCTAAAATTCTATTATCCCTGCCATGATCAAAGAGAAGGAAACTTGAACTGTCACTCATTTTAGTAACAGTTTCTGGAATATAAATATCTTGTACGTTCTTTGGATCTCCTGCTAAACCTTGTGTAGTTTGTCTCAAGCGATAAAGGGTACTTTTAACTGAAGAGAACAATGGAAGTTCAGTAACAAAATCATATCCACGACGGATCATGGGACCCATTTCTTCACGATATATTGCTGACACAGACTGAGTATCATTTCGAGCACGTTTTTTCATATTTGACACACTCTTTCGAACCTCAATTGCAGCAACATCCGTCTTACAAATGTGGCTTGATGCCCTTAACACTACACCATCTTTCTCTAAAATACGACCTCCACATTTCTCCGTTTTTTCTTTTAGGCATAACCAATTGATTGAATTGTCCTGGTTTATCCGATGAATGCGGTACTGATGACCACTGTAAATGGCAGACGGTTTTCCCTTCATAGTCTGTACAATTTAGATTTCCGCCATTTCTATTTCTATTTTTAAAAAAAAGTAAGAACTAGGTAAGAAGAAGGAAATAACAAATCTGCAAGTATTAATTATAAATGTATATCAGTAGCAAGAATACTAATCACTGGCGCAAATCCTGGGGGCATGAGTGGGACATGTCCCCTCCAGTCTTGGAACTTGGGGGACTATCCCCCCAATAATCAGATTTGAAATGTGTTATAGGGGGTGAAGAAATGTGATGAATTGTGTCCGATTGAAACAAGGAAAGTGAGATGAAATTGATGTCCTCCCAGAATAAGCCTCAAATCTGCCCGCCTCCAAATCCTCCATAGAATTATTTTCAGCTTCATAAATGTTTTGAACATCAATTTTAAAAAAAGCCTAATCCCCCCCAATTTTGAAGACAGATTTGCGCCCCAGTAGATAAGGAATGGGGATTCTGCAGACAAATTTATTATTAGCCCATTTTAACTATATGTCACCCTATCATCTCTAATAACCTCTAATCTACCCCTAATAATTTCTAGCGCACTCCCTATCCCAAATAATTTCTATTACATCTCAAATAACTTTCTATCTTACTCATAATAACTTCTAATGCATTCTATCACTAAATCTAGTTACAAAAAATCACTAAATCTGTTACAAAAAATCATTAAATCTGGTTATAACCGGTTTTGACTTCAAAAATCATTAAATCTGGTTACAAAAAATCACTAAATCTAGTTACAAAAACAAAAAAGTCACTAAATCTAGTTAAATAATTAAAAAATCATTAAATCTAGTTGTAAAAAATCACTAAATCTAGTAAAATAAAATTAGAAAACACTTTTATGATTTTACCATAAAATTAACTAAATTCTACATAATTACATAATAGTTACAAATTAGTATATTGATAGTTACAAATTAGTATATTGATAGTGAAATCTTCTGCTAACTTCATTCTCTATTGAAAATAATGATTTCTTAAACTCAGTCCATTGATCATAGTTCAAACTGAATAAAGATCCATTGATTTCAAATACTACTTGCGTTTGATCTTGTACATCTTTCACAATCACATTGAATGAATTAGTAAGAATAAATTTCTTCTGAGGCTCCATACTAACAGCTCACTTTTTTATAAGATTGTTTTTATTTACATCAATTTTGTTACATACAGAACTCAACAGTTGGATAATTATCTTTTAAACCAGTATATTTGATTTTTAATCCATCTTTAACAATTTCATCAATCATCTTATCTGTTAAGTGTTTTATAAATCTAGGTGGAAGAAAGAACTTAAACTCTTCACATTCAACTAAAATGCTCTTTCCAAACTTAGTTTTAATCTTTTCCATTTTCTCAATCTTATATTCTGTATCTAATTCTAATTCTCTTAATCCAATAACTTGTTTTTGTTCAAGACTTCCAAGCTTGTTTAAAAAATCAACGTGTTTTGCCATATTTATTATACAGAATTTTTTCTAATAGTCTCGAATTTCGTTAAGTATGTCATCGATTCTGTTAACAATATCTCTTACATTTTCATCCGTTAATTCACCATTCATGAGCTTAATTACATTAAGCTCATCTTTAAACAGCCCAATTCGATTCACCATATTTTTATAATATTCTTTCTTTGAAGCTATATTAAACCGTGTTGATAGACCAGTGATAACAGCAGAAGCCGAAGCAAATGCAGTTGTAATAATTGAATACACTATAACAGGAATAGATACATTGATGAACCCTGTAGAAGCTGATAATAGAATTGATAACGTAATAAGAGTAGTATAAACACATTTTATTCTCTTGAACTTCCTTTTGCTTTTCATTAATAACTTCTCAAGATTTAATATAGTATCTTCAATTAACGCAATTAAATTCTCACGTTGAATGTTATCTGGAATAGTCATTTTATTAAATAAGTTTTTATGATATTGTCATAAAAACACTCACAAACTAAACAAATCTAATAAACGTATAATTGATTTATATCTTCTCAATTATATTTTCCTTCTCAACATCATACTCTAAATTTTTCTTACCAATCATAACAACATAGCAAATTGTTTTATCTGGTACATCGCTTTCAAAATTAACAGTCAGTTTCAAATTAGTTCTATCACTTACAGTTACTGATTTATGTTTGCTTGTATTAATTAGAAACATCGGACTATTTTTTAAAAACTCTTTCGGGTAATAATACATCTCAGTGTTTCCAATTGTAGCTCGCTTATATACCGTATACATTTCATAAACTTTCAAATACTTATGTTTTGCAAAATCTAAGTTTAAAGATTCTAATGGGAAAGATTCATTTCTAGAATTACGAAAATGGATATTCTGAACTTTACAATGATCAAAGTAGCTTGAATCTTTTTCTTGATTATCATTTCTATCAGTTTGGAAAAAGGCAATCAAGAAATTAGGCATATCAAATTCACTTGAGTTAAATTGTGTGGTTAAATCGAATTCTAAATATTTCCCACTAACAGTCTTCTGCAAACATTGATACGTGTTGAATGAAATAGGAATCTTACCTTCTTTTAACATATTAGATCTTAACAAGGTGGCATAGTTAGGTTCATAATTAACAATAGGCATTCTTAACTCCATATTTGTAATCTTAACTTTACCTGGATGCGGTTGATTGTCTTCATATGTTCCATCCTGCTTTTTTGTTTTCCAAATAGCAAATGCATTATCATCAGAACCACTTCTTTTAAATGTATATTTCAAACCTCCTTTCCACATAATATCATTAAAATCTGAACAAAATCCTGGCAAAAGTCTTGGCAAAAACACTTTCTTCATCTGTTCTTGCCCACGTAATTCCTTCCCATCCACATTCATCATAGTGATTTGCCTCTGGTTTTGAAATCGTACATGTGTTTACAGCTGTTGAAGTTAAACCAGGATAATCTATAATATCTAATATCTGTCCATGCTTACTAACTTGAATTTGAGAAAACAAATGTGGGAAGAAATTATTAATAAGTCTAATATTTTGACCAGCAGTATATTCTCCATCAGCGTCTCTACCTCTAATTTCAAAAGTTACATAAATATCAGCATAAGGATGAATGAAGCCATCACCCACGTCAATATCAAATTCAATAGACCTGTTTGGCTTATTTAAATTCTCGATTGTTTTTTGATTAGGTTTAAAGGATTGCAATTCATATGATTCTATCTTATCCATATTTATTATAAAACATATTTGTAATCGTTTGATGAATTAAGCCCATAAAATAAACCCATGAAAACTTAAATATAACTTCTCCAAATATCCTTATTCCTATTCACCTGACTAATAATTTCTGAAAAACTATACCCATCTGTAAACATTTTTAACACTGTAATGCATAAATGTCCACAAATTCCCTCGTTAAAATGTATACGGCTGCTATTGTACTCTATATTATGACCAAGATATTTTACGAGTGTTTTTGGCGGATTACCTCCAAATGAATCAAACACATACTTTCTATTTCCTTTTTTCCAATAACAAATCCAATGCGTTCCTATATTTTTAGACGTATCAAAATTAACAATACCCATTCTTCCTTGGTTGTTTAGGCAATTCATCACTCATAAAAACACCTCTAAAGTTTCTTATCTTAAGTTTTTAACAAGTTGTATTAGGTCTAAATTACTTAAAGGTTTAATTTCTTCTTTTTCTTTACTGTTTTGGAGTTTACGTTTTTTGAAAGCTTACCACCTTGTTTTTCTTCCATTGCTAAGTTATGTCGCTTTTGTTTCTCTAATTCCATTTTATTCTTTTTTGCATCATCTATAGTCTTAGCAATAGCAGCCGCACCTCCAGCAACAGAACCTAGAGCACCTATTAAAGCTAAAATCGTTGGAATAGTAAATATAAAACCACCATAATGAACTTTATTATCATTTGTCTTCATTTCTTTGTTTATTTTCTTAACTTGTGGTATAGAAAGAGATAGAGACATACAGAGACATTGTCCTTTACTTAGTTTTGCTTCCTTTTGTTTGAGTTGTTTGTTAGTTAAAATGTGATCTATATTTAATTGTTTAAGTTCCTGATTATGAATCGTAAATGTAAAACCTTTTAACTGCATATTTATTATATAATTAAAAGCTTTTTATGAAAAATTTCCATAAAAAGTACATATAAACCTAAATCTAAAAAATACTTATAAACCTAAACCAAATCTTACTTTTGTTACTTGTAAACCTAAACCAAATCTTACTTTTGTATTCATCACTAAAGCAGTTCCAAGAGCAGGTAGTTTTTCAGTTATTAAATTAACATCTTTAGCAAAAACTCTTTCCCAAGCTTTATTTTCTAATTCCCTATCTACAATATGTCTCTATTCTGTATCTTTATTATCCCTATAGTATATATCATGTTCTTTACAAGCCTCATCTAATGGATTAATACCTTTATCACTTCTCTCTAATCTTTCTTGAAGTTTTGTACCCGGACCACAATATTGAAATCCTGGAATATGCAACTCAAATGGAAGTTTATTAATCAAATCATTTACTAATCCTTTTCCATACTTTTCACTATTCCAAAATTTTGGTGGTAGCGTATTCAATATCTTTATCAAATAACCTATACCTTTTGGATCATTAGGAATAAATTGTATGAGTTTAGAGTTAATCATATCCATAATACCTACTTTCTCATTATAAAAGTTATCATTTCCAGATTTTTCTTCCCCATCAATAACAATCAAGCGATCAATCAGTTTTCTCACATCATCCATCCATATGTATTCTTTTGATAATTCGTTATATACATTTATTCCTTCTCCAGATTTTGGTGTCTTTTTTGAAGGTGTTGTTGGTTTTATATATTCGTCCCAAATAGGTTTGATAATCTCTATATTTTTTACCTTGACTAGATTTTTGTTTTCTTGTACTTGGATCATTTTTATGAAATGCAACACTAGAATCAATTACTATTTGTTTATATTTTTGTAGATCATCATCATTATAATTTGTTGGATTATGTTTTGTCAATAATTCCCATAAACCTTCTGTTCCTGTATAATGTCGATTATTAATAACTAAATCATCACCATGAATTTTAACTTCTGCATTTCCTATCATATGTATAATTTTCCCATCTTCATCATATGGTTGTATTCCAAAACTTTTATCATCTCTAGTTGCATAATATCTTGAGGCAATCTTACCAAAATGAGTTGTTGCTAAAGATTCTATTCCTTCTACTTTATATTTAATTTGTTTTTTCATGTGTTTTATTTCTTCTGTTGTAGGTGTATCACTTTCATTTATAGGACTATCATACATAGGTGGTGTTTCTAATAAGCTTGAATCCACTCTCGCACTTTTATACACAACTGGAACTAACTCTTGAATTAGATTTTTATTTTCTTCTGCTACTTTTGATATATCTTGCCCTAAATCTTTAATTGCATCAATAACAGGCTGATCTTGTTCTTTAAATTTTTCATACTTACTTCGATTACTTTGTTTAATTTCCTTAAATCTTTTAATAAGTTCTTCTTTTAACTTAATATACTTCTTAGCTTTATTAACATCCATTTATTATATAAAGAAAAAATAAAAACAACATAACATAACATATACGTTCTCCTGCATTCATATACGTTTAGTTCACACTTTTAGAAATTCTTTAATTTTATTTCTATATTTACCATTATTCACTTTCCTAGTTATATCTATTGTTAAGAAACCATGTTCTTCACTCCAACACTTGCTACATAATAATTGTAATTTTTCAAACGACATATCAGATGCAACAAATTCATCATATATATGTTTTAAATTTACATTCTCTTGTCTAAATATACAAAGAAAGTTTAAGTTGTCCCTAATTAATTGTTTTGGTACTTTAAAATATGTTTGTCCAAGATAGAAACAGTTCAAACCCTTATGACGACCTCGAGTAAAATATTCTCTAACGTGGTTTTGTTCTAATATGAAATCATCAAATACTACCACAGAATAGTCCTCACATTCATCTAATGGAATAATCTCTTCATTGTTTCCTTTTAGTATTGCTACTGTATCTTTAATAGTACGTTCTATATCTCGAAAAAGTTGTATTAAGTGTTGGTATTTAGGTTGATTTAAACTTTTAGAATAGATATAAACATTTGCATATTTTAACCATTTAGGTGCCAACAAAAAAATATCAATCATTAACGTCCTTTTACCACAACCACTAGGCCCAACTATTAAACATCTTATATCATCAGGTAACAACTCACCATTCCTCTTTCTCTTCGCTGTTTCTTCTGTTAACCTTACTTTAATATCCCAATTATCCATTTTAATTATTTATTATATAATAAATGAAAGTATTTAATTTAAATGGTTATTCATCTGTATTAAACATGTCTTTGCACTACCCATTTGAAAACGATTTAGAAGTAGCTGTTGCAGGATTTTACACAACATACTTAGCTCCAAACATTACAGAAAAAATAATAAATTAACGTTTTGTAACTCCTGGCTATTCTAATCTTGCAAAACAACTTATAGTTCAACCTGGTCAATATAATTTAAAAGAGTTAGAAGAATATATTAAATCAAATCTTCCATACTCCACCGATGTTTTAAAAGATATTAAATTTACTGAGGATAGAAAGAAAAACAGAGTTAAAATATTTAGCAGATTGTGTGATATAAACTTAGATAGCATTAACACTGTATTAGGTTTTAGTGAGAAAAACTTTCAGAAGCATAGAACATGTAGGAGATAAGGTGCCAAGGTTTCATCCGTTTGATACTATAAATATTCATTGCGATTTAGCAGAAGGTATGATTTTAAAACACAATGACACAACACACAACGAAACAGATTTAATAGCAACATTTAGAACAAATGCAGAGTTTAGAGAACCAATCATATATGAACCTAAGGAGAAGATATTTTTTCCAATACATCACAACAAATTTAATAATATAAAAGTTTCAATTAAAGATGAGAATGGTGATTTGATTGATTTTGGTGGAGCTCGTATAACTGTTTTACTTGCTGTTAAATAATTCAAATTATTATATAATAAATATGGATATTTTTGGTAATACTAAAAATAAGATAAGTGATGTTCCAAATATTAGTGAAGATAAATTAAAACTACTAGAGAATTTAAATAATGTTGTTAATGTAAGTCAGCTTAGATCATTAGAAGCTAGTATTAACAGTCAATTAGAGAATGATAGAAAACGATTTGAAGATGTAGTAGAAACGTTGCAAGACACATACATCATGAAATAAGATTTTCAAAAGATTATGCAGAAAGAAACTATACCCCTAATATGTCGATTGAGAGCTAAAAATGTTAAGGAACCAATCTTTAGAATATTCAATCTTTCTAATGGTTATAAATTTCTCTATAATGGAAAAATAATGCACATGGAATTAAGTTTGGATAAATACTTTCTAGAGATATATTTAGGTAATACTTTGATTGAGCCTTTGACTGATACTTTCATATCTTTTGGTTTTAAGAAGAATGATATAATAACGATTAAACCAAATAAAAATTCAGCTATGGAAGAAGGACAATTATTGTTTGTTGTAATGTATATAGAAAAAGAGCTTTCATAAAACCATTTGCTATATTCAATCTATATAACAACATTCTAATTCAATCTATATAACAACATTCTAATTCAATCTATATAACAACATTCTAATTCAATCTATATAACATTTTAATTCAATCTACATAATATTCTAATTCAATCTATATAACAACATTCTAGATTGAATTACACAGATGAATTATAAATTGTTATATAGATTGAATTATTGTTTGAATTATAGAATAAGTTATAGAATGTTATATTGATTAAATTATATAGATGAACAGTGTTTGATTTGTAGAAGTTATTATATAGATTGATTATAGATTGAATTATAGATTGAAGTTCGTGATCAATTATAGTATTAATCAACAAATACCAACAACAGCATTAATTATAGTATTAATCATCAAATATCGACACCCGTCAATTATAGTATTAATCATCAAATATCGACAACAGCATCAAACATATGCTTGAATTATAGTTTGAATTAGGCCGATCTTTAGAATGATGTTGTTAGTTGAATTATAGTTTGAATTAGGCCGATCTTTAGAATGATGTTGTTAGTTGAATTATAGTTTGAATTAGGCCGATCTTTAGAATGATGTTGTTAGTTGATATAGTGTTTGAATTATAGATTGAGGTTAATAATTTCCCATATAATAAATAGTATGATGTATTGTGTTAAGTGTAAGAAATTAACAGATACAAAAATAGATAACATTAGGATAGAACAAACAAAGAATGGAAGATATATTAAGAAAGGTATATGTGTTGTATGTGGTGTTAATAAATCTCAATTCATTAAAAAGCCCGATTGACTATATGAAGGTGGAGGTATTAGAGAAGACGTTATAGAAGAAATTCATAAACCTGTAAGGAAAAACTATCCCAGGTTAAGTGTTATTGTTAGAGGTATTGATGATCTTTGGCAAGCTGATCTGTGGCAAGCAAAATATGTGGAAGAAATTTACTGTTCAAGGTAATTATAAGTGGTTAAAAATATTGCAAGGTTTGGTTGATGAATATAATAACAAAGTACATAGAACAATTGGTGTGAAACCTGTAGAAGTGAATAAGAAAAATAAGCATGTGATATTGAAAAAAGTGTATAAGAAAGAATATAAGTCTGTTAAGTTAAAGTATAAGATTGGTGATTATGTTCGTATAAGTAAAATTAAAGGTTTGTTTGAGAAAGGTTATACACCAAATTGGTCAGCAGAAGTGTTATTAATGAGGTTATACCATCTAATCCACCAACATATAAAATTAAAGATTTAAACAGTGAAGAAGTTAAAGGAAGATTTTATGAACCAGAATTATTAAAAACTAAATATAAGGATGAGTATTTGATAGAAAAAATATTGAGAAAGAAAGGTAATAAAGAGTTTGTTAAATGGTTATGGTTTGATGAATCACATAATAGTTGGATAGGTAAGAGTAATGTAATATTATAAATGTTATATTTTATGGTTTAATAGTTCACATAATAATTAATATTTATAATATAATATTATAAATATAACATTTATAATATAATATTATAAATGTTATATTTTATGGTTATTCCATAAAAGATAATTAGGATAAGAAGGTGAGTGATGAATATGAATGTAATACTGATGATTATGATGAGTGAGATTATGAAAATGATATAGTTTTTATCATATTAATAGTGACTTTGATGGGGTGATCCCATAAAAGTCGTGTACTAAGACAACACACTAATATATGTAGACAATGACAGGGGTGTACAAATATTAAGAGTTGTCTTAGGAAAATTGAGTATGCTAATGTTGGTATATATAACATGAAAAATATTATGAAAATGATCTAAAAATTTGGTGAAGATAAAAAACGATACAGTATTTTTTCATATGAGTATAAATAATGTTATTTTTACTGGTGAGGGGATGAAGGAGATGTCGATTACAAAACTAGTATGTAAAGTCAAGAAAATCCGTAACTATAGTTCTTTAAATAAGAGTGAATTAATAAAAAATCGAACAATATCAAAATGAACCAGATGAATTGAAAGTTATATACACAATGAAAGTTGATGAACTAAAAAACCATTGTAAAAGGAAAGGAATAAAGGGTTATTCAAGATTAAGAAGGGCTGAACTTATTGATCTTATTAAACAACATGAAGATGAACAAAACAGATCACAAATTAGAAACATTTCCACTTAAACAAGATGTTTTTGAAGAATCGAAACCACAACGAATACCAATTAAAGTAGAAACAAAGGAAACATCAATACAGAAACGATTACAAACTATCACAATTGAAAACATAGGAGGATATAAATATCTGGTAAAGTTTTTAAATATAAGTGGGAAAGTAGTTATTAGCAAAATCAAGGAAGAATTAAAGCACCACCCATTAAAAGTCAACCTTGTATTCATTTGTGATTATATTAAAGATAAAGAAGTACAAGAACGCAATTTTTAAACTATGAATGAAAGAATATTACAATCAACTGACTTAGATGAATATATAACCCATGCTAAACAAAAACTATGTAGAGAGATGGAGGAATTTCAAGGTAGAGGATCAGGATGGACATTACATCAAATTAAACATTTAGAAATCAGACTAAATAAATATGTACCATTACGAGCTTCTTCCTATATTGACCTTCCTAAACCAATTAAAGATAAGAAAGCAGTAATCAATATTAAAAATCAAGATGATAAATGTTTCTTATATTCAATTGCAAGTTATTTAAAACCTATTGATAGATGTTCTCAATATCAACGACCTTCACACTATACAGAAATTGTGAATGAGTTACAAGATAAATATTGTAATGGTATTGAATTTCCTGTACAATTAAAAGATATAGTAAAGTTTGAAAAGAGAAGTAGCATATCCATTAACGTGTATAGTTATGATGATGAATATAATATATACCCACTTGAAATCACAAAAAATAAGCATGACAAACACGTCAATTTATTATATGTAAAAGATGAAAATAATAGTCATTTTTGTTGGATAAAGGATTTATCGAGATTAATAAGAAGTTAATTAACAAAACATAAGGAGAAATTGTACTTTTGTGATAGATGTTTGGTAAGACATTTTAGAAATGAGAAGCAATTACAACATGAGCTATATTGTAAGGAGCATGAATCTGTTAGAATAGAACTTCCAAAACCATATGACAATCAAATACAATTCCAAAATTATAATAAATCATTAAGAGTACCATTTACGATATATGCCGATTTTGAATGTTTGTTATGTAAAATGGAAGTAGACCATAATTGTTCTAAAACTGTGAAGTATCAAAAGCATTTACCAATGAGTTTCTGTTATTACATCAAATACTCAAATGGCATGTATAAAAGTCCTGTTAGTTATATTGGTTTAGATGCTGCAAAGGTGTTTGTGAAGAAGTTAAAAAAAGAAGCAATAGAAATAAAGAAAATATATAACAAAAAAATTGAAATGAATAACCTAACTAATGATGAGGAAATAGATATAATAATTCCAATAGTTGTCATATATGTGAGAAAAACTTGAATGATTTACCACCAGCAATTGAAAAACAAATAAATATGTTAAATAAGAAAATACAATTCGCTAAAGATAATGATAGCATGGTTGAAAAGTTAGAAGAATGGAAACATGAATTAGGTAAATGTTTGAAGAATATAAATATAAATAAAGCAAAAGTAAGAGATCATGATCATTTAACTGGAAAGTTTAGAGGTGCAGCTCACAGTTATTGTAACTTAAGCTATAGAAATCCTAATTTCATTCCAGTATTTATTCACAATTTAAGTGGTTATGATACTCACCTGTTTGTTAAAGAACTTGCTTATGATAAGAATGAAATAAAACTAATTGCAAACAATGAAGCAAAATATATAACATACTCGAAATATGTGAAAGTTGATAAAAAGAATGGGATTAATTTACGATTTCTAGATTCATTTAGGTTTATGTCAAGTAGTTCAGCAGAACTAGCAAATAACGTTAAAAAAGAACAATATAGAGAAACGTCAAAGTATTTCCCTAATGATTTATTAGATTTAGTAATTAAAAAAGGTGTGTATCCATATGATTATATTGACTCAATTGAAAGATTAGAAGAAACAAAACTATCCTCAAAAGAAATGTTCTTTAATAAACTTACTAAAACCCACATCAGTGATAAAGATTATCAGCATGCGGAAAATGTTTGGAAGTCATTCAATATTAAAAATCTAGGTGAATATACAGAACTTTATAACAAGACAGATGTATTAGTATTAGCTGATGTATTTAAAAGTTTTAGAGATGTGTGTTTAAAAGCATATGGTTTAGATCCTGCTTGGTATTTCACTGCTCCTGGTTTATCGTGGGATTCAATGTTAAAGATGACTAAGATTAAACTAGAAATGTTAACTGACTATGACAAAATATTAATGATAGAAAAAGGTATGAGGTGGAATTTCACAATGTAGTAAGAGATGTAAAAGCAAATAATAAATATATGAAAAGTTATAACAAAGATGAACCTTCAAAATATTTAGCTTATCTAGATGCAAATAATTTATATGGATGGGCTATGAGTCAATACATGCCTTACAAAGACTTTAAATGGGTTCAACCTTACATGAACATAATGAATATTCCAGATGATTCAGAAACTGGCTACATATTAGAAGTTGATTTAGAATATCCAGAATACTTACATGATAAACATACAGATCTACCATTAGCTCCAGAAAATATGTGTCCACCAGGATCGAAACATTCACAATTATTAACAACGCTTTACAATAAAGAAAGATATGTTATTCACTACAGAAATTGAAAATTGTATGTCACTTGGGTTGATATTAAAGAAAATTCAGAGTATTAGAGTTCAAGCAATCAAACTGGTTAAAGGAATATATTGATTTAAATACAAATATGAGAACAAGAGCTAAGAATGATTTCGAGAAAGATTTTTACAAGTTAATGAACAATAGCGTATTTGGTTAAACAATGGAAAACATTAGAAAGAGACCATCTATTACCTTAGAATGTGATCCAATGAGGGTGGAAAAGTTAATAGCGAAACCAAACTTTGATTACAGAACAATATATACTGAAAATTTGTGTGCGATACATATGAAAAAAGAAAAATTGACCTTCAACAAACCAATATATGTTGGTATGAGTGTGCTAGATTTGTCAAAACTATTAATGTATGACTTCCATTACAACATTATGAAACCTAAATACGATATCGATATAGACTTACGTTACACGGATACTGATAGTTTTATATATGAAATTAATACAGATGACTTCTACAAAGACTTAAAGGAAATGGTTGATCTATTTGACATAAGTGATTATGGAAAGGATAATCAATATGGAATACCACTAGTAAACAAAAAAGTATTAGGAAACATGAAGGATGAAAACAAAGGTAAAATAATGACGGAGTTTATTGGGTTAAGATCAAAGATGTATGCCTTTAAAGTTGAGAATGAAGAGGAGAAAAAAGCAAAAGGAATAACGAAATGTGTAGTAGCAAAAGAGTTACAATTTGATGATTATAAGCAAACCCTATTCAATGATGTGAAAACATAAAAATATAAATCTAATTCGAAGTTGTAAGCATGATGTATATACTATAGCTGTAAATAAGTTAGCATTAGATTCGAATGATGACAAAAGATATACTAGAGGGTGGTATAAGTACATTAGCTTGGGGGCATTATAAGATATAGTTAAAATGTAATTATGTGTTGTGTTGTGTATTGTAGTTGATAGGTGTTAGTGAGTAATTATGTGTAGTTTAGTTTTAGGTAAAATGTAATTATGTGTTGTGTAGTTTTAGTTTTAGGTAAAATTTAATTATGTGTTGTGTAGTGAGTAATTATGTATAGTTTTAGGTAAAATTTAATTATGTGTTGTGTTGTGTATTGGATTGCATAATTACAGACGGTAAAATGCTAACTTCCTTATTTCTTATCCAATTTTGATGATTCAAACTGTATTTAAAAGAGTATGTATTAGAGTTTTAAATGCAATTGTTCATTCTTGAAAAATGTTGTTGGATTTAGTGACTTTTTATTTTTGTAACTAGATTTAGTGATTTTTTAATTTGTAACTAGATTTAGTGATTTTTTGTAACCAAATTTAGGGATTTTTGAAGTCAAAACCGGTTCTAACCAGATTTAGTGATTTTTTGTAACCAGATTTAGTGATTTTTTGTAACCAGATTTAGTGATTTTTTGAATTCAAAACCGGTTATAACCAGATTTAGCGATTTTTTATTTTTGTAACTAGATTTAGTGATTTTTTGTAACTAAATTTAGTGATTTTTTTGTTTCTGTAACTAGATTTAGTGGTTTTTTGAATCAGATTTAGTGATTTTTTGTAACTAAATTTAGTGATAGAATGTGTTAGAAGTTATTATGAGTAAGATAGAAAGTTATTTGAAATGTAATAGAAGTTATTTGGGATAGGGAGTGCGCTAGAAATTATTAGGGGTAGATTAGAAGTTATTAGAGATGATAGGGTGACATATAGTTAAAATGGGCTAATAATAAATTTGTCTGCAGAATCCCCATTCCTTATCTACTCGCCCCTGATACTAATTATGTAATGTTTAGAATCCACGCTTTAATTGTAACATTATATATATAAATCTTTCTGCTAGCGGGTATGTTTCTCACTTCTTAAGTCATCCCTACGCAATTGAGAATGCACTGACCTATCGGTAAATATTTGTCCCAGAATGGGTCAACCTCGTATAGGTAGGCCTAGAAACCCTACTTGTGATTGTGATAGTTTATAGTTTGAAACCTGTTGGCCTATATATGGCTGCAAGAATGGAAAATAAACGATTTCACAAAAAGTTTAACCCTGAACAAATTCCGAAGACCCTGATTCTAATATTTGTGTTTGTTCTGTCAAAAAATATTTTCAAAAATTCTCTCTTCCTTGTTCTACGAGTCCACAATAAATTATTCTTAAAGGAATGTTATTTTGTTCATTACCGAAACTTCAAAGGTCCCTGCAAAAAATTTCGCACGCCCCTGCAAAAATTCTCCTCAGGGCTCCTTAGGTCTATAAACAATTCCTTATATTTCTTTCTATCACTGACATTCGATGTCTACCAATGAGTTATACAATGAATATACCTAGTACAAGTAACTAATAACACAACATTACATTGCAATATTGCCACTTCTCGTAAAAAAAATCGCTCCACTTGAATTTAATACGTGAGAATGTTCTTATTACATTAACAATCTTTTATACGTTCTTCCTAATATTATACTTTTTAATTCATTTCTATAAGTACACTGACTATATCAAGGGAAAAACTAACTAAATAATTAGGGTAGCTCCACCTCTGTCTATGATTCTAATGTAATTAAAAATTGCATGTTAAAATGATACGGAACATACGTTTAGCTTGGATATATTTGTGGCATAAGAAAGAAATCGAAAACAGGGTACTCACCACTTGAAGATATCAAAGAAATCTAAAAACACTTTATCCGAAGAAATTATTACACAAGTTCAAATCTCTCACAGGACTCAACAGTTCACCCGGCTATAAGGGATTCTATCACATTGCTATACGACAAGCTTTTATGTATAAGTCAAAACAAGGGAGGAAGGCAAATTAAGCAATTAGTTTATCTTTTGGTAGCTTACACCAGGGAGGGAATGTAATTTAAAGAGTTTGTTTACCTTTTGGATTGTTTAGAGTCAACTGCATTGTGATTGGTGGGCTTGGTTGGGAATAGCCAATCAGATAAAATTGATCTCAAAAGCTGTCTTTTATTGTTGAAATGTTTTACTCATTTTATTCGTAGAATCTTAGGAAGTCTAAAAAGTAGCTAATTGGCGAAACTGTTACAGGTTTAAGCTTTCCAAAATAAAATATATTGCTTTGCTTAGTGAGTAATTAGATTTGAATTAAATTAAATACAGAAAGCAGAGCTTTTGAAGAAAGGGGATATTATAATTGGATTTTCAATAATTATTTGAACTCACAGTAAAGGGAAAATATATCTGACGAACAGTGTCACTGGCACGTCGATTTTTCATAGCAAAGTTGTTCGGACGCTAATAACGCCAGAGGCAAACATGTTTTACGAGAGGGAATCATATCATCTTCCACCATCTCAATGTAAATGAATCGGTCGCTCATAGGACAGATAACAGTTCCTGTCGCTAATAGGACTGTCGCTTCTGGGAGTAATTCGGTTTTGGATGGGAAGGTTTCTGAAACCTTACAGTGAAATCATGCTGAATATCTTATTAATTTTTTTGTATGAGATCGTTCGTGATCCCACGTGCTCATTTGGATCCGTTCCTCCATGGTGTAATATCATTCTGTATATGACAGTAAGTTAGTACTTATGAAATGTTATTCAATAAAAGGAATTAAGTTTCGCATTATTTATTGAAACACAATATAGATGACATCAAAAGAATCTTAAGGAAATTACTTAAACACAATTTATGTACCATAGACCACAAGAAATAGTTTGATTTATAAACAAATGTGAATAGAGTTTAAATTATTTTCCAACAAATCACTCTGTTGTTGTTTACAAGTATTTACTGTCATCATATTTATATTAAATCTAAATCTGAAATGTTTTTTTTAGTATTTGCTAATCTGTACAATGACGTAATTATAGCTACATCTTTAGTATATATATATATATATATATATATATATATATATATATATATATATATATATAATGGATCGCTTAATAACATAGATGTCTGTTTAAGTGTATCTTTTAATGTTATTCTCGTATGAATATAGCATATTATATTCGAGAATCATATGTTTGAAATAACATTACTACTTTAAGTAATACTATAGATATTACGTTCGCTAAAATTAGGATATATGAACAAATTACATTTTCGTATATGTAACACTAACACAATATATTTTTATTCAAAGGAAATCTACACTTCCATCCGAAATTTTTAGATTTGGCAATTTTCAAAATTTAAGGGGTGGTCCTAGACATTCGTTCCAAAATTTAAGAATTCCGTAATTTAGTCCGTTATCCCTGCCAAAATTTACAGGGAGTGATTTTATGTACCCCTACATCATTGACCCTGGACGAGGAACCATGGTTCCTGAGGCAGAGGATATCCAATTTTTTTGCTGCCAGTAGCGCCAACGGGCACCAGTGCTATTATCATCACTGGTGACGAAATCATTAATTTAAATCGAAAACAAAGCGCGCCAATATCATGCACCCATTACTCAGAACGAACAAGCTTAAGGTCACACAGTTACTACGAAAAGTGATGGTTATCATTATTTGAGACAGTCAAGGCATCGTACTCGTGGAATTTCTGCCCTCGGTTCACACTGTCACTGCAGCTACGTATACCGACCTCTGACGGGAGGTCCGAACACCTATTCGCAAGAAATGCGCAGGTGGTTTGAGAGTTTGATTCTTCTGTTGGATGACAACGCTCATTCACACAGTGCCATTTACATGAGGGTTACCAATTCCTGCAGATGAAATTTCCAGACGACATCATGACTCATAGTTGCTTAGTTTTGAATCTTAGAGTATAGAATTGACGGAATAGAAACATTTCCGCTTCATTTCCGATATTTACGGATTACGATCGCTTTCCATGCTCGCTCACACACATTTCTTCACTTACAACCGCATCTGAAAAGTAAAGACTTCGATTGATTTGATTTTAAGCAGAGAAAGTAAAAAAAGAAAATACACTGTAGCTTGTAACATTTGTAGCTGTGTCCGCAACCGCAGTGCTGATAAGAACATGTCGGCTCGCCTAGCAATAACAATGCTCTCTGTGGAATAAAAGAAAAGAGTGGAGTAAAATGATAATGGGAGGAGGTATGTAGTTTGTTTACATTAATTGACCTTTAGGAAAAGCGACGTGATTAAAATTGTGATCACAATAACTGAAGACGTTATACTTTTAATCTGTATGCGATGCGCTAATTTTAACACTGTACTTAAAAATATGTCATTTAAAATACATTCACGACATTGTACTGTCCGGACTGAGGTTCCTACCGAGTCACGTCAATTCCTCACAGACCGGAAGACTTCCAGAAGGTTGGCAACCCTACTCAAATAGTTCCTTAAGTTGGGAACGAATACAACACCCGCCATACAATCCGGATTTGTGGACTGTCACTATCGGACTCCCATCTTTTTAGGCCACTAGCCAATCATCTGGACGTCACCGGTTCCAGAATATGGCGGAGATCCATATGGAGGTTACCAGCTGGCTACTCCACCAAGAATATTCTTCACTACTGGCCTTGTGGGGCTAGTGAAATGCTGGAACAGATGCCTAAATGTATATACATACATGGTGATTACGTGGAGAAATAAACCCAATTTCGTTAACTCTTTATACTTTTTCTTTCTATGCAATTTAGCGTCTTATATATTAACTTATCCCCGTATGTATGGAATGCTTTAATAAGACTTTCGGTTTGCTTTGAGTATGTAAAACCCCGGCTCCCTTGTAAAATATGCTTCTACTAAAACTTGCTTGTAACATTATTGGATGTAATTATAGACGTCGATGACAATAAAAATTAAGAAAAATGTTTGGAAATTGCAGAAATATAAATTTTGAACAAAAAACTAAAGAAACAATTAGACATAAAAGGAAGATGGAGAAAAAAACCTGTAATTGCTGATATTACCAGTGCTCAGGAGAAAGTGCATCCGAAAAGTTAGGGGGAAGCATTACATCATGCTATCCCCCGTGCCTAGTGATGGATAGTGAGAATATTCCCAGTGGGAAGGAAAAGAAAAAAATGGAAGTATTCTGAATTTTTTCCCCTGGCATATAAATTCCCAGGAAGGAAGTTATTTCCATTTCTTTAGTTTATTTTCCAAATTATAAGAACCATATGACTAATTACTTTATTTACCTATTTACTTCATTTACCTATAGGATTTAAATAATTTGGGGGTTAGGAAAATTGAAATTCGTTGACTGTATATAACTAATTAATAATATGATTTTTTAAATTTCCATTTCTATTTGCACTAGAAAGTAGCAAAGTACTAATTTATAAAGGAACCAGTGTTTTAAACTAATGTCGAAATTCTGTAGGGATAGAGGTGAAGTACTATCAGTACACCCGAACCACCGTTAGTAATTGATGTCGGTCTATCTCAAGAATCTTATAAAATAGAGGATCTGCCCTTACAACAAAATCTTGAAGCCATATGTCTTCTGTCTCTGATTCGAATTTCGCTTTCTTAGGAGGAATCAGATATTGAATAAATAAATCTCTGTAGTTGTAAATACATTTACTTTTAAAAATTAATGTTTACATGTCAAAATTAGGGTTGCTTCTCAGGATGTTTCGTTAGTACCGGTGTTTCCAAACCTGTGTTAATTGTTTGCTACTTTTTACATGTGTATTCATGTACCAAGCGTTGTTGGCGAATTTTTGTAGGAGCGTGTATATTGTTCGAAATAGCCTATCTTCTTAAATAAGACATTTAATAGTACACAGTAAGAACACAATATCAAAACACATTGTTCCTCAAATCAACATTCTGTATTTACCATCCCATAACCTTACGAATTTTTCGACAGACTATTTATGTTTTCTGGTAGTTACCAACTCAATTTGTTTATAACTAGAGAGTTGATTTTAAAGTGCAGCGCCTTTTCTAAAAATGAAGTTAAATAAGAACCAAAGTTCAAAATATGTATTTCTGGGCATAAAATGAACTTAAATGAACGCACTTTGTTGCACCTTTTTCGCTAGATTCATAATTTTTTTTTTACTTCTTTTAACCTTCAGCACCTTTATTGTCTCTTTTTTCTCTCTTTTTTTTAAAAAAAATTTGGACAGAACAACATGTTTTATTTTCAATCTAGTTTACACATAACATTCCATAAATTTAGACGCAACCTTGACGAATTTGCTAGGAATAAATTTGAACTGAATTTGCGAAACAATTCTGATATAGAAACTTATGCAATGTTAACTGAACTTCCTGTCCATGTGCTTACAAGATATGTACCACTGGTTTCCGTTGATGTCAAGCGAAGTTTCTCCACATACAAGTTTCTCCTGAGCCCCGAGCGACAGAAACTAAGATTCGAAAACATAGAAATGTTGTGCATAATCAACTATAACCAGTTTCTGAGGACCCAGTAGTATGTAACGGTTTCTCAAGACACAATATTGCTAAATTTAAGTTTTCTTTTTTTTAAAAATACCGAGTTGGTTTTAACCACAATTTTATTACAAGAATGTTGAATATTTTACAAGTTTGGGATTAAATAAGACAATTTTGCAATTTATGTCCAATGTTTAAAGCCAAGATTTTAACAATATTTGCTAGTGTAATGAATAAAGAATATTCATGTAACTGTATACTATAGTACTTAATAAAGATATCGTATTAGCGCCTTTTTTGCACCTTTTTGAATAATTTTTCAGCTCCTTTTATTCCCTTTTTCCTACCACATTTTTGCACCTTAAAATCCCGTCCCTATTTATAACATTTAAAAATTTAATGTGCTTATATCAGTAGTAGGGTCAAGTTTAGAAAATCTACTTACATATAAATTTAAACTGTTTAGTGGTGTAAAAGTTTGTGGACTATATATACCAAATGTTTTTCCTACATATTTACTTGCATAAAGATTATTGCAAGTAAATATACATTCATACGTACTCTCAAAATACAAGGGTAAAAGTGGATTTGAAAAGGTAGGTAGCGGCATGACGTCATGCTGTTACCCCTGCCTATCTTTGCCCGTTGCAATTTTTTTTAGGAACTCGAAGGATTCCGTACACATTTTTTTCGAGGTGGGGGACGGTGTCCTCGCGTCCCCCCTCACTTTTACAATTGTCTAAATATAATAAAATAATAATAAAACAATTCCTTTCAGAATATACATTTTAAAGAATCCTCTGGAGATAACAGTAATAAAAATACTGTGATAAAAAAGAACAAATTTTATTTTGAAATCATAATATAGTAATAGAGTGCAATTTTCTTTGTGTTTGTACACAAATTCTCGGAATATTCCATTTTTTTGGAAATCTTTCCGGAAATATTCCCGAAAAACATTTTCCCGGGGATTTGGCCATCACTACCCGTGCCTATCTTTGCCTGTTGTAATTTTCTTAGGAACTGGGGGACGCCATAGGTATTTCTTAGAAGTGGGGTAACGATGTCTGAATGTTTTCCCCCACACTTTTGCCCCCTGTCGGTGCTTTCAATATAAGGGTATTTCAGCGAATTAGTTCAGTAAGAAGAGGTAGTGAGAAAGATAAGTTATTCCGGTTATACGTAGCAGATAAGTACGCAAGGAAAACTAAAGCTTTTTAAAAAGCAATACGTGGAACAAATTAACAAAGATAGTAAGTTACGTAACGCATTTCCTGATTAGTTAAGATTAATCATGAATGACGTAGGCTACCCTAGCAGCTTCGAAAGAAGTTTCGTATATCAATTTAATCTGCTAGCAGCAATGATAGAAGATGCAAGTAGCAGTTGGTTGCTTATACTTTTCACTCGAATATTAATTTAATATATCCTATATGTTATCACTGTATATACGGATGTTCAGTGACTTACAAGTAGACCTTGGCTTTATAGAGCATTGTGTTCTCATATTAATTATAAATAACAAGGGAACTTTCTGATTTGGTTAATTCAATTGTTGAAAATGATTGGTAGCACTGGATTCAGCACCAAAAGAAACAGAGAAAAAGAGAGTGTTTAGTGGCAGACAGTATACAGGGTGGCAGATAAGTGAAGGCAAAGTACGATGATAGAACGTAGAAAATGTCTTGAAATGACATAATTTTGAAACGACTAGAGAAATTGAGGTCAAATGTTGGATATGAGGAATAAATGTAGATCACCACTGAATAGGCGTATTGTGAATCATGGGGGACATCTGAAAATCCTCCATGTTGAAATTAGCGCAAGAAGAATATACGGGAAAGGGGTCTTGTGACATATGGCTGTTGACGCACACCGTCTATTGAAATCAATAGTGGCCAATACAGTTTGAGACCTCTGTAACAGGAAATGTTTCACGCTATAGCAATGTAGCAATACTGTCATAAAAGTGACGTGAATGAGGAACAACACACAAATGTGAATGAGGCCACTTCCCAGCCAACAAACTTCCCGATCCACCCAATATTCGTTCATGTGTTGGTAAAAGTGCAAATATGACCAAGGACAGCCCGAAAGAGTTCATGACTGACATTTTCTGGCCTTCTATAGAGGAGATAAAACTGCTGCTCTTCGTCGATTCATGGAGAACCAATAAAGGTGAAGAGTTGTTGCAGAAAACGGACAATGTTGAACTTACCCAACTCCTTATCCCTGATTGTTGCACGTCACTCATACAACCGTTAGATGTGTTCTTCTTCCGCCCTTATAAGAATTTCGTAAAATATCTGATACTGTTTTTCTGTCATCTGACTTCAGAATATGACAACGGGACAACGTCATTATCTTGCAATCTCGCCAACTTCAGGTTTACAACACCAAGGTTCCAAGCTATGATTAAATATGCTTTCTACAAAACTAGATATTTGCAAACAGCACCTTGCGCATTGATGACATCTGTCGACTATTGCTTCAATTTTAATACCGGAGACAGCTGTGACGAGCCCGATTATCCATCTTTATCGTTTTTCAAATGTGCCCACTATTGTCTCCATTTTTGTATCAACCACACAAGTTATATAACGGTTGCAATGTACCAGAGGTCTCAACGTGTTAGCAAGGTCCATTACTAGGTAGAACGAGAAATGAGGCTTGATCCGACCCTTACATGATCGTTAGTGGATCCCTCGCGCCTCCTTCTGAAGCAAAAATTCTGTATTATGTGTCAACGAGACGAAGTGACAAAAGTATTTTGTGTAGTTGTATTAGCCTTTTAATTTGTTCATCTGCTCTCACATATATCAGTGCGAGTTCGTGGCAATGCAAGGAGTCCTACACTATTCCACTTAAGAAGACTTCGTAATTTAGAACTTCGCATTATATGGATTTGAAATAAACATTATTCTCTTTCTCTGTTTTCTCCCAGCCAGACGGGGCTGTTTTTGTGACACTCCGTATCTAACCTAGAACACTACTGTCTTCATTGATTTGCTGGTATGAAAGAATGCTGAAAGAGAAATAGTATAAAAATTCGTTGCTAAGAAATATTGGTAACTAGAATCGATCAGTATACGTTTCTATTCAATAAATCCCTGGAAGCTTGGAAATTTAATTAAGAGAAATTAACACAGTTTACTACAAAGGTTAAGAATGATTATACAGGGTAATTACGAAGAAATGACTTGTGAACTTACTAGTTTCCATTATATTCGGAACACATTAGCAAGACATACAGTATTTAGTCTATAGACTCCTCCAGAAAGGTTAAGTGCAAACGTTCCATAATTTTCTAGTTTCAATCATTAACTATTCTCGCGAATAGGGAAAACTAGTGGAGAGAAATGTAAAAAGAGAAGTCGGTTTCAAATAAATTCTATGGTTGACTAGAACCCTCGCTATGTCTGACCCTCGTTATATTCGGAGTGATGCCACTTCGCTGAGCAAAAACTTTGTTCTATATGCTGCAGTGAGTCTCAGCCCAAAAGGTTGTCTCACCATACCTGGTAAATTGGTTGAGTTATTGCTTCTGCCAAGCACGTCTTTACACATCTTGCGTCGCAGGTATTCTTGAGACCCGGAACTCTTCAATGCAGTAGCGACTCGCTTAAATAGCACCCAACTTTTTCTTGTGGTAACCTCACGTAGAGGTTGTACACAGGAGATGCGGCGCCTTAGTAGCTAAGTTCGCTATGGCCCTGGAATTGTTAAGAGATGAAAATTAGGTTAAGCTCTGCTAAAGACAGTGCATAATGTAAATTTGTAACTCCTGGCGTCCAGTAAAAATCCTTGAAGGTAGATGTTGTGTATGCTGACAAACGATGGCTCTAGATAATAGTCGAAATTATAAAGCTATGTAAGGGATGATCTTGAAGAGTGTCTTGGTATAGGGATTGAAGATAAGTGGATTTACGAATAGTTCTCTGGTAGCGAGAGTAAGGCATAACGATACATAACTAGATCACAAAGATTGTCAATATCCATGAACATTTTCGTTAAGTACTTCATCAGGTATCACCCAACTTCCGCTTTAACCTTGAGGAAAGAATGATGTGAGGGGGGATGAGGTGCTGTTAAGAAAAAGATGGAGTGAGAATTGCTTGGAGCCAGCTACACTAGCGCCAGTTTTTACGCCTGGTTTCAAGAGATGAGTCTAACCAACGTCTTTAACTACAGAAATTCTTCGCCAAGAAATTATTTTGATATTATTATATGAAACAGTATATTATTATATCAGCGCCAACAGCAGTATACGAATGAATACCCATCAGTAGCAAATATTTTAATGAATATCATTCTATAACATTCTATGACAATAACTAGACTTATCTAATTATCAACTTATAAGCTAAACTTAAATGGATAATAAATATGGAGAATTATCCCTCTTTAAATGAACCAAAAAATAAATGGTATTGTATGAATAAAATTGATATACAACTATAGAATTGAAACTGTGCTGGAAAAAGTCTTGCTTCCTATAGTAATATACTCCACCCTGACTTACAGGCCGGCTTTGCACTTGTTTCCATTGTATGTAAAAGAGTAGAGTTTCGGAGTGACGGGCCTTAGTAGTTAAAAAGACTATTTGCGCCTGTTCTGATGAGTTTATTAAGACATTCACTTCTGGCAGATACAACTTAAGAGCTGCCTCCCAGTTTGGCCTGGGATATTGTTAGAAAGGTCAGAGGTAGAGGACACTGAGAGAGAGAGAACTTCGTTTTCCCAATATTGATCTGTCGCAGGATCCTCTCCGAGAGACGGAATCAGTCTTCCCAGCACCAGTACGCCAGGAAGACACTGCCCGTTTCCTGGTGAACCTAAGCTCACCAGGGGGATGCTAACTTTTTCGGTAGGGTTCGTGACTGTTTAATTACGGAATTCACACTGATACCATGCTTGGGTGCCACTAGAAGGTTGGAATTCCCAAGAGTATACGCATGTCTTGTCGAGGGATGTCAAACTTTATTATATACTCTCTCTCATAAGCTAATTGAACACTGTAGGATAACGCAAAATCAAAGATCGGCAATCTACCTATGGCCTAATTTACTCGTACTGTTAGGCATTCTTTACCAATCTCAAGAGATAAACTAAGATTTTCTATAAATCCGTAACTGGCTTAATGAAATAGTAACTCTAATAGAATCAGTGGTTTCAACATGATCTTAATCTGGACTGTGTGGTTCACACTATTGGTTTCCTGTCATAGTGAACTCATGTCAACTCATATGATTATAATAATTTAGTCTTAAAATTAAAAAAAAAATCAAAGGGCAGCAGTTCGAGCCTGAGTGCAACCATATCAGTTACTATAAAACTATACTCATTTAAAAGTTATTCAAGTTATTCTTTAATCTTGCTTCCTAAGAACTATCAGAGGAAAATAAAAATTTAACCCTCAACAGATCAAAATTTGTCAAAAACTCCAACTTCAAAAAAGAAAAATTATGACAGTCCTATAAGTGAGAGTGATTAGGGCTACCTATAACAAGAAAATTTAAAACGCATGAGAGAACAAGCCAAAGAAAAAGTAAAAGGAGTAGAAGAACCTTATAATGTACTAGAAGAAATTACAATATATTTTGAATGAGAAGCGTTGAGGAAGATGGTAAAATAGTAAATAAAATAGGAAATTCTGAAATTAGAGTTCAAGATGATAATTTGATAATTAATGGAAAGAAGTATGAGAGAACAGGTTTATGGAACTGGTAATGATAAATATTGATAAAGATCTTGAGGATTATAGTGATGATTTTGAAAATTATCAAAAAATAATAATACAATCCGATGTTGCGTTTCAAAATTATAATCCAAATAGAAAAGTTGCGTCTAGTACAAGTGTAAAAAATACAATAATAATGTGTTGGGAAACAGATTTAAAGAAAAAAAAACAAATGGATAAGATAATCTGTGGTTAAATGAATTTTAAGAAGATGAACTATTAAAATGTTTTGTTCAAATAACTTGGCCTAAGGGACAAGATAAACAAAAGAACAAGGCCTGTTAATTGTGAAAACCATGATAAAGTGGGGAATATAAGGAGAATCCAGGCTGGCTAAAGAGGACGGAAGCAGCCAAAGACTCACTTGTCAGTCATGTGGGTGAGAGGACACCTAACATTCATGTAAGACCTTTTCTCTTTGTAAAATCTTAGTTGGAAAAGAATCTGAGCCAAGTATGGTCTCTCGTGTATAATATTTTGTGTTTACAAAATTTACTTTATTTCAATGTAATTTTATTATGTTTTTGCATTCTCATATACTCTCTCTCAGTGTTAATAAAGTTGCTTGTTCAAGTATAATTCCTGGTTCTTTTACTTACTTCCTCAAAAAAGAGATAAGAACCTTTATTTTAAATTGACTTTACTAGAATACTGACTACCGATACTCAAGAATGTTGAATTAACAATTTTATTAATCATGGCTCCCCTGGCGATATGCTAATGCTCAGATTCTTTTTTGGCTAGGCAAAGAAGTCTGAATGTTTAAAGTACTCAGCTTATTTATGTTATAATTGGCTTAGCATTGAGTAAATTTATAGTTATTATGCAGTTAAGGTAACATCTGGTTATGAACTCAAAACTCTTGAATATTTACAGTTGACTAATTTATATTGTTACACAAAAATCCACTATACTGCCATTGTAAGTCAGTTGTTTCATTAATAAAATATTGTCAATTATGACAATAAGGGATTGCAACCATTCGTTTAATTTCACTCTTTAATTTCATAGTGCAAATTCACTATGTTTCGTTTTAGTTGTTGCTATATCACAATTTATTTTGATTTTTATTTCTTTAATTTTAGTTTTTTGAGTTACGGTTGTGATTGTGATTCCTATTCTCGTTTATTCCTTTACAAATTCTTGTTTTTTTATTCTTTTTTATAACATGATTCACATTATTTTGTACTTATGTGATAGTGTTAAGTAGCTCCCTGCCAGGACAGATTTAAAGAAAGAAAAAAAAATGATGGAAAAAAATATGGATAAGACAGACACACACTAAACGGTGTTATTCGAATCCTGTACTATTTCAGTGGGGGAATGTGTTGGGAAACAGATTTAAAGAAAAAAAACAAATGGATAAGATAATCTGTGGTTAAATGAATTTTAAGAAGATGAACTATTAAAATGTTTTGTTCAAATAACTTGGCCTAAGGGACAAGGTAAACAAAAAAACAAGGCCTGTTAATTGTGAAAACCATGATAAAGTGGGGAATATAAAGAGAATCCAGGCTGGCTAAAGGGACGGAAGCAGCCAAAGACGAAGGAAAAGTTATTCAGCCATGTGGCTGAGAGGATTCCACCTAACATTCATGTAAGACCTTTTTTCTCTTTGTAAAATCTAAGTTAGAAAAAAATCTGAGCCAAGTAAGGTCTCTCGTGTATAATATTTTGTGTTTACAAAATTGACTTTATTTCAATGTAATTTTATTATGTTTTTGCATTCTCATATACTCTTTCTCAGTGTTAATAAAGTTGCTTGCTCAAGTATAATTCCTGGTTCTTTTACTTACTTCCTCAAAAAAGAGATAAGAACCTTTATTTTAAATTGACTTTACTAGAAAACTGACTACCGATACTCAAGAATGTTGAATTAACAATTTTATTAATCAATAATATAAAACCTATTTGGGAAACGAACATACAATTTATTCCTAATGATCCAAAAGGTATATATAGATTATTTAATTAAGACATATTAAACACATTACCACCGAGATTTTGGAATGATGAAAAGTTTGGTAAGGAATTAATAAGATTTTATATCTAAAAGGACTACATGTGTTACATATTCCAAATATAATGTGCTGCAGACCTCACACGAAGTTACACAATAAAATTAATCTACCAGGAATAACATCTACTGCCACTGGAATTTTAAAATTTTCTAAACCAGAAACATCATACTTAAAAGCTGGTTTCGAAACAAATGATAAATTAAGATTGAAACAAGAGTTTACTGTTTTATATCCATTAAAATTTATACCTGGCTTTTTAAATGATTATAAAGAAATTACGTGGAAAGGAGGATTGATAATAACATTTATTAAAGCTGATAGTAATAACGATGTTCTATATAAGTGGATAGAACAAGAACAAGAAGACAACTCCAGAGACCGTTGAGTGCTACAATGATACCAAGTACGGCGTCAACGTAGTAGACCTAATGGTAAGAAAATATTAAGAACTAGCACAAGAAGGTGGCCAATTCATTCTTTCCAGAATACTCTTGATTTAGCAGCCATAAATGCGTGGATCGTTTACAGGCAGGGTACAGGAGAGAACATCGAGAGACGAACATTCTTACAAAATTTGTCGAAAGAGCTAGCTCAACCAAATATAAACAGAAGAGGCATTCACACTAAGAACTGTGAAGAAGATGTAAAGATGGACCAGGCGACATCACCTGAAGCGAGACCCAAAAAAATACTGTCAAGTGAGAAAGTACTGTAAGAAGAATCGCACCATTGGCTCATGTGCTAGATGCCACAAAACAGTGTGTGGTACTTGCAGTGCTAAAATCCAGTATACTTGTGTGAATTGTGCTGTGTAAGCCCAGAGGTTAAAAAAACTGCAATATGTTTCTTGATAATATTACGTTATGGACTCTAGTTTAGTGGATCTAAGAAGATATCGAAGTACTTTATGTAGTAATTTATCACTATAAAATGTATTAACATTGTGGAAAGATGCAGTACAATTTTTGTAATATGTGATATATGAAAATAAATATGGTGTGATATTATAACAATATAAATACAAAAGATATAATAATCAATGGACTATGTATATATATAGTCCAGTCCCTGTCCATAAGATCCGTAGGAATTTTGAGGTGGACTAAGTTTCTCTTCAGATCCAAGTAAGACGTCTCAGTGATGGAAAAAATCTTGGGTGACCATCTGGCAACCCGGGAATAAGTTGGCAAATTGGAAATTCAATATGGCGGCCATGCGAAAATGCCATATTTACCTAAAACACGAATATCTCATCATTAAATGAAGCTAGAAACTTCATTCTTGTACCGAATTTAAGATAATGAACACTGTAATCAAGAAACATTCGTAACGTCGAAACATAGTGCCGCTATTTTTAAATATGGCGGCAGGTTTTTCGAAATTTCGATTTTTTTCGTACACTATTATCATTTATTCGAAGATAACTACGAAACTATAAGAGATACCATAAACATACCTCAAATAAACGGGATAGAGCATAATGAGAGCTTTCCAACGGTACCAATATCCCTTCTCTATCTTTAAATTTGACGGAGTTATTGAAATTTTAGTAGCTCAAGGTGTTTGGCTTCAGATTAAGTTAAGAAAGGTTAAGCGCTAAAGCAAAACTATCCATGACTTTTCTGCACAAATTTTAATGCTGATAAATTACTCTAAGATCTTACAGTGAGATTTCTAGGTAAAAGTGCAAATGGTTAATAATAATAATAATAATAATAAATCGTGGTTGCTAAAATAATAATTCAACAATTTCAGTAGAAAAAAGCAATATAATTAAAAGTGATATAAAGTTAGTACACTAATACAAATAATAATAAAAGCACCATATTTATAATATAACAAAGCTTTATGAAATTCCTTGGTTTTGGTTTTCTTACAATCCTGTGATGGAATATTTTGATCGGTCTTGTTGAGGGCAACTAATTAAATGTTATTAATAAGTTCGTTGCATATTTTGTCTACATGGATTGAGTTACAGTTCGTAACGTTACCGATTATTACAAATCATTTTGCACTTACAGAAGGTCGTAGAACTAACATTTTTTTTTTTTTTTTAGGCATTTGCATCGTCTTGTAGAACAGCTCTTGCAAGTACATGTTCGAATAACATCTTCTGGTAGCTCATTAATGCTAGTATCCGGTGTGAGCGATGAATCATCTGCATTGTATGTCCATCCAAAATCCGTTGGATCTAATGGTTCTTCTGCGCCTAACACTGTAGAATACGAATATACCATGTAAAAGGATCTTTTCATGTGACCCTGTAATGACGAACTGGTGCAAGGTAATTCCTGTAAGCTATGAAGACTACTTTGATTCATAATTTCAAATCGGAGAGTGTCAAATGTCTTAGATCTTGAGCCTGATTTTACAACCCTGACCAAATATTCTTCAGCAAGTTCCAAGCACTCAGCACTTGGAGGAAGACTTCATCCAAATTTGCACAGATACTTTTCCGGTTCTGCCTTAAGAGCGGATATTTTGTTAACTATCTTACTGGTAACATCAGACCCTGTAAGAAAGTGTGCTGCAAGAAGGGCATCTGTTGCTGCACCTATTTCGTTGACAAGTGTGTGAATTGGTATAATATCGGATCTCGATTTTCGCATCCATAATTCTGAAAGTCCATTTTCATGTAGTATCTTGTAAAAATGAATCAGTAAAACAAACACATCTGTGTCATTCGAGAGCACTACAACGCGTTGCATCCCATGCTTAACCGCATGGAAAACGTGAGGGATAATGCGTATGTCAGCCTCCTCAACAGCTACTTTGAGAGTTCCTGATATTTCCGTGAATCTCTTATCTTTGATTGATACAGCTGGAGTAGGACCACCGTCAAACAAGACGCCACTGAGAATAGTTTCCCAATCTCAATTTATTGTAACTGTCTTCAAAAATTCAGCCAGAGCAGCCTGAATCAAAACTTTGTTCTCAGATTACGCCCAAAATCTGTCCATCTGTATAGGAAGTGTTGTGGTAGTGCTTATTGATGTCAACGGTAGTGGCTGTACAGAAGATCTTCTTTCCCTCTCAGCACTTTTGATTGATGTTGGAAGATAGCTATCAAACACATAGTCGACACGGCTGAATTTGCAGGCATTATTTGCAATGGTGTCAAGTGATGTGAACAAGTCTTTAAATGTGACATTTCCTTTAACTTTCAGTCTTCGAAACTGGTTCATTACATCAACTACAACACAGGTTTCGAGAGGACCATTTTTCTGGAAATTTATGGCTGTGGTATCTAATCTTTTTATCAAAATATTCATAAGCTGAGACTTTGAGGGTTTCGTAGTGGCGCTGTTCTCATCTAGTAAGGGTGAAGGTGAAATATCATAACTAAGAATTTCTGCCATCGACAATCCTCTCTTCTTGGCAATTTCTACTTTTCTTTGAACCAGTAATTGATCCTTAATAACGCTTCTCACAGTTTTATTTTTCATCTGCATCCTAGGTTGTGTTATACTTCGAAATGTGGGAAGATTTTGTCTGTGAATGGGTGCCATCAGTGATTTCAAGCGAGATATAAACCTTTCCTGTCGGAATGTGGCAAAAGCTTCTTCGGCAGTCATCAAAACTTGTAAAAGTTTCTTAGCACTCGATTCCGGGACACACTCATTGATTCACTTCGCCATTCACAATATATGTTTTTTTTTCTGCTCTCAATGTACTGGAGCATGTTTTGGATGCTTTCTTCCATTTTATTTCTGAGCCTTTCCGTTAATTCATGATGCATTTTTAACTCATAATCACACGGTATAACATTAAGAACAGACTGAAATGTTTTTCGTATGAGCAGTACTTCATGGTAAGCAAGCTCCCATTCTGCAATATATTTCTTCCTTTTTGTTTGGCCAATAATCCCTCCAGCTGATTTTTGAGAACGATTTATTGTCTGTTCGAGAGCCATGTCAATACCCACAGCGTTAAATTTTCCACTTGTCCTTCGTACAACAAAATGTCCTTGTTTGAACTTGTTATATATTTCAGGATGGCGTGTTTCAAGATTCAGCATTTGCTCAAAGAATAGTGAACCCCATCTCAAATAGTTTATTCTATCAAATACCTGAAAAACTGGAAGGATATCTTTTAGTGATTGAAGATAGAGACTCCAATTACCTTCTCTGTCAGCTCTTATGAGATTCTTTAAAAGACTTATTAGATGTAAGAACCCCTCAAAGAATTGACACTGCTCAGACATCCTCATCTGCTCTTCAGTGAAAACATTTAAGGCTTCCAAAACTTCCTGTGATGCTGCAACCACCTCTTTAAACTTTGCTTGCGCATCTTCTGTTGTTGAGTGATTCATAGCAGTGAGAACTTCTGCAACTCTTGTAGATAACTAATAATCATCGTCAGAAGTATGCAAAAATGCTTTCCACTTTAATCTCTCCACAACTTCTGCTAACATTAGCATTCCTTTGAGTGACCTTACATAATTACTCCCTTGAAGGACACTTTCAGCAACTTTAACACCAAACACGTGATTTTCGATGAGAACATTTTCTAATCCACTCCCATTTATGTACTTACCAATACAAGAAAGTAAAATTTTGGTCATATGGAGAGATCCCAAGAGCAGCACTAGGTTTGGAAATTCATTTGAAACTAACTGAATTTCTGCTGCAATATGAAAAACGCCTTCATCACATGAAATTGGCAGAGCTGGTTGATCGAGAACTGAAAGCAAGCTTTGAAAGTTTTTCATACGTGAATATACAGTATCATAAGATGTTACTGGATAAGGCAAAATAGGGAGAAAACCAACTTGTTGTAGTGGAACATCAGCTTCTGAAATAACAGCATGAATTCCAGACCACGTCAATGTTTTTTTGTTTGTCAATCCTCCAACAGCTTGCAACATACTTATCACTACCTCTTCTTTCTTGATCTCATCACATGGCAAAGTGTAAGCATCTTCAATGATTTTAAGATCCTGTGGAATGTTCAGCGGTGTTGATGGTTTCTGGTAATCTCTAATTTGTTGACATGGTAAAAGGACACCAGTTCGTTTTCTGAGTTTGTTAAGAGCTACTTCAGATAGTGGTGGCTTACTAGGATTTACACTTGGAGTTTTCTGGAATAATACCATAACAGTATCACGCGTACCCTGTAGACCGGAAAGGCTTGCCTCTTCGTGGTCAAAGTTATCCATAGCACCTACAGTAAAGTTACTACTGACAAAATGACTTGGAAGTGCAAGGTTCTGTGAGCATGCCATCATAGTGTATTGTGCAAGATTATGACGAGATTCCATAACTTCATTATAGCTGACTGATAATCCAGCTTTATTGAATAATGTTATCAGCTGTTTGCTCTTACATTTTTCATGAATTGAATGGCCAGTCATTAAATGCAAAGGGGTTTTCCTTTTTCCCTTATGAACATTATAAAACATTATCTGGAAAAGGACTTTTACTCGATTTGTTGTACTGCCGTGTCGTGACAAAACGATGTAACTTTGGCGAAAAAGTTTTGCGAAAATGAGCCTTAAAGTTTTCATCCGAAAATGTGATCTGTATCGTGTAGAACCAGTGTAACTAGGCAATAATGGTCAACCAATCAATTTTAACCAAAGTTAATCACACAACATGCATTTACGTAACATTACATGTGACCACGTGTTTCCAAAGTCAAGATACACTGGTTCTATACGATACAAATCACATTTTCGGATGAAAACTTTAAGGCTCATTTTCGCAAAACTTCTTCGCCAAAGTTACAGCGTTTTGTCACGACACGGCAGTGTAGAAGTTTCTCTTTTATCGTTGTTGTCTTCAATTTCACTGCATTCTGCTTCTTCTTCGTCTGAGCTCATAAATGCTTGACTTATCATTGATGTGAGAAAACAGTGTCAATTTATCCACGTTGAATACATGAGAGAAAAAGTCAATTAGCGGTTGGGGAATAGGTGTTGTCTTCCATGATTTTTCTAGTTGTTCGCATCTCCAAATTCATTGTCTAGGTTGAAGTCTGTTTCCAGAAGTGATTTTCTAATTAGCTTTCCAGCCTCTCCAACACAAGAAACAGAACGTAGTTTGTCAGCTATTTCATCAATAGTGAGGTTTGATGAATAAACAAGTTGGGACTGGTTTCTTTGTAGTGGTTGGCAAAATTGAATAGTATCACCAAATATATTTTTCATGTATAGTTTGACCTCTTCGTTAGTAATTAAATTCTCTGCTTGTTGACATAATCACGAATCTCAGAAAGAGTTAGGCCATAGCCATTACAGTATTTAGAATGTTCTGAAAAAGTAGTCGACTATCCTCCATTAATTGACTTTTTGTTTTTTTGGGTTGATTCTCTTTTTGTTGACTTTGCTTTTTATATTTTTGAATGTACGCTTCCAAACAAAGTTTGTGGTAGTATAAATCTGCTGCAAATACAACGAATTGATCTTCAAGATCACAAGTTCTCGTGTACACGTCATCTTGGAAGTACAAAGTTGCTGCAAGGAATAATTTAACACGATTCGTTTCACTTATTCGATATTTTTCTTTGATATTATTGTGTTTTAAATTTCCACAAATAATACATGGAAGACTGGCAGAATCCACCTTAGGAGATGGAGGATTACGAGACAGTACGTCCCCTCTTAATCTTTTATATGTTGATGTTGACGAATCTTCCATGACGTCTTTCTTTGGTTCTATTTGCAGATTGGCTTCGTTCTCTCGCTTCTTCTTCAGCAAACGATTTTTATGAGTATAGTTTTTGTAACACTCATTTGAACAATGATATTTGAACTAAAAATCTCGTCCAAGGACACTGATTCGCTGGAAGGTCTCATCTTGCCATATTTCAGCTACATCCAAGACTTTTTGTCTTCCTTCTATTGTAGTTGTGGTTTTCTCTTTATTCTTATGCTTTTGGCATATGATGCATTTGGAACCATCCACTTCTGTTAAGCTTCCGCTTCCACGGCCTAATTGTAGGCCAACAGGATGTTCATCATCATTCATTTCAATAAATGGGTCAGCTGAGTACTGAAAAAAAAGAAACAAAATGTCAATGCCTACATTTAACGTGTAGGTGGGTTAAACACTTGAACATTACACCAAAATCACGCGTTTAAAAATTACTTTGGTAGGTGAAAATTCAAGGAATATTTTAATTAGGATGCGGATTTAATTACAATAATGTCCCGTATTGAATAGTGATAAAATTAAAGAAGTTCCTTAGTTAGTAATATAAACCAAGATTTTGCAACACTGCTTGTTGTAAACATTGAGACAAAGGCCGTTAGGCTATGTGATCTGTGATAAAGGCTTTGGAGTAAGAACAACAACAATCGTCCATGTAATCAAAACGAAACTTGAACGTTTACTTTCATTTGAAAAACTTATTTCTTTTACAACACGCAGAAAATATATCAAAAAAGCCATTCCACTGACTTAAATAAACTACCTGTTCCACTCGAAATTTATAGATTTAAAGTATTTACACACATTTAGCAGATAAACACTCTTTGCACTATCATCCTCGTGTAAACATTACTCACCAATGTTTGCAACCCTCAGGACAAAATGTTACTCACTTTTACACAGCATCATTTTGTGAGAGTTCATAATATTACCTCCCACACACACATAGGCGCCGACTTTGGGGGGGCAGGGCACTTTTGGCCCCCCAATATTTAAAGGTGGGGTCCTCGCCCCCCCAATATAATCCAGTTGAGGAAACATTACCAAAGAGGAGCAAGAATTTCTGTCGTAAATAACGTCGTGCCTTTAATTCAATATTAGGAACAGCCTTCTTATTCGATAAAAAGCACCGTTTTCAAATCGGCGTTTAACCCTTTTAAGATTTCCACTTTTTGAGGTAAATTTAAGACTTTCACTCAAACAGCTACTGCTTCCTTACTATTTATCGTAGGATCGTGGTTCATACCTCGGTTTTTTCAGGATAGCTCATACTTTCTAACGGTACTACTCTCTTGTCCGTATTATACACCAGAAATAAGAAAATTAAAAAAAAAAAAAAACATGAGATTTTTCGGAAAAAATAAAAATTTTTGTGCCCCTCTGGCCTGGGCCTGGGTTCACGTAGGGATCTGAATCTTTTAAAAAAAAAAATCTTGTTATATACATGATACGTGCGCAAAATTTCGTTCTTGTATCTTGAAAACTGAGGTCGGGAGAAATTTTTGAAAGTCTGAAGGTGACCCATCTTTTCATATATGTATATAAATAGAGGAAGTTCGGGTATTATGGAATAGTTCACCTCATTATCTCGCCTGTGATATGTTGCTTCCAAGCGGAGAGGAAAGAAACTACTACCTCACGTCCCCATGTTGCTCTACAGTCAGTCTCCATGTGATTGTGACATTCGTTGTGTTAGTAAACGTGAAAATCTGATTTCTTATTCAGGGATACTTTTACAGGTAAGTGTTTACAACCTGTATTTTCCTATTGAAATGCAATAGAACAACAATTCTTTATTTACAATGACATTGGATATACAGAGTGATAGTTTGATAAGCGCCATTATCCTATACGCCTTCGAATGCGTTTAACAGCTCTTTCGTTTCCAAGGTGGCGTGGAGGGCAATATGGTATACCCGCAAGAAAAGCATGGTATTCCGTATGGTATTCTGATTACAAAAATATCTATCGATATTGGGCAATTAAATATACATTTATGATGACAACAATGCTAACTGTATTTTTTATTACAACAGATTTTCTGATGATAGAAGGGCTGAGGTTGGTTCCAGCGTTCATCATGTTTAATATGAACACACAATGACTGTGCCGATCCTGAAGCAGAGTACACTAGTTAACAAATTTAAACTTTTTGTTTGTTACATGAGAAAAATCACCTGATCTTAAAGGAACTTTTTGCGCTGAATTCGAATATGCACTCGGTTTCTCTCCATCACGTACAGTTTTCCCGTAACAGAGGGATTTTCGGGAAATTCCCTCAAAAATTTCCCTTTTTCAGATATTTTATTCCCCTAGCTCCTGTCCCCTTACATATAGTAACATAGAAATTATACCTGAGTATACCTTGATTTATATTTAATAAACCCTAAAAGTTTCGTAAAAATCGCTTTGTTCTTTCTAGAGAAATAAATATATTTGTATGTATACTGTGTGCACTGTTTATTGCATATTATATAAACTAGCATATTATATATATTTCGGATGTCGTGTGGGAGATCAGGACAAAACTTGGGCACCCAACATAATTTGTGCGTCGTGCTACGTCACTTTACTTGCATGGGCCAAAGGGAAACGGAGGTTCATGAAATTTGCTGTACCAATGAAGTGGAGAGAACCCACCAACCATCTGGATGATTGTTATTTTTGTCTCACAGTAGTTAAGGGACATTCTAAAAAAAGCAAATACACAACAAGTTATCCCAACGTTAAATCCGCAATTAGACCTATTCCGCACGGGGATGAACTTCCACTTCCCGAGCCCCCTACCAACTGGGAAGAGATATGGCCAAAATACACTGATGATGATCATAACCTTGATGAACCATCGACATCAACATGTACATCCAAGGATCCAACGTTCATCCCTGACTGTGTTCGCGAGCCACATTTCATCCGGCAATGTGAACTTAATGACCTAGTCCGTGATTTGCACCTGACAAAAAAAGAGGTGGAACTTCTGGGATCAAGGCTCCAGCAGTGGAACTTATTGGATGCAGAAACGAACATATCAGTGTACAGGAAAAGGCATGTTCAATTTTCAAGCTATTTCTCAATGCAAGATAATGTGTGCGTATGTACGGATATAAATGGGTTGATGGCGGAGCTAGGAATTCCTTACGTTCCAGAAGAATGGAGGTTATTTATCGACGCGTCAAAGGTCAGCCTTAAAGCTGTCCTTTTACGTAATGGAAATAAAAAACCTTCTATACCACTTGCGCACTCAGTGAAGATTAAGGAATCCTATGACACCATGTCAACTTTGCTAAATCTTATAAAATACAAGGACCATTGTTGGCAAATATTTTGTGATCTCAAGGTAGTTGGTATTTTATTAGGATTGCAGTGCGGTTACACGAAGTACCAATGTTTTTTATGTTTATGAGATGACAAACATTATGAAGTGAAGGAATGGGAACCTAGAGTGAATTACGTACCTGGAGAATGCAACGTCAAATACGCTCCTTTGGTAGATCCTAATAAGATATTACTACCGCCACTTCATATCAAGTTAGGACTTACGAAAAACTTTGTCAAAGCCATGGACACATCTGGTGAAGGTTTCAAGTATTTGCGAGATAAGTTCCCTAACCTGAGTGATGCTAAGATTTTAGCGGGAGTGTTTATTGGTCCCCAAATTAGGAAATTAATGCTTGATGATAGCTTTGACAACAAGTTAAACAGTGCTGAGCTAGCTGCCTGGACAGCATTTAAGTGTGTTGTGTGCAACTTTCTGGGCAATAACAAAGCTGAGAGTTACACAGAAATCGTACAGAACATGATACAGAAATACAAAGAGTTGGGTTGTAGGATGTCTTTAAAAATCCACTTTTTGCACTCCAACCTCAGCTTCTTTCCTGCTAACCTAGGTGCTCTCAGCGACGAACAGGGGGAAAGATTCCACCAAGATATAATGGCAATGGAGAAAAGGTACCAGGGACGATGGGATCCTTCAATGATGGGGGGCTATTGCTGGGGTCTTGTTAGAGAATGCAACATTTCTTACAAAAGAATGAAGTAGTGTACGTTTTTGTAACCCAATGGAAGTTTCATATATTGTGATAGTTTTGATTGTCTTTTCATGACCTTTTGGTACATTTGTATTATTGTTTATTGTAAATTGTCACACTTGTAAATTATATTGTATTATATTTTATATATGTGTTTGTGGTAATAAAGCAAAACGTTTTACCTCAACTTAAGAGATCTGAAAGCATTACTATAAGGTGCAATAAACAGTACACACAGTATACATACAAACATATTTATTTCTCTAGAAAGAATAAAGCGATTATTACGAAACTTGGAGGGTTTGTTAAATATGAATCAAAGTATACTTAGGTATAATTTCTATGTTAGTATATGCAAGGGGACAAGATCTTGGGGTGTAAAATAAAGGAAAAGGGAAATTTTTGAGGGATTTTCCCGAAAATCCCTCTTACGGGAAAATCGTACGTGATGGAGAAAAACCGAGTGCATATTCGAATTCAGCGCAAAAAGTTCCTTTAAGAACAGGTATTTCCTTTTATGTAACAAAACCTTTGTTAACTAGTGGTATACACACCGCACACATCAAAAGTATCATGTTCTCTGAAACTAAGCACGAGAAATGATATGGTTTGTTGATTTTGGTTTAGCATCCCTTCAGCTTAATGTTGAAACTGAGCGTTCACCGGTGTTTAAACCTGGACCAGAGGTGCGTAACGCTCACCACTTAGCTATGAGGAAGCTCGCTTTCTAAAAGTTACCACCTCTAAAACTACGCATGAATTTCTTCTACGAAAAATGTTTGACAGCGAGATGTGGACTCAAAGTTCAACGTGGGATTCAAGCTCCCATCGTGAATCGAACTCGAGTCTTCCTTGTCAGAGGCGTAAGCTAACCGCTTAGCACGAAAAAAAGCATACAAAGCAGACGCATGGGATTTTGTTTCCGTTTCATGTTCGTTATACGTTTCAAAGTTCAGTGTGAGGGGGAAAATGCTTACTACAATGATTCTCTCAGCACGGAAAACAATTCCATTCATTCTTTTTATCACTACAGAATCGTAGGTCAGTTACATGTTGATGTTGGTCCCGGGTTTGATTTCTAGTATGACGACAATAAAACTTTTCAGCAGTAGAACTATTTGAGACGCGATTTGTTAAAAACTTTGTGTGATAATTGTTTTAGGATTGACAGGTTAGTTATTTGATGCTGTTTCTCTTCCTCTCTCTCTCTCTTTGATAAACGAGTAAGCGAACTCTGATCTGGGAATTCAATTTTTAATTCGTGCTTCTCTCTCTCGTTTTAGATATGTATTTTCCTTACCTACGTCGTTTTTTCCTTCTTTGTTTTACCTTATCGTTTTTTCCTGTTTAAATATGGCTACCTCTGGATTTGCTGTCTTGCGAGAAATCAATAGACATTATCGGCGTTTTAATCTCGAAGGACGAATGCTGGAAATTCAAATAAATACTCGGACCAGCGACACTGATATTATTGACTGGGTTCAGAGCTCCTTTCAACATATGTTGGATTACTTATTGGAAAATGTCGACGAAACGTCGATGGTTGGATTATCTATTTTATCTCATGATGAGAAGAACACACCGTTTTACTTATCTTTTAGGTGTGCAAGTAATCTGACATTGGAGACTTTATGGGATTCCTTAGATCGCATTTTACAAAGTAACGAGTTTTCTCATGAACGAACCGTTCATTGTATATTTTCATCATGTGAATGTGCCCCGTGGATTTGGAAGACTGCGTCAAGGCCTTTTATCAAACGAGCAGTTATTAAAACGCAAGAATGACATTTTACGTGTAAAAAAACACCGACAAGAAATGTTTGGCTTGCCCTATCGTGATTGCTATTGGACTGAAAAATATAAGGACACGAAAAAAAAATGTCAGACAATATCAGGACCAGAGTAGGTGTGTTGTCCCTGACGGACATGAACTTTTGTTCAGATCCTCAGTGAATTTAGATCATGGGGGATCCGTGAAAGATTACGACAAATACAACGCTACTTGACCGAATACAAACTTACCGTATACACCAGCTTTTCCGGAGAGGATGTTCTGTATGAAAGGCCTGGTGGTGAAGACAAAATTTCAATCAATTTAATGTGCATCAATTCTCATTATGACATTATCACATCATTAACATCCGTTTCTTCTACTGTGTAGCATGCCACAAAAAATATGATTATCGCACTGCACACGTCAAGAACTGTTCGGGTATGTGTGAGAAATATATGCAGAAAAGGCCACGCACTAAGACCAACATGGACAATCAGTGTCCAGAATGCAATCGTGAATTTTATGGTGAAACATGCTATACAAATCATCTGACTGTACCATATCATAAGGGCCAGCCAATATGCAAGATGGTGAAACAGTGTTCCAAATGTCTACGCATATATACTTTCGTTCATACAGGAGAAAGAGAACATCATTATACAGATTATTTTTGTAATGTGTGTCATAAACACGTTATGTCTACCCACCAATGCTACATGTTGCCTCATACGACTCAATTAAAACCTGAAGTTCCATCAGTGTTATATGAAAAGAAGGCTATGATTGTCTTTTATGATATCGAAGCGACACAGGATACTTTCTTTGATGATGACACGTTCATTCATAAGTCCAGTTTACTGGTAGCCCAACAAGTATGTTACAACTGCATTCAAGATTAAGTTATACATCATCCGTGTGAAGTTTGTGGACAACGAGAGCATGTTTTTCAGGATGATCCGATCAATACTTTTCTTGCATATTTACGTCAACCAAGACCCAACATCAATTTATTGTATCTTTGGTACATAATTCTAAGGGATATGATACTCATTTTATTCTTAAATCTTTAGTGGAAAAACATGAATTGAAACCTACTTTGATTTTGAATGGATCAAAAATTTTAAGCGTGAAAGTGAATCACTTATCGTTTATTGACTCCTTAAATTTCATGCCAATGGCTTTAAGTAAATTATCCAAGGCTTTTCATTTACCAGCGACCAAAGGATATTTTCCACACTTTTTAAATGCTGCTGCAAATCAAGCGTATGTGGGAAAATTACCGGACATCCATTATTATTGTGCAGATGAAATGAAAGTGGATGAACGAGAGAAATTCATGACGTTGTATAACGAACACCAGAACGATACGTTTATTTTCCAAGAAGAATTGGTGAAATATTGTGTCCAGGACGTCAATGTACTTCGAATGGCTTGTATATCTTTCATGACCACTTTTGAACAAGAAACCCACGTAAGTCCGTTCCTGGAGGCTATCACTTTGGCGAGTGCGTGTAATTTAGTATTTGAATGAAATGAAATGAAAATGTCTTTATTGAAGCGGGCGAGGTTCAGCCATGGCTGCTCTACCACCTAACCCCTGTCAAAAGAATACAATACTAAACATTACACATCAAAAGGAACAGAAAGAAAACTTAAAAAATACAAGTAAAAGAATAAATCAGAAAATAAACAAGTGACATATGCAATAAAAAGTGTCGATATTGTTGGATTTAGCTAAGTTCTTACATAAAACTGTACACGTCGTAAGTGCCAGAGGCCAGTCGCTGGGATTTCATCAAATGTGATTTTAATGAATTTCGAAATGAATTAAATGACTTTATTTCCGTGAGAGCTTTTGGTATCGCATTCCATACTCTCGGACCTGCTCTAGAAAATGATCCTTGCACTATCTTCAGTTTAAGTTTTTGTACATTGAATTTCTCTCTGTTACGCGCAACGTGAGAGTGAATTTGCGACCGCTTTGTAAATTTACAATATAAATATTGTGGGGATTGAGTTTTAAGGATTTTATATATCAGACAACTATAGCGTAGGTATCTTCTTCTCGACATTGTTAAAATGTCGTTTCTATTTACCACTGGTAGGATATGTTCCGATTTCTTTAAGTTAAAGGCAAACCTAATGCACGAGTTCTGTATTTTCTGTATAGTTTTAGAATTGTAAACGGAGAGAGATGGTCCATATACAGCGTCACAGTAGTCTAATAACGGTAAAACAAGAACTTGTATGAGATATAATTTCATAGACTGAGATAGAAAGTCTTTGGCTTTGTAAAGTCGACGTAATAAAGTAATAGCTTTATTACACTGAGTAGATATATGATTATTATAGTTTAGTTCCTTATCCAATATGAGTCCTAAGCTTTTCACATGGGTAGAGTAAGAGATATAAGTGTCCATAATTTTTATTTTTAGATCCGCTGCCTTGATTTTACTCAACTGTTGTGAGGTTCCTATAATCGTAAATGTACACTTACTTGGGTTGATGACAAGACCGTTATCGGTACACCATTCAGATACAGAGGTCAAATCTCTATTAACAAGTTCTACAGTTTGTTCAATATTTTGTGGTGATGAAATGATGCAAAGTTGTGTGTCATCCGCGTAGCAATGCACAGTAGAGTATTTAATGGAATCTATGAGGTCAGCAATGTAAATAGAAAATAAAAGGGGACCCAAGATTGATCCTTGAGGTACTCCTTTGTTTATAACGAGTGACGAAGATAAGGGATTTTGAGCTGTCCTAAGATATACTTGTTGCTTCCTGCCTAGTAAATAACTTTCAATCCAGTTTATGACGGTATCAGAAAATTTATAAGACCTTAGTTTAGCCAACAACAGGTTATGATTAACTAGATCGAAGGCCTTGGTTAGGTCTAAGAGGACTATGATTGCAACTTGAGAGTTATCGACTGCGTTTAATATCCCATCTGTTATTTCGAGCATCGCACTGACAGTACTATGATGCTTACGAAAACCGGATTGAATAATAGGGATAATATTATTATGATTTACATAGTCGTATAATTGCTGGTTTACTAATTTTTCTACAACCTTTGACATTATTGGTAAGATACTAATTGGACGTAGCTCGTTTAAGGAAGTTACGCGGGGTTTCTTTGGTAGCGGTACCACTTTTGCTGTTTTCCAGGCAGTAGGAAAGCAGCCGTTAACTAGTGAATAATTAATTATTTTTGTTAGAGGTGATAGTATGAATGGCAACGCTAATTTGATCATTCTAGTGCTTATTGCATCAAGGCCAGCTGAGTTAGATTTTATGCTGTGTACGGCCTTTCTCACATTGGATTCATTTATTGGGTTGAATAGAAAAGTTGTCTGTAGCTGTGGATGTTTTTTAGACAGATATTTCTTAGTTTGATTGTCAACTCTCTCAGAATTAATAGGAGGCAAACCAGGAAGACTGACGAAATGATCATTAATAATATCTGGATCATTGATTCCACTGGAAAGTGCTACATCATTGCTTCTATTACAAAGACCCAGCTCTTGTATTACTTTCCATTTGTATTTAACTGCAGTGCAGTTTTTAATACGATAAGAGAAGTAAGCAATTTTTTTCTTGTCGAACCACTGACGTTGTAAAGTTCCTAAGCCTTTTAAACTCTTCCCAATCTTGTTGGATTTTGGTACGCTTGAACTTGAGATGTGCTCGATCACGCAATTTCATTAATAGCTTTGTATTACTTGAGAGATATGGGAGTTTAGTTTTAGAAAGCTTGATCTTTTTAATAGGAGCATGTACATCGAATATATGTGTTAATGCGTCCTGTACAAAGGAAACCTTACCGTCTATTGTTTCAAATGACTCAATGTTTTCCCAGTGTATGTATTGAGCATCGCTAAAGAAAAGATTTTCATCAAAACTACCATAATCTCGACGGCTAAGAATTTCAGGTTTCGGGTAGGCGGTTTATTAATATCAAGAACCATGTATATAACACAGTGATCAGAATTTCCAATAGGGGGGCTAACACCATGCAACGCCAGTCTCTCTCTGTTATCAGTAACAATAACATCTAACAAAGATTCACTTGTTCCAGTTATCCTAGTAGGCTGATTAATTATTTGAATAAGATTTAATCTATTTAATATTGAGTTTAAATATACCGTTTCAGGTTCGTTTATGCAAGTTTGGTCACAGTTCAGGTCGCCAATTAAATACAGAGAATCGACCTGTGGATAGAGCTCGATGACAATATCTTCAATGATTGATAGTGAAGTATACGATATATTGGGTGATCTGTATAATGCAGCAAAACCTATTGAATAAGAGTTTATTTTTACAGTAAAGTTAAGAGATTCTATGTTTGGTCTCTCTAATCCGTTACCAGAGCTGGATGCAAAAGTCCCTAGTTCTAGGTTTTTAAGATAATATACTACTATCCCCCCACCCCTGCCCGTGTCTGGTCGTAAAACGGAATACCCTTGCACATAAATTTGTTCAGTATTAACAGATTTTTCTAACCATGATTCAGTTACAATAAATATAGCACATTCATTCGTACCGATAAGAGATCTTACTTCATCAATTTTCGGAAGAAGTGAGCGAACATTAGCATACATAACGGTAAATTTTCTTTTGACATTTGCAGGTATTGTGCATACCACAGCACGGTTTCTGTTAATAACAGAGAGGTCAAGAATATGAGAATGTCCAGTAGAGTTACCCATAGTCGTACTCATAGTTACATTTATGACATACGGTACGTATTATGTATATTTTATAATATCTAACCCAGTGATTACCCTCCTGGCACTTACCTCAGATATGAGACACAAGTTTATAGGATATTTTGAAATTCTTACAATTTCCCGAGATTTCATACTTAGTAAGCTTAAGACACAATAAAACCATTTAAACGATATTACATAGTAAGAACGTAAAAAGCAGTAATGAGACATTTTGTGAGTATCTACAGTACAGTTGCAGTCAGGCTGCAAATGAACAAGGGCTTCCATCGGTAGCTTAGATTGAGAAAAGGGGCACAGATCATGGAAACCACAAGCAACAACACTATAGCATTTTAGATACAATGCAACACACTCACTAAATAAAGAATATAAGCACACAACGTGTAAGATATTCACTATATATAAAACACGCTCCAGTTTATTGTGCATTTTTGAGCAAACATCATCGTAATAATGTTTTAAGCATGATTGTCTACACATAATGAATATTAAAGAGTAAGTTATTTTGCACAGAAAGTTGCTGGTAATAAAAGCAGTCGAAACGAGATAATGTACAAAGGGGGAGTCAGTTTTTACACACAGAGGTAGTACTTCTGCCTTGCACTTTATAAGAAGGACGACACTAACCATTGGTTAAAAAAATATTAGTGAAATAAAAATATAATAATAATAGAAAGAAACATAAAAGCACTTCCCAGTTTTGTTTTTCTGTGTAATTACACCGACTGAAGTTCCTTAGCTGTGGTTATGAAATGCTTTACCTTGTCTTTTATGATGACGATTTTCCCATCCTGTGTATATACGTCCCTTGTACCGAATTTCGTTGTCGCCATCTTAAGGAGTTGTAATCTTGACTGGCACAGGTCTTCTCTTATGGTGATTCCGCTGGATTTTAGTTTCCTTTTGTTTCTGAAGGCCAAAGCTCTGCTTCTGTAGCTCGTGAACTTAACAATAATAGGCCTTGTTTTGCCACGAACTTTAGGACCAATTCTATGAGATCTGCAGATATCCGTAGGCTCAAGTTTAATTCCTAATTTAGTCTCGAAAACTGACAAGGAAACGTTATCTGTATTTTCTTGTTCTTTTTCACGCACTCCGAAAATTCTTATACTATTTCTCCTTTGGTATTGTTCAAGTTCAACTACACTTTCTTCCAGAGAAGCGATTCTATTTTTTTTCCTTCAACTTGGATTTCAGCTCTGACACTGAAGCCTTCATTTCTTCTACTACTTCTGTACTAAAATCGATGGTTTCTTTTAGTTTCTGCACCACAACTTTCGTTACTGTCTCAATAATAGCTTCTACAATCACATTTGTTACTTCAGGTGTTTGTACTGCTGCCTTCACTTCACTACAAATTTGTTTCATAAAGTCTTCTTTCGATGGACTTGACGCCTTTGTATCGCGTGGAGTTGAGCCTTTAGGTGGCATTTTGTACGTAATAATAGGTATTAATAACAACAAGAAGAAAAAAACCTTAGTACACAGCACTTCACTACTTTAAGATTATTATTTGTTTAAAAAAATCAGTCAGTTTTTCCTAAGAGCGCTTCATAAACTGATATTAACTGGGAGCTTCACGCACGCAACTACTTAACGTCCGCCGTCTTACTTTTACGACGAAGTTTCTTAAAACCCAATATCATTAGCATTCTTCCTGCACGAGGATACCGCCATAGAAATAATCAGTCACGGATTGCTTTGCAGTGGCTTGCCTACATGGAAGAAAAGGAGGGACATCCAATTCTACATGCAGCAAGAGGAAAAGAAGGTTTTGTTGCTGGATTTCATCTGGACGGTTACTATAAACATCCCGACACTGAAGAAGAACACGTGTATGAGTTTCAATGATGTCGAATCCATGCTTGCCCTCTGTGTGTCCCTACAGGCCGTGATCAGCCCATTTATGAGAATTCCGAAGAGACTATGACCTATCGCTACGAGAGAACACAGCGTAAAATGAATTTATTACGATCCATGGGATATAAAGTACATGAAATGTGGGAATGTGTATTTCGTCAAGTGCTAAAATTCAATCCAGCCTTGGCTTTGTCTTTAAGCACACATCCTTATACTAATAAGACAACATTAAATCCAAGAGACAGTTTCTATGGTGTCCATGTTAATGCCATTAAATTGTATCATGTCGCAGATGAAAATGAAGACGAAGAAATTCGATATTTCAATATTGTTTCTTTGTATCCGTATATAATAAATGTGGACGGTATCCAATAGGACACCCACGAATTTATCTACAAAAATGCCAGCCATTCAAGATGTGAACTGTTTAGTCAAGTTAAAGATTTTGCCCAGCAGAAATGTCTTCCATCCAGTACTGTCATTTCGCTCAAATAAATTGTTGTTCCCACTTTGTGCTGCTTGTGCCACAGCATTAAATCAAGATTCTGAATGTACACATTCCGACGGTGAACGAAGTCTAACAGGAACGTGGGCGTCGTATGAAATTCAAAAAGCCATCGAAGTTGGGTATCAAGTAATTGAAATCTACGAAATTTGCGATTACGACATCACCATATATGATTCTGAAACCAAGACCTTCGGATTATTCAGCGAATACATCAACACATTTTTGAAATCCAAACTGGAAGCTTCTGGATGGCCAGCCAATTGTGTCACCGAAGAAGAAAATAACAGTACATTCAAATCGTACAATAAAGTGAAGGCATAACCTTGGATGCAGCAAATATAATGACAAATTCAGCACGTCGTAGTCTCGCAAAACTCTGCTTGAATGCCTTCTGGGGACGACTCGCCATAAGAGACAATTTTACTCAAACGACCATCATTAACGATCCCAAAGAATTGTATCAGAAATTAACTGCTCCAGATATACAAGTCAACCAAATTTTACCTGTCAATGATTCGTTCTTATACCTTTATTGGCAGCATGAAGATGATGTTCCAGTACAAAATCACAATGCTAATGTTGCCCTCGGGGCATTTACGACGTGTCAAGCTCGCCTGGATTTCTACAAATATTTAGAACTGCTGCAAGAAAGAGAGCTATATTTCGATACAGATTCTGTGATATTTACGCAGCGACCATCAGACCCCACAATAGAACTTGAAGTATTTCTTGGTTCAATGTCAAATGAACTGAAATCGATTGGACTAAATCCATACATTAAAAAATTCGTCTCTGGTGGCCCAAAACAGTATGCTTTAGAAATCTACGACCCCGACACGAAGTCAACCAATTATGTATGCAAAATTCGTGGATTCACACTCAATTATACAGCAAGCCAAAAGTTAGATTCCAATAGTCAGGAGCAAATGATCGTCAATCAGTACAGTAAAAAAAATCTCCATTAGCACGCTACACAAATTTACAGAACTCAGAATCATCATCTTGTCACGAAACCTGAAGAAAAAAGTAGTTTCAATTATAAAAAACGCCGACTAATACCTGATACATACGAGACATTACCCTATGGGTATAAAAAAAGCCAAAATGGAATAATAGCCATATTTTCTCCAATTCCACCAACATCACCTCCCAAAGACGGGCAAAGAGTCAACCATAACTGCACGAGACATGCTTCAGCGATGCACGAGTTCCTTTTTCCTCTGATGCTCAAGCGGAGACAAACTCAGGTGACATCACCCTTACACATTGAAGAAACCAGTTGAGAAAACGAATTCAGGTACGAAAATTCTTAATCATTTCGTCTAATGCTCATTTGCTTTTCTTTCTCATCTGTCTCTCTCTCTCTTGATCAAGTTAGTTTATGTTCTTGTTAAATGTCAATAATCAGTTTTCTTATTCAGGAAACAAAATAATATCACGTATATTCATATGTTCTATTTTCTCTTTACAGAATTTGTACCCCGTCACAGACACGTCTTTCCGTGAAGAAAAATAAATGCACACAAACATGGAGAAAAAGAAATTCTATATTTTATTTGACATCCTAAAAATAAATGTACAGAAACGTGAAGGGAAAATATCCTGTATTTTATTTCACATTCTAAAATCTATTTCTTGTTCTGTACTGCGATTTCAATTTCTTTTTCTGAATCAGTTTACCGGTAAAATAAAATTTCTGAAAGTATTTTGCGAAAAAAATCAAAACTAATTCGTTACTAAATTTTTGTTGCAGAACTCATTTCGTTTACGAAACAAAAAGTTTTGTGTACAAAACAAAATTCTGTTTCACAATTTTTTTGTGTACGAAACAAAATCCTGTTTCAGAAAAAAATTTAAGAAACGTTTTGTGTACAAAACAAAATACTGTTTCAGAAAGTTTTTAACAGAAGTTTTGTGTACGAAACAAAATTGTTTCAGAAAAAAATTTGTCTACAAAACAAAATTGTTTCAGAAAATTTTTTGTGTGCAAAAAAATTCTCACGAAACTGCTCCGACTAAATGAATCGATTCATTCTGATAATGTTGGCAACACTGAAAAATCGCGCGAGCATTGTTACCGATTCATTGTGGTAAGGCACGGAGTTACAGCGAACACAACTAGACTCGAACCAACAATCCTAAAGGTATGATTCATCTCTAAATACAGACAACTAAAAAATATGGTTATGTTTATACGTTTAAATGCCAACGCTTAGCACAGCATCATGAGTCAGTAAGATTTCCTTTAAGGTCAAAGTCGTACACGAAGTGAAAAAGGGTGATAACACAGACCTCCTTTTCTATATGAAACTTAAACCTATTGTGAAAACTGCTCGCACAGAAAAACTGTAGTAGGGTGATTCAGCGTTTGTCTGATGTGAGGGCCCTGGTTTCAATCCGCTGGCAAGTAAGTTTATGATGTTTTCTCTCACTTTCTCATTTCACCATTTCTCATCATCATCGTTTCGCTTAGCCTCGAGGTGACGTTAAACTTAAAATTTCCTAAAACTAACACCAAAAATCGAACTCGGACGATTGCAACGTCTATATCGTAGTAATTACCACATGTGAGGTATCCATGTTTATCCCTGAGATATATAACAAGAAACGAAATGGATCACGAAGTACATATCAAATTTAAGGCAATGATCTTAAGTACGCCTCCATATGATCATATAACGTAATAAGACCCCAAAATCAATCATTGATACTTATCAAAGTGAACAAAAAGAAATTAACGTGGACTAAGCATACACCCAATAAGGTAAAAAATGAAGATAACAATCTCCAAATTTTATACCGATAAAAGGGAACGAAATAGACCCTCAGAAAGACTACCCCATAAAGCCGGAGCGTAAAACCGTGGAAGCCAGAGGGGACAGGGCGCAAAATTTCAGGGGTGTCACACTCCAGGGGGCGCAAAAGCTAAAATCAAATACCGCAAGGTGGACTATACATACACCTGCTTTCCATCAAAGGTAACAATCTCCAAAATTTTATGCCGCAAAAGGGGACAAAATCGACCTCTTCGGTGGGACTAAAGTCGGAACATAAAACGAGAGAAAAAAAGACGGGCGCAAAATTTCGGCGGGCGTCACACTCCAGGGGCGCAAAAGTTTAAATCAGGTATCACAAAATGGACTATACATACATCTGTACTCCATCATCAGGTGTCAGATGCTAAGGTGGGCGCCCGGGCGTCAAATTTTACCCATTAAAGGGAACAAAAATAAGGTAGGTATACATAAAGCTGTACTTCATCATAAGGTAAGAAAGGGAATAAAAATCGCCAAAATTTATACCCATAAAAGGGAACGAAATCGACCCCCTTGGTGAGCCTATATATACATCAAAGGAAACGGGATCCTATAAGCCCCTCCTGAGGTAAATCAACGTAATCTTATGTATCCTGAGTGATCCTATGCATTCCCTGGTTCCTGACCCCTGAGTAAGCATAAGCAAAATTTCAATACGTGACGCAATAATCGGGCCAAACCACCTCTGACTCATTCGCACTAACGCTATGTACCATGGGCTCCTACATTAGATAACCAGGAGTGCGATAGGGTTACGCAATTACTACTATAACCTGGTGACGATTATAAGTCAACCCGCAACTCACAATTTCCTGTTGAAGAGACCGAATACTTTCATTTCTTTGGATGAGGCGCTGTCATCTGTCCTCTAATTTCGCAAGAACGCAAGGTTAAGAAGGGTGATGGATTCAAATCCCGGGACTGAGCACCTTGACTAGAGTTTTCTGTGTTTTCCTCTGTCATTCCAGTCGAATCCTGGAATTACATCTTGAATGAAGGTAACGGATGCTTTCTTCCATTTCACTTTACAGTTCATTTTTTTCCAGATTCATCCTTTAATTTTCCTCTACATGGTTAACATAACGGTACAAATACGCAACGGTAATTAAACCACAACCAACCTTCAGAATAGTATTTTTTCTCTCTCTCTCTCTTCGATTTAAAACAAAACGCATTAATGCATGCAGAGAAATCTACATATATATTATTATTCGTGCTTTAAAACACAGAAAAGCCTTGTCATAAATCGCGTTACCAGACGTTTTTGCAAGGTATTGTATGTTCAGTTGACTATCGATAATAATTTTCTCCGCCTCACATATCACCTGTGCAAGTGACCATTTGTTTGCAATTTACGTCTTGTAAATACAATGTTTACGATGTTCTTGAAAAATTAGACGAACAAGTCATTTTTTTAAATCAACAGTAAATGAAGACTAAAATGCAACTTCGAAATCCAAAAACACCTTCTTAATAGCTGAACGGCAAACATACTCTGAAAACCGAACGCGGGAAAGTACGTTCGAAAATCATAATGCGGTTTTGAAGTACGAAAATCCAATAGCTGTTTCATAAACCGACGCAAAATTGGGGTTTCTAACGAAATCACAAAAGCAATCTTGCGGATTTTGGAAACCGAAACCGCAAAAGCAGTTTTCGGTTTTTAAAATGGACATTTCGGTTTTATGAAATTTCACTTTTTTCAAAAACTGGTTTACGTTTCGTTTTCCAAAAACTGATTTCGACAGCACTAATAAATGAAGAGCTCTTTGAGTTTTTAGCAAATGTCTTTCATCTATGTTTGTTAACACAAGATGTACATTTACCAATGATTTTCAAGACACGCTTCTGATCGTGCACCCAAGCAAGTTCTGTACAGATAATTGTATTATTTTAATAACTTTTATTCCAAATGCAACGAAATAATCCAACCAATGGACATTCTACTTCTAAAAAAAAAAGTAAAATAAAATAAAATAAAATACTTTTGTATACTATGTGTTTGTGTTTGAATGATATTCACCTTCCTTAAGACTATGGACTATGCAAATGTATCATCGACTGGTGGTAACGAACCTACTGGGCCCGTGTGGGCTTGCCATCAACAGCCACTCACACATTTACCAAGCCAATCATCTACGGAAAATAGAACGGAAAATTTGCCCAAATGAGAAGATTCCAGAGCCTCTTCCATCTCAACTCACAGTCCGGTATCCAGGCCTGCAGTTCATTATCCGCATCCCATCGTAAAATAGGTTGCGAACCACAAACTACCGACACAGGACATCGACCTACGAGTGGAGCTGGCAATGAGCTTCATGGAGATCTTAATTTTGTCTGTAATAGCCCTATCAAAATAAAAATAAAAAACTCAAGAATCCCAAACAGAATTTAGAAGCGCAACGGAAATATTTGGTCTAGGAATTAATTCGTGCGGGTCGACAAGAGATGGCGCAACGAACGGAGCGTCCCACAGTTCCGTGTATCCACACATGTGTTGCAAACCCCTGTCATCGCGTATCGTTCGTAGTATAGGGCAGTGGATTAAAGCGTCAATAACACCAGTTTGTAGTTAAGTGAACATGGCGCAATTTGTGCCTGATAAAGTGTTTTTGCCGGGTGTCCTGCTGCATTACTTTAACATGCAGAAAAGTGCGACTGAAAGTCATCGTATTTTGGTGGAAGTGTATGGTGACCATGCTCTAGCTGAGCGAACGTGTCAGAAGTGGTTTGCACGGTTTAGAAGTGGTGATTTCGGCTTGGCAGACCAAGAGCGAGCTGGACAGCCAAAAAAAAATTCAAGACGAAGAATTGACAGCATTGCTCGAGCAGGATTCGTGTCAAACGCAGGAACAACTTGCAGCAGCATTAGGCGTTGATCAAACAACAGTCTCCAAACGCTTGAAAGCCATGGGAATGATTCAAAAGATGTCACATTGGGTTCCACATGAATTGAAAGACAGAGACGTTGAAAGACGAAAAACCATTTGCGAATTGCTGCTTCAACGACAGAGCAGAAAGGGGTTTCTGCATCGAATTATTACGGGTGATGAGAAGTGGATCCATTACGAGAACCCTAAACGAAAAAAGGCCTGGGTGAAACCAGGTGAACCAGGTCCATCACAACCAAAACGAGATATTCACTGTGCAAAGGTTATGCTGTGCATATGGTGGGATATGAAAGGTGTGGTGTACTATGAGCTGCTGCAACCGGGTGAAACTATGAATGGAGAATGTTATCGACGACAATTAATGCGTTTGAAGCAAGCTCTGGCCAGAACACGACCAGAATGGGAGAACAGACATGATAAACTTATTGTTCAACATGATAACGCTCGCCCACATGTCGCAAAACCGGTCAAAACCTATTTAGAAAATGTCGGATGGGAAGTTTTACCCCACCCGCCGTATTCACCAGACGTTGTTCCTTCGGACTACTACTTGTTCGATTGCATGAACAACGATTTGATTGGACAGCGGTTTACTTCTTCAGAAGATATCGAAACATGGGTCTCTGACTGGATCGCTTCCAAGGATGAGGACTTCTTTCGCCACGGAATCCGTACATTGCCTGACAGATGGGCGAAAGTGGTGGCTAGCGATGGACAATATTTTTCTTAAGGTATTTATGTATTTTGTGTTTGTACTACAGCTTCAATGTGTGCGTACCAACCGCACGAATTAATTCCTAGACCAAATAAAAAAAAATCCAAACTGAGATTTTGATCAAACTGGTAGAAAAGAAATTAATTTCTGCAGACTCGGCTGTTTCAACCCCGGTCACACTAAGGAAAAATCTCTTTCTTCGATTCACAGCAATATCAGTTCACCAGTAAAAGAATTGTGCACGTACTGCTCTTTAATCACACTTCCCATACTATTAAAACCTAACTACTCAAATTTACTTTTTAAAACTAAAATGCTACATTCTTGTGCTCGAAAAGAAAGATGTTACTTCACGGCTAGTAATTTTTATTTGACATCATTCATTGAAAATAGATCTGACAGAAAATTCTAGATTAAAAAAAAAAGTCCTTACATTTTCTTGTACGGATCAGCCGCGTAACAACATTTCGAATATAGGAGGGGGCAAGTTTTTTTGTTGCGCCCCTCTCTCAACAGCGCCCCCCCCCATCACAGCGCGTAATTTCCACTAATCTTTACAGTATTACTGTTATGTATTTTTTTCGTGTGTGTGTGGGAAAATAATTGTAATTTACGAAAACAGCTACACATTTGAAAAATTAAAATATTAGACTTACTTGAAGTAAAGACAGCTTCTCCACCCGCCCAATGTATTCATTCAGCACAAGAGTCATACATTAGTAAAACTAGTAGACTTCATTTGATTTGCGACAGAGTACGTATGAAGAAAGTTTACTATTAAGTAATCACTAAATAGTACGACATCATTGTTCCGTATACGTTCGGCACTAAAGCCACATTCTCACTCTCCAGAACTCATAGGCTGAAGACATATCACAAACACACACACGCACACACAAAAAAAAAGAAAGAAAAAAAGAAAAAAAATTCTAAAGGGATCAACAGATCCTCACAATACACCTACACGCACACTTTTCTTATTTTACTTTCACACCACATTAATCTTCAAATGTTTCAGCACATAGATGGAACTGCACTTTGTATTGATATACCGAACTAGAGATGCAAAATAGCCGATTTTTTGAGACGTGCTTTATTTTCATTAAAAAAAAAGCGGCTTTTGGAAAGAAAAAGGAAATTTTCGCTCTTTTCACACGGGCTGCTTAGTCAAACTCGCAGACAAGAAAAAAGTATTACCGCCGTTCCAGAAACACTGTTTCAGATACTCTTCAATATCTAATATTAGAGCCGAAAAGGCTGCATAATATGATTTAGTTTAAGGAACTGGAGGAACAACGCTTAGTACGGTGGCTCTTACCTTTTATTTTTCTTCAGAATACAGTATTTTTTTTTTAAGTTAGACTATGATGGGAAAAGAAAGTTGGAACATACTGTTGTTTCTTCGTTAAATATGAAATACTAAAAGAAAAAAATCCCAAGCCAAAAAAACATGCAAAAGATATTATTTTTTTAAAGCAGTTTTTTTCGAGACCTTAAACCACTATTCAGAACAGTTATTGTTCCCACCACTAACTTTTCACTAAAACTTTTTTTTGTCGTTAAACATTATTCTAAGAACTCTACAAACAATTCATTCGAACTAGAAAACCCTATACATTAACCCTTTTGAGATTTCCACTTTTTAGGTAAATTTTAGACTTTCAGTCAAGCAGCTACTGCATCGAGACTATTTATCGTAGAACCATGGTTCATATCCCGTTTCATTCGGAATGAAACAGTGTTTTCCTAATTTGTAATTTTCCCTCATATAAAATTCCTGTCCAAATTGGGAAAAAAGGATTTTTTAAAAAATAAAGTCCCCATTTCCTGTGAATTTCTTCCCTCCGGTACACAACATGAACATGCGAATGTTACAAAAAAAAACTTTGCTTCACTCCAAACAAAACAAGGTATGAACCATGATACTGGTGTAAATAGTCTTGGTGCTAAAATTAATTTACTATTATTTCCTAATATCTTCTATTGTTATTCAACAAGCTCTAGTGTCAAGACTGTTTATCGTAGGATCATAGTTCGTAATTCTTTCTATTTGTAATGAAGAAATGTTTCCAACTGTACCATTCAAATTTTCCCATTTTGTACCAGAAGTGAAAAAATCCCGCTCAAATTGGGAAAAGGAGATTTTTGTCAGGAAAAAATAACCTTTTTGAGAATTTCTTCCCCCAAATACACGCTAGCGCCACGGCAGTGGTACAGTTCGAAACGTTACTTCATTACAAACAAAATGAGGTAAGAACCATGGTCCTACGATGAACACTCTTGACGCTAGAGCTTATTGAATAACAATACATTAGTAACTATTACCCAAAAATAAGGAGGGAAATTTAGTAAATCAGCTCTAGCACCAAGACTATTTATTCTAGGATTATGGTTTGTACCTTTTTGTTTGTAATGAACCAGCGTTTTAAATCGTATCACTTGCATGTCCCTATCATGTACCTGAGGGGGGAAATTCCCGCCCAAAATGTATAAAGAGAAGCGGGAAATTCAAATTTACAAAAATTAACTTTCTCGGAATCTTATGTCCTCAGGTACATGACAGCGCAATGGAAGTGGTACCGTTGGAAACGTTGCATCATTACGAACAAAATGAGGTACAGAGCATAATCCTACGACAAATAGAGATGACATGTAGCTACTTTATTAAAAACGTTGACTAAAAATGTGTAATAGGGGAAAATTCAGATTTTTTTAAATCACTATTTACCTTACGATCATGGTTTGTACCTTGTTTTATTTGGAATGAGGTTGGTTTTAAACGGCACCACTCACATGTCCCTAAAGGGAGGAATTCCCGAAAAAATAAAAAGATCTGAAAAATCCCCTTTTTTTCATTTTGGGCGGAATATTCCTGCTTCTGGTATACAATAGGGAAATTTGAGTAGTACAGTTGGAAACATTTCTTTATTACGAACACAACTAGGTATGGACCATGATCCTAGGATTAATAGCGATGTGTTAGGATTAAAAAAAAAAAGAGCTCTAAACTTTATCCTTTTCTTTCTTTCTTTGTCCATGTTTGTGGCGTCACTGCCTCCAGGCATCGCAAGCGTGACTACAAAATGCCCATGAAACACACACTCAAATTTACTTTTTAAAACTAAAATGCTACATTCTTGTGCTCGAAAAGAAAGATGTTACTTCACGGCTAGTAATTTTTATTTGACATCATTCATTGAAAATAGATCTGACAGAAAATTCTAGATTAAAAAAAAAAGTCCTTACATTTTCTTGTACGGATCAGCCGCGTAACAACATTTCGAATATAGGAGGGGGCAAGTTTTTTTGTTGCGCCCCTCTCTCAACAGCGCCCCCCCCCATCACAGCGCGTAATTTCCACTAATCTTTACAGTATTACTGTTATGTATTTTTTTCGTGTGTGTGTGGGAAAATAATTGTAATTTACGAAAACAGCTACACATTTGAAAAATTAAAATATTAGACTTACTTGAAGTAAAGACAGCTTCTCCACCCGCCCAATGTGTTCATTCAGCACAAGAGTCATACATTAGTAAAACTAGTAGACTTCATTTGATTTGCGACAGAGTACGTATGAAGAAAGTTTACTATTAAGTAATCACTAAATAGTACATCATTGTTCCGTATACGTTCGGCACTAAAGCCACATTCTCACTCTCCAGAACTCATAGGCTGAAGACATATCACAAACACACACACGCACACACACAAAAAAAAAAGAAAGAAAAAAAGAAAAAAATTCTAAAGGGATCAACAGATCCTCACAATACACCTACACGCACACTTTTCTTATTTTACTTTCACACCACATTAATCTTCAAATGTTTCAGCACATAGATGGAACTGCACTTTGTATTGATATACCGAACTAGAGATGCAAAATAGCCGATTTTTTGAGACGTGCTTTATTTTCATTAAAAAAAAAAAGCGGCTTTTGGAAAGAAAAAGGAAATTTTCGCTCTTTTCACACGGGCTGCTTAGTCAAACTCGCAGACAAGAAAAAAGTATTACCGCCGTTCTAGAAACACTGTTTCAGATACTCTTCAATATCTAATATTAGAGCCGAAAAGGCTGCATAATATGATTTAGTTTAAGGAACTGGAGGAACAACGCTTAGTACGGTGGCTCTTACCTTTTATTTTTCTTCAGAATACAGTATTTTTTTTTTTAAGTTAGACTATGATGGGAAAAGAAAGTTGGAACATACTGTTGTTTCTTCGTTAAATATGAAATACTAAAAGAAAAAAATCCCAAGCCAAAAAAACATGCAAAAGATATTATTTTTTTAAAGCAGTTTTTTTCGAGACCTTAAACCACTATTCAGAACAGTTATTGTTCCCACCACTAACTTTTCACTAAAACTTTTTTTTTTTTGTCGTTAAACATTATTCTAAGAACTCTACAAACAATTCATTCGAACTAGAAAACCCTATACATTAACCCTTTTGAGATTTCCACTTTTTAGGTAAATTTTAGACTTTCAGTCAAGCAGCTACTGCATCGAGACTATTTATCGTAGAACCATGGTTCATATCCCGTTTCATTCGGAATGAAACAGTGTTTTCCTAATTTGTAATTTTCCCTCATATAAAATTCCTGTCCAAATTGGGAAAAAAGGATTTTTTAAAAAATAAAGTCCCCATTTCCTGTGAATTTCTTCCCTCCGGTACACAACATGAACATGCGAATGTTACAAAAAAAAAACTTTGCTTCACTCCAAACAAAACAAGGTATGAACCATGATACTGGTGTAAATAGTCTTGGTGCTAAAATTAATTTACTATTATTTCCTAATATCTTCTATTGTTATTCAACAAACTCTAGTGTCAAGACTGTTTATCGTAGGATCATAGTTCGTAATTCTTTCTATTTGTAATGAAGAAATGTTTCCAACTGTACCATTCAAATTTTCCCATTTTGTACCAGAAGTGAAAAAATCCCGCTCAAATTGGGAAAAGGAGATTTTTGTCAGGAAAAAATAACCTTTTTGAGAATTTCTTCCCCCAAATACACGCTAGCGCCACGGCAGTGGTACAGTTCGAAACGTTACTTCATTACAAACAAAATGAGGTAAGAACCATGGTCCTACGATGAACACTCTTGACGCTAGAGCTTATTGAATAACAATACATTAGTAACTATTACCCAAAAATAAGGAGGGAAATTTAGTAAATCAGCTCTAGCACCAAGACTATTTATTCTAGGATTATGGTTTGTACCTTTTTGTTTGTAATGAACCAGCGTTTTAAATCGTATCACTTGCATGTCCCTATCATGTACCTGAGGGGAGAAATTCCCGCCCAAAATGTATAAAGAGAAGCGGGAAATTCAAATTTACAAAAATTAACTTTCTCGGAATCTTATGTCCTCAGGTACATGACAGCGCAATGGAAGTGGTACCGTTGGAAACGTTGCATCATTACGAACAAAATGAGGTACAGAGCATAATCCTACGACAAATAGAGATGACATGTAGCTACTTTATTAAAAACGTTGACTAAAAATGTGTAATAGGGGAAAATTCAGATTTTTTTAAATCACTATTTACCTTACGATCATGGTTTGTACCTTGTTTTATTTGGAATGAGGTTGGTTTTAAACGGCACCACTCACATGTCCCTAAAGGGAGGAATTCCCGAAAAAATAAAAAGATCTGAAAAATCCCCTTTTTTTCATTTTGGGCGGAATATTCCTGCTTCTGGTATACAATAGGGAAATTTGAGTAGTACAGTTGGAAACATTTCTTTATTACGAACACAACTAGGTATGGACCATGATCCTAGGATTAATAGCGATGTGTTAGGATTAAAAAAAAAAGAGCTCTAAACTTTATCCTTTTCTTTCTTTCTTTGTCCATGTTTGTGGCGTCACTGCCTCCAGGCATCGCAAGCGTGACTACAAAATGCCCATGAAACACATTCTTTGATGCTTCCCCGCTTGAAAAGCTTTACTAGAGATTTATAAAGCAAATTCCTAAGGTCGATGCCATGGCTCAGATCTGTACCAAAAGTCCCCAAAGGGTTAACATATTTGCCCTTCTTTTTCTTATGAGTGATCGATTATTCTTGGTTGTTGAACTTCTCATATTTATTTTTCTTCAGAATGCAGTAATTAAGTCTCTATTTCTTCTTATAATGGGGAACAAAGGTGGAAAGTACTTTCTTCATTAAAGTTGAAATATAAAAAAAAATAAATAAAAAAAAGAGCCGGCATAAAAGCGGTAGAAAAAACTTTTTTTAAAAGCAGTTTTTTTTAGCCCTTGCGTACGTAATATCCAATTTTTAATATATTTTACAAGAACGGAATAATATAGTTTCAATTTGATTAAATGTTCAATACAAAAAAAAAATAACGAGCCACTGTGATCCTATAGCTCATTTCGACACAAAAACTACACACTTCAAAAAGCAGAATTCACACTTTTCCGAAGACAGTTGCACGGTAGGAGCTATTTGTGAATTCTCTACACAGTTTCTTCGCTTCCAGTGAGTCAAGCCTGTCTGGGTATGCATTAAGAACTGCAAAATGGTTAAGTCTTGCCTGGGTCATTGTGGACCTCAGATAAGTTTTGAGACGCCGCAATATTGAGAAACTTCTTTCAGTAGTTGCAGACGTCGCCGGGATGACATGCAGGAGACGAAGGACTATCAACACTTCAGAAAACAATTCTCTTGTTTGTTTACAGAGTTTCTTGAAGTTCTCAATCAGGACATTCAGATTTTTTGAAGTGGGAATAGTGGTGAGTAACTGTTGCATCTGTAGTTGTAGTCGGTTCGGATTGACATGGTATTCTTCTAAAATGTCATTAATGTCGTGAGAAAAGTTACTTTCCAGAATTACATCCTCTATTGCACGATACTTCTTCAGTTCAGGCTGATGGAATCGACTAAATTTTGCTAATGATATTGTCCAAACATTCATAATAGGTTGCGCGTAATTTCCATTCTGCGGTGTTGAATTGGTAATTTTTCGCGAATGTCTGCGGGTGTTCTAATCTTTTCAGTGTCTGTTTCCTGCGCGGTAACTGAGGAGATCCTTGTTTGTTCTATCGAAGGCGAGCCTATACAATCAGGGGCGACAAAAGGAATAATTAATATATCTACAGCGTCCTTGGTGCAACATTACATCCTTTCTTGTTCTATTGAAGGCGCCCCTATACAATCAGGGGCGACAAAAAGAATAATTAATATATCCACAGTGCCCTTGGTGCAATATTACATCCTTGTTTGTTCTATGAAGGCACCCCAATACAATCAGGGGCGACAAAAAGAGTAATTAATATATCCACAGTGTCCTTGGTTCAATATTACATCATTGTTTTTACTATCGAAGGCGCCCCTATACAATCAGGGGAGAAAAAAGGAATAATTAATATATCTACAGCGCCCTTGGTCCAATATAACATCTTTGTTTGTTCTATCGAAGGCGCCCCTATACAATCAGGGCGACAAAAGGAATAATTAATATATGTACAGCACCAAAATTGGCACAATATTACATCTTTGTTTGTTCTATTAAAAGCGCCCCTATACAATCAGGGGCGAGCGTCCTTGGTGCAATATTACATGCTTGTTTGTTGTATCGAAGGCGCCCCTATACAATTAGGGGAGAAAAAAGGAATAATTAATATATTACAGCATCAAAATTGGCGCAATATTACATCTTTGTTTGTTCTATCGAAGGCGCCCCTATAGAATTAGGGGCGACAAGAGGAATAATTAATATATATATCTACAGCGCCCCTTGGTGCAATATTATTTCTTTCTTATTCTATCGAAGGCGCCCCTATACAATCAGGGGCGACGAAAGAAATAATTAATATATTTACAATGCTCCGTCATTGTAACATTATTTCCTTTTTTATTCTATCGAAGCATTTTGTCGCCCGTACATAATGGGGAGCGACAAAGGATTAAAGAAATGTTTATATCGCAGCTTGACTGTCATATAGATAATTATTATTTCTTTATTTTATTGTATCAAAGGTGTCCTAGACAATCAACACAAAAGGAACAAGAAAGGGCCCATTAGTTATAATAATACAAAGCACTGCATTCTATATTTTGTTCAGGATTTGGCAGTGCATAAAAAACACAGCTTTTGTACATAAACTTTTCGTTCTTCAATTAGCTTTAAAAAAGACAAAGTAATCATTAGGCGCCTTCGGCGCCCCCAATAACTTCTACCAGAATTTTGGGGAGGGGGCAATGCCCCCTTGCCTCCCCGTCTTGTTACGCCACTGGTATGGATATACCCATCTGAATCGAAATAAACCAAAAGAAAAAACATTGATTTTTTTCCAAATTCTCAGAGTCGAACATTGTTTACATCTTGTTGAGTTTCAAGAAAATTCTTAAAATATGCGTATCCATTAATATTCTCTATATTCGTAGACATTTACATCATCACAAAACAATGAAAATCAACAAACACATTACATTAAATCAACACTAAGCCAATCTACAAGTTTTTGTGGTTCGCTTTTTTGATTTTCTTTTCATTTCGGTGTTCAAACCTCTGTGCGGTGTAGTTGTGGCCAGCATAGAGGGTTTACGCATTCTTCGCTACCTCCCTTGAAGCTCGGACCTCATTGAACAACTAGCACAGGAAACACTCAAAAGGAAAATTTGCACAATACTTTAACCTAACTAACCTATCCTAACCTTACAACGATAACGTTGTATATAATATTTAGCAATCTGTGCCAGTTTATATAAAAAGGGATCAGAGGCGAATTATTTGAGCAGTATTATGTATAAAGAAAAGAAAGACACATAGAGATTATGAGACATTATTTTGTAATCGTTAACTAAAAAGAGAGTTGTTGCTATAGTAACGTCGTAAATAATGGTACATGTACGTAGACATCTTGTCGAGTAAATAAGTGTGTATAAAAAGGTGTAGACATCTTGTTGAATATGCAGAAAAGTTGATTATGTATGCTTCTCAGGGTTAATTATTAAAAACCAATTAAGAAAATGGTAAAACGCTTTGAATTATTTTGAAGATTACTAATATACGAACCAGGACAGACCGCTTACAACCTAACTATCCTATACTACCTTAAGTTATATTCCTTATAGTTTTGTTGCAATTTCCTTTTGTAGCTTTAATTGAGGAAATGTTAATTTGTGTTTCATGATAAGAAATTATCTAAAATCTTTATTGTAAGACGCTACTCTTGTTATCGTGTTGTTATTCTATTCGAATCTCATGCGAATATTATAAATATTTAAAAATAAAAGATCCTAATTTTAATGTAAACGTGTGAAGGCAATGACAGACTTATACAAAATAAATGCAACTTATTATACGGAAAGAATAAGAATAATGAATATCGAATCTCTTAATTTTTCAAAGTTTATCAATGTATTAAATGATAATTTTCATTGTGTTTATATGTTCTAATTTTATCGCCTTCTAACCTTGCTAATAGTTAATAATATGAAGATCTTTATTTGTAATTTGAACATGAAGGAAATTATCAGTTAGGTTTAATTTTTGAATAGCCTCATTCATGATAATTGTAAATCGTCGTTCTTAGTATTGAGATATATTGATAAATATAAAAATGTGTAATGTTATAATATATTATATATAAATGGAAAAGTAGAATATTTGTATTAAAGGTGATATTAAATATACGAGGGCTATTCAAACGGTAGATGCTTTATAACCTTCAATCCAGGGTTCTTTCCTTCATAGTAGAACTATTACGGAAGTCCCGTCCGGACGACATCTACAACGATAACGTTGTATATAATATTAGCAATCTGTGCCAGTTTATATAAAAAGGGATCAGAGGCGAATTATTTGAGCAGTATTATGTATAAACAAAAGAAAGACACATAGAGATTTCGAGACATTATTTTGTAATCGTTAACTAAAAAGAGAGTTGTTGCTATAGTAAAGTCGTAAATAATGGTATATGTACGTAGACTTCTTGTCGAGTAAATAAGTGTGTTTAAAAAGGTGTAGACATCTTGTTGAATATGCAGAAAAGTTGATTATGTATGCTTCTCAGGGTTAATTATTAAAAACCAATTAAGAAAATGGTAAAACGCTTTGAATTATTTTGAAGATTACTAATATACGAACCAGGACAGACCGCTTACAACCTAACTATCCTATACTACCTTAACCTAAGAAAAAATACATATACACGAAGCACCCCTTTCATTCACAAATTTCGTTTCTTTTAGCTACCACAGATCTGCAAAGACGTAGTGGCTATCCATGAATGTGTCGCTCTGAAATTTTCTCTTTCACTTTAAAATACTGGAACATTTGTGCAAATAAATCTTTAAAACTGTATCTAAAACTTTTCTCGATGGGTATCAGAATAAAACAGCGGAGATCTGACCTGTTGACGACAGTCTGTTGTTACCGGTACCAAATCCATGCACCCTTGCACTTAACATGAGCCGTGATTTTGACCACATTTGTTTTCAAAATTCTAAAACCTTTAGAATGATTTAACAAAGAAAAGCACAATGCCAAATTGTAAAATTTCGAGCAGTACTACGATTTTTCGAAATACATAATTTAGAGGTTAACAGGAAATCTAAAATTTCTTTCTTTGGAGAAATGTGTGTCTCTGTGGTACACACATATCTTGTTGTTATGACAATCGTCTTCGTAATGGTGATTCTAATTTTCCTCTCCCCCCCATTGAATGTACTCACGCAAACACATTTTGAATCTGTATGTACGAAATTTTGGGGGAAAACTAAGGCAATTAGCACATCATGTTAGGATTCAACACTTGCACAGAAAACCACACTTTTATTGCTGTCACGAAACAGTGAATTTCGAGGTTTCAGTTTTCTAAACTAAATTTTCGGTTTTCACTAGCTTCTTACTTACTTGGAATACATCCCTCGACGATCTATAGACTTAGGTCTAAAAATATAACGAATACCTGCCACCAAATCTCATCAAGGGATTTATTAGGTGGTTAGAAAAAATTACATCCACAAGCGTCCACGATGTCGTTCCACGAAACAATGGAGTACCAGTCCACCTCTTCTTCCCTGACGTTAGTCACCGTTCACAATTTTTATTTGACCACTGCTGCCAACAATTCTCCCAGTCTAGACTGTCATCAACATTTATGTAGACTAATTTCGAGGAACACCATTCCAAGAGAGCGTCACTATTTAACATAACAATTTTCTACAATTTTGTGCAGACATTGAAAACTTCACGCCTATCTCCTATGGCTACTTCTGATGTAAGACAAAGAACAATGGGAAGAAGATCCCTAATTGGAGGATTATTGTGACGTAACTATAGGATGATATGTTTCTCTCCTGAGATCAAAGAAAGCCGAAAGTCTCAACCACAGGTGTGATTGCGGATGATCCAATCACAGATAATTTACTCCGAAACAAAGAGATGCATCAAGAAGAAATTATGGCTGACTTTCTAAATTTAGAATTTTGAAGAAAATCACGAAAAAAAAATTTTAGTTTTATTTTGAATATTCCCTATACCAAAATATACATAAAAATAAACAAAAAACCTATAAAACGCTAAAAATATACACTTATTTTCTAAAATAATGCCATATTTTTGGTTAAATATGTGAAACTTACAAAATATAATTACTAACCATGTATTTTCATGTAATACTTATTTGAAACTATTTACTTGAATAAAATTTACGCAAAATTTGCGACCTACTTTTTTCATAATACGAGAAATAAACATATTTTTACATTTTTTCACTGAAGATAAAAATTCTTTATATACACTAGGTATCCAAAACTACCGGGCCATGTTACATTATGCCGAGGATAAGGTAACAGACATAGCAGTTTTTCGCAGTGTAAAAAGAATATGGAAACAAAGAGTACATGAATAGAGCTTGAAAACATGAATAAGGGTTCGGTTTTGCAAAGAAACTATTTTTACTGCTCTGTTAAGTAAAGTTTTGGATGCGCCAGAATATTCATCTAGTTTGAAGAACAGGCTTAGACGAAGAGTGTAAAATTGTTCTCTCTTTTTTTTTTATTGCCAAATAGTTCGTTTTATATTTTATTGGATACTGAAGATTATACTGCTTACTAACAGTCATCTGAGGTGTTGATAATACACATTGAAATCCTAGCATGTTAACAATTTTCATTTTTACCTTTTGTATGTATGAAAAATAAGTACTGGCAACTACTAATCTCAAATATGTCAACTACTAGATTTTTTTAAAGAAATGAAACATGTCAACTACTAAACTTTTCGTATGACTTTCGAAATTTGTTTTTTAAAAATGCTAAAAACTATATTATCTATTTTAAATTACAAGGTTTATAAAAAACAACTTCAAAGCATATAATAAAAAAGATCATAAAACATAGTTTAAAAGCATTTTATAAGACAATAAACCCGAAAAATTCCTTAAAGTGTTAACTACTTGTGCCTTTACCTTATTTCTACACGTTTTTCCATTGCTTTACAATTCACAATATTTCCCAAACGTGGTACAGTATAAGGGCCTTATGTAGAGTCGTTCTGACGTGTTATTAGTGTCATACTAAAGAGTTTGACTAACATCCGCCTTATGTAGAGTCGTCTTGACGTATGATTTGCGTTATACTAAAGTCGTGACTGCTGCAGGAAACATGTTAGTCGATCTCTTTTGTATGGTACTAATTAAGCGTCAGAAAATTTCATCAAACGTATTAATCAAGAAGGCCCAACATGTTTCCTGCAGGAGTCAGGCCTTTAGTATGAAACTAAACATACTCCAAACGACTTTGCATAAGGCAGTACGACGCATGGTTTGTCAGAAGCTTTACCGAACCTTCGTATTCAGTCACTGCAGTGGCGCAACTGTTTGTGAAGCATTGCTTTAAATTGCTGCGTTCGTACGAGGTAACTGCAGTTGCTGTCGCTAAAACAGTTGCCATCACCGACCGCTCTCGCGCAACTGTCTCGAGCAACTCTCAGTGTCCGTCACTCGAGGAAAAGCATTGCTTTAAATTGTAGCCTTCGTACGGGGACACTGCAGTGACGGTCACCGCACAAGGTTGCCAGTGTATCTCGATGCCAATGTATGTATGTTTTAAAAAAAGAAAGAAAGAAAGAAAAAAGACAAGAAAAAAGAAAGAAAGAAAACAAACAAGGTACTGATCAGACAAAACATGCACACTTGATCTTTCCGTGCCTGCCCTAGTTCAGGGGCGGATCCAGGACTGACTTCTGGGGGGGGCGGTGGATTGTCATACTGCTACTTTTAAGGGCTCCAAACTTTGGGATGGGTTTTATTTATATATATAAAATAAGAAAGCTTCGTCTTCTGGGGGGGCGATCGGGGCGATCGCCCCCTGGATCCGCCCCTGCCCTAGTTGCGGGTTTACTACCCCTCCCCGATGGGGGAAATTTTTAACACAATAGAAAAAATGAAAAACTTATTTTACGCATACCTTTATTTCGTTTTAGTATAAATTTTAATGAATTTTCATTTTACATATGTTGTGAAGAAAGACGTTAATTACTATAAATTCACGATCTTTTCTTGTTGTTTGAAATAGTTACAGAGAATGATGAGTTTTACAATATGCGTTGGCGTAATAATGAAATAAATTCGTTTTGAATTTTCGCCCGTAATAGTTTGAATATTCCAACACTAAGAATTTCATTAAAGGGAATAAAATAATCGGATTGTTGAACTTTGCCTAGATTTATTTTGTGACAAGGTGTTGAGGAGCACATGCACAGAGGGTTGCGAGGGAAGTGCAGTACACCATAATTACTCGCCTCTTCGCTACTGTCTACTGCAAGTAGAACGTTAAAATTCTATTTAAATTCGACGACCAATGATGAACGCCAATAGACTTTCTAAATGAATTATTATTTGGAGACTGTTTGACTTCTGTCATTATTATTATTATTATTATTAATATAACACTTTTGCACTTTTCTTCGTCTTGCTAATTAAATTTTCATTCAACGTGCTTCCCTCAAAACGTTACGCCCCTAGACTCGGGCCTAGCGGTAAATCCAACTCTGCCTAGTCGTCTATTATGTTTTGCTCTTTGGGTATTAGTCATTTATATTAATCACCAGATTAGCAGCCACCGCTTATGCCAAATGAATCATTTCCGGATACGTTTATAACTATTATTATTATCACTAACGGGACTTATAATATTGTATTCTTAGTCCGTCCGTCCGTTACTCCTACGATAACTCTTGGACAAATGCCAAATTGTTATATTCTGTTTTTCCAATAGCGATTATGGTATCTCGTCCGAGTTCGTTAATGAAGACGATTAATCAACCGGACGTGGTACAATCATTTCCGGTTTTAACGTTGCCATTATAGAGCGAAAGCCATAATAGATAGCGAGAAGGAGCTTCCTCAAATCGATTAAGTGTTCCAAGAATATCTTCCACGTTCATCCTTAATACTGTATTAAAACCGGAAGTAGTAGAAATCCAGTACGACTTCCGGTTTCAATATTAATCTATATAAAGACAACCGATAAGAGAGCAAGTTCGATTTCCTTGGAATCGACCTAGCGTTCTAAGAATAGTTCGCATTTTCTCTTTTAACACTTTATGCAAATCGGTAGTGGCAGAAATCAACCATTTGTTACGGTTTATTTCACTTTCTTTCTTTCCTCAGAATTTGGCCTAGGTTGAATACTCTCCTGGGTACTGAAGGTACTCCAGGCTATCCAACCGTAACTTAAATTGTATTTGCACAACGAAAAAAGAAAAAAACTTAAAATATAAAAGAAAAATAAATAACATCTGCAATAATGAAGAAAGGAAGATTTAAAATAAATAAATAAATAAAATAAAATAAAACTATACTTCGAATCAGGATCTTTTCTCCTGTTGAAACCACTGCAAGAAGCACTGTAACTGTTGATAATATCCATAGAGTTTAATTCTTTCGTTCTAAAGACCACTTGCCAAATATTGTTAATCCAACTTATAACTAAGGGATATTTAGATCTCATAACACAATGACTACTACTTCATACAGTACAAACTAAATTTATTGTTAGAACAAAAAGAAAGAAAAAAATAAGAAACATAAAACTACAATGACAGAGCTCCCCTTCCTGCACGGGGAGGAAAGACTGAAGCACACATTGTAAGTGATGGGAAAAAAAAGAATAATAATAATGTTCGAAATTTTAGTCAATTTTAGTTCTCAATTCCAAAATGTATCTTGCCCAATCTTACTTTCACAATAATTTCCACGCGAACAGAACATTTATTTTAATGCACCTCTTAAGTTTCCAAAAAAAAAAAAAGAAAAAAAAAGAAAAAAATTAGTTCAGGTTATAGTTAGTTAGTTTCATACAATATAAATTCTGTTTGGTCAATCCGATTCTTAGTGCAAGTACATTTTAGAATTTTGGAGATTTAGAATTACATAGAACAAAAATACAAGTCCTGTTTATATCGGGTTGACCAAAAAAAAAAAGTTGTTATGTTGCCTGACTTGTTATGTAACATAACAAGTTGTTATGTAACATAACTTCGTCACAATTTAGTAATAATTTTTACAATTGTTTTAAAACACTATTACATTACTCGAAAGGAAGGGCGGGGGTGGTAACATTTCTTTGGCCTGCTGACATACATTAGGAATACAAAAAAAAACTATTACAAAGGTTTACGGCATACTTATTAAATCGGTTCACAATCTGAATACAATTTTCACCCCACAGATTTCCTAATGGCTGAGCACCCTATGAAAGTGGCAGCGGTGGAGATAGAGAATGGCCGGGCCTACATAAACACACTGAAGAAATAAAATATTATCTTGCTTCGAGCGGGCAACATGTCTATCTCAGGCGCAACACGTCTCTAAATATACACTTTCTTCATATATTTAACTATTTCTTTGCCCATGGCTCATTAAGTCGCAACTTCTCTAGTCTCACGTTTGTTTAGCACAAATTTTCAACTACTGATTGTATCTGCCAAATATTTCTTTAAACTACAGGGTGAGCGGACAAGCTTCAGGTAATTCCATTATCACAAGGATAGAGAGAGAGAGCAGTGAACGTTCCAAACATCACCCCAGGTTTATCCTTTTATATGTAAAGTTTACTAGAAGGGTCCTAAGAACCACAAACAACAGAGCACATTTTAAACTTTGTACACAATAGTTAACGATACTAAAACTAACATAACCACCAAAACTAAGAAACAAAGAAATAACTTCATACGAAACGAGAGATTCTAAATGCAGATTTGATATTGAGAGGTGCTAACCTATACTTAGATTTTTGACATTTGAGGTTCCGACCGAGGCAAGTGGAAGTGGAAGTGAAGGGAGAGGAAGGACGAATTCTATCACCCAGGCGACTGGGGACCCATGCTTGACTGGCAACAGTTAGGCGCGCTATACACCACGAGATCAATCCTAGGAAATATCTTAGGATTTATCTTCGGAAAAATGTTATGACATATCTTATAGGAAATCCTACTCTTTTTGTGCCATACACGTGAAGAGTTTTCCTGTCTGACCGAATGACGTTTATCAACATTGTGAAATAGTTCTATTTAATAAAAGTACAAAATTGAAGAATTATTATGCTAACCATACTGCACATCCCACTGATATTAATAACAGGCGTTATATTGTTAAATTGGATACCTCTAGAAAAAGAACATAAATGTCAGAAGGGTGCTAGAATACTTTTGGTGTACCACTTGTTACAAGATTTACAAATAAAATTTAATACTTTGCATGGAAAGATATATTTATAAGGATCAAATTTCTGCAAACAACAGAATTAAATACAAAGTAATACAGCTGTATTTTATGTTTACAGTTGTAGGGTTATTAGTGTAAAATTATTGTAAATGTTTTAACGACGGATAAAATAGGTGAGAGACAATGTTTAGCAGAAAGGGTCCAGCTAATTTTACTAAGAAATGTTGCAATTTCGGTAGTTTCTATTTACATTAGTTTAGTTTAGGCTGGTTCAGGTTAGTTACGGTTATGTTACGTTAGATTATATTAGTATATGGTTCCAGCTAATTTTCAAAAAGTGACAGAATTTCGCATAGGCCTACTTCTATTAATATTAGGTTAGTTTAAGTTAGTTAATTTCATTAGGTTAGATTTGGTTAGGTCTAAGTACTTGCATGTTCCATTTCTCCTGTAAATTTTGTATGTTTTGCCTACTTTTGGACCCCTTCTGCGAAACATTTCCTAAGTGAATGCAAATGAAAGATGACCGGTGATACTATTTTCCACCGCCGGTTTATTTCTGTATAGTTTACAGAAGCTATAGTTTATGTTTACAAGTGGAGCGCTACCACCACGATACCATGACAATTGCTATTCAAACTCGTATCATTGCCGAAACCCACTCGTTTTCACCACATTAACTGACGCGCCAGCTTCCTTCGCTCGCACCCCCTGACTAACGCTCGGGCTCCGGCTTCGCCCTGCCCTGACTGTAAGATAGCATTCGTAGTTTCCAGCGGCCACCTAGCACAACTTGATTTGCGTTTTTTGCACTATAGTTTTTATGCTATATATCCGGACCCCGTATTTGTACGCAAATCGTAAAAGAATTGTAGTTTATCATCAACTGCTTGTGATGGTTCTCTTGAGGGATTTTATTTATGCTATGTGAATAATTTTCATGTCGGTTAACGTAAATCATTTAGGAAACAGTGATAAATTATAATTTTTCAACAATTATTTCGAGTGGTGCACCTAAAGTTAACCTGTACGATCAGACGATACCTCATCAGTTGTGTTTTCACTTGTTTTGTTTTCACTTTCTCTCACCTGATGTCGCTTAAATCGAAATCTTACGAATTTTCTTTCCGAAATAGAGCGTGCTCTAAACAAGAGAAATCTCATAGGATCGTTCAGAACACAGGAAATGACATGAGATCTGATGCCATACACGTTGAGATTTTGACTCTAGGACAAATCGTAAGAGATTTCCTAGGATCTATCCTATAGTGTATAGCGCGCCTTACTTTAAGCAATCATGTTTCTAGATTCCATTACTCTGAAGAAACTCATCTAATGTTACTTTTATCATCGTAAAAAAAAAACAATTTACAATAAGCAGGCGTATATATATTAACTTATTTTTGCTCCCCCCTTTTTATCTGATATAAAAAAAAATTTTTTCGAAAACCGAGAATTTAGTTCATAGTTCAAATTTTTAAGGTTCGTCACGGTTTATAAAACATCAGCCAATTCGTCCGAAACTAAATTTATAAGGCAGCAGTCACTTTCCCCTACGCCTGGAATCTTCCGAGTCGCATGTCCCTTCCGGATTTACAATTGATCTTCTAGATTTACTCCAGCCGCATTATAAATAATAAAAAAAAGCATTGATGTTACCTTGTAATCCTGGAAACTAACGGTCAAACCTTGTAATTTGTTACGTCCACTGCGAACTAATCCATTATGGGTAAGCCACGTGCATCATCACCAGGGACGAGGAATTCTGTCGTAGTTCGAATTATGGCTGTCTCACTTCATAGTTGTCTTCTAGGCCTTCACCCCACCTTCCTATTTGTATTTTTCACTAATAACTCACATATTAAACGCATTGAGTTTCCCCTTTTTTTCAAGGTTTCAGTCCACCTTAGCTACCTGGGATGTTAACACACGCCATAGTCACACCGAAAAAAAAGGACGCTATCCCCTCCCGGCGAGGATAGCTTCACTTCGCCCCCCTTATTTTCCAATTGGTAGGTTTAATACCGGAAGATATTTGAAATTTTAACATACTTATCCACCTATTAAATGTGGGAAAATAATTACGATTAAAGTAAAAATATCTAAATTATAACTACTTGAATGAGTCTAGTTTAAATTTCTTACCAAACAAATTAATTGATATTTTCTTGTTTTGATTTTGACCTTTCTCACTTGGTGGCAGCACATTCACGCACAGCGAGGACTATAAACGAACACTTGATGTGGCTTTGGATCGAACTCAAAAAAGTGCGCCATTTTGGGTCCTCAGATCCCAACGATCTCATACTAATATAAACAATCATACATGAGCGGAAAAGGGACCGTCTCATATTTCCGCTTTCAGTGTTGATCGTCATAGAATAAAAACGATAATGGATAGCGAAAAGTGTTTTTGTAATCAATTTAGCATTTCAAATATATGTACTATTCCCCCTCTTAACCCTCTATTTAAACAAGAAATGGCATAAATCAACTACTTCCGGTTTAAACGTTGATTACTATAAGGCAAAAACGGTAATAGGTAGGGAGAAGCGGTTTTCTGTAATCAATTGTGTCCTAAGAATAATACTCCATCTCGACTCTAATCTGTTTACTAAAACCAAATCTGGTACGCATGTACCATTTTTGGTTTCCAGACTAATTTGAAAAAAAAAATATTTGCGCGCTCCTCTTTATTGTCTTTACAAAATTATGTATTATTATTATTATTATTATTATTATTATTATTATTATTATTATTATTATTATTATTATTATTATTATTATTAGAAAACGCACGAACACGGTGTTTGTCCACCACAAAGTCCACACGGCGCGAGCTGGGATCGAACTAGGGACCACAAGCACCGGTGTAAGTAATAAAATATATAAACAAAAATATTGATAAGTGGAAGAGTATTTCCTGCGTCTAACAAAAGAATATAAATTAAGAAATTAATGATACAGGCCAGTTTGCAATCTCGTTGATAGCGTAGGATGCACAGACATTCGTTTTTTCCCTCTACGTTTCTTCTTTTTGAGCAGCAAAATAAGAAGTGCTTGCTTACTATTAACAGCCATTGAGACGGTGGAAATGCTTCTACGAATTATATGAACCGGATAGTCGCCGAATGGACATTGAAATCTCGAACCATGAACGGCTGAATGTGTGTTTCTGCGTGTTCCATGTATTTCTGTGTGTCCTTGTAACACCACTCATAACTTGGGCAATAAAAGATGGGGGGGGGGGAACAGAAAATAACAAGAAACTTGGTACCTGCTGTCGTTGCTTGTCTTTTCACAAGCAGTGGCGCAGCTCAGTGACCGCGAACGAAGGGGACCATATATTTGATTACGTCTTGTGACGTTCAACCTTTGCTTATGGTCATGGCAACATTGGAGCATAAGCAGTTGACAGGAGACGATCAGTAACGCGAAAACTAACTTTTCGTAAAAGGTATGAAGTATTAATGTTGTATAATTTATTTACTTTTGGGAGTATATTTAACTTTATAAGTGAATGGATTGATTTTAGAAATGTATTTTTAGATTAAAGTCATAATATCAAATGTGAAAGAAATACGATGTATTTTATTCACAGATCACGTATAATTAGCTTGATGGGTATTTAATATTGACTAAACAATCTTCTATCAAAATGTCATGAAATATGCTAGGAAAGATTAAAGAGTGCATGTCACAAGTAGCGAATGTCGAATTAAGATTATTTTCATGCGGATTAACTTTATTATTGTAATTCTACTGCATATGCATTGTATTTTAAAGGCACTTACTGCCTAATTTTGAATATGTTAACTATTGGCTTTGGCTAGTTACAGATAACATGGAAAACACTTAGAGATGAAATGCTCTTGAAGGCAGAATGAGCGGGCCGATTTTGAAATCCTATGGGTGCAGTTTTACTAAACGGATCCATAACTTGTAAAATGTACACAAAAAATTGGGCAAGTCTAATTTGCCCATTTCATGTCAAGAACAGAAGCCAACCCCTGCGAGGCTTCTAACCCGTTCCTACTACTATTACTACTTATCCTATGGATCCGTATAATAAAACTGCACGTTACTTCGCAGAGAGTAATGTGTAAAAAACTTACGCAGATTGGAGGAGGCATACTTTTAACAAAATAACAAGGTAAAATGGTGTTAATGTATTGCTGCTGCGCACCCAAATCTAATTTCGTGTGTTCTAAGCGTCCGCGTCTCTTTCCTCACCGCTACTCACCAGGCTTAGCTCCCTCAGACCCCAACTCTTTCCAATGGATAACCACAATTTCATACTACCATATGTAATACAGATAAAAGTCTTGAGAGATCGCGCGGGCATGTGTGCAAGTGAGAATACCGTACGCCGAAGGCACCGGCGGAGACAGGTGATGACGAGGGCAGTCAGTTTTGGCTGCATAAATCTAAACCCTGATAAATCACAGCCTCCACACAAATTCTCTTATTTCTTCAATTAGTCCCTCTGGGCAAGGTTCTAGAACACAGGTCCCCCTTCTATTTAGGGATATAGTATACAACAGTTCCTCATCATTTCCCGAGGACTCACGAAGTTCAGTCTTTTACGGATTATTCATTGAGGATGTAGGAACTTGAAAATGGGGTAACAAAGCGACTTTCATTTACTTATCGACAGAAACTTGTACATGACATACCACCATTTCTGTACGTGGTGCAAGTCTTAGAACTATCCTCGAGTACGGTGTACTTTATGTGCGCCTCTGTAGTGCCCTTGTACTCTATATTTCACTATGTGTGTGTGTGTAAGGGGGGGGGGGATTGAACGCATATTGCATGTCTTGTGCTCGTGGATAGTTCTTACTGTTGCATTACGTACAAACGTGACGGTATTTCATGTAGAAGTTGTAATAGCACACATAAGAAACGCAGATCACGGTGTACTCATACTGCATACGATCTTGGTTTCTTATGTGTTCTATTACCACTTGTACATGACATACCACCATTTCTGTACGTTGTGCAAGAGTAAGAACTATCCTCGAGTACGGAACACGATGAGGAACTGTTGTATACTATTACCGGCAATACTGTGTGAATTAAATATTAAACTTGGTACAGAAAGGAACTAAACTATATGGAGGGGGACCTGTGTTCTAAAAGCTTTCCGTCCCGCTGCAATGAGGTAACCTATTGCGCGGGGCTTATCAGAATCTAATTTCAGCTTTTCAGCATGTCAATAATGACTTATGAATAGATTAAGTTTGGTTTCTTATCTTAGTACATTGGCTTGACTCGGTGGGGCTTATCGAATTTATGCAAAAGACGACTGTTTCCTGTTAGTTACTTTTACGTCGAGGCTATCCTATAGAATACAATTATGTGGACCTACTTATCAAGTTGATCGTCCGGCTAGTTTTTGGCTAAAAGTAATAATTAGTTCCTTTCTGTACCAAATTCTGTTAATATTTACTTCAGATAGTCTTACCAAGCAAGCGAGTGAAGGCAGGTTAGAGCCCCGCAGGGCATGTCGTTTTCTATCTTTATTTACAGCTAAATGGGATGGGGGGACCTGTGTTCTAGAACCTTGGCGCCATGTTGGTTATGTTACCGTTACATTGAAAAGTATAACATTCTCCACGTTTCTTTACAGTTATTTGCTTACCACATTTTCCATAATTTATTTTTAGATTTATTAAGCCATGACTTACTTTTAATAGATTTTCCCGATTATCACCAGCCATGTTTACAAAGCAAATGCTCATTCCCATAATCCTTCCGAGAAGTAACCTTGCGCCAAATAGTTCCATGTCTAGAACCGTTATATATATATATATATATATATATATATATATATATATATATATATATATATATATATATATATATATATACGATTCTAAGCATGGATATATGTAAATTAATAAACACAACTTTCGCTCTCATACATTATCAAGCACACAAACAAGCAAATTATTTGTTTCTTCCCGGCAAATTTTCAAAATTTTGCTAGAAATGGACGACCAACTTTGGAACTTGACCCTCGCTCAGTTTCGATGAGCTATTAGGAGCAGTTATAATTCCAATTTTTGCTTGAATTGCTTTCTGGCGTTTTTACTAGATGGCGATAAGTTAAAGGGTAGTAAGATATAATTTGATTAGCTTAATTTAGACTTCGAGAGCAATAAATATAGCAATCCTTTATTTTATACTTCGACTTGCTTCCAGAAGTCTCACTCACGTTAATTTTGTCTTGGCATGCAGATAACAGTTCACTCTGTTTTATTTTTCCGTATGCTGGTAACTATAAACTAGCTACCTATTGCGCTATTTCGTACTCTCGTGAACAACAGCGTGAAAGTATTAAATGTCGGTTAATTAGGGTTGCTACATTCCAGACTTTAAAAAAGAGGACATTTTTAGATTTCACAAAAAATATTTTTATTAGTTGACATATTTCTTAATGGCATACGTAGCAAGAATATAGTATTATACAACAAAACTTTAAAATACAGATTACGCAAATATTGAGTTTCTTTCCTTCGCATTTACAGCTTGATGTGTTCTATTTCCTTGGAAATTTAATATTGGAACAATACTAACATTATAAATACATATGAATCGGTCATTGTTCAAAGGGTGTATGTTACAGAACTTATTATGAAAGGGAGGGATATATTTCTCTCCCTTTCACAATATTTGTATCAAATGTATTATGAAACACAGTGACACTGTTCACAAAAACTTCACGCACTATCAGCACAAACAATTAGTCAATAAATTATTTCTCCTATTTCAATTATGCACTTCCATATGTGTGTGACAGCAATTCTGAAACAAAAGAATGAAAATAACTTGTATCAATGTAGCCAATATAAAATTAGAAACATCCATACTGACTAACAAGAATAATGGCCCATATTGAGTACTGTCCGGAAACGTGATACCACTCGAAATAACTCGAAAGGTGAATAATTGTGTAAATTCAAATGAATACATCAAGAAACAAATGAAATTGAATATAAATTCCTTTGATGCTTCAGGTAAATAGCTACAGGCAAATGGTTATCGATCTGAACCCAGATATTCACATGGTCAATATCGTGCAATGTTTGGTTTATGTTGAATTTTGAATCAGATCTTATTGAGTGCCCAAAATGCAACTTTGTGGTGTTTTAGTACACATATGAGTCTACAATCTGGACAGTTTTGAACAAATTTGCCGAGACATTTCTATGCGAAATTCAAAATTCAAGTTTGAATTTGAATTTTTGAATTGTTAAGTTTTATGTTACAGGTTTTTTCAATATAGTACAACTTGTAGAGCAGTCTTTAAGCTTTCCAATGGTGTTTGTTTAATGTCTCTAGTGCACATATTAACCATTTAATGACAGTTTTTAATAATCACTGTGACTGAAAACCTGCAGTTTATTGACATTTTTGAACACCCTGTATGGGGACACTTTCAGGAGGAGAGACATAATATCTGGGATTTTTTCATCTCCCATTGTAATAAAGCTGTACACCAATTTTTACAAAAATCTGAGATGGTCAAGTCTGATGACTTGGTGATTTGACATGGAATGTCCCATATATATATATATATATATTTGTATACATACGTAAAATACAAATGTTGAAGCAGTTGTCTGACCCCCTAAAGGAGGACATGTCCAGGTAAAAGAGTGCGGAGAAAGAGGACGTGTGCAGGTAAAAGACGAAATGTCGAGGTAAAAGAGGACATGCCCAGAAAAAAGAGGACGAAAAGGAGAGGACATATGGAAACCGTACGATTTATGCAACGTATTCTGTCATCTATCCAGTAATTTTGAGCTGTTATAGCCGACTGGCATAGTTTGGCTATCTATCTAAAAAACTTAAAGGGAATCGTAAGACCTAGCCGTCACACACACACAAAATCAAACCATGCTTAGGATATATGTGTTCTGTATTGTCCTTTCATCATTCCTCTCATGGTTATCGTTCACTATTTTTATAATTACTTGCCGAGCGCATGAAACGCACAGTAAATCACATTAGTCAGCTATAATGTTCCTTCCAATTTTTGTTCTTACCTGTATTTCGAATGAATCATTTGATCATTCTTCTTATATTGTCTTCTTGTGCCTTAACAGTGGTAATTCAATGTTTATCGTAAATTTCTTCTGATACTTAGTCTCCTACCTTCCTCTTTTGTATAGCTATTTCTTGTTTTCAACATCTGTACGTATATTTCCTAAAATTAGTGGACTAACGCAATCTATTAACACTTTTTTATTTGTGTTTCAGGAGTCCTTTCCGATGGTCAAACAATTTTCTGTGTAGCAATTATAGTGGCGTGCTGCTTAGAACAGACCATCGGAAAGGACTTTTGGAAACAAGATGAATAACTGGTTCACAGGACGGAAGCGTTTGTACATGGAGATGGTTTAAAAGTCATTACGTCTCTCTCGCTTCTGGTCTGACTTGCAAAGATCCTCGGATTTTAGTTGAATTGAAAATCTGTGAACCAGTAGGTGAAACGCAAAAATAGACATTCCTGGAACTACAGACTATATTTATTCACAGATTCACAGTGGTATTACCCGGTATTATTATTATTATTATTATTATTATTATTATTATTATTATTATTATTATTATTATTATTATTAACTCCGTAAGATCCTAGTTTCTGCACCACCTAATCTGTTTCTCAGAATGGATTAATTTAAATAAAAGTACGATTTGTGTAGTTTACTAAAATAACTTTATTCGTGTCCACAGAAGTTCACGTATATTTATTTTATTTATTTATTTAATAAGCTCCAGATATAGCGTATGAGGTGATGTCGGGTAGAGTCAACATTAAAGGGTATTATTTATTCTAATATTCACCGTATAGGAGTGAGAAAGAGTAGTGGGAAAACGTGGATGGGTTGCCACCATACTCAATCCAGGACCTTGCAGAGCAAGAACGTTAATCATCATCCTTGTATATTTTTGTATTCGAATTACGTAGACATGGTGTGCTGAAAAATTTATATAACGTTCTTGTCTTACAGAGTCCTCAACCAAAGATTCTTCTCTCTCTCTCTCTCTGTAATTGTTATTTTGTGTGTTTAAATAGTTGTCTGTTCTTATGTATACTCATAAGTATTGAAAATATGTCCATAGTATTTTCATGAAGTAAGGGTCCAATACTTATGTTTACGGACAGATTTGTATTGGTTGTTTTTGTCTTGATTCCCTTTGAGAAATACGTCCCCGAAGTTCGGCCATATATGTTTAAACGCCCTGATAAAACTTGCATCATATTTCTTCGGTACCATATATCAAAACCCCTGAAGCTTTTTATTTTCTGAGTTTTTGAGTACCTTTAACTCTGATCCGTACAGAGCTAGTCCTTACAGATTTGGTAATAATTTTTTTCTTTATAATATTTTCGATATATTCTTGGATTCAGTAGTCTTTTCGTGAATGATTGTGAAAGAATTGCTTGTTTCTGCAGAGTTCGTATACCGTTCATGTATCTTTCTTGTTATCCTTCAAATTCTTCAGTGCCTTTATCATAATGTTCTAATCTGCATCGTCAAGGTTCTGTATATATTAGTGCATTTTTGCTAACTCAAATTATCAACCGTAGGCTTTAGCTTTGCTTCCCGTGTTTCTCATCCAAAAATATCGGTCCTCCGAAAATTCTGCCCTGTTCATCCTTCTATTCTGTTATGTATGAAATAGTATAAGATTTTTGACTTGTAGTAGAAAACTAATTTCCTTGTACTTTTCACTTTTTGTTCTCTTCTTAGGGAGAAGTTAAATAAAAGATTCTGATCCGATGACTGTGTTGATTACTGCATTGTTAGAATAAAAACTCCTTCTTGTGGAAACGAAATAGAATAAACTTTTTAAAGAGTAGTTTGTACAGTCTGCAGCAAAAAACCTGCAACATAAGCATGTAAGTTTATTGTAAAACGACGAAGTCTTTTGCTCCAAAATAAGTGTGCATGGGTGGACGCCGAGGTTTATCCTGGCGTGATTCGTGCCACTTAGACGTTATGTTGATTCCCTGCGCTGATAGGTGTAGTTTCACAATAAACTTACATGCTCACGTTGCAGGTTTTTTGCTGCGGACTGTACCACGTAGGTTTCACATAAAAATAAATAAATAAATAATAAAAAAAAAATATTGCATCATTCTGAAACTCTGTGTGGATATAAATGAATTTGTCTTTTAGTAGAAACCACTTTACTGTTGAATAAAGAATTGTTTGTATTCATGTGTATGCAATTCGAATTACTTAACGCACGCATAAAGATGAAAAGTGAATCATAAATTAAGTACATTCACGAACATATTACAAAACATTTGCTAGCGGACGCTATAGGGTACAACTAATGTATAAAAATGAAAGCGATTTTGTGTGGGATTGCATCACGGGAAAACAGGTGAAAATTTTGGCATGAATATTGGGATATGAATTAGTAACAACATCCAGCTATTTTTTTTTTTTCTATCATGTCTCTTCAATTAAAGACCGTATCCTCTCTGTCTGTCTGTCTCTCTCTCTCTCTCTCTCTCTCTCTCTCTGTGTGTGTGTGTGTGTGTGTGTGTGTGTGTGTGTGTGTGTGTGTGTGTGTGTGTGTGTGTGTGTGTGTGTGTGTGTGTGTGTGTGTGTGTGTGTGTGTGTGTGTGTGTGTGTGTGTGTGTGTGTGTGTGTGTGTGTGTGTGTGTGTGTGTGTGTGTGAGAGAGAGAGAGAGAGAGAGAGAGAGAGAGAGGGGTGGTGGTAAGGGGTTCAACATTTATGCTAAGAATAGAGATCTCACGAGCCCTTTTAGTTCAAAAGATGAAACTTAATAGGTAGGTCCACGTCTCATATAGACTGGCTGCTGAAAAGGGATGCTAAACTAAAATCACCTCCCATCACCTCAAAAAGGCGTTATTTTTTGACACGCCCTTTTAAAATTTATGGTTTCGTTGGAAGTAACACTGGTTTGGTAGTAATGAATGGGGTTTACGTTAGTATATAACATTTTAAGGAGGTAGGTAGGTGTGTGTGTGTGTGTGTGTGTGTGTGTGTGTGTGTGTGTGTGTGTGTGTGTGTGTGTGTGTGTGTGTGTGTGTGTGTGTGTGTGTGTGTGTGTGAGTGAGTGAGTGAGTGAGTGTGAGAGAGAGAGAGAGGGGTGGTGGTAAGGGGTTCAACATTTATGCTAAGAATAGAGATCTCACGAGCCCTTTTAGTTCAAAAGATGAAACTTAATATATACATTCATTACACATACGATCTCAGCGTTTTTCAAAATTTTCGTTTAAAGATGAGGGTAGAGGGTCATTTTCTGTAGCTTCTTTTACCAGATTGAAAACTACGTCGTCTGTAGTTTGTGATCGTCGTATCATGTGAAAACGACTGAACAATTTGAAATAAATTTTTCTTTTTTTAAAAAAAAAAAAAAAAAAAAAAGATAGATTCTCGAGCTACGTCCTACGGGGTATCAAAATTTATACGAAAATAGTGTGTTTCACGAACCTCTCGAGTTTGGGCGATGAAACTTCTTGAGATCTAAGATCTAAACTTCATTGAAAAGGTGGACATATGTCTCAGCGTTTTTGAAATACTCGTTTTAAAGGAGGATATTTTCTATATTATTTTCTCTAACATTGAAGGTGACCTTGTCTGTAGTTTTGTGATCGCATCACGGGAAAACGGCTCAAAATTCTGAATGAGTTTTGGAACATAAGTTAGTACCAATCTCGAGCGAGGTTTTCATCATGCCACTTTGATGGCCCATCCTAAGTGGATAGGAAATACAAAATGTATGCGAAATATAGAGTATCTCACAAGTCCCTAAGACTAGGGAAATGAAATCGTATACATATACGAGGGAGGACCAGAAACTAAGATTACAAGGCCGATATTTCTGGAGTTTCGTCTGTTACAGAGGAGTGATTAGTGTGCGGCAATTTTACTATATGTAGTTGACACCTGTGCAGAGTTTCAGCCACCTACGATCCCTCTTGCTAGTTGTAAGTAAACACAAATGGCGACTCATTTGGAAAACTGGTCTCGCTAAGAACTCCGCTCAGTTATTCGATTTCTGTGGGCGAAACACAGGGTTTGAAAAAACCCGGGTTTTTCTGAAAAAGCCCAACCCACCTGGGCCCATATGGGTTTTTTCGGGTATTTTCGGGTTTTATTGGGTTTTATCAAAATATTTCAATGTCTTTGGGGTAAAAGTGTTAAAATATGATTTATATTTCAAGATTATCATTGTCACAACTTGCAACAATTTTCTATTCACTGCTGTTTTGAAAAAATGGCCGCCATTTTGAAATTTTACGTTAGATCATCGCCAAAATATATACAGCTAATTTAGAGTATCTCGTGCTTCTACTCTAAAAATTTCGACTTAAAAGACCGAAAATTGCGCTTTGTAGCGTGCATACCCGCTATTTTGAAAAAAATAAATTGTCACCATTTTGAAATTTTACGTTGGTATGCCGCCAAAATCTATACAGGAAATTTAGTGTGTCTCGTGCTTGTACTCTGAAAATTTACACTTAAAAGACCGGAAGTGATCCCATGTAGTATGTGTGGTACAAGCAGACGAGCGAACAAATGCAGATTCAATCATCCCATAAGCCTCAGTGACGTTTGCCAAATATGAACACGAAATATATTAATTTAACAGCGTAAAATAAATGGTTTTTATTATTGAAGTTCACTTTCGATACCTTGTGCGTTCAATTACGGGAATTTCCCGAGCACTTGTTGCAAGAGGGATGTTTCCAGAAAATTAACTGAAGACCATTAAGAAATATATAATTCATATTTTTAAAAATAAACTAGCTTTTGGCTAGCTGGGGGCTCTGCTTCCAGACCGCGAAACTGCTCGGCCTGCGGCCTCGCATTTCTTATCTATCGCCCTTTGCATCAACAGTGAAGTTTGTGAATTTGCTCTTCATATTTCCTGAATCTGCCCACCCGGGGGCATCGCCCTCCACACACTGTCTTTGCTCGGTCTACGGCCTCGCACCTCTTGAACCCACAATTCTATCATTTCTTTTCCTATTTCAACTATTTAAAAGATAAGATTTTGTATCCCAAGAAAACGTCCATTTAAATAACAAGGGAATTTCTTCATCACCCTTTAGACCCCTAAAAATGTTAAAAATATTCACTTTTGGCTATTTTCCTGTCGGTTAGTCCTGGAATGCTATAAGCATGCCAAATTTCATCATTCTAATCATGCCGGAAGGGCCTAAACATTTTGGGGTGTAGAAGACGTCACATATGAATAACATGGGAAAGATTTTTCGCTTCCCCATAAAACCACTCTAGGGTTGAAAATTTTTATTTCTGGTGTTTCACTTAGGTAACACTTACGAAAATGTACAAGCATACCGAATTTCAAGATTTTATTCCAATTCTAAGTACCTAAAACATGAGATTATAAGTTAAAAAAAAAGAACCATTTAAATAACATGGGGAAATTCTTCATCCAATCTTTAGACCTCCTCAAAATTTGGCAATTTTGCTGTGGATTTGTCCCGAAAATCGACAATGATGTCAAATTTAACGATTGTAGCCCTACAGGAAGTGATCAATAATTTGGGGGTGTAAAAGGTATTCCATATAATAAAATGGGAAAGATTTTTCAGTTCCCTATAAAACCACTCTAAAATTGGATTTTTAAATTTTTACTGATTTACTTAGGTACTGCTAAGAAAACGTACAAGCATACCGAATTTCAAATTTTTATTCCAATGCTAAGTACCTAAAACATGAGATTATAGGTCCAAAAAAGGCCCATTTAAATAACATGGGGGAATTTTTCATCCTCTTTAGACCCCCTAAAAATTAAAAATATTCACTTTTGGCAATTTTTCTGTCGGTTAGTCCCGGAAAGCTACCATCATGCCAAATTTAATCATTGTAGCTCTACAGGAAGTGCTCAATTTATGTCAGCTCATGTAGTTTTATATATAGTTAGGATGTTTCAGAATGTCTTAAATGAAATTAAATATCTTCCAGCATTAAATAAATAGTTTTATTGTTGAAGTGTTCAGTTCCGATGCTTTGTGCGTTCAATTGGGGGAATTTCCCAATAACTTCTTTCGGGACGTGCTTTTTTTCCCTCCTCCCTCGAAACTGCAGCTACCTTTACTGTACATCGAAACTTCCACTAGTACGAAAGTTCGAATTCAGCACTTGAAATAGTAAGCGGTACGTAGTTCGGAACTCTGAGCATCGAGTTTCTTAAATTTGACGATTTTTTACGCTTTTGTTGGTGTTGATTCTACAGAATGCTTATTTGAAGAATACCTACAAATAACTGCACTAAACTGTTGTTGTTGGAAAACTAAATTTTACTGAAGAATACTTGTGCTACCATCAAAGGTAAGAAATAATACTAATCGTTTTACTAATGCACTACATGTTTACTGGTAGTACCGGCATGTATGGCTTTAAACGCGTCAAACGTATGAGGGACAACGTCCCTCGGCGTCGTCGAGCACACTATTCACGGAAAGTATTTTCTAAAATATAAAATTGCTTTTTTTTCTTCCTTCAAATAGGCTATAAGCATAATTCATACATTAATTATCTCAAGCTAAGGTAAGTTTTTATTATTATTATTATTATTATTATTATTATTATTATTATTATTATTATTATTATTATTATTATTATTATTCATTCAATGCATTCAGAACTTTATAAAGGTCTTATGTTGAATGTTGTATACCTTAACGGGAAAGCATTCAATTCGCCCAAGGAAAGTCCAAAATCTGATAAAAGTCACTTTCAATGTGATCACCTTGGTTGTATCAATAATATATTAACAAAAAGCTCAAAAACCCAGGTGGGTTTTAAGGTGGGTTTTTTCAGGTGGGTCCAACCCGAAAAAACCCGGTGGGTTTTTTCGGGCTGGGCCCACTTGGGCAAACCCTGGCGAAACATGTAACCGCGGCTGAAATTCACCGGCAGCTGATAAAGGTTTACGGAGAGACTGTTATGTCTCGTCAGCATGTCGCAGAATAATGTCGAAAGTTTGCGGCTGGTAGAGAAAACGTGACCTACGAGGAGTGCAGTGGCCGACCTAGCACAGCATCAACAGATTTTGTACACAGTTTCGCTGGGAAATCATCGACCACTCTCCCTGGAGCCCGGACCTCGCTCCAAGCGACTTTCACCTGTTCCCGCACTTGAAGGAGTACCAAGGAGTCCGTTACTTCGCTTCAGACGAGGAAGTGAAACACTTAATGACAACATGGCTGAACTCGCAAGGACAAGAGGGAATTTGCAAACTCATCACACGATGGAACAAATGTCCCAACCGGTATTGAGACTATGTCGAAAAATAACTTAATGTATATATTATCTGTTGGCTGTATTGTTTGTATGAAATAATATATATATACACTCCTCCTTACAGATAAGCTTGGTCGGCTGGTTTGGAGTTGAGCATCTCTTATCAGCACTGATGTTGTAGTATGAGACATGGACGTACAGTTTAATGTCTGATCCGAACCACATGAACTTCCACCGAGAATCAACGCGGGCTCCCACTGAAGGCACGTACGCTGATCATATAGTTACAACGGAGCTCTCATTATACATAAGCAGACATGGGTACCAGCGTTTTCTAAAATTACCAGCGTTTAAGGGGAGCAGGAGAGCAGTTTCTGTCTCTCTCTCTCTCTCTCTCTCTCTCTCTCTCTCTCTCTCTCTATATATATATATATATATATATATATATATATATATATATATATATATATATTCGATACATTGAAATTAACGTTATCTATTGTTTGTAATCGCATTACTGGAAAAGAGCTAACCCGTTTAAAGTGAATTGTAGAACATGGTACCTACCTCAAAGTGAGTTTTTGTTATGCCACTTTGAATGACGGGTGCATCCTGAATGGAGTAGCGGAGTTCAAAATTATGCCAGAAATGAAGTATCGTATGTGTTTTTTTATCATTACACTTTCATTGAAGTGCGTATCCTGAGGGTGAAAGGAAGATGGTTTCAAATTTTTCCATAAACCTATTCTTCCTGTGCAAAGAACAGACATTTGAGTTGGTATACATTAATAAATTAGCAAGCACTCACCTTTGTACCCTGATCATTTTAAAACTTCATGTAATTTCTGTCCTTTTTGGAATCTTTCTCAATAACATTTTTCCTAGTTGCACGTGATTCCTTGTATAATCATCTTGCGAGATATTCTTGGAAAATTTGAAGAAAACCAGACCAATCCGAAAAACAATCTTAAGTTGCAGTATTACTTGTTATTAGTCGTACTTATTCACTGAAAGATTCTTTCACAAATACTGAAGTTTCAGTTTGAGTGTCACTGTTTATGTTTAGTAGCCCCTCTGGCAGAAATCATATAAACTTTTAAAATAATTAGGGTATGGAGGTGAGTGCTGATATTTATTTAAATGACAAAACTATTTCAAACACTTTAAAGTCATAAAATGTCAGCTTTTAACGTTCCAGGTTCTTTGAATTTTGTTATTTTCTCTTTTCAGGGGGTCATAAACAATGAACGGAAAACCAGGTGCAAAAAATTTAAACCTGTTTTGCTAAATTTATTATTATTTATTTGTAGTACTATCTAAATGTTAATGCTGTACATGTTGAAATAGTATGTCTTTTTTGGGAAAATAAAAATCTTAATTTAGTGTTATTTTCTTTTCATTTAGAAATATCATTGCCATGGACGAAACTCAAGAAGAAAAATTTACGAAGCAACTAAGAAAGGTCACAAGAGAAATTCATGCTATAAGTGACGCGTTGGTAAATGCAAAGTTGGCCTTAGGTAAGATTTATTTTTAAACTTGTTAAGTCTATTTTGATGCGAGTTTGATTGGTATTAGATGAATTAATTTTCAACTTAATTGCAGCCTTCTTCAAACTTGTTTTTGTTTGGAAGAAGGTGGGTATAAGTTGTTTAATGTAGAAGTTTTCGAGGATAGGGTCAACTTCGCTTTCGACACAAATTATAAACTGTTAACAAATGTTTGTAGGAATGACTTTCCTTAAATTTAATCCTACTTCTAAATTAGACAGGTCCAAATTTTATTATGATCCGATTCATGTAAATTGTGTGGAACTATTGAAATAGTATTAAATGTATCACTTTAGCCAAAAGTAATCTGGAAATCATCTAACACATACTCTGTAAAAGCTAGAAAAGTATACTAACCATACAAATACCCGGAAAGTTTGTTGTTGATATTAATTTCGAGAGCTTACGGCTCTTTTTCTCTATCACCATTGGAAAATAGAAATTGATGTCGATGAATTCACATTACCAAGTGCTGATCTTTTACTGACGATAGTCCAAATTGCTATGTTTGCTAAAGATAGTTGCAAACTTGTTCGGCCGGGTATATCATCGCCAGGGACACTTCACACACCCACTACAGGTCTTAATAGATTAAAAAAAAATTGTATATATTAATAGTAAACATTAATATAACAACTTAAAAACATTCAACATGTACACTTTGTAAAAAGCAAAGTCTATATTTCAAGACTTACAAACACTTAAAGCAGGGTACAGAATTTCAAAGTCAGACGCACTCGCCAATCCAAAAATGATGGTCGCCACGTATGAGAGCCTCCAACGACCTAAGACTTCACATTCGTGTAACGCTCTCTCTCTCTCTCTCTCTCTCTCTCTCTCTCTCTCTCTCTCTCTCTCTCTCTGCACTGAAGTATCAGTTATCAATTGCAATTTTCGAATCAAAGGTGACTAGTAATAACAGTATCTCAAGCAAATATATATTTTTTAAAAATATTTTATGTATTTACTTATTTTGTTATTTATTTATTTATCACTGACATCGTGACGTGATTGGTTGATCTATTCTAGGCATTGGGCTGTCTTCCCAGCTGTTCTAGCATCAAACAGCGGGGAAAACGATCTCTCGCGTTGACACACCAGGAGGCAAACTATTTCGATTGAGGTTGGAAAGGAGGGACGAATTACAATCTTGTGAAGACTCCACTTTCCATGTCCCTTTTGAAGACTTCATATTCCGTGTTTCCTTGTAACGGTTCTTTTCCCGTCATAAAAAAAAAAAAAAAAGAAAAAAAATGAAAACATACCAGGCACATCCTGGATGCTACTTAAGTTCAATGTTTTCTAGCTGATGTATTCGATTCTTTTTTTAAAAAACTACGTTTTTGTTTAGAAAACTATTTTCCCGGTTTATATTCAACTCATTCTGACTCGTCTTCCAGAGTCCTTCCTAAGACAGTACCCGCTCGTAAGAACCTACAAAGCATTACTTGCTTACTTATGCTCAACTGCCATGATTTTGATTTAATTCGTTTATAAGGCTAAATTAGATAGTTCCACTTGATATCAGCGATCTCGTTTATTATTTTCAGGTAACAGCATACAAGAGAAAAAGAAATTTTGACATTATTAGCAATATAGCTTACATCAAATATTATCTGATTGAAAAAAATGTATATATATTCAACAACATATATTTATACGATTTCTAAAAAAAAATCTGTATTCTTTTGACAGTAAAATAAAATTATACAGTTCATGTTGCTTGTTTTCCATAAGTACCTCATTGTAGTATCACATGAAACGAACCTTGATGCTATTCCAGACTGATGTACAATCATCTAAGCGTAAACTAACATGGCACATTGTAATATAAAATAAAGTATGGTATGGTACATTGTAATTCTCCTTCTTCAACAAGATTTTATTTCATGACTCCTCATGAAAACACAATTAACAATTAAGCTGTCTTTATTGAAACGTGGGTCTGTACGAGCGATTATATACCCTCTATTGTGTTCCACCATTTATATTCCTTTTAACATTATTATTAAAGGAAGTAGTGGCATATATGAGGTATCACGCTACATGGCCATGACGTTGAATTTCTCAACTCAGCCACAAAACCCAAAATGATGAAATAATGGAAACATGAAATATATACAAATGAACATGCATGCACTACAAAAAAAAAAAAAAAAAAAAAAAAAAAAAAAAAAAAAATCTACCAGACAGCATCTTAAAGTTAATTAGTGACACATATCTTTTGTTGGGAGAATTACAAAACAGTTTCAGAGTAAATGCAGTGCCAAGGAAAGAAAAAAAATCAATTCAACATAACAGATTAGTCTATCATAAATAAATAAGTAAGTACAACAAGCTGATGCCGTAAGTACATCTACAAGTGAGGTAATTATTTCGTCATTAGATGTCATCAACCTGATCTTAATAGAATACAAAAACAAAAATTGTGATTAAGTTCCGTACTTGGATTTTCTTTCTGTATTTTATTTGCTTATCTCTACGATTCAGACTATTTAAATAGTAAGAAACATAACATTTGGCGTTATGCATCGTTACCATGGCAAAAGAAATTATTTATGATCGCTATCATGGTTCTCGAGAATTCTGAGAGACTACACTAGTGGAGAGACAACTGCGGAATGTCTAAGATGTGTGAGGCCGCACACAGATTAACTCGACATTATTGTATTAACCATTATTAACACATAAAGCAGATATTAAAAAAAAAAAAAAAAAAAAAACACTGTTACTCAAAAGTTACTTCGGTAGAAATTTATTATGATGATATTAGCGTGGAAGTCGCCATCTTGGTTTTTAATAGCTGCGAATTCCTGACTGTCTATAAATTTAAAGAAAATTCGGGTTACCTGAGTTCCACAAAGTTAAACGTCGTTAGCAATCTCCTGACACCACCAAACTCCACTCCTCTGTAAGGGGTGATTCCCGGTCGGATCACGATGCTGCTCACGACAATACAGGTTTGCCATCCAGTTCCATGATTAACAAGGCAAACATTTAGAAGTGACGACTAATATCCACATGAGGTTGAATATAATTTAGAAGTGGAGCTTATCCTTTTATCTAAACACACTTCAGGTTAGTCCAAGAATGCCGAATTTTCACAGGTTAGCCAAAAATCGTGCAATTTCGCTTAATAAATTTCTAAAGATAAAAGCTCCACGTCGTCACATTATTCTTTCTTAAAATGGCTGAATTCTTCTCTTCTTTTTGCACACGGCATGTCTATTCGCACATTCTACATGATAATTTACATCACAAATAATAATAAAAGTAAACATCTTTCCCCGCTCAAAATTAAAGATTTGCAATATTACTATTATCTATATATATAAATCCTAAACTAAAGTCTGCAACGTATATATCAAATTTATGTATTATTCTCGCTTACTCCCGCCATGTGACGCTTTGTTACGCGCTTCTCAAACAAAAACGCAGCGTAATACTTGTAGTAATGCAAACAAATGAGAAGCGAGGAAAAGAATGACTTATTTAATGTGGAACGAAAAGAATGACTTCTCTCTCATGTAAATTTCATTTAAGGTAAACCTAAAATATGCATACAAACATACATTTCCACATAATCTAAAATATTTATACATATGTATTTACATTTCCATATAATAGCAGAACTTTACGTGAATCTGCAGTTATTATTATAGATTATGTTTGAGAGTAAAAGGGTCATACACATTTTTATTACAATGGGTAGCGATGTTAAATTTTCAACTTCAATGTAATAATTACTTAATAAGGTTTCTCTCCACTAACGAAGTCCTGCAGATATACACGGGTCAATAATATGTACCAAACATAAAACATTTGTTACGTATTAATACTGAATTAATTTAAGTCGATGCCTAACTAGTTTCTAGATATAATCACATAGCCTACCGCGCAGGTAGAAAATACTCATACCCAGGCTATGGTGCAGATCAAAATTACGTAGGCCACGTATGGTATCAGTATAAAATAATAACTATAATAATCAAACGGATAATAACAGATTAAACACAACTTAGTACTTTTAGGAATAAAGTATAACCTAACACAACCTGAAATAAAGAAAATTCAAACATTCTGCAACAACCTGAAATAAAGAAAATTCAAACATTCTGCATTCTGCAAATAGAATGTAACGTTACCAGTGTACGTTACATCCTCTCATTCAGTGACAATTATTTTCGTGCGAAACAGAAACTGCGCAGCCCTGTGTGTTTAGGCAGAAACCATTCCTACTGAACACTGGTTGCCAGCTCTAAATTTTTAGTCTCCAATGGCGTCCTAGCGACCGGAAATTTTGCGCGGTGACCTAAAATAATGGTATATAACTGAATATGTAAATGATTAAATGTAAAACATTACTAATTAATATTTAAGATGTAATTTAAATGCTGTAGGACAATTATTTTGTCTTCTGATTACCAAAATACACATCAAGTATGAATAGTTCAACATCCAAACTAAAAAACTCTGAAGTAGTTTAAATTCTCAGAAATCTGATCAGCTGAACAAAATGAATTGAAATTTAATTTAGATCTCAAGGTCTTATCCAGTGGTTTTACTTCTTGATATTGATGAATACACAAAAAGACACATACGAACTATCAGAACTGATAATGGAAAAGTTACTGACTGCTAATATCTCCACAGTTTCCATAACCTGAAAAGTAAGCAACATGTTCAAATTTATTTATCACATACCTTTGTATCTCCTTAGGGTAGACAGATGAGGATCCAAATCCATTTAATTAACTTTAATAATTCACCAATAACATTACACAGAGCACTGATAAACAGCACAAAATAATAATTCATTGAGTTAAAAAATAAGATTTTTAATATATTCTTTCCGAAATTATATTTTTATTTAAATTCTGAGTGTGTGCACAATTTACCACGATAACTATCTTCCCTCGTCTGCCGTGGTTTCCCCATACAAGGCTACCACGTTAAAATCCAGCGCCGGACTTGCTTCTTCCTAATAGCAAGCTAAACTTGTCGCCTCGCAATTATATATACCGCTTCTAATCCGATGATCCACTGCATTTAAGCTCTTTTGATCACTTACAGACATCGTTAACTATTTTTATTATGACCGCTTAGTTATACAGCTTGACGAAAACTAACCATGAAATTCGAAATAAATAGCACATGTCCTCGCTGCTCTAGGATTACTTATTAACTAAGTTTATTTCGTTTGTGAATAACAGAGTTTGTCAGATGGATGGAACAACATAAAACACAATGTAAACTATTTACACGAAGTATAGCTTCAGGTTAGTTTCTGAGTTTTACTCAATTAGAGATTTTTTTAAATTGACTTTGTAGCATTTTTCACACAAATATATAGCCCCCGCCAAGTGAACTTTGTGGTGGACAAACACCGTGTGCGTGGGTTTTCTCGGGGTTCTCCCGTTTCCTCCCACTTTCTTCATTCCACCATTTCATTCATTACTCATAATCACCGTCTCCTTTAGCCTAACCGGCATAATCGTGGGACGTAAAACTCAAAGATTTCATTTAATTTTTCACACAATATATATATATATATATATATATATATATATATATATATATATATATATATATATATATATATATATATATATATATATATATATATATATTATATATATATATTTATATATATAATTGCTGACGTAAATATCTTGTATTAACTATATACTTTTGTCTGTTACTATTTACTAACGGAATATATATTGCACTTTTAATATATACTTTCTGGTTACTTGTGAGTTTTGTAGAGCAACATTTTACATGTCGGTTTAGTGTTTAGTTCTGTCACCGAAAAGTAGTTTTATCAACAGTTTCACAAATAACTAGCTGTCACATATCCGATGATGTATTATAATAATAATAATAATAAATTGTCGAATCAGCAACATAGCCATAGACAACGTCAAATTATATCTTACAAGTGCACTGTAATAATGATTGTTCATTATCTACAATAAGTGCTATAGTACTAAGTTCACCACAATAACATAACTTAAATATTATCACCTTAAAATATTAAATATTATGGCATTCCAAAAATTCATCTATTGAATAAAATGGTGTTTCAACTAACTAAGAGTATAGTCTATTTTTGAAACTATCCGTAGGTAGTTGTGTCAGTCCTATAGGCAATTTATTATACAACCATACACTCATGGCTTCATAGCTATTTTGTAATTTTGTTAATCTTAAATATGGTACATTGACACGCCTGTTATTTCTGGTGTTACATGAATGTATGTCCTGCCTATAGTGTATTTCAGACGTTTCGCCCTTGATGTACATCAACACACTGTGTATATATACAAATTGATTACCGTCATATTTTTAATTTTATGAATAATGGTTTACAATGGCACGTATTCTCTACATTCATCATTATTCTAACAACTTTTTTTTTTTTTTTTTTTTTTTTTTAAACAACAGAACATCATTCACATGGCTACCATTTCCCCGTAACAGCATACCATATAGTAAAATACTTTGAAAAAACTCAAAGTATGCGGATCTTAACATGGTTCTGTGGTACCTGATTTTTCACATTTTTTTTTTTTTTTTTTTTTTTTTAATCAAATATATTACTCTAGAAAGTCTTCCCGTAATATATTGAATGTGAGAGTCCCATGATAATTCGTTATCAGTTATAATGCCCAAAAATTTTACATTGTCCAAATTGCCATATCTCTTAAACTGAAGTTTAAATGTTTCCTTTTACCTTTATTAAGGAAAAAACCGTTCGTTTTAAACCATGATTCTGCTTGAGATAATGTACTTTTTGTGATTTCTTCTATTTTTTTCAAGTCGTGGCTAACACAGAAATGTTGTGTCATCTGCATATAAAATTGAGTGACTAGTTACACAATTTGGTAAATCATTAACCATTAAAATAAAAAACAAATGCCCAAATACTGAGCCTTGCGGTACACCATGTGACTTTTCCCTTCCACACATAACACTTGTCTGCGATCCTTAAAGTAAGTCCTGAATAAATTTAGACCAGCATTTCCTACACTATAATACGCCAGTTTGTTTAATAATAGATTATAGTCAACACAGTCAAAAGCCTTGCTCAGATCACAGAACTTTATATAGCGGTAAAGCCACTACTGTAAATTGTTCTTCTATCTCAGATGACCAATTACATGGTAGCACTTGGTATACGACTTATTAAACAAACATGAAGTAAGGAGAGAATGTTCACTGTCCACTTTTCAAGAACTAAAACTCTAATCTCCTGTAACACGAAGTTGATGTTCACTGTTCAAAAGCTCAAAGTAGAATCCCCATCTCGGCACCCTTGCAGTATATTTAAAAACACCCCAAAACCAAGAAATGTATAGGCTCGCACTGAGCTAGCACACCATTCTTATGCCAAGGTGAGGAGACGTAAGGCGTCACCACCCTTAGCGACAGCATGTCTGGAAACTACACTTTTCAAAATATTTTGATAATTACTAGTATTAATTTTCGTTGTCACAGTAAATCAGGTTGATAACGGTACACACCAAACTTCAGGCTTTCTATACATGTCTAATTTATTATAATTACTTATCTATAAGTATCTTAATTTTGAGGTTTATTCTGATCCTAACTTCTGAAAAGAAGTGCTAGCAAATATCCTACTCCTTCCACCTGCACTCTGTCAGTCATTGACCTCTGACGGCCAAAGTGTCAACTAAGCTACCATGTGCACTCCCTAGCACAAAGCCTGTGATTGAATGTTTCTACATATATCACGATAATGCATTGAACTAAAATGGATTATTATATGTACACAACTTATATATAATACAGACGACCTATATGAATGATAATTACAACATGACGTGCTTAATAGACAATGAAATAACACTTTCTTTGGAAATATCTGTCTGCTAAGTGAGATACACGTAGTCAGGATGTTTCTGCCGTTGTAGTCAATACGTTACACCCCTCGCAGCACCACAGAAAGGAAGCAGATATGATTCGAAATAAATTTTGTTGGTTTGTAATAAAAATGAAACATAAATCGCACAGGTGATACTAAACATAAATATAATTTCTATATATTTCTGTGTTTTCAAATAAACATAATAATGATAGGAGATGACTGTAATCTTTCTTAACTACGGGAGAGAAGATATTAGGATGAATAGTCGTCCTTGTAGCATATGAACAGCAGGAGAGAGAGAGAGAGAGAGAGAAACAAAACATAGACTCGGATCCAATAGCACCAAAAACCAGGCACAAAGCTTGCAGACCCTGCGAAATACGGTCAAGTACATTTTATTTCACACCTTTTGTCTTCTATGTTTTCACAGCAAGCTACGAGAAGTCCGAGAGCTTGGAATACAAAGCATATCGCCGTCTCGATGTCGCCCAGTATGGCATGTACACCATCGTTTCCAATCATTACTGGATTTCGATTATCTTAGTAGTCCTCTCTAACATAGGAGAAGTAAACTGAAATTTTCTCTAATTATATTTTCTTCTTTTGTGGATAGATACGTTGCTACCCACAACTTGTCTGTTTCTTTTTTCTTCTTCTTCTTCTTTCATACTGAAATGCATCTTCTGCGTTTAGGAAATGGTTACTGTATCCAATGTTGAAGAAATTAATATCTTAGGACTATCCATAGATATTGATGATATTTGAAGTTAATTTACAGTAATAATAATTAAATTGATAAAATTTAACATATATTTATCACCAGGGCCCAGATCTTGTTGACCTAAAATTTTCCCAAAAGTGACCTATGAAGTGACACTAAAATTCCTGTAAAATGACCCTAAAATTCAGAAAAGTTGTCCTTAAAATTGACTTTTTAAAAACGTTTATTACTTTAAACATTGACATTTTTTAAATATCTATTGGATTTTAATTACCATTTCTTACTCATTTTCAAAAGTTTTGTTTCTGTTAGTTGCATTCCATTGATCATTTGTGTCTTTGCTTTTTAAAGAAAATAAGCAATAATATTAAAACTAAACTTTGCCCAATTTAGTAAATAGTTAAGCATTTCTTTTCATTACAGGTATATAGGCCTATATCCAGTTAAGCAACATATAAACATTTTGTAAGCTGTGACACAACAAATTAATTCAGGAACTTACTTTGTAATCGTCACAAAATTTAGCTAATACCTTATTCAGCATTACAGTAGATAACAGTAAACATGCGCTAGTGAATAATGAGCGCCTGTTCGCTAGCACATTCTTATATTTGGGAAAACTCCTTTGAACTTCAACAGAGGCTATGGGAGCATACTTGAAATGAACTATGTCATTGGGGTTAAACCTTCAACTTTGGAGGATAACATTTCACCTTGCAGTACACTTGAAATTGCACACGAAGTATTGTATCAGTTGTTTCTTTCCAGCACACGTTTCAATTTACACAGAACGCTGTTGCCAACATCACCTGACAGTTTTTTTTTTTTTTTTTTTTTTTTACCCAATAATGAGGAAGCAGGGAAAGATTATTTAACTTCGTGTTTTCCAAATCCCTAAACAGTGTTTATTTTAAGATTTCCTTATGTAGAAGAAAAAGAATAAAAAGACCGTAAGTGACCTAAAAGTTACCTTAAAATATTAAAAAATGACATGAAACTTCAAAACGGTAAAAAGTGACCAAAAGTTGACCCTAAAAATATATATTTTTAGAACCTAGAGTTGATGTATAACGTTTATATTTGAACTTGTCTTGTCCTTTGCATAACAGAAAAAAGTTGACTTGTCGACAATATCCGGGCCATGTTTATCACCATATTCAGTCATCCCCTTTCATTATGCAAAACAAATATACGATAGGTCAGACATTTAAAAATATGCAAATCTCAAATTATGCAGAAAAATTTAAATATTGGTATGCAAATGTTAACAATAATTCTATAAATAAATATCAACAGATATGCCTGATACAACTTCCAACCGAAAATCACACATTATAATGCAAATATGGTGCTAGTTGCACCGTGGAAATCGTTGCAGGACCTAACAAATCCTGCTTGTGTAAAGCTTCTCTAAGCAGACATAAAAACTGCAGTCTATACCTCAAGAAGTATTAATTTTTTAATGGGGTTCTGTTTTTTCCTCCCACATCCTCTTTCCGCCAATTCTTTCATGATCATTTTCTTTCATTAATCATCCGCATGGTTTAGTCTACATGGTATAATCGTGGAACGTGAATCTACAAACTTCATTTCATTTACTTTTAAATAGAGCTATTTATTGCATAATCCTAGTCTGTATGTGGATTACCTTGATCTAAATTTGAAGTGAGATTCTTCGTTCTTACATAAAAAGACGATGCAGCTTTCCGAATAATTCTGGTTTCTTTCTTTAATTCCGTGTTTCGATATGCCTAAGTGTTTTTAAAAATCTTAATATTCGAATCCCTGACATTGGTATCCCTTACATGTTTCTTAACCCTCGTTCCAATATATATATTCATGGTAGTATAGGTACCATTACATTAAAATAGACCAAATATATTTATGAAAGTCTGCATTCTCTACAAAGTACTTCTTTAAACTGTGACTTAAAAAAAAAAAAAAAAAATCATTCACTAGAGGTTTGTAACTGAACTGAGAACCATAATTTTCAGCAACCATTCGAGCTGTGAAGTTAAATGATATTTTAGGCCAGTAACCTTGTACGGAGAATTATAGATATTCAATTTTTCCAAAGTATCTCTTTCATAATTTTTCTTATTCAATCCGAAAATTATTTGGTATCTTTCGCGGATTAAACCTGTCTATCCACTAAATAAATAAGAATAATGAACATATTTTTTGTGGATATAATAGTCTTAGGAGGACATTTTCTGTACAATTTGGAAATAAATTTATTATCCTGTCTACTGAACATTGAGTCCAAGACGTTCAAACTGTTATCTTTCACCAACTCTTTTGGATCAAATTGGTTTAGTTAATCTCTGAAAGTGCTTGCAGTTGTTCCTTGGGTTTTGTGAACTATAATATCAGCCTACCTGTAGTATTTAATAAATTTGAATTGTTATTCAATATGATAACTCAAAATGATTCATGCAGTATTCGCTAGAAGGGAAAGTAACAGGCTCCCCGTAACAATACTTTCTACGTGTTCGTATACTTTTTTGTATGTACAACTCTGCAATATTTTAGGTATTTCCTGCACTTGCGAATCATTACATGTAGACTTTAATCACTTCTGTTGAATTCTGTCGCAAAATTCTGAGGAATAAAGTTCAAACATGTTGATCACTTCGTAAGATACCAGTTTTAATGTGTCTGCATTCCCAGGGAACAAAGATCCGTTTTTAGTATTTGACTATTGTTGAAAGTGTATTTAAACCTTCAGAATTCTGAAAAATCTAATTTGTAATTATTTTGCTGTTAAATATGTATTGTAAAGTTACAGTATAGAATGTCTTTTGCCAGCTTATGTCATAATTGTACTCCTTTCTTATGCGTCAATAAGCTACGATGTTTCAAATAAATTGTTGATCTTCGTTATAACATCTGATAGAGGATTAGAGTTTACTAGCAAATCATTCAAACTACAAATTTTGGATAGTATTTTTTTCTTTATAATCGTTTTCATTAATAACTAAACGTAGTGCCCTTACCTGATCGTAGGCACTCCCATTACACTGGTCGACATTTTTTCAAAAGTTGAGCGATGTTTTGAAATGAATAGGTAACTTCGAATGGATTTTTAATGCTGATTTCAAAAATAAAATCTGTTTCTCTCTATCACGTCACATTTTTTCACAAATCGTTAAAACATATTAGCATCAGCAGGTTTATTGCTTTATTACTAAGCCTATAAGGGACTTAACGAAACGTATTACATATTAAGTTCAGGCATTTCTCACAATTTTTGTAGTTCTTAAATGTATGCGACATTCCACAAGATTGTAAAATTAATGTTAATGTAAATGTACATTTTCATTTACACCTACATACAAAATCACAAATACATTACGTCACTTAGTATCAAACTTCATTCGCTTCGATTTCCTAACATCGCTGACGCTCGATACGGGAACATCCCTTTTCAGCATCCAGCAATAATCTGCCATCATGTTAACGTTCCATCTCCCCTGGTATCTCCTTTCCATCTCTGCTATGTCTTTATGAAATCTCTTCCCATGCTCCTCACTGTAATCTCCGAGATTACGTGGAAAGAAATCAAGATGAGAGTTGAGGAAATGTAACTTTAGGCTCATTTTGCTTCCAAGTTTACATAAATTTTCCAAAAGGTTTTTCACGTAATGTTCATAGTTCTTATGTTTTTCATTTCCCAGAAAATGGGCAACTACCAGTTTGAAACTAACCCAGGCCTCCCTTTCAGTTTCTGTCATTATTTGCTCAAATTCACGGTCAAGCATCAACTTTCTTATTTGAGGGCCAACAAAAATGCCTTCTTTCAGTTTCCCATCACTGATTGCTGAAAATTTACTTGCAATGTATTTAAAACATTCCCCATCCATGTTTAATGCTTTAACGAACCTAAACTTCATGATTCCTAACTTAATGTGCAATGGAGGGAGTAGCATTTTAGACGGTGGCACCAATTGCTGTTGTGTCACATTCTTTCCTGGAGAGAGAGACTTTCTACATGGGCACATTTTCACTTTCCAATGATTCTCCCTGTCCCGACTGTCCCGTTCACACAAAAGGCAGGGAAATTTTGTGTTCCCTGATTGGAGACCTAACAACAATGCTATCACTTTAAAATCGCCACATACTGACCAACCATGTTCTTCATATTTCACTTTTACGAGCATAAGTCTCAACGTTTCATACGTTTCCTTCAAGAACACATAATATGCTATGGGAATCGATGGTAATACATTAACGTTGCTCAACAAAACACCTTTCAAGCTGGCCTTCGATGCATCAATAAAGAATCTCCATTCTGTTGCATTGTATGCAATACCATAGAATTCTATCACTTTTCTTATGTTGTTGCAATACACTAAATTTTCTTCTTCAGTGAAGTATGGTAGTTCTTTCTCTCGGTGCCTGTACCATGAAAAATGTGTTTCAGGAGACAAGAGAGAATTTTTCTTCAACCGGGAACCAAGAGGTTGGGCACTCTCTTTTGGTAAATTTAAATCTCTCACAAGATCATTAAGTTTATGTTGTGTAAGTGGCTTTGGAGTGTTAGTACTCGTACTAGGATACAATGCATCATCATCACGCTGTTCTAATTCTACCTCAACTTCACTGTCACTAGAACAACTTTCGACAATAGTAGGTAGGTACACATGGTACAGGTATATCTGGCCCATGAGCTACAGGTCTGATAGCTGATTGTATGTTGTTTGGATAGTTCACCTTACTTTTGTTCTTAGCACTAAAACTACTAACGTTAACAGCACAGAAATAGCAGTGTTCATTCTGATTTTTTGGTTCACTCCATACCATTGGGATTCCAAACGGCAGGGCTTTCTTCTTGCCATATGACCACTATCGCAAAGCCTCCACACAAGTCTTGCAAACTGTATGTGGGGCCCACTTTTTGTCCTGGTCACCTAATTTCATTCCAAAATATGCATTGTATGCATCCTTCACAAATTTTGTTACACGTTGTCTTTGTCTCTTCACTACATAACATCCGCAAATGTTCAAAAAATGTCTGGAGAGTTCACACACTTTCTAGATGAGATTGTTTCACTGTTTCAAAGCAACAAACCGCAGAGAAACTTGATCAAAACAACGTATCCTAGAGCTGTGTATACATAAATTGTTTACGTGACACTTACCGGGATTTCTTACATTAAGTAATATGATACATGAAAAAATTGCAATTTTATTACATCAGTTAATGAGACTAGCTATAACAGCAAAAAATTACGTATTTCTTTCGGTTACTTTTAGGAATTTACAACAAAACTTTGAATGTCTAAATTATCCATTATTGTAATATTATGCGCCCTGCCATCTACCGGGTAAAAATAGAAAAACTGTGGGTGATTGGAACAAAAGAAACAGTTTTGGGATCAGTATCAAAATAGTTGTTCAAAATAGCAATTATTTCCAGACATCAAAACCCATGTCGACCAGTGTTATTGTAATGATCAATGGTATTCCATTAAGAGCGCAAGTGAAACATTGTAGTAAAAGATAATTTATTAAATACGAAACACAAATTTGACAAATGCCCGTTAAATACGAAACACAAATTTGACAAATGCCCGACGATTCTGCTGGCCCGCCCTTGCTCCCTTGTCGAAATTTTCGGTTAATTTACGCATAATCCCAGGCTAATTCTTGCAATGTTACGTCAAATTTATTACGTCAGCTGAGGATATATTTTTTTTTTTCAAACACAAGTAAACAAAACATCGATTTGGCCAGTTTTGGTCGCTACGCAATTTGCAGACTTTCTGAGAATTTTTCCTTACGTTTGTTTCTCACCAGTGGCGTGTTTTATAAGCAACCAAGGCTACCGGCGGTAGCCTTGCAACATTAAAAAAGAACTTAACACATAATAACTAATTGAAAGTACAAGTTTATAGTTTATTATCTTCTTATAATACTACTAGTTTTCTGTATATTTCCTAAACCTGAATATGTACTAAAACAGCTGTTATTAGTTTTGAACGCAATCCCTCTCACTTTTCTTTCTCTTTCGTTTAGATTGGCAATGTGGCGACGCTGAAATACTGCTGTAAAGAATCATATAATTGCTTGCGTATTTACGTTTGCTCTCTTAACTTTGCACTAGCGAGTAACGGGCTGGCAAATAGACAAGTTGTCTTTAGGTTTGCCTTTGAGTGAAGACATTACGCATAAGTAGTATTGAACCAGTGTTATTCTGCACTCGAAAAGACGATAAGTAATTGTTAAGCACTTCCACCTAATTCTCAGAAAAAAAAATACAGAACTAGATTGCTTTTATAAGAAAGAGTACAGATGAAGTGTCACATCAAATCTTTAGGTTATATCAGTTATTTCTCTGCTGAACAAGTATAGTTTTATTACGAAAGTGTACAAATGTATATCGAATTACGAAGTTTTTTGGGGGGGAAGGAAGGAGGTCCCTACACGTTGGATACCGCGTCAGCAAAAATTAACATTCTATCGCTGCAATCCACAAGTGAACTGCGGAGAGGTATGATGGCGTTTCCTTTTATGATGGTAAACAATAACGATCTGAAATCTGCCCTACAGCCAAAATATTCCAACCTGTGTTTGTTCATATAAACTATACTATTATTATTATTATTATCAGTTATTGTTAAAATTTTAAAATTAATGATTTTTTTTTTAAATTAATACAATCAAGAATATCTTAGGTAGTCCTAGTGTGATGGCCTGTTGTAAAACTTCACCAATACTAAGGTTTTAAAGAAAATATGGTATTATGTTCAAATCACATTTTATATACTTAATCGGTAGTCAGATCTCTACTTTTAAATCTTCTACATGTTTTTCCGCTTAATTTCGAAAGGAATACTATATTTAACAGAAAAGTAAATGTAGTAAATTATTATGAAATTAGTGTGTCTAGGAAAAGACTAACATAGCTCATTACTCCAATATTGTGTAATTTATACATTATACATATTCTCTGTTCAACAAATTTTGATCGAAAGTATGTAAATTGTTTAAATTTTCATGTAAAACATTCAGCATTGTTTATTTAATTGTGACAATATTTACTTTGAAGATCAATAATATTATCTAATGGAAAATTATTATTATTATTATTATTATTATTATTATTATTATTATTATTATTATTATTATTATTATTATTATTATTATTATTATTATTATTATTATAAGAACACACAGTGATAGAATTAAGACGATGCGCAATTAAAACAATTGCTCTTTAATTTCGACATCTGTCGTGTGTAACAGAACAGCTCGTTCATGGCTGAGTGGTTGCAAATCTGTTTTTGTAGGAGACTTCTGTTGGATTCCTGTAAATGTATATGTGGTACGATATCCGTAGTAAGCTATCTTATGTACTATCAATGTTTAAAAGAAACGGAACACTCCCAATGAACAAGGACTTTCGATGGGTCCAAAGTACTTCATTATTCACATTTAAGTTCTACAGCATTTGCTACTTTTGGGCATGGAGCCAAGTGTTTAACGTACATGTGTTCCTGGGTTTAAATTCCGGTGACAATGCATACCTCAGATACAAACGTGGGTAGCGGTTCAGATTCCACTTTAATCAGTAGGATCCCGTTTCTTACAGCGTGGGTGCTAACAAGAGACGTTAAGCACAATGTATGAATCAATGAAAATCTGGAACTACTTAACACTATATTCCAACGATAGCAATAAGAGTGGAAAGTAACGAGCTATATATAAATGAGAAAGGAGCTTTTGATTTTTCGTTAATGATTTATATCAGCCAGAAAACTAGAGGATATCGTTTCCAAGCAAACTTCTTCGAACACTTTTAATGATATTCCGAATGACAATCATCTGCATACTTCGTTTACATAAACAAATATTACATGAGAAAGTGACCTTGCACTAATTCACGCAAATATTTGTTATTAAAGGACTACGTATGGTTGTTATAAGACCATTTTGTACCCATAAAGTTTGGTATAAAGTGAGAGTTGAGACGAAAATTTGTAAGGAAGCCCAGAACCTGTATGTTTAAAGGGAAACTGTGGAGAAAATCCTGGGAAACGCCCGTTACGATAACCGGACTCAAGATCCGAAACCAGGACCTTTCAGTTATGAAACTAGAATGCTGAGTTCCCATACACACTTCAGCAAAACCTGAATCCTTGATTATTGTAAATTTCTTAAGTTTTTAAAACGTTATTATTATTAAGAATTTCTTCAAACAAATGTTTATTTTGAATACTTACTATTTTTCGTTTCGTATTGTTGCAGCCATTTCCCATCACACGGTATGGAGTGAGGGTCTTCTTGTATTCTACGAAATCTTCAGTTACTTGGAAGCTGCCATGGAAAGGCTAAAGCACACGCTTATTGGAGACTTGGATATTGAAGGCATGAGAAGAAAGGAAGCTTTTGAAAAAGACTTGAGTTTTTACTTTGGACCAGATTGGAAGAAAGATTACAAACCCCGTGAAAGCGTTTGCAAATATTTGCTTCATCTTAAAAAAGCTGAGGAGACAAATCCTTATCTATTGACGGTGTATATATATCATTTGTATATGGGATTACTGTCGGGTGGACAAATTTTACGTAAGAAAAGGGACGTTTTAAGCAAATTGTGGCCTTTCACGACACAATCAACCGAAGGGAATGCAGTGACAGATTTTGGGACATTGAATATTGCTAAAATGAAACGAGAACTTGCTGAAGCAATGAATAGCATATCACAATTTTGGGATGATGAAACCAAACAACAGTTACTGGAAGAGAGCAAGACAGTGTTTTTGTTGAATAACGAGATTATTCGAAGTGTTAAAGGAGCCAAAGAAGTACTGATCAGAAGACTTATATATGTTGTAGGATTTATTGTAGTTTTCCTCATTCTTTATTCTTTGAACTTTTTGATATTTTAAACAAATGATAGACAGTTTTAATAATTTAATTTCTTACTGTACTGTTAGTCAGAGAAAGACAGAAGCTAGTTTTTTAAACATGTAAGGCAAGAAGCAGTGTACTGAGGAGTCCAGAACATATCCATCCAGGTAGAAACAGAATATACGTCTAAATTTACACTATTATTATTATTCCTTTTTCTTTCTAAAGAGTTTGGTTTACCAAAAGTTCTTTATACAGGGTGGGCTAAAAGTCTCGAACAGGTCATAACTGTGAATAACTTTGTGTACACTTACGTGTGTAATACAATCTCAGGTAGATGTCCGCCATTATAGGCGTCAGTGATACGGGCCCTATGTAACACTTGATTCGTGACAGGGGGCAATACTTCTGGTCTCAGTGAAAACCCACACGTTATGCATGAGTGCGAACTGCATCCTGTGAGGTGCACTGTATGATGTGGCATGACATCACAAACGATCATTGGACCATACTTCTTTAAAGATGATAAAGCCAATGCGGTGACGATGACTTGTGATCGATATCGAAACATGATTGAGACTGTTGTGCTTTGTGCAGTGGAGAACATGCCTGAGATGTGCTTTCAACAAGATGGGGCCACAGCACACAGGATAAGGATCTCAATTGGGCTTCTGAGGATCATTTTCGACCATCGCATCATTTGGAGAAACACTGACATAAACTGGCCTTTCTGTTGATTATGTTCTGTGGAGCTATCCGAAGGACAAAGTGTATGTGAATAAACCATAATCAATACAGCACTCAAATACACTATTCCTGCAGAAATATGGATATTCGGACCAGAAGTATTAACCCCTGTCATGAATCATGTGTTACACAGGGTCCTATCTCTGAGGCCCATAATAACGGACATCTAGCTGATATTATATTCCACACATATGTGTAAACAATCTCCCATCCTTCATCTTCAAGTTTATAAAATATAAATAATACATAAAGATAAATGAAATGATCCATACATGAAATGATACATATAAATGATAACTAATGATACATAAAGAAGTTAATCACAGTTATAACCACTTTGTGTCCTTTGGCTTACCTTGTCTGTTCGTGTGTCTAGAGAGAAAAAAAGAAAGAAAGAAAGAAAAGATGTACTTGATGTATCATCATCAGTTTTGGCCAGAATACGGAGGGTCAAAAGTTAGGAATCAAGTTGTTTGATGGTGATATTCAAACCGGAAGTCGTAGAAATCAATCATTTCCTGTTTTAACATTGATTAGTGTAGAGGAAAAACAGTAATAGATAGCGAGAAGCGTTTTTTTGCAATTAATTAAACGTCCCAAGAATATATATTCATTCTAATCTCTACTAAAACCGGAAGTGATAGAAATCTACTACTTCTGGTTTCAATATGTGAGAAAATATCACGCCATACAAACTAAACTCCTTCATGTAGTGTACACGTGACATTTGATACTTGTTTTAATACTGTTCATGTTAAAATAACAGAAAAATCCAATGATTGGGCTGTCAGAATTTGAAATCTCGATCTCCCTCGAACTGGGGAGATGTAAGAATTAAGCATCTTAACTCTTCGATAAGTTTTTCACACTATTTTTTAAAGCATTCCAGGTTAGTATGCGAGTAGAATTCGAAACCTCGCCAGTACAACCAACACTGACTATACCTACGGATATTGAGTGTATTCAATTTATTAATGTATTAAATATAGAGATTTGTTCTGCTCTGAAAAATCAACGTTAACAAAGTACAGCCTGCTACTGAAATAAAAGATAGAATTTACTATAGCATAAGAACAAGTTGAAACCTATATTCACGAAAAATAGAGAAGTATTTTATATATAATACTAACAACAATTAGTGAGTAGATGCGATTGAAAAGTCCAATTGTCATGTGTCACTTTCAAAAGCAAAATAAAATTGCAATATCTGGTTAGTCAGATACACACTTATGTCCGGATGTAGACCGGGCGTAGATTCTTGTCCGACGTATGTCCGGATACAGATACACACTTGTGTCAATGGTCGGAATCCATGGCTGACGTCTGCGATGCGAAGAAGTCCTGAACCGCATGTTATACCATCTTGTCATCTGGAAGTTCCTTCTTGAACGAGATGCCAGGTGAGGTGGTAATTGGTGGGAGAAGCGTTATGAGAATACAGCGGGCGAGAAAGGACTTCATACTACAACTCATGGAGAGTTACACTATCCATCGAGCGACATGTAGGCGAGCACTGTCATCCAACATGAGGACACCATATCTGTTGATCATTACTAGATGCTTGCGGACAAGTTTGCAGTTTGCAGAACATTTAATAGAGGTCAGCACAGTAACGATCCACAGTGATGTCGCCTTGTCAGAGAAAGATATGGATTTTCCCACAGTAGACCACCGTATTAGCGATGGCCAAACCCGGATCCTGAAATACCCGGGTAATAATGGATCCGGAAACATACTGCATCGAAAAATAAAGTTTGTGGTACTAAAATACAGTAGAGATCTTCAATACTAAAATGAAAGTCGGGTCAGGCAGCACATAGAATAACTAAATATTATTCAAACTAGAGTTACTGAAACCTCTGCTCATGCTTAGCTGACTATCGGACACATTTTCTTTTGTTTAGTAGCTTGATATACACGTTTCGAAAAAGAAAAAAGTGTCTGGCTATAAACTACACCCTCCATTCCAAAAGAAACCGAACGTTTTAAAAAAACAAAAAAGCAATGTACATTTTGGAACAAATCATTTTTATTAATCAATGTATTCCCCTTCTGCATCGATACACATATTTGCACGCTCCAACAAGTTGTCAAACGACTTCTCCATGTCCTTTATTGGAATGGTCTTTAGGACGGCGGTCGTCGTCTTCTCAATGGCATCAATCTATGCGTACCACTTTCCTTTCATCGCCATATGCAGTTTCGGGAACAGATAGAAATCGCACGGAGCGAGATCTGGTGAATAGGACGGATGATGCAACCGAATAATGTGATTTTTGACCAAAAATTCAGTTACAAGTCGCGAACGATGTGATGGTGCATTATCGTCCAAAAGAGTCCAACTGCCGATTTCGCGATATTCGGGCCGAATACGACGAATTCTTGCCAGCAAACGCTTCATGACGCCCAAGTAAAACTCTCCAGTGACTGTCTGGCCGGGCTGAACAAATTCTTTGTGGATAATTCCTTTTGAATCGTAAAAACAAATCAGCATCACCTTAACTTTTGACTTCACCAAGCGACTTTTTTTGGGTGTTCCTTCATCCGGCGCTCTCCATTCAGCACTTTGCCGCTTTGTTTCGGGCTCATATTCAAAACACCACGTCTCGTCACCAGTTACAATCGAGTTCAAGAAGTTTCGATCCTGCATAGCACTATTAACGATGTCTTTGCAATGCGCAATTCGATCAACTTTTTGGTCTTCGGTGAGTTTGTGTGGTACAAACCGCGAATTAACCTTCTTAAGGCCCAAAACCTCGGTCAAAATGCGGTATGCGGTTGTTTGAGGAATGCCTAATTCCATTTCAATAACTTTCACCGACGATTTTTTGTTATGTTTGATGAATTCACGCACTTTTTCGATGTTTTCTTCCGATAATCCGGTTCTGGGATGGCCTGATCTTTCGTCATCATCCAGCGTCTCTCTACCCGATTTGAATCGCCTGAACCACTCGTAAACTTGCGTACGGGATAGACACTCATCACCATATGCATTTTGTAGCATTTGGTGCGTTTCACTAAAAGTTTTACCCAGTTTAACACAAAACTCAATTGCAGCTCGTTGTTTGAAACTCATTTTCCGACCGATGTACACAACACACTGACAGTTGAAACGCAATAACTTTGTTGCCGTGCATCCAAATGTCATGACATTTATACCAGTTGTCAATGAGGGACTACGCCATCTACCGGTAAAATATTACAACAGATGGCACTAGTGGTACTATTTGTTTTCAAAAGTTCGGTTTCTTTTGGAATGGAGGGTGTAAGAGCCTGATAGCTTATCACGTGCGCAGTTCGCGGTGTTGCCTCTAAAAATTAACATGAACATTGCTACCAAATAACACTGCAAGTAGTCCTATGAAGAAAACGTGATAATACAATGAGTTGTCATCTAGACAAACAAACAAAAAGAAAAATTGCAGTGTGAGTATTGAAAATCGTAGATAGATTGTTTGCTTTATATTTGCTATTGGAGGTCCAGAAAGCGGAGAATTCCACACAGAGGAAACTGCAAGGTCACGAAGCAAGCACTTGTAATACTTGTCTTGATGTCAGCTTTTTAGCCAACAAAAGTCAAGTCGTAGCAAACAATGAGTTCACAGGACTCTGCTGACAGTAACTTGCAAACAAATGGAACGACTGTAGAAACTACATGTAGACATACCGAATAAAAATTTTCACAAAACCTTTCTTAACTTTGGTGAATACAATTGCATTTTCTGTGGGAAAACCTAATTTGAAAGCACTTTAAAAAAAAATATACGACTGGTAAAATTCCACTTGAAGTACTAGTAGGCTATGGAAGCACCTTCGAGCTTTACAGCCAACAATATTGACTGAACCGCAATTTATTCTTACCATTGAAGATGATGAAGTAGTAGTTCTACCTGGGCTACCTATTGAGAAAACAGGGGAAATGTCTTAGTGAATCAGTATTGTAATACAAGTGCCATCTGTGCTCTCTATAGAAATTCTAAAATTCGGTACATATTGTATAGCACTTTTCAACTATTTCGTCCGTTCATCAAAACCAGCGGTCGGTGAGTGAAACAATCATTTGCATACATTATTATTATTATTCGCGTAAGAGAAAGAACTTCATCGAATTTCACAATAAAGGTGTTCCTGAAAATGAAAGTCTCGGCGTTAAGGCTCTTCTCTTACAAGGGACGTATGCGAACCGTGACAGCTAGATATTTATGGAAATTGGTACCCTGACTAATTGTGGATTGCTAATCATAGTAGTGATAGTCACTCGGTGCGAAAATGTCTTGTTTACTCGCTATGTATAATACATATACCAAGCAGTGGCCGGATGAGGCTGTGCCGAGCTATACTCCAAAAACGCCAGAAAAGGAAGAAAATGAAAAATATATGCAAATACCTGATACCTACCGGGGGAAGACACGTGACCAAGAACACAGCAGTAGTCACACAAGCAGTGTTGCCATCCTAACACAAACTTAGAATTTTTAAAATAGAAGGTATACCATTTTATGATATTAAAACAATTGGCATAAAATGTGAAAGAAAATAAGCAAACGATGGGTTATCAGTGTTGCCAAATAAAGGAGATATGAGGCTCTAAAGTTGAGATGATATGGGGTCCGTGCAGAGAAACGAACAAATTTACAACAACAACAAGACTGCAGAAGAAACAAATGTACAGTAATAAGTAAACCACAGCAACCGGTGACTAACAGGCTTGATACAGGACTCACCCAAAAAAGGCGCATGTTAGGGTAGTCGTAGAAAGTAGTAGTCCCATGTGACGTAATGCGGAAATGAGAACAGCAACTCTTCCTGTAGCGCAGCAATTCAAATGGCGTTTGTGTGGAATCAATTTCGCGAACTGTTCCCAAGAGCTATAAAATGAACTGTCTTGGGATTGCATCACTGCATAAAATCCTGCTTGCCTTCCAAACCACAGAAACGATGGTGTAGCGCCAGAAGAGAGTACAGAAGAGCTGTGGCACGAAAGGTAACAAAAAAGTACGTCAGAATCGATTCGCAAAGATTAATAAACCTGTGATAGGTGTCAGTCGAGAGTATAAGAAACGTTAGTATGTGAGACAACGATGAAGATAAAACACACTGCATTAAAGTTACCAGTAATACATGCCCAAAATATGTTAACATAATACACCAATACATACAACAAAGAAGCCTATATAGTATGGCAAAATACGTACATTTCTCGCCCTAGTCGCACAATCGATATGATATATCAAGCCCGTTAGTCACTAGATGCTATGCATGCTGTAGTTTACTTCCTGCTGTATATTTGTTTCTTCTGCAGATTTGTTGATGTACATTTCTTCGTGTCATTGTACTGATCCCATAATTTCTCAACTTTAGAGCTTCATATCTATCTTATTTTGCAACACTGATAACCTATCCTGTGGTTATTTCCTTTCACGTTTTATGCCGATTGTTTTAATGCAATAAAATGGTATACCTTGTATTTAAAGTTTATGTTGGGATGGCAACACTGCTTGTGTGACAGTACTGCTGTTGTGTTCTTGGTAACTTGTCTCCCTCCCGTAGGTATCAGGTTACCTGCATATATTTTTCATTTTCTATCTTATTCCGGCGTTTTTGGGGTATAACTCTGCACAGCCTCACCCAGTCACTGCTTAGTATATGTACGCGTAAACAAGTCATTTCCGCACCGAGTGACTATCACCACGATGATTAGCAATCCACAATTAGTCGGGGTTCCAATTTTTATAAATATCAAGCTGTCACGGTTCGCATACATCCCTTGTTAGTTCACCCTCGTTTATTCTTAAAGTTTTGCTGAATAACTTAATAGAGAGTGTCAAAAATGTAGAAAGTAAACAAGATAATTAGTATCTACAAAACAATATTATGTGAACTAATAATTGTCACGAAGATCTTTTGTATAGTATATAAATACGGCAAATTGTGGAGGCGTTAAAATATTAAATAATGCTTTTGATAAAGTGGATACTTTCAAATATTTAGGATCAATATTAACAGACGAAAATCATATTCACGAAGAAATTAAATGTCGACTAAAAGCAGGGAATTCGTGTTACTATTCGGTTCAAAATCTCTTGTCGTCGCGAATTCTGTCGAGGAATTTGAAGCTTAAAATATATAAAACGATAATCATGCCTGTTGTTCTGTATGGTTGTGAAACGTGGTCGCTTACTCTGAGGGAAGAACATAGACTGAAAGTATTTGAGAACAGGATCCTGAGAAGAATATTCGGACCCAAGAGGAACGAGAATGGGGAATGGCGGAAGCTTCATAACGAGGAACTACATAGTTTATACGGTTTACCCAACATTGTTAGGGTCGTCAAGTCTAGGAGGCTTAGGTGGGCAGGTCATGTAGCTAGAATGGAAGAAAGTAGAAACGCTTTCAAAGTCTTGACTGGTAGACCCATAGGAAAACGACCATTAGGAAGACCTAGGCGCAGATGGGAGGACAATATTAAGATGGATCTCGCAGAGATAGGAATACAAAGTAGAAACTGGATCCAATTGCTAAGGATAGAAGTCAGTGGAGAGCTTTTGTGAACGCGGCACTGAACCTCCGGGTTCCATAGGCCATAGAGTTAGTTAGTTAGTTAGTTAGTTATAAATTTCAGTACCTAACAACTGACCTCATAACTGGACACCCAAATTTCTGGTTTCTAAGAAAAGTTTGGAAACTCTTTTAAATTAATTTAATTCATTTTGCATATACTACCTGGTTCACTTTCAACATTTATTATATTCTTCGTCTTCTTTAGATTATTCTCGAAAATAAATTTAAAGAAAGGGTCTTCGCTAAGCTCGCCCTTATTTTAAATTTGAGTTACATAAACTAAAGAAATCATGTAGCATTTTTGTCACTTGCGCTTAAATTCGCTGGAATATGTCATTTAATACAGACAAGAGTCATAAGAGAAACTCAGTGGTGTAATCAGATTTAAACATAACTGTAATAACTATGAAGTTATAATCGCATGAAACTCTTCTTACCCTTTACAGAATGTGCTGGCCGTGCTGCGCTATGCATGTTTACACACGTCTCTCCCAAGATATATGAACATGGAGTAATGTCTCAGGTGTGATTTATGCACATGCATCCTGTACCTGTTGCTCCAAATGATCCAATCTCTAATCTTTTCGTCATTTACCATAACCTTTAAGTGACACCACAGGTCCAATGATGATAAATCAAGTGATCTGGAAGGCCATTCCACTGGTCCACGTCGACCAATCCATCGACCAGGAAGTTGTTCATCCAAATACTGATGAACTTGCAATCTATAATGAGGTGGCGCCTTATCATGTTTGTAAAATAGGGGAAAACTGCTATCCGGTGCCGACACTGAGGGAAGAATTGATTGATTTTTAGTTTAGCGTCCCTTTCAGCAGCGAGGCTATATGAGACGTGGACCTACTGATTAACGTGGAATCCGAACCACATGAGCTCCCGCCGGGAATCGAACCCGGGTCTCCCACGCCACTGAGGGAAGAATGAGTTATTCTAACATGTCAAAGTAACGCTCTGTAAAGGTGTATGGATAACAAATGGGGCAATGATACGTGTCCCCCAGATCCCTGCTCACATCATAATTTTCCTTGCACCAACCATTTTACACGAATCTGTCCACTTGGGGTCATCTGGAGAGCAGTAGCGTAGATTTTCTTTCATTACCCCTCCTGTAACAAAGATTTGCTTCATCTGTGTGCAAAATTTGCATTGCAAAGTTGGGGGTTCTGCCGCAATTCTTCCACTGTCTACTCACAAAATTGCACTCTCCGATCAGGGTCATCATGAGAAAGATGTTGCTGCAGTTGCAGCTTGTAAGGATGACACTTATTCGTCTATAAATGGAGGTTTGGCTGTCATGGCATTCCCGTGATAATTGGCGTGAACTGCGCTGTGGAGACTTCAGAAACAATGCGAGCACTGCTGTAGCTGTGCCTTCGTCAGTGCGAGTTCTGGGCCTACTTGATCGTGGCCTGTCCTCGACTGCACCTTTCTCTTCGAACTTGGCCAGTAACTGGAGCATGTTGAGGATGCTTTCATTGAAATCACGAGCTACAGCAGAAATACTTTTACCACACCACACCTTAACGAGCTCGATGTGGTCGACTTCAGCTAATGGGATGGTTCAGCACCTAGAAATAAGAGAAAAATTTGAAAATGAAATGAAATCTTTAAGTTTTACGTCCCACGTTTATGCCGGTTAGGCTAAAGGAGACGATGATGATGAGAGATGAGTGAAATGGTGGAATGAAGAAAGTGGGAGGAAACGGGAGAACTCCACGAGAAAACCCACGAGCACGGTGTTTGTCCACCACAAAGTCCACACGGCGCGAGCTGGAATCGAACCAGCGACCCCAAGCACCGGAGGTAAACGCTCTATCACTGAGCCACCGCGCTCCCAAAAAGAGAAATTTGAGTTTCATGTGATTGTAACTTCGAAGTTATTATAGTTATGTTAAATCTGATTACACCATTGAATATCTCTTAAAATTCTAGCGCCGTTTCATGTACCACATGACTTCCTACTCATTTAAACTTTTTGAGCGAGCACGGTCCCCTAAGACCACTACGTGGCAGAATCCTCTACCTCTAAATTTGGACTGTAGCATTCGCTGTCGCTTAGACGTTAAGAGCATGCAACCTAAATCTCTTATTTCCTGTGGGGCTAGCTGATAATAGCTTAAACACTACAAACCATCAAAGAATGAAAAGACGGAATTTGATGTGTTAAAAGCGGAACACCAAAGGCCAAATGTCATATTTAAAGTGTACGTAACTGTAATGAATTAGGTGGTTAAAGTTGAGTGCTCCTTTTTAGCATTAAGGCTACATATGAGACATGGAATTAGTTTAAGGTGGAATCAAACCCGGAACCTCGAGCACCAAATACATTATTGTACCCATTTCATTAAAGACACTCTTCTGTAAATTGTGTATTTTTCTTACGATAGATATCTATCTATCTTATTGGAAGAACATGTAGTACATGAGACGCTTAATATATGTTTTCCTAAGCTGGAAAATATTTATTTTTTAGGTTACATTTGTGAACTAAACATACATGTGTAGATGAGTCCTTTCTCATCTCTTCACGTAACCCCATTGAGATTCAGGCATTTGTCTCACCAGGGCACCATTTTCTCCAAACCCTTTACAAAAATCAGGGCTCTGGCTATTTAGCACTCCTCATATTCCGCTTCACTTCTCTGTTTCGAAACGTTAACCTTGCAATGCAGACTAATACCGAAAAAAGATGGAAGTAACTCTGCGCTAAATTGAGACCGTATGGAAAAAGGGGCAGCCATTCCCATCCTAATTCTTCAATTTTTGTCTTGTTTGCGTACTGAGTGGGGGTGGGGGCGTTATTGTTAACAAGAGACCAGATCGCTTATGTCGAATTGCGTTTCCTTGGAGAAGAGTTCAGGTTCGACATAAGTGACCTGGTCTCCTGTCAACTGGTGATCAAGGGTGATGAAGAAGTAAAGCAGAATGTAAGAAGAGTGCTAAACAGTCCGAACCCTGATTTTCTGCAACAGATTTGGACAAATTGGTGCAACTGTGAGATAGATGTCTGAATCTCAATGGGGATTACGTAGAAAGATGAGGAAGCACCCATCTACACCTGTATGTACAGCTTACAAACGTATCTTAAAAAATAATTTTTTTACAGCTTAGAGAAACTTATATATTGAACGACCCACGTACTAGCGGGGGCAGCACATTTCTCAGGAACTTCATGAACTCTCTTGTGTATGCACTGGTTTTACTTCGTAGAATTAATCAAATATAGTTCTAGGTAACAGAAGAATTCACATACAGGATTCTTCCTACACACATACATGAACAGAATGGGTAAGTCTACAAATCTAACATATCATAAGGGTAGCACATTCGATAAATAAATACACTCCACCTTAATTTGAAACTAAGAACATTTATTGCTTAACGTATTGGAAGTATATTTTTAATTATATTTTACAAAATGTGTTGATATATATATTTATATATCTACACATATATATAAATTATATTTCTATATATGTGTACTATCTCTGTACAGACTTCTACAAATCAATATAAAAGTAATTCTCTATTATGCACACAAACATACAGCTTTCTTTTTGAGTCACGCCACGCCATGTCACGCAGAAAACATTCGCTCAGCAGCTCTCGTTTTGTTAAAGAGATGGGATCACAAGCAAAAAAGAGTCAATGAAGGCATTTAAGTATACTTGGATGGAAATACAACAAGTCTTACAAGATTCTTTTCCCTTTGAACACGAACACCGAAGCACAGCGTTACAAACAACAATAGTAGTTTAACAATCTCCATATAGAACAATGAACACATTTAAACTCCATGCAGTTACATGGGTCACTCAATTTAAATATATATATATGTATTATCAACGAGTACAATAATCCCTTTTACAAGAACAGTAGGAAAAATATTCGAATTTATTTTAACTGAAATAGATAATAGACTTTATTTGAGGGGGAAAAATATTCTTTCAAACAATATTTTGCATATTAATGATCACAAATATGTTGGATTTGTTTGTTTCATTGTAAAGCACCACAGATTTTGATTCAATCGTAGCTTCCAATTCTACGATAGGCGAAGTTAATGGACTGGAACACTGATCAGTCAGGGAAGTTTTTTAAATTACTTTCTTTTAAAAAATACCCTAAACTTCACGATAATTATACATCACATTATCTATTTTAAAAAGCCTAGTACATGATCTGCTAACATATTTACATTTAAATACATCTCAATCCGAGTATATGAAGCGTTTTATTACTTTCATATCAGAAAATAAAATTATCTGTCACAAACATTCACAGTAAACAATTCAGTCATCTTGATACAGTAACCAACACTTCCTTTATTTTTACGTATGGTGTTGGTAGATTACGAACAAACTCGCACAACAATGGAAAAAGGAAGTATACATGGAAGCAAGAAGAAGAAATAGTGTTTTCTTTCTTGACGTGTAAAAGTTTCCAGCTCGTGACGGCTACACCTGACAATAGTTTTGGCTAAAATATTTCAACGGACAAAATGAAAAATTTCTGACAAATTTACACAGAAAAATCTGCAGTTATAGTTTTCGTAGACCTAAAGTGTTAATTTCAAGTCAGTTGCCGGGCAGCAAAACAGTACAATTTCAATATATACCAGATTTAGATCGCGATTACAGACTGAAATCGCATGTACGTTTTTATTTCTTCCTGGGAACTAACTAAAATCCATATTTACAATAACGTAACATTACTGGACAGTATATTCTCTCGCTATTTCAGTCAGAAATTGAAAAATGGTTTCGCTTTGGGTTTTAGGATATACGTCTACCCTTCGCTTCCTATGTTCCTCTACAGCATTAACATATCTTTTATTTTTCGCTTAAAACTTATTCAAACTAATAGTTTATTTTTACAATAATGGATGAAAAACGAGTTCATATTTACATATCCTTAATATAATTCAAGGAGCATGAAAATTATCGAGTATCGTGCGTTATTTGACCAGACATTTGGAAGAGAGTATATTTACATATTCAACAGAATAAATCATTTAGCCAACAAAACAGTTTTATGAACAAGTAATGGAATGAACAAGAGTGCTTTCTGACCACCGACGTTAGTTTGCTATTCCTTTTTTTTTATATATATATATAGAAAATAAATTCCTCTTCGTTTTATCTTTGAATCTAATCTAATAACAACTATTCAACATTCATTCACACCATAATGGGATCCTCTTCACATTCAACATCGGGCGGGGGATAAGAGGACACCACACTGTTATCAGAAGAAGAATCTCGTTTGACGTTTCGGCACAGAGGACCACTGATGTTTCCTTCATCATCTCCGGAGTCAAGCACACCAGGCAATAGAATGAGACGGGACGGCAATGTATGAGAAAGAGATTCTGTATGTTTTTTGGCAGGAGAACGAAGTGAGAAGTATTTACCTGAAAAACACAATATAATATGAAACTTAGTTTGTCTTACACCTAAATCAATAATATTTATATTAATAGGAAATAATTTCAAGTATATATTTTGTTCCCACTTGTGCAAGATCGTTTCCGTGGTTGTGGTCCCGGGTTCGATCTTTGGTGAGAGCATAGAATTTTGGGTGTTGGCTCAGCATGATGAGGCAGTTGCACAAGCTGCTTAAATTGAAAGACAGAAACTTAATCAAGAAATCTATACATTACAGCGCCCATTTGCTGACTACAACATCCAACTAGAAATTGTCTGTCTGACCTTTGTCGGTAGTAACGGCACAGTTAATTTTATACTTTTTTATATATGGCTTCTAGGGGTCATAGATGTAGTCGCAACATAACTGAAAGATGATTTCAACAATTATAATGTAAATTAAAAGGCACTTACTTTGTTCCTTCAAAATATTATAGATTGTTTAAAAAAAAAAATATTAAATGCTTAATTTTCGCTGAGAGCTGTCAGCACTGCCAAGACTTAGCCAAGGAAAGATATTCTGTATGGAAAGGATGTATGGGAGTTCAATATTTCCACTAACATATACAATCATCTTCCTTCTTGTTGCTCCACAGAATACACACCTTGAATCTTTTTCTTTTTCAGTGATTGGTGACGATGATCAAGATGTCAATGATGTTATTACAACTTTGTCCAAAGTATTTAAGTCCGAATTTAATTTTAATCCTCTCGTTTGATTGAATAGCCTCGTATTCCTGTTTTCTATGAATGGTATTACGTTATGTTATGTTGGATAAACTGAAATTGATCAAAAACCCTTAATTGTTTCGAGATGACCATGGGCAATTTAGACAAAATTGAACTTTCACCGTCGTTATTAACTCTTGAAGAAGAAAGATTGACGATGTGTATATGTGGAGCAGCTAGATGTTTTTATTTATTATTGTAAACATTTATCAAATCCCATACATCCCATCTTCACATAATACCTGTCCTTCCTAAATCTTGACACTGCTGTCAGCGAAAATTCGACGCTTAATATGATTTTTAAAACAAATAATTTAAAGGAAAAAGTAAGTACTTTTGAGTTTATTGATATTTCAACAAGTTTCGAAAAACATTTCAAGACTTTTTTTTTACATACTAAATTCTTGTCTCTTCGATCGTCTGAATGTCTAGGCCTAACAGATACCACTAACAGCAAATCAAAGCTAAATTTAATATATATATATATATATATATATATATATATATATTAGATGAACGGGAGACATATTCTGAGAGTACTTTCTTAATTAAGGAAAATTCGAAACTTTACTATATGGATACAAATACTAAGAGATCTGCTGGAAAAGTTTCTGCAAACTAAGCCTAGTACTACCGGCGACGCTACTGGTCTATTATAAAATTTGAAAGAACAGGCCTTCCTATATTTAAATTATCTTTGTTTGTTTAAGCCTATTCGTTTATTAAATCACAGTAGCTTGAAGAAGTATTCAGAAACCGCTGTTCGTAATGCAACAACTGCTTCAGGCGACACAATTCGCTCACCACACATCTTATTTTTTATGTGTGGAAACACAAAGAAGTTATTGTGTGTTAAATTAGGTGAGTACGGACAATGTTATTAATTCAACACTGCTAAAAAATATATATATAAATCGAAAGTAACTGCTTACCATCTATATCTATCTCTTCGAGCCTCGTAGCACTGGCAACGTCATCTAGACTTCCATCCAAATCTGTGGACAACATATCATCGTCCGACGTGGTACGCGTTAAACTGGGCAATTTGGATGTAAGAAGTGCTTTTTCCTTTTGGATTTCTTGAATGTGGTGCGTTAGGAGAGCTTCTTCAGCGTCTGGATTCAGCGGTGCTTTGTTTTGTCTCGAATCCTCTTCTATCACTTCAATTGGCAGTAGTTCTTCCGTTGTAAAGATCTACGGAGAACAGTAAAATCATTATATTATAATATAACGATAGGTGGTCAAGATACAAGGGAACCTAATTCGGACGTTTAAAAAGTGCCATAAAAGATGTTTCAGAATTTCTATCTCAAAATTAAACATGAAAATATAGAGAAGTTTTAATTTGTCTGTTGTACTGTGTGACATATGAAATCTAGTTTCTACTTCTCAGAATAAAGCCAACAAATTCTTGAAAATAAATAAATAAGCAAGCAAGCAAACGGATGAAAGAAAGTTACGTAACATGTAACTTTGTAAGGAGTACTCCTTAGCGAATATACAGCAATTAGATCTAAACGTCTAGATGAGTAAGGTACGTCGTTCGCATGGTAAATACGCCTGAAAAATATCTGGGAGACAATACAGCGAAAGAGTAATATGAAGTTAGATAACAAAAGACTAACTTCGTGCACGATATGACCCAATGAAAATATTTGTTTCTGTGGGGTTAAACCTTTAGCTTCCTTGAGCCACTGAAATAGTTCTATTACAATATTAAAATGATAGTTTACGGAAACAATTTTACTTATTTTTGAGGATGGAATTCAAAAGCTATATCATAGCACGAACAATTAAAAACACACATAAAAACTTCATAAATCAGTCATACATTAGTAAAGACTACCCAGTACACGAATAAATAGCTCTGAAAGCAACAACATTGATTAAGAAAACGAACCGAGTATGTGTAAGTTTTCAGTTGTGAATATTGGAGCAAAACAGAAACGATAAAGTAAGACTATACATACAGATTTGTCGGTCTGCATTGTGCCGACATCGATGTAGTTCACTCATCTTAAATTACCAGAACACAAATAAATCAAATGTTTTGTAACAGTCAATATATAATCTGAGAAGTGTAAAACCGAGTTAATGCTGTTTTCAAGAATGCAATCAAGATAGAGCCTATCTAGAAAGTTAATCAACTAACCACTCCAGTATTTCTGATCTACCACCGTAGTATTTGAAAGCGTTTCTTTCTTTTAAATATTCTTCGTGTCTGCTACACTACCTTAGTTAATGTGACAGTACTAGATGTAAACAGTATTGTACTGCTCTTCTGATAACTTACCTTTGAACTTCTCAATGAAGACAATCTGTGAGTGGCTGTGTGACATGCTGTGTCAAGGGTATCAATATCAGCAAGTGTGCATCGAACCTTCCTCAATTGTTCTTGTATGATAGTTTCTATGCACAGTGTCTGCTGACCAATGTCATTCAAGGAATCCTGTGCTGGAATTACTTTGTTTGTTCGCAATATACACGGTGCAAAAACAATGGCAAGAGCTCCAGCGTTCATTCGGTTAGCTTCCTCGTGTAGTGCAACTCTAAAAAAAAAGGAGGAAAAAATAACTGAAAACCTCAAGCAACACACAAAATGTATCTATCATACAATATACATCTTCGTTTTACAGTATCTCTATTTGATTTGCTGTGTGTAAACAGTCGCACTAAGGCAACCGTTAGAAATTTTTGATAGTGTCTAGTGTATGATCGTATGGTCTCGAAACAACTGACAAAACTGAAATAACCTTATTTTTTAAATTTCACCACAACGGTTAAACCGTTTCTTCGAAGTGTACTTGTGTCATCTATAGAGATTTTGCTGACCATTCATTCTTTTATTACCTGTTTTCGATAACTACTTTTTCCTGTGTTAATGAAAAAGTAATCCCATGTTATCAAGTTGATCAGTGACTTGCAAAAACTGAATACAAAGTCAATAATAAATGCGAGATTGAGCAGATATTATTATTATTATTATTATTATTATTATTATTATTATTATTTACCTCTCACGATTCCAGCTGATTTTTGTTTAGAAATACTCTTTAGAAAAAAAAAGAAAGGAAGGAAGGAAAAAAGAAATGAAAGGTCATTATCTCCATTTGACAGGTTTACAGTAGAGGAGTCAAATTCAAAAATTGAAGGTGAGTCTCATTTATTTCGTTTCAAAATATACATTCCAAAACGGACATTTTTAGGTTTCCAACATCAATGTTCACAGCTTTTCCCCCCGACGTTCTAAACTACGTCTCAATGTTCCCAGAACACAGAATGTTGTCCATTCCATTATCTTTCATATGGTTTGAAGTCATTATCTTTAAAACCTAAAAAGTTACAGCGTTTAACGGAATCCGCTGAAAAGTTCAAAATACGCTCAGGCGCTTATACAAAATGGCCGCTACAACAAAACCTTCGCGGTTAAAAAATAAATGAATACCAGTTTTCAATTCCCAGAATATGGTACAAACATAGGTTAAAAAAAAAAAAATTGTCAGCAACCATCACTGGTCATACTATTCGGTTCAAAATCTCTTGTTGTCGCGAATTCTGTCGAGGAATTTGAAGCTTAAAATATATAAAACGGTAATCATGCCTGTTGTTCTGTATGGTTGCGAAACATGGTCGCTTACTCTGAAGGAAGAACAAAGGAAGAACATAGACTGAAAGTATATGAGGACAAGATCCTGAGACGAATATTCGGACCCAAGAAGAACGGGAATGGGGAATGGCGGAAACTTCATAACGAGGAACTACATAATTTATACGGTTTACCCAACATTGTTAGGGTCGTCAAGTCTAGGAGGCTCAGGTGGGCAGGTCATGTAGCTAGAATGGGAGAAGGTAGAAACGCTTTCAAAGTCTTGACTGGAAAACCAATCGGAAAACGACAATTAGGAAGATATAGGTGCAGATGGGAGGACAATATTAAGATGGATCTCGCAGAGATAGGAATACAAAGTAGAAACTGGATCCAATTGGCTAAGGATAGAAGTCAGTGGAGAGCTTTTGTGAACGCGGTATTGAACCCCGGGTTCCATAGGCCACATAGTTAGTTACCATCACTGGTCGATTTTATTTGGACTGACCCTGGTAAGAACACATTCACTGAGTGTATCACCAAGCTAGGGGGAGAACGGGAAGTCACTAGTAATTTTAAAATCTGCTCTAAAAGTGTAAAATCCAGAATGTTATGATAAATGATCGAGAAAGAAAACATCGCCATTGCTTTTATTAAGACAGTTAAAAACTGAATCTTTTGATGTGTTATATTTTTCACGAAACCAAGGTAAGTTTCCTCCTGACGAAAGCTTCCAACGTAACCAACTCCTCCCCTCCTAAAGACATTCTCTCTCTCTCTCTGTTGTAAAACTAGCTGAAATACCCGTTCTTCGCACGGGGAGAATAGGTTTATGGGAAATATTTGAAATCCCTTCTTCCTTAGAACATTTATTTCAATGAATACGCTTTTAATCAAATTTGATATGATTAAAAAATCCAGCTTAAACTGTGAAAAATCCAACTTGAACTTGACATCTTTTTGACGCGGAAAACTATGAATTCGACACTAATCTGTCAGTTTTTTATATTTTATTTTTCATCTCTCCACCCCATCCTCTGCAAATGTTGATTTAAACGGCATTTGGAACGTCACTATTCATTTCTGCGACCCCGACAAATATGGATTCGACATTAATAGCAGTCATTTTGAATTATTTTTACATGTCACATTCTCCTCCTCCCCCATCTAGAGTGAGCTGAACTTGAATTTAAATGGCATTTGGAATGTCATTCTTTACCTAAGCGAGCCCAAAAACTATGGATTCGACAGTAATACCGCCCGTTTCTTATAATAAAAATTCTCTCCTCTGTTCGTCCCTCCCAATCTCCTAGGAGTGCTCAGAGAACCTTGTTCCCACTGGGGACTGACCTTGGAATTAAAGGGCACCAAAACTGTCAGCAATCAACTTAGGGACGCGGAAAGCTATGGATTAGACACTAATATCGATTGTTTTAGATCATTTTTATCTCCTCCTCCCTCTAGATGTGTGAAGGGTTCTTATCCCGACAGTACTCTTTTCTTGACTGTAATATGTGTGCCAAGTTTGCTTAAAGTTCCTCCGAATGTTCCCGAGATATACTGGAACATACAAACGAACATACATCATTTTATATATATAAAGATAAAAATTAATAACTTGATAGAATTACATACTCCTTACCTTGCTAAGTGAAATATCAACCTTTCCATGAGATTAAAATTTGCGGTTGGAAGCTTCTTCAAAATAGTGAAAAGCGTAGCCACTCTGTCCTGAGGATCGGTGAGACTTGCAGCACGGAGGAAATCCTCGTAGCACTCAAAGGTAAGCAACGGTTCTGGCATATCTCGAAAGAAACATTTCAACACTGAAGTTAGAACATGAACCTGATAATTTTCAAATTTCACATCATCAATGTTTTCTTCTAGTTTTTGCTTCAGTTCTTTGACTTTGGAGCTAACCCCAGATTTTCGGTAGACACCCTCTGTGTAGAGACCATACATTTCAATGGTTGTGATCAGCCTATCCACTACAACGGGAATCTTGCTATCCTCGCCTAGCAAACTAGCAAGGGATACTCCGAAAATCTTGCCTCCGCCACCTGCTGATGCCACTTTAGGTTCTTCCTTTCCACACTCTTGGGTAACCTTTGTGTAACATTTTTTATGGCAAGTCAATTTGCAATCTGAAATGAAACACAGGTATAGGATTAATAAACAGATCATCCTACAGGATTCTTTCACGAAATCAATATGTTATTAAAAATAAGTTCATTTAATCTGATTTCAAAAAATCATTACCTGGTCAACTGGTACAATGTTCGAATATTTCTTTCGCTGAACATTAATCTTCGAAGGTTAACCTGATAGTCTGAATCTCAAACGGTGATTATGTCAAGTTAAAATGGTGCCAGACTCAAGATAACCTGGCCTCTGACCATAAAGTTTGGGTTAAAGTGTTTTCAAAACTAGAAACAAATTGACGTTTGAAGAAGCACGTGGTACGCTGTTGCCATTTCGTGCGCATCATGTGTCATCAGCTGGAACTGTCCTGTGAGTCTAAACAAAAAAGAAAATTTCTGAATATTGGTTTGTCTGGAATGGATGAAAGGATATGTTCGTCATCCTAGTTTGTACATGTTGGTAAGGGGGAGCTTTTTTCCCCTTCAAATCACTTCCACGTACAAAGAAACGAAATACTTTTCTTAAATTCTGAAAACATGTGTTTACTATTTAGCGGCAACATTGGAATGTTGAGGTCTGTTGCCAAGGAAACCCTCCACCCACTGTTACTAAAATGGCGTTTATGATTCGACCCTCGCTGAGTGACCGCAATAACTAAGTGACGTAGATTCCCTTCTTCAAAACAAATTTGCACGTGTTTTTGAGCTGTCAATTTGTTTCTAGTTTTGAAAGCACTTTAGTAATGTCAAGTTGTATAGGTCATGGAGTTCGTATTGCCACTGTTGAAGGCTATTAACAAAAACTTAAAAAGGATTTTTATCTATTATTGGAAGGACTATAAAGTCACGTTTCCTGCGATTTTGTAATAAGATACAGATCACGGAAATCATCAAGTAACACTGCAATCCACACCACACAAGCCATCAAGTAGACTAAGGTTTACAGGTAACGCAATGAAACTGGCTCCACCTATAATGCGACAGAGTTACCGACCTATGAATGTTACTACCCAGGGCAATGAAACGTTAGCTACACAGATATTTATGCGAAGCCCAAAAGAAATCAAAGACAAGAGCCTTTCGTGAGTTAGACATTTCCCTAAGAACTCTGGGGCGTCTGATGCAACGTCTACCTTTGAAACTGTATCGGCCAAGACAAGGTGATGGCATCATTCGGAAAGTGTGTTAGTCAGACGAAGTAAATTACAGCAACAATATGATAATCACGACTTCTATTTACAGCAAGATTGTTCTTCTCCCCATTATGCTGTAACAGTTTCTTCACAACGAATTACCCAATCGCTGGATAGATCGACGAGGGCCACTTGAATGGCTACCATCATCACCAGATCTCACCTCAATGGATCTTTTCTTTCCGAGTGTTAAAGATAAAGTATTTTTCAGAAAACCACGCACTATTAACGACGTGATAAAGAAATTAATAACAGTAAAAACTTCTGTGCCAAAGTGTTGATTTTTAGTTTAGCGTCCCGTTCACCAGCGCGGCTATATGGGACGTGGAATCCGAACCACATGAGCTCCTACCGGGAATCGAATCCGGGTCTCCCACGACACTGTTCCAAAGTGTGCTTGAGTGTTGAAACTAGACTACAGATATGTGTAAATGCTGAAGACCGACACTTTCAGTGATTGTACTTAATTTAATTTTTATATTATTATGATTGTCACCTCATAAACTTGTTTTTTTCAGAATCAAGAACTCATTATATAATACGTAACTACTAATAAAGGAACAGCAATGTATTTTCGAAGTATTACATCTTATCAGCGGGAAGCCACGGGAACAGAGGTTGCTACACACAAAGAATGATGAACCGTTCATAATTATCAAAATATTTACTGATTTATAATTAAAATACACCAAAGTTTGCTTAAGTAACAATTTGGCATGTTTATCTTGTTCGCACGAAATTAAATCTTTTATATATATATTAGGGTGGTCCAAAAACATATGAAAAAACTCAAGTTTTGAATTCACTAATGGGTCACTTGTTATTTTATTTCTACCAGTCACATGCATTCATGAGGAAAAAATCACTATATTTAGAGGTCGCTCAATCTTGCACAATATTTAACCGCTTAACTTAAAACCACGAATATATTCGTGCAAGGGAAAAAGATCTGAATGTGATTATAAATTGAAACGACGATCCCTTACGTTGCGCTCTATGCATCTGAATACATGGGTGTCCGCTAGGTGTGGGTAACGTTCATTCAGCTAGTTTTGGCTAGTATTTTGTGTTGGAGGCCATTACTTATTAACAGAGTGATGCTTTTTCTCTGTGAAATAGTTTTTTTTTTTTTTTTTTTTTTTTTTTTTCAAAAAAAGAATACAATAATTCGCAATTGATTGAATGGAATATTTACTTATAATGTAAATTTCTGGTCTCGAAGGAAGGGGGGTCCTGACCCCCCTTCACCCCTGGCTACGTGCCTGATCATAACGAAAAATTTATGAATGCAGCATTTACGGCGATGAAAAGGCATTTATGGTATCTGTCTGAATACCTAATGCCTCTTTCACTTTTTGATCCCCGCGTGTCAGATTCAACAAAGCAAGCGATAGCCAACAATATGGTAGTCAAACCTGAAAAGAAGAAAGATATGAAAAGAGCAGATGGGAACAATTTCACGACGGCAGCTCAGCTGGAATCTTATGCTACAAGGCGCTCCACCATATTCTTCAATGTACTTCTGAACGATGGTGAAGAACAGGCAAAATCTTTCCTTCAAAAAGATCCTTCGTCTTAGATAACAAATGAAGTATGCCAAAAAATGAATACAAGTGTTGGAAACCTAGCTGTTGTAAATGATTGTGCTGAAAGAGCTGTTGCCCTTATTCAAGCTTACAACAGTTCTATAACGAAAGATGAGGCCCAGAAACAATACTGTTCGTGTTGTTGCTCTACACCGTAAGAAAATCAAAGACTTTAAGAAGGCTACACTAAAAAAATATTAAATTATGAACAAAAACATTTTTAGATGTGATTTAATAACGAACAGATGCAGTATGGAAGTGAATATGGAATATGATATAATTTTATTACGTTGTAACGAATATTACCTAGGTACATTAAAAACTGTCAACTTTGAGCGAGTACTTAAACATATGGTAGAGCCTTAATATTTTGCAGTTTTGTTTGTTGACGTCATAGGAATAAAGGAAGGAATGCCCAGATTAAAATTCGTAAGTTGATTTTTTTGGACCACCCTAAATATATATATATATAATTGTTTAAAGAGAGCATTATTAAGTATCAATGGATTATTATACTGTGCTCCGTGTATATATATATACACAGGGAAGCTTCAATCAACATATTTTGAACATTGTGTACTTTCCATAGAACAAAACTATCCACAGGTTTTTTAGTCTCTAAGAGCTTATTTCTTTATGCAGTTATTCTTATTCCTTATAAGTATCACAAATTAAAGATAAAGACCACTTTCCGAACCCACTCGTGACTATATGGTTAGAGTACGCGCATTTCGATTTCCGATGAGATAGCTCGAATCCCACGTTGAGCTGTATTTCCATGTCTCATATAATATCGCTGCTGCAGGGATGCTAAAATCACATCCAACCAACCACCTCATTCTTTCTGTTTACACACTTCCAAGTTAATTATCACTAAACACTACTTACGCCCAAATTCTTTTATAAATATATATCACGTGGTGTTATTTACTGGAGTGGGTACTTAAATCATCTTCCTCTCTCATAACTCATCCCATATCATGCCAAAACACAGTACATGATAATTCATCTGCAACACTATATTTGCAATATATAATCGTATGTCTCTGCGATCGAAGCTTATGAAATGTTAAATGTGTATTGTCACACCTGAACTTTTGAAAACTTTAAACTCCTATGGAAATTACTACTGTTGTACTGTTTGGAACTACCCATAATTTAGCATCAAAATTTATTCACGTTATCTTAAGTCAGTTTACTGATCTTAACTTGCCTCGTGACAGTGTCAACACCGGGTCAATAAAGAACTAATTTGGCTGCACGGAAGCAAAAACAATATGAAAATTCTAAACAATAATTTATGCTAGAGGGAGTAACTTGCCACGACAATTATTTTCTTACATGAAATTCACAAACTTTGATCCCTCCATACGACAGAAACAGGTCATTTCGAAGTTCTATGTTTCGTTAATCACTACGTAAGGAGCAAAAACACAAGAATCCTTTGAAATGAAATGAAATCGTTTAGTTTTACATCCCACGATTATGCCGGCTAGGCTGAAGGAGACAGTGACGATGAGAAATGAATGAAAATGTTGAAATGAAGAAAGTGGGTGAAACTAGAGAACCCAAAGAAAATCCACGAACATGGTCTTTGTCCATCACAAAGCCCAACTGGCGAGATGGGATCGAGCCACGAACCCCACACACCAGAGGTAAACGCTCTACCACTGTGCCACCGTCCCCCCCCCCCTTCCCCACAAGAATCCTTTGACTTTATTCAATGTATCATTTAAGTGTTCATAGCACAAGTATTAAAAATACAATAAAATATTGCCATTTTCTGGGCATATGTTTTGGTACGAGGATGGAACTACTGTTATGACACTAAGAAGGAAATATTTTATAAATTGATAAAGAAAAAGGACACTCGGAATTGCACTTACTTTGACAGACAAGACTTCTTTCTATTGGCCACATGAAAAACGATGAACAGATTTCACACGCTGTAGGAATATTAATAATGGTTAAAACGAAGTTATGGCCAGCATGCAGAATGGACTCTTCCACCTTTCGCTTCTTCTCTTTCTTTCGTTTCGTTTTTGGTTTCTCATCCAATCGATTCACGTTCATAAATTCATTCATGAAACCTCGGAAAGCGTTCACACCCATTGTCACTGGGAAGTCTTCTCTAGTATTTTCATGATTACATACAGTCTCCATTACCTAAAGGAAGCACATAAATAACAATTACAAAATATAAGCCATTATTCAACATATCACAATGATAAATCTAGTCCAGGGCAGAAAAAAAATATAACTGATGCAACGCACGAGATAATTTTTTTAAATATTGCATAGTATTTTAAAATTATATTTCGAGCATTATTTTTTCTTGTCCATCATTAGATTTTACTGGCTGTAATCTTGAATTCAATATCACTGTTTTAAACGAGAACATGATTGTTCAGTATGTCAATTAAGATTGTCTTTCAACCAGAAAGCGATTAACGCAAACTGTTTTACAGTGTAGTATTACCTTGGAATCTTGTAACGGTCATTTCTCTCATTACAGAAAGAAGAAAGCCCGGAATGAGTAAAATCTCAAAACGAATCGAAATCCCGAGTGATATAAACAATTTTGTAAAATTTACTTTCACGTCATAAAAAAAAAAAATTACCGGTTATAAAACTATTTTTATTTATGGTTTACAACCGGTAATTTTTTTTTTTATGACGTGAAAGTAAATTTTACAAAATTGTTTATATCACTCGGGATTTCGATTCGTTTTGAGATTTTACTCATTCCGGGCTTTCTTCTTTCTGTAATGAGAGAAATGACCGTTACAAAATTGGCGACCTTCAGCTTTAGGATTTGTATAATATTTATAGTTATAACTAAGATATGTACTACCGTTCTTAGAATTTATAAGGTTGTTGCTTTCTCAAATGAGGTATTGTTAATTACTCATTGGTGGAGATTTTGTTGGGGAATGTTTGAGATGTGTAGCCGATATGATGAAAAAAAATATATGAGTCTTAGTAAGTCGAGTGTAGATCGACATGCACCTGAGAAACATAGTTGTTGTGAAAGTACATGTGATTCTAATAATAATATATCAATAAACTGTGAAAGTTGTGGGAATTGGTTTCATACAAATTGTGTGCAACTATCGTCAGAAGAACTTAAAATATTGAAAGAACATGATGGTAGCTGGTATTGTTTAAACTGTCAGGCACAAAGAGAAATAAGTTTAAATGATGAAGTTAGTGAAGGTGCAAGCGTTGCTAATAAGGAGGATAGAGGAGTAAAAAGTGTACCGACAATCGAAATTAGTGGGGGTCCACTTCTGGAAACTCTAAAAAACCTGATTACCGGATTGGAAACTAGAATTGACACCAAAATGGCAGTGATCACCGGATTAGAGACAAAAATTGACATTAAATTATCCGCGCATATGTGTGAATTAAAATCAGAAATGCTAAAAATGTCTAATGATATGTCTTTACTTAAGGAATCTTTGAGTAATATGAAAACAGAATTAACTCATGATTTAGGACAGGTTAGATTAGAAATTAGCGATACAAAGACTCAATGCATGGAAAGTATAAGTGAGCTTCAAACTAATTTTTCCAAAGAATTGAGTGATATTGTAACCGATATTAATACTGTTAAAACAGATGTAGACAATATAAAATTAGGATTAACGGAGACTAACGAAAACCTAGATGTAAAAATTGAATCTGTAGTGAAAGAAATGTCTGATTTAAGGGTAGAAATAAGTAAAGTTAATATTGATTGTCAAAAAGAAGTTAAAATTGTAAAAGAGCAACAAGCTGACGATAGCCGAAAAATGCGCGAACTTAACGAGGCTACCGTTAACATGGTAAAGGTACTCGAAAGAGATGTAATTGAGGCTTATAGACATAACCGGGACCAGTGTAGGCAGAATATGGAAAAGTTGAAGGAATCTGTACAAAACCAAATTTCCGAAGCCCAAGATAAATGCGAAACTCTTCTCCGCGAGAAGTTAGATAGACAAGAAGAATCTTCCGCTAATAATGATAGTAGTCGGGATAAAATATTTCAGAAAAGTAGATTCGAAGTTGATGTTTCAGAGGGCGACAATAACGAAACTAAGATATACAATTTAGATGGAGGGCGGATCGATGGTACATCTTCGCGTAGGAGATTTTCTTCAACCGATTCGGAGGAAGAAGGAAATTGTCATCGGAATGATAAGCGAAAACGTCATAGAAATAGAAATTATCGAAGTGAACCTCCTGTCTTAAATTGCAGTACTGTAAATTGCGAACCCCTTTCGGAGTTACCGGCAGAAAACGTGCATTGGGGAAATAGCCCGTCACAAAAGCGATGTGCTGGTTCTTATTTAAAAGAATTACATCATTTTCCAAAATTTGATGGGAAAATGACACAAGGAACTGCGCAAATTTTCTTGGATGACCTAATCCAAACGATGAACATGTATGTTCTTACCGAGCAAGACCGAATATATATAATAGGGAGGTGTTTGGAAAAATCTGCTAAGATTTGGTATCGAAGTGTCGCGAACCAAATAAAAACCTTTCAAGATTTTGTTAGGTTCTTCAAGCTGCAATATATATCTGAACGGATGGAGAGGGCACAGAAGCGTCGTCTCTATTCGTTGAGATATGATCGCACAAAATATTCTTCACTGCTGGATTTTGTCCGTTATATTGTAGAAACATATAATTCGACTGTGACGGTACCATCGGATCAAGAACTAAAAGATCTGATCTTAGAATGTTTACCTATGGAGGAATCCAAAATTTTGAAGTTAGGGTCTGTTAGTAATGTGCAAGATTTGGTTCTTAGGATAGCCGAACTAGAATGTAGTCCTAACAGCCAGTTTGATAGTCACAGTGGTCAAAAATTCCAAATCAAGAAACAACCGAATGTGAGGCAAACCTTTGTTAATCAGAGAAAAAAAGCTGGTATAGATAATGCGGTGCAAACAGATCCGATGAATGTCGAAACTTCTGTAAAAGAAACTCTTCCAAATCAACAATTTAGAAATGGGGCTGGAAATTCACAACGTCGGAACTGGAAGAGTAATCGAAAATTTAAGAGAAGTTGGGGAGGAAACGAAATTAAGAAAAATCACCCTGTTTCGGAAATTCAAAACTCACCTATGATGTATGGAAATATACCGCTGCCGTACATCATACCAGGGATGTATAATATAAAATCGCCATTTGTACAAGGTCCTCCTGTACCAGTCGTGAGTTCTCCTTTCCCTTCTCATATTCCAGTGATGACGACAGTCACTTCTTCTTTACATCCGCCTTATCCCTCTGTGACTTGGAGCGATGAACACTAGTAATCCTTCCGTTTCGACTAACAATTTTCAGGCCTCGGAAAACAGGTTGAGCAGTCACCTTTAAGGGGAGACGATGACTGCTCAACGAAACTTCTCTCCCCACATGAAAATTTCGATAAAACTTGCGATACAGATTATTCGCTTACCGGTTTTCGAGAAAATTTAGAAATAACTCCTTTTAAGTTAGTAACTTATTTTGTTTTAAAGGAAGAAGAAGAGGATACTATACACCATGACTATGAGATTTTTCCTTCCCCTTCGGTGAACTGTGAAGTTGGGGGGATGCAAATAAAATGTATATTGGATACGGGAGCTGAGTTAAATTTGTTAAATTATAATATTTGGACGAGACTACAAAATTCTTTTCGGTCGGCGAAGTTAAAACCTACGCCCAGAATCCATTTAAATGCTTTTGCTGGGAAAGATGACTTTTCAGTTAAGGGCTTATTACAGTTAACCCTTAATATTCAAGGAAATTTATTTGATGTCCCATTCTTTATCGTTAAAGATATGAAAGCTGGACTGTTATTGGGATCACCTTTCTTTGCAAAATTTCAAGTAGTTTTGGATAGTGAAAACCGTAAACTTATTTTGAACAACAATAATTCCGAAAAGGTAATTTTAGATCTATCTTATCCAAAAATCTTATTAGTACATCTTGATAATAAAGTGTCTGATGAATGTAATGTACCCTCTTCTCCTAATAAATGTGATATGGATTTCGGAGAAATTTCCGAAACTGAAATCAATGAATACATTAATAAGCGTGAAGATTTAGATGCCGATGTTAAAGTTAAACTGCAGACATTGTTATTTAAGTATAAACATCTATTTTGTGAATATCCAAAACCGATAAAATGTGAACCCTATAAAATTGAATTAAGTGATCAGGATCCTGCCGTCGGAAAAATTTATCCCATTCCTCAGGCCATGCAAAAGGAATTTGAAGAAGAGCTAAATAAATGGGTTAGACTGGGAATTGCTAAAGAACATCCTAGTAGCTATAGGAACCCGATACATTGTGTAAGAAAAGCTTCGGGGGGTGTGAGACCAGTGATTGATCTTCGCTTGTTGAACAATAAGGTCATAAGTCCGAGAATTCAAGTCGAATCCATAAACGAAATCCTCTCACGAATTTCGGGAGCAAAAGTCTTTAGTACAATGGATGCGACCATGGGTTACTATGGCGTCAGACTGCATCCTGATTCATTTCAGTGTACTAGTTTTATCTACTTAGGGCGGCAATATGTACTCTGTGTCTTGCCTATGGGACTCAAATCTAGCCCTAGTATATTTCAAAACATTATGAATTCTTATTTCGGATTAGATACTCGGCATTTTGTAGTTGTATACTTGGATGATTTACTTTGTTATAGTTCAAACGTACTGGAACATTTTAACCATTTGGAAAAACTATTCAAAATTCTCGAATTTGGAAACTTTGCCTTAAATTTCAAAAAATGTCAATTCGTGCAAACAGAAATTTTGTTTTTAGGACATGTAGTTAATGGATCTGAAGTGAAATCAAATCCGAAGCATAATGAGGCAATTAAGTGTTTCCCGATTCCTAAAACTAAGAAAAAGTTACGATCTTTCCTAGGAATCCTTTCATGGAGAAGAAAATTTATTCCCCAATTTGCTGCATTAACTGCGCCTTTCTTCGACCTATTAAAGAAAGATAAAAAGTACCAACTTACTCCTGAATTATTAGAACGGTTCTACCAGTTGAGGACGTTACTGAGTGAGCCTCCTGCACTCAGTCAACCCGATTTCTCAAAACCTTTCCACTTGTTCTCGGATGCGTCATTGGAAAATTTAGCCGGTTATCTTGGACAGTACGACGAAACCGGAGAACTGTTAGTTATCGAGTACGCAAGCCGTAAGTTAAAATTATCTGAAATCTCCTATTCTATTTTTCAGTTGGAACTTTTAGCGGTCCTGTTCTTGTGTGAACGCTTCTCCTATTATATCCTGGGCAGGCAAGTCACAGTTCATTGTGATAATAATGCTGTGACCTATGCGTTCACATTACAAAACTTAGATACGAGGACAACAAAAATTTTATTAAAGTTACAGCGGTTCGACCTCCGGTTCGAACACTATAAAGGAACCGACAATAAAATAGCAGACATATTAAGTCGTAATACTCCTGAATGTAATGCTGAACCTAGTAACTACCAAATAAATTTTGTAAATTATAATTCTGATACCTGGTTTGAGATGAATGAATTGGCAAACTTACAATCGTCAGATAAGTATTGCTGCGAGTTGAGAAATAAGTTAAATACTGCAACAGTACCTGATCGAGTTAAAGTTAATGATAACCTATTATATGTTCGAAATCAAAAATTAAATAATTGGCTTTTAGTAATTCCTACAGCTTTAGTTCAGAAGATAGTGAAACAAATTCATGAAACAGGACATTTCGGAGTAACAAAGTGTGTAAAATTAGCTCAAGAACTATTTTTTTGGAGGAATCAAAAACAAACCTTCAAAAATTATATAAGGAACTGTGAGCTCTGTGCTCAGACAAAATTTTCAAACCGAGTTATTGCACGGGAAGACCTCCACATCCGGGCTGATAAACCCCATCGTAAGATATGTGTGGATTTGGTTGGGAAACTTCCTTGTAGTTATGGTTATTACTACATACTATCTATAGTAGATGTTTATACTCGGTTTGTCTGCTACTTGCCTTTAAAAACCTCGACTGTTGCGGAAATTATCCGAATTCTAGAAAAAGAATATTTTTCCATATGTCCTTATCCAAATTATATAGTGTCGGATCAAGGCCCACAGTTCTTATCTCAGAGCTGGAAAAAGTTTTGTATGGAGCATCGGATCCATCATGTCCTTGTCACTCCCTACAACCCAAAAGGGAATGGGATAGTGGAGCGTTCCCATGGAGAATTGAACCGTATTATTCGACTGATGTGTAGTAAGAATCATACAAAGTGGAAAAACGTAGTGAAGTTCGCGCAGGATTTGTTAAACTATTCATATAACAGTACCATTGGCTGTACCCCTGCGGAACTTTTTATATCTTTTTCGGCAGCGGATAGATTCAGGGAACAATTCCCATGACCTTTGGAGTTACAGGACATAGAGGACTCGAGGCGACACATACAAGTAGAACCTCGATGGTCAACAAAAAGAAAAAGAAAACAAGATAATATATCGAATCGTTCTATAGAAATCAAAGAAGGCAATCTTGTGATGGTCCGAACGCACTTGCTATCGGATGCATTCAAGAAAATTACACACAAGTATATGCCTACCTATACAGGGCCTTACCTCGTGACTAAAGTGGTTAATAATATGGTTTATTTGAAGGATCTCAAGGGGAGAGAGGTATCGAAACAAAATTTATCAAATATAAAATTATTTGATTGTTCTAGCGAGAAACGGAACGAATTACTCAAAGGGTTCGAATAAAAAAAAAAATTTTTTTTTTCTTGAAGGCCCTGGGAAAAATGTAACGTACGCTGGTAACGTTACATTCTGTTTTTATTCTTGTTGTTGTAGAGTGTTTGAATTTTCTTTATTTCTGGTTGTGTTAGGTTATACTTTATTCCTAAAAGTATTAAGTTGTGTTTAATCTGTTATCCGTGATTCGTTCATTATTATTTTATATTGATACCATACGTGACCTACGTAATGTTGATCTGCACCATAGCCTGGGTGTGTGTATTCTCTACCTGCGCGGTAGGCTATGTGATTGTATCCATAAACTAGTTGGGCATTGATCTTAATTAAAATTCAGTATTTATACAGGAACACACGTTTAAAAAAATGCTTGGTAAATAATATTGACCCGCGCATAATATATCTGCAGGACTTCGTTAGTGGAGAGAAATCTTATTAAGTAATTATTACGTTGAAGTTGAAATTTTAACATCACTACTCATTGTAATAAAAATTGTGTATGACCCTTTTACTCTCAAATATAACCTATAATAATAACTGCAGCTTCACGAACAAATTTTGCCATTATATGTAAATGTAAATACATATGTATAAATATTTTAGGCCTACCTTAAATGAAATTTATATAAAAACGAAGTTCTTCTCTACATTATACATTATATAATTCACTTCTTTTCATTTGCTTTTCATTTGTTTACATTACTACAAGTATTACGCTGCGTTTTTGTTTGCGAAGCGTATAACGAAGCGTCACATGGCGGGAGTAAGTGATAATAACACGTAAATTAAATATATGTTGCAGATTTTAGTTTAGGATTTAGACATATATAGATAATAGTAATATTGCAAATCTTAATTTTGAGCGGGGAAAGATGTTTACTTTTATTATTATTCGTGATGTAAATTATCATGTAGAATGTGCGAATAGACATGCCGTGTGCAAAAAGAAAAAGAAGAATTCAGCCATTTTAAGAAAAAATAATGTGACGACGTGGAGCTTTTATCTTTAGAAATTTATTATGCGAAATCGCTCGATTTTTGGCTAACCTTTAGAAATTCGGCATTCTTGGACTAACCTAAAGTGTGTTTAGATAAAAAGATAAGCTCCACTTCGAAATTATATGCAACCTCATGTGGATATTGGTCGTCACTTTTAGATGTTCGCCTTGTTAATCATGGAACTGGATGGCGAACCTGTATTGTCGTGAGCAGCATCGTGACCCGACCGGGAATCACCCCTTGCAGAGGAGTGGAGTTTGGTGGTGTCAGGAGATTGCTAACGACGTTTAACTTTGTGGAACTCAGGTAACCCGAATTTTCTTAAAATTTATAGACAGTCAGGAATACGCAGCTATTAAAAACCAAGATGGCGACTTCCACGCTACCATCATCATAATATTTCTATCAAAGTAACTTTTGAATAACAGTGTTCTAATATTTGTGTTTATGTGTTAATGATGGGGAATATAACAATGCCAAGTTAATCTGTGTGCGGCTTCACACATCTTAAACATTCCGTAGCTGTCTCTCCACTAATGTAGTCTCTCAGAATTCTCGAGAACCATGATAGCGATCATAAATAATTTCTGTTGTCATGGTAACGATGCATAACGCCAAATGTTAGGTTTCTTACTATCTAAATGATCTGAACCGTAGAGATAAGCAAATGAAATACAGGAAAAATAATCCAAGTACGGAACTTAATCACAATTTTTGTTTTGTATTCTATTAAGATCAGGTTGATGACATCTAATGACAAAATAATTACCTCACTTGTAGATGTACTTACAGCATCAGCTTGTTGCACTTACTTATTTGTTGATGATAGACTGATCTGTTATGTTGAATTGATTTTTTTTTTTTTTCTTCTTGGCACTGCATTTAGGTTGAAACTTTGTTTTGTAATTCTCCCAACAAAAGATATGTGTCACTAATTAACTTAAAGTGCTGTCTGGTAGATTTTTTTTTTTTTTTTTTTTGTTTTAGTGCATGCATGTTCATTTGTATATAGTTCATGTTTCCATTATTTCATCATTTTGGGTTTGAGGCTAAGTTGAGAAATTCAACGTTATGGCCATATATAGAGTGATGCCTCATTTCTGCCACTACTTTCTTCTATAATGAGTTTGAGAAAGAATATAAATTGTGGAACACAATAGAGGATAAATAATTACTCATATAAACCCATATTTTTTTGATAAAGACAGCTTAAATGTTAATAGCATGTTCATGAGGAGTCATGAAATAAGGATCTTGTTGAAGAAGGAGAATTACAATGTACCATACTTTATTTTTACATTGCAATGTGCCACATTTAGCCTACGTTTAGATGACTGTAGATCAGTCTAGAATAGCATCAAAGTTCGTTTCATGTGATACTACAATGAGGTACTTATGGAAACAAACAACGTGAACTGTATAATTTTATTTTACTGTCAAAAGAATACAGATTTTTTTTTTTTTTTGAAATCGTATAAATATGTTGTTGAATATATATACATTTTTTTTTTCAATCAGATGACATTTTATGTAAACTATATTGCTAATAATGTCCAAATTTCTTTTTCTCTTGTATGCTGTTACTTGAAAATAATAAACGAGATCGCTGATATAAAGTGGAATTATCTAATTTAGCCTCATAAACGAATTAAATAAAAATCATGACAGTGGAGCATAAGTAAGCAAGTAATGCTTTATAGGTTCTTACGAGCGGTTGCTATCTTCGAAAGGACTCTGGAAGACGAGTCAGAATGCGTTGAATATAAACCATAAATAAAAATAGTTTTATAACCGGTAATTTTTTTTTTATGACGTGAAAGTAAATTTTACAAAATTGTTTATATCACTCGGGATTTCGATTCGTTTTGAGATTTTACTCATTCCGGGCTTTCTTCTTTCTGTAATGAGAGAAATGACCGTTACAATCTGAACTCAATCTATTCCAGAACCCCGTTCAAGTCCCAAGACTATTTTTTCCTTTAAAATAATAAACTGCATAATTCGTTCCTGGGTCCAACAAATGCGAATTTTCAAGATGGTTTTAAAAGCAAATACAAAGAATTTTCAAATAAAACAACTAATAACATTTGAATAAAACTAATAAAACTAAAAAATATAAATACCTGCATTTATCGTAAAAATGTACGATAATGGTGCACGTGGAAGCTGGAGGAGAGAGAGATTATTGCTCAGAGGGCGAGTCTCTTTCCATGATTACTTCAGATAACTAAATGTTTACGGGGAAATGTACGCACAAACAGAAACAATGTACTGTGCATTCGAAATCTGGTGCAAAATTTGCTCTAAGTTTTCGTTCAGATTCCAAGTTGTTCGAGTTCTGCGGAAAATGATGTATATTCAACGATTTGGAGAGAAGGAATGATTTTTTTTCTATGTAGTTTTTTTGGATCCCGGAGTTATAAAAAAAAAAGTGGTTTCTGTAGTGGCACTATACATTTTATTTTATTTTTTACTTAACGTCATGTTTACGCACCGAGGCTAACAAAATGAAATGAAATCTTTCAGTTTACGCCCCACGGTTATGCCGTCTAGGCTAAAGTAGACTGATAATAAGAAATGAATGAAATGGTGGAATGAAGAAAGTGGGAGGAAATGAGAAGACTCCGAGAAAACCCACGCACACGGTGTTTGTCCAGCACAAAGTTCACTTAGCTCGAGCTTGGATCGAACCAGGGACCCCATGCACCAGAGGTGAACACTCTACCACTGAGCCACCGCGGACCGAGGCTAAAGAAGGCGGTGATGATGGTGGGAGAACCCTTAGAAAACAAAGTCCACTTGATGGAGCTAGGATTGAACCTGGGACCTCATGCGCCAGAGATGAGTGCTTTACCACTGGACCATCGCGGCATCAAATCTTGTAATAACACGAAGTATGAAATAGATTTAACTATCAAGAATCTCCATATGGTAACCAAATGTTCAGCAAATGATCACCGTAACATCATGCCATGTTCGAATATTTAACACACTTCGTCAAACGTTTAACACAAGCTTATAATGATCAATAAGCGAGGTCACTCCTCAGGCGTAATGCATTGTTGCCAGATACGCCAATGCATCAGCATTTCCCTCTTCAAAGCAGAACAAAACTGTGTACAAAGGTACAAAGTGTTAGATCATTTTCTAAGCAAGATTCACATGAAGTCTGAAGTCATTTTGCAGCAGGTATATGCAGTGAGACTCATACCAACTTCTAGCAAGATGCATTATTAAAATCTTACAGCTCGTGTCTCGCTTGTTTTACAACTTTAGTATTAATGTGCAATAATAATAAAAATACTTCGACTTCTTTGTACCTTTGAAATGCTCTTTAAGCACGTGAAGGTACATAACAGCGCTGTTGTAACACGGAAGACTCTGTGGCTTCTGGTGTAGATTCGAAAGAGAAGATCGAAATTCGAGATCCCGATAGTTCAGACTATAATTATCATTATTATAGCATTAGTCATACTTGCTCCTCATCTAGCATTAAGGCATATACATGCAACACCACACATATGCTGACACCGAAAAATTAAAACTAATGAAAATGAGATACTTACATGGAGAAAATTTGCAATGAGATCCTTATATTTAATATTCAATTTATCAGCACCCTGTTTGTTAGCCACGCTGTACGTGGAAACAAGATTGTCTTTAAATTCACGAAGTGCTTGTTTGAAAACTCTGTCCACTTCACTTGGCTTTTTGCCTTCTTCACTCTCTATTTTGTAGATCTGTAAAACAATAAAATATAAGGTAAGACCATAGTGAAGATTATATTCGTAACGACAGTCTCAAACTATCTGCACCACAAAACGATGTTCGTTTCCTACTACTCTTAAGAATAACAACCTCGTATTATAGGTAACTGAAGATGTATCATGGTTTTCTATCATTCTAATTCGTCATATCAACAATAGAAGCGCAAAATAGCTGTGGTGTCACGATTAAGAATTAAATCTATTTTTATGAAATGTTCCATAACTAAAAGCAAATACAAGATAATATTTTGCTGTGTTCATCTCCATCTACTTTTAATCAGAACTGTTCCATTAACTGTATATACACTCTTAATCAAAGCTTCCCAACTCTTTTTTAAAAACAAATTTGAGTTCATATTTTGTGGGCTGTGAAATAATGGAACTGATTCTGGTTATTAATGCACTATTTAATGTAGAAAACGTAAATAAAATTTTTTCAACATATTTATTCAAAATAAAACAATTATAAAAATTAAACTGTTTTAGAAATATTTTTTTTAGTGTTCCTATACGAATCTTCTATAGCAAAATAAATAGCAATAATAGATTTTCCGAAACAAAGATCTTAATGTTGATTGTTAAAGTAAGAATTTAGAATACAGAAATCATTCATTATAATAAAATTTAGACCAGCGTTTCCCAACCTTTTTCAACTTGCGGCACACTACGGGTGTAGCTTGAATTCTCGCGGCACACTCATAGATATTATTATTTGTAAATATAAAATACCGTGGTATTTTTTTTTCTGTGATTAATGATTTTTCTCACAGAAAAGAAAGCTCGATCACTGGTTTTACCCCATGGTTAATCATTATGCTTACTTTTCATTCTAATTTAAAAATAGAAAACAATTCAATGAAGTATTGGACTCAGGTTTGCAACACTACGTCTTTTTCGAAAACTGTATCCAAGCTTTCACTAAGAAGATAGATCACTAAATAACGAACGGACAAACAAATCTCTTTTACTTTTAAAACACAAATGTAGGTAATTTGTATGCATGTTTGCTTTGTCGAAAGTATTGAATGATATTTTAAAATTTCAGGTTACGAAATAGTCTGCAACAATGGTTATAACAATGATAAATACTTTTTTCAACATTAAAATTGTCCACAAGAGTAACATGGTATGAAACTTAAAATTGTAGATTCATAGTAGAGGTTCATAGTAATGTGAAATACAAATATACATTTTCCCTTATATCTTGCAATTTGATTGCCATAGAATTAATAATTTTGTTTCGATTTTCCCGTGGCACACCAGGGGCCCATTCACGGCACACCGGTTGGGAAACGCTGATTTAGACAGATGATCTTTAAAGAAATTACAGAAATGGAGAACACATTATTTATTCAATGCATTTTAGCAAGTGAGTTTTCATTTTGACGTAAGTAATGAATTTTCCTACATAACCTTCTTGTTAAACAAGAAGTATGGGAAGTTGTCTTCTCACTGCCAGCCAGAATACTATTGTTTTGCTAGTGCATCAAATACACACAACAAAATTAGATACATACACCATACATGAATCGAATAACTTGGTCGACCTTTCACACAATTCTTAAGACAGCAGGTCATTGATGCTTATCTCATAAAAGAAAGAAAGAAAAAGTCTAAACTTACATACGGACCAAGGCAATCACAATTAAAGATAACAGAAACAATTTTATTTCCGTATGCAGTTTGAAGAATTCATATTATTCGTTCTTAAACATATCAATTACGTTATGCACCTGATTATACAGGGTGTCTACTAAAATTCCAAAATGAAATTTCGCGACTTTTTCGTGACCTTTTCTTCACCACATCATAAAATTTCCTAACATTTTCAAGAGCAAATTTGGGTGCGAATTAGACCGAATTTTCATCCATGCGATAGAAACGTACTTTGCTTGCGATTTGGTAGCGTCTAAAGCCGACCATAAACATTTTTGGTGGTGAATTTTGACGTTTTATAAAACGAAATTTTCCAATCTGTACTTACATTTTAGTTTAAAAAAACCGTGACCCAAAAACTAAATTTCGTGACCTTTTCGTGACTTTCATGACCGTTTTCTGATTTCGTGACTTTTTCGTGACTTTCGTGACTGCCAGACACCCTGTTTAGAACAGATGTAAGACTCCCTTACACAGACACATGAGTATATCACATGTTCACTAGTCCTGAAGAATAAGGTTCATATCACTGTACCGGTTTAACACTAGGATATGTTAAAGATTGATTTTCGAGAAATACGCAAGTTCTCATTTACTCCTGTAAATGTAAAATACTTATTCGTGCATTTGAGTTTTACATATACTGTGCATTAATCCAAGTACAGCAATGAAGTACGATACTTATTACAATTAAGAGGCGCTGATTCCTACCGAGCTTATTTAATACCTTAGAAGCTTTATAAATAATACTTGAAATACGAGTAGTAAGTTTTTTTTTTTTTTTTTTTCTAAATCAAATTCTCACTTGTTCCTTTTCTGTGGTCTTCATCAAGATAAAAATTTATTTCCAATTACTAAAAGAATAAGTGATTATATTGTTACATGAAAAAACACGACAATTTCAGGCTGTAAGCATGAAACTTCGAAAAGAAATTAATCAGAGTATTAATCTGAGACTTTGTCCAATTCTAGAAGAGTTTTACGATTTCGTGTACAACTATATGACAACAGACGAGAATTGATATCTGGCTAAAGAACAAAATGGACCAGCACGGTTAAAGAGAGTAGTTGTGTTATGCACATAAGTAAGCGGTTCGGGTAAACATAATAGTATGTTACATTTTCTAATTTTCGAATAAACTAGGAAAGAACGTTCAACATTGCCATGCAATTCAATAGAATAACACACAAAAATGAAGGGTACGGGTAAAAAACAAGGAATGTCCATGTGCGTGCTTTTTCGGGTGCTTTGTCCTATCTGTTGGTGACTCTTGGTACTATTTGACTGTACATGCCATGCATGCATAGATGTAGAAATATCCATGTAAAAAGGGGCAATCTTTTCACGCTGTTTTCAATATTAAAACGCCGTTTACTCGAAAATGCAATTTTGTGACATTCCTTCTTTTTTTCCCTTACCCTTCAAATACGCTTCTGCCATCTGCAGGTACATTTCCGAAATTAAAACTACCTACATACTATATAATCATGAAAGGAGGAAACAACCGATATAAACTTATTTTTTACTCACCACAATCGTCTGTATGTGCGAATTCACTAACTTACTTTCTTCTTTTCATTAATATGTGAAATCACAATCCTCAAAAGGTGTTTTCAATATATATGGACACTGGATTGTCTAAATGCAGCAGCTAGGCTGTAGTACAAGCCATGTGGTTTGAGTGGAGAGCACCGACTGCAGGTATTTGGCTGTTCTAGAAGCGGACTGGGTGGCGTAGCGGTTATCGCATCGGCATGGTATACCGGAGATTCCCCTCAGGGATGGGTTCGAGTCCAGGCCGAGGCAAATCACTTTTTCACTCTTTGTAAGTTTCTTACATATTGTTTTGTGGTTTGATGCTAACCCACTGCACCTAATGACTCAATTTCACAGAAGTGGAGCTTACCATTATGTTCACCCAAGCTGCTTACATGTAAATAAATATCATGTAGTTTCATAATAAGAAAGACGAACTAGAAATATCTGAAGATCCATATTTCCTTGGAAGAAGTTTCACCCTGATGAAAACCACAGGAATAGTGGTTGAATTTCGTTTTTTTAAAAAAATACTCTCAACACAAATTAAAAGTAAATATTATTATTTCACTTATATAGTATAATTTGCGTAATTTTCTTACATTTTACACCTTAGAAAATTATTTATCATGAAATAGAAAAGTGACAGTCATCTCAATCAAGTTTAGTTAATATATGGATGCAAAGTATTGCTTTCAATAGGGTTATCCCAAAATTAACTTTCAGTTATTTAACCATATATTTGACCACGAGGATAGTCATGTCAACACGGTATATTTTTTCTGAAATTACCGAGATTAATACTCGTGTTAATATAATAGCTAACATGACGAAGAGACTAAGCAACAAAACTATTAAGACATCTCATTATTAACACTTTCGTTAACGAAAAATATTAATTTAAAAAAAAATGTTTAGATGTGTGAATGAATGTATCCAAAATCTGGCTGTAGATGGAATACTCGCTAAAGCTCGCTGGGGCTCCGCCCCCACACCCCCGGTCATGACTTTGCCATGAACTGTGATGACTTATAAAAGAAGTAGTGTAGAAGAATTTACTTCCTTTTACTGCAGGGACCTATCACCAAACACACTTGAATTCAAACGGCATTATTTCCTGCATATCATCTTCAATTGCATGTAAACTATGTATTCATAAACCTTTACAACTTTTAACAATGATTTAGCACAGATGAGCAACGCAGAACTAGGACATGCTCAAGAAACTTCGTATATAGAGAATAAGTAGGTGGAAAACTTTAATTGGTTTATACATTACTGAATTATCCTCCTTGTTATTTTTCTTTTTAGTTGTTATTGTTTAAACCTGTTTATAATATTTAATTATTCTTTAAATAAACGCATATATAAAATCATGTAATAACGAAAATACTTTGCTCGCGCAATACAAGCAAAAACTTCATTCCTAATACAAAACAATCATGATAGGAAAAAATACGAGAGAAAACCAAGTTTTTTTCCGAGATCGAAACCGGAAGTCCTACTAGTAAGCGGACGTCTTATTTCTTGCCGAAGCTACTACGTCCAATAATTAGCATTCTATTACATCCACGTGGTACATAACGCACAGCAAGTTCATTCACAGGCATGCGAACTACTTTAAAAACAAGCGTTTGGAAACTATGAACAATTTCCACACTTCATTTCCAACGAAAATTGCGCCCTTCACACGATATCCGAATTGCCCCGTTACTCACACGACATGCTGCACATGTCGCGAAATGTTCCGTTTTTAAGTTTTCGGGAAGTATGAGAACAATTAACTATGTTCAGACATTACAGATATATAACAATAATAATTCCCTAAAATTAGACATTTTACTCATTAACAAATAGTAAAAGAAAACCTAGAATTCCACTATTCTTCGCATTTAAATACTTCGTTTGAAAACAAATACGAATAGTCAAACGCATCTCACAAATAAAATTTCACCTATCAGACCAAATTGTATTGAAACATCATGTACTACCCAAATTTATATATATAAATAACCTTTCATTTGAAAATACAAAGAATAATTAAACTGAAGTACTCACATATTTAACCTAAGGAAGCAAAACGATACAAAAGAAACTCTCATTGAAACAATATGATATCAAACAGACATACACTTCCGAAAACAGTAAGAAAGCTACAAACAAACATATTCACATATTTAAAAAAATAATAATAAAAAAGAACTGAATCAAACAGTGCAGCGATTCTCCCCATTACTAAATCAGATATAAATAAAAAAAAAAATAACAACATAACCAATTTCTCAAAATCCCATTCATTAATAAAAAGAATTAACAGTGAATTTTTTTCGCATTCTTTAAAAAAGCACATATATAAAGTCATTAGTATTTCGACTTCAGAGGTGTAATTTCATCTACACTGGCCCCAATATGTACTATGTGAGCAGTAAGTACAAAAAAAAGTTAAAAATATAAGAAACTGAGTAGTCCAGCGGAAACATATGAGGTTACGAACTAGGATGCCCGAGTTCTATTCCTACCAAATTCTTCTCTTACTTTTTTCTTTCTTGAAACATTTACTTTTATATTGATTGCTAAAAAGCTTGAGTCTATTATGCATGGAATTTGATTTCCACCCTGCCCAACGGACAAACTATTGAATCGAAAGGAGCACTTTCCCACGTATCCCATATATTATAACTATGTAAGCTGCCGACGAGACAATTGCCAAAAGGCGTTTGTGTGTGTGTCTGAGTCTGCTTAACATTTATAATCATGCTTTTTTGGCATCTATTATGACTATTTCCAAACCGTTGTTCAGATATTGACGTAGTTTCGGTTTGGAGGCTAGAGTTGTGCTATAGACTTCACAATTGATATACGTATGTATTTTAACAAGAATCCACAAGGGGCATAAAAGGGAGTTTTTCTTTTTTTGCGATTTCTCGCATCCTTCCTATTTGAGGCACACACGGTTGTCGCGAGACAAACTGTATTGTTGTCTGGTCTGGTCTGGACACTATATCGCGTAAGTGATGCCCAGTGTTTCCTCCAAACCTGTATATTTTTGGGGGGCACTGCCCCCCAAGCTGTGAGTCCCCCGAAGAAGACCAAAATAATACGTCTATAATACCATAATAAATAGATTATTAGCAGTGCCCCCCCCCCCCCCCGAATACCAAATGTGCCCCCCGGAACATTGATTCTGAAAGAAACACTGGTGATGCCCCATCTCCAAAGCTACATATGTTTGTATTTAAAGACTTCTGTGTCGTCTCCAGGCTTCACACGAACATAGTGCCTCCTCTGCAGACCATCTCAACAGTTGCCGCATAAATATATCCTTTCGCTCTACGTATGTAATAACGAAAATATTTTGTTCGCGCAATACAAGCAGAAACTACTTTGCTAATACGAAGCAATGATAATAAGAAAAAAAGCGCAAGTGAAAACAAGGTTTCACCGGGAATCGAACACAGACCTGCTATTTAGAAAGCAGACGCGGTACCTCAAAGCCAAGTTACTACGTTGATTTATGTTTGTTCTATTGTCCTTAACATAGCACATAACAAGGCAGATCAAGCCAATTCAACAACATGGCAACTTTGCATTCAAGATGGCGACTTCTCCAATGATTTGTTTCTTCACTTAAACTACACTTGATCCTTAATAACGTAGCAAAATCTGACTTACCTACCGTGAGCACAACTTACAATTTTTATGGTTACAAATTTTTAAGCCGCCATATTGAATCGAAGATGACGACTTTTCCAACATGTCCGATTTTCCCCTTACTTACACTACAATCTACACATTTGAACGCAATTTCGTGTTTTCACCATATCTACAAGTTGTCTAGAATTAGACGCCCTCTTAAAATATTCCTAGCACTTTCTTACCCCGAAGATGACTATTTTTTTCAAGTTTAAGCACGCATTCGGAAACTACAAATCAGAATAAACATCATCTTGAATTTCGACGTTCTAGCAACAGCCATTACAAATTTCACATTTTCTCGATCTGCGCCGCGAAATGAAAACGAATTTTTATGCTCTTTTTTCTAACACAAACTATGTTCCTAGCTTCATTGCCTGACCAAATATGACGTTTCTATGATGTGTGCAACTACTATAAAAACCAGCATTTCGAAACGACGAAAAATTTCAACCCTTCATTTACATGAAAAATGACGCCTTTTTCAAGATGATATAATTTTCCCGTTATTCACATCACATGATGAACATGTATGCGAAATTTGGTGATTGTATGTTTTGTGGAAGTATGCAAACAATTAAGTGTGACTGCGACTTTAGAGGTATATAATTCCATTTTTTTTAATCTTCTGAAACTCTTGGATGCATAAACTAGTAATATTAGAATACTCCATTTTAAGACTAGTTCGCCCACAAAATTTATTCTTTATATAGCAATATATTGATGTCCTAGTATTAACTATCATCCACTTACCTTTCTCGTAATGAAATCTTGCATTAACTGCAATTCCCTAGCATCAGATATAATTTTATCTGTGCTATCTGTAAACTCTGAAGTACCCGTAAGACTAAATTTGCTCGGTTTGCTGATATCATACGGAGTGCGCGAGTGCTTCCGCTGTTTCCGTCGTCCAGGCTTCCCACCGCCAGTTGATTGAGGACAAGGAAATTTTCGAGCTTCTCCATTCTGAATGCATTTTGTGTGAAGCAAGAGTTTACAATCTGTTGCACGAGAGAAAGAAAAAAAGATAAAACAATACTGTAATTCATTTCAAAGAATTTGGAAATCTTGTTAGAATGAACATTGTGTTCAAAATTATAACTACAGCTGACGATTTCGACGACTTGCGCTGTTGTCTTTACAGAGCTATTAATACAAATAGGTCAGAGAAAAGAACTGTCGATACTAGAAATAGTCTAATAAATTAAGTGTGAATTTGACGCAAATCTTCTACAAACAACTACAATTACTAACACTAACAAATCTTCTGGTAATAATTACTTAAACATACTGTAACAAACACGGTTCGAATGGCGCATCACCAAAAATGTTTACGATACTACAAATAGGTATGTATTTAGAATGTAGTCCAAAAATTGGTAGTCAATGTGGTTTGTTTATTGTGTGGCAGTGCTCAGGTGAATAAGTAAAAGCAAATTTACTTCTAATACGGAATCCAAGGGGTAAGAAGAGCATAGACATCATGGAATAAAAATTGATTTCTTTTTTCTTGTAAATAGACATCAAAATTCGTCCAACAACAAAACTTTTCAGAATGTAGTTCATCCAACAGCGTAGTTTACTACTTTTAGCACTAAGGATGATGTTAATTAGGATGCTAGCATTGAACTGTCTGCAGAAATACGCTTTCTTCATTGACTGAGGTAAGATTATTTATCTTTTAATCCAAACCTTTTAGTAGTTTGACAGTTGCGTGTTCTTTTATTCAATTTAATCAGTATTGTCAAATCATAAAATGCAAGTATTCTTAAACTGCATGTAGGTCAGTCTGTGGTAAGAACAACACTCGCACTGCTCTTGTTAATAAAACTATATAAAATATTGTTCTAATTTTTGTTTAAGATTCCTTTATCTGTACTTTAATATCTATATAAAGATACTGAAATATGGACCATCCAATCTGCGATGACGATTATTTTTTGAAAAAGACAAGAAAAAAAAAAAACACTGAGTATGCTTTTGTTGAAACAAATGTCTGGACAAACCTGACAACACTGAATATTCGTCCTTTTGAGTCTGATGTGCTCCTTAATTCTGATTTTTATATTGCGTTTGTCATGTCTATAAAGGAACTATTACATTTACATCTGGCTTTATGAACACCTGAAATACATATCTTGATTGGCAAAATATTGTTTACAAAGAGCTAATGTTTTCCTTATGTTGATCAGCGCTCCTACAATTTGTGACACTGATGTCTAGGAAGGTTATGCTGTGAGTTTGGAAGGATTGGAAGGGCATCGTGCATCACGAGCTACTGCCGCCAATCAGAACATTAGATTTGGATTTGTAATGTCGACAATTAATGCAAGTGCAATTCAAAAGAAACGGCCAGCACTTGTTAACAGAAAAGATGTCTTATACAATGCTGACAACACCAGATATACATTTTTAACGGCCCGTCAGAAATGAAGATAACTTGGCTGGGTGACGTTTATGCACCCACCGTATAGCCCGGATCTGGCACTGACAGTCTATAATTTGTTTTAGTATCTGTAGATTCCTTGAATGGTAGTAGGTTAGTTTCAACAGAGGCCGTGAAAATTACGTGTCTCAATTTACAGAACAGAAACCACATAATTTCTATAGCGACGGGATTATGGTGTTGTCGGTAAAATGGCACAGGATCATCAAATAAAATGGTGTATATATGCTTTCATAATATTATTTTCAAATCACAATACATGTATTCTCAATTTTGACTTCCAAACGCTTTACATCTTTTAGATAACCTGATTAGATATGGATCATCATTATAGCAAACAGCTATATAGAAACAAAAATCAACCGATTTACCTGAAGGTAGTCCGTAAAGTTGGACACTGACCTGACGAATAGTGTTTCCTTGGTCAAGGAACAGACTGGTTCCGTAGTCGTTACTGTGTCGGGAAGTAAACCAGAGACATCGGTTCGAATCTCAGCATATTTATACTTTGTCACTGAATTTTTATTAAACTGTGCTACAGTTTACCTATAATCAGATGTTTCACATTCGAATTTGGGTGGATGCAATGACGTAATGCCGTCGACGGGACAGAAAACAAGGAACAAATGACCCAGTTTATACAAACTAAGTCGAAACAGATCTGCAGCCGGAACCGCACAACATCGCCGGACAAACATTTAGGTGTCATGTTAAAGTTGATCCACATGAAAGTATCTCGGAACACGATATTGGCTTCAACATAGGTAGATAAATTTGAAGAAATACTTTATCGTGCTGCATACAAAACGAGAAGGTCCATGATCAGAATGTATACCCAAGAATGCAGAGCGAGATAATTTTTTCATAGCAATCTCCAATTTCAGTGCTCTAAGATAAAGGTAGTGTTGAATTCAGGCATGTTCAGGGGAAGAAGTGAGCCTCCCTTCCCCCCTAGAATATCTATACACATGCATTGAAATATTTGCTTTTTTTTCAGTTTACTTTTTTTCGGAAACAAAGGAGTCTTAATAGCAAGGTTTTTGTTTTTGGATGGCATTTAGAATTTCCCCCAACTCGTTTCATGGCTCCAGAACGGAGTACCTTGTTTTTGTCTAAATTCTGACAAGGGTAGAAAACAACGAGCCCTGCGGGTCTTCTAACCCCCTTCGCTCGCTCAGCTATATTTTGTGAAGTAAGTAACACTGGAGATCTTATAAGTGCAAGATTGGAGGAGAAACTAAAAGTTACCCTTTGTTTTTTTTAAAAGAAAATTAGTTTGTTCTTTTGCTTAACTTAATTGTTCTAAACCACGTTCTCGTATAACCCCCCGTTAGCCTTCATCCCCCTGACTCATTCTTCACATATGTATTACATAGGTTTCGAGATGGCTGTTTTAGAAGCCTTCTTGCACTGTTGGGAGCAAGGAAGGACGGAAATAAGTCAAAAAGAGTCCCTCATATGGAGGTGTAATGTGAGGGTTTTCCACACTGGTTTATAAAGAAAGGTTTCTGTGTTGTATTTTTATGCATTCTGGTATTCGCCTGGTGGAACTAAGGAAATTCTTTGGAAATATTTCCTTGCCGGACCAAATTCGGAAGTTTTTTTTTTTAATGTACTCGTTAAACTTTTATTGCCCCCCCCCCCTTCTTCCCGTACAAAAGTCTGAATTCAACACAGGATAAAGATGACAAGTGTTGTGTTGACCGCAAAGACTCTTCTATTCCGGGGTTGCGGAAGTATGGAGCTTTAACTTTACACAATGGCACACTCCGAATGAAAAGCATAACATTATCTTTCTTTCTACGTAGAAATGGATTATTTGAATAATGACAGTGATATGGTACTTACATTTCTGAAATAAAAACACTGAAAGTGAGCGAAATTAGGAGGAAACTCCATTGTGTTCCCATCTTGGAGCTGTTATTATTCTAATAATGTTTATTTCTTTCTACTTTTTTTTAAGTTCCGGTGATTTTTCGAAATATAAGCAAATTACTATTTCAATATTTTGTTAAGACACTCTTTTTTTACTTTTGATTAGTTTATGCACATAACCAAAACAAGGAATTTAACTCAATGTGAATTGAGATTTTCATATACTTATTTTTATTCTTCATGCTATGAAAATATTGTAACAGGAATCATTAGCGAATTACTTGGAAACCTAAAACCGATGCATCTTATGTATTTTAGAGCCGTGTTTTAAGTTTAGTAGACAACCAAATGAAAGAGTAATTTCTCTGCGTAACACAAGATGCAGCTGATATTCTAGTAAATGATAAATATAATGCGTAAACCACTTTTTTATTTTACACAAGAGAAATTGGTGGGATGGAAAGGATACTGGTTTCTTGCTTTTCGAGTGAATGTTCTTCAGATATGAATTTTTGTTTGTTTGTTTATTTGTTCGCTGCATACTTTCGACAGTCAATTTATTTTGTAACATTTTGCACTTAATTTATAATGTGGTATTCTGAAGATAGTTTTTCTTCCAATTCGACGAACAAGTTGTTTTGTTTTTTCTAAGTTCGTACACATTTTAAAATTTCTACTTGATATTTGAACGTCTTCTGTGAAAATGTAATATGGTCACTTTTGCCCACATGTCCACAATTACTACTTTCTCAAATTTATTTCTTTTACAATATTTCTTTATGTGAATTGTGTAAATAGAATTAAAGCCTTTAGGGATGCTATTGAAAGTATACACTCTGTCTACTCGTTTCACACTAAAATAAACTGTGGTGTACGTGGATGGACATACTTTTGACTTGTGGTCAATGTCGACACAATTCATTATATTGAACTAACCTATTATTTCGTTATTAAGTCATATAAATACAAATATATATATTATATACAAATATATATATATTAATAAAACAAATTTTTTTTTTTTTACTTACCTACACACTTATGTCCCTGGGTAAAGAAAGCATCCATATTTTTGCCACAATCTGCACACTTGTCTGCTTTTGTAAACCGTGTTACTTTACGGAATGTGTGTCCTGCTATAGAAAACATTGTGCCTTTCCATTCAATCTCAGCGTGTGATCTAGGACATTCATCTACTTCTTGATTTGATTTTGAAGGATCACTACTTCGGCGTATTGACTCACTATCTCGAGAAGGACTCCAGTGTCTTCTGGGTGTATACTTACTCCCTACATACCCAGGAATCCTGCTAACAATATCATCCGTTGACCACTCGCTTTCGCGGGAATAAATCGAACTTTCACTGCCGTCACTAGATCTCGTTTCTCCTCTTGCTCTCGAAAACATTTCTTGGGGAACAGTCCCACTTTCGTGCGCCCATTTCCCGTCCCCACTGGTCATAGAATTGTCACTACTATTTCGCGTGATACTACTATGACTAGTATCACTGAATCCCCATTTGCCCTGAGACCATATCTCCCCTCGCTCACTCATTTTGTGCTCTACTCCATAATGATGATGGTGGTGATGATGATGCCGATTAGCATGATACCTGGATTTTCCCTGATTCACTTTTTCATCAAATTTACTGTCCTTGAAGTCCTGCCTCGATTCTCCGTGGATATAGTGCTTCGATTTGGACACTCGAGCAGATCTTATAACAGGTTTTGCAGATGACAGCGGATCTGATTTCTTGTGATCGAGGTCTTCTCCATGTTTCTTCCAGATATCTTTTGTACGTGAATCGTTATTGGAGGGAAGACCTGAGGTACTGGCATAATGAGCTATCCTCGAATCCACAAGTACATCATCAGGTTCGCTATCACTTGCTAAAGTAATATCACTATCACATTTATTCACTTTCTTACTGCCACCTGGAAAGAAGAGCAAATTTATAATGATAAACAGTATAACAACAAGCATTTAACAGTTAATATAATTTTTAAAACATCAGAAAAACTATATATGTTTATTATGTTTACTTTAAAAATTACTATTTGATCCGTAAAGATAAGAACAATGCATGGCTACACTAAGTCCTATACAACACGCGCTTGTATAGAAAATCCAGAAGTAACAATGACATGAGGAAGTTGAGCCACCACAATATATTTTATATGTATATATAAAAATTTAAGTATTATATTGCTCAAAAAGTATGACATTCATAAAGGCAACACCACTATAAAAAATTGAAACTTCTTATAAACATTATCGCACAACCGCAACGATTTAAAAAGTTAACTCAATCAGAGAAATTTAATATCTGAAAATTTAATAGTGTAAGTTTTGTAGTTACCCTTTTACCGCGTTTAGCAGTACATTCGATTCTAAACAGTTTCGCGCATATCTTATTATTATTATTATTATTATTATTATTATTATTATTATTATTATTATTATTATTATTATTATTATTATTAAACAACTCAACAAACATCTCTAAATGGGTAGCGCAGTTCTCATTTTCCAAGTGTGATTTTTAAGTTCTTGTAATACGAAATCAGTCAGCAACATCGTCTAGTACATTTAAGAAGCTCGCCACAAATTTTTAACGAAAAGGTATTTTCGTTCTAAATCCATTAAAGATGTTGTTTTTTCCACGGGACTCATTCGAACTAAATACACGAATTCACGGCTTTCACGGTCTAAAAATTTTCAATTTCCCGATCAGAAAATTTATAAAAATAACCTACTGACCGTTAAATGACAATAAAATCTGCCTGGTGCGGGGTCAAAGAGTGCGAGGACTCTAGGCATGGCGCGACTGTTGGTACTTGCAATGGAAAAAGTAAACTTGCCTTTGTGCAATCTTACGATATCAACTATACTTACAACAAACAAGCAAAACACTAAGAAAATTTCTAGATTTCCAAGGTTTGGTAGCAACATTCACAGCCTATTCCAGGTTTTTTCACGGTATACGACATCCACGGCTTTCTCACGCTTGGGTGGACATCCTGTTGTCATAGAAAGAGATGTCTGACCTTCTCTTTCTTTAGTTCTACACACATGAAAGGGCAAGTAGGCAGTCAGAAGGTTTGTAACACGTCGTAGTTCAAGAAAAGGAATTTATATTAGGCTTTTTCATTGGAAGACTTGTTCAAGAGTAAGAAATTGTTTATTAAACTTTTTGGACTTCTTCATTCTTCAAACAAGTACACACTCCCCAAGTGCAAGATGACATTGGTAGCAGGTAGTACGAGCTGTCGAAGCTGTTTGGAATAGAATATTCAATACAGGACGCAGTAAAAGAATAAGTGCTAAACTTATTTTATCATTATTATAAGCATACGTCAATTAATCTTGTTAAATATCTATAAACTTAATTAGAAGCTATTATTTAATGTAAATACGATATCAGTGAATGAGTTTCATTGAAGCCACTTACTTAGCAGCGCTTGGACCTGTTTCTTTGCGCGATGCAGAGTACTCTTCACGTGAGTACCCGGTTGAGATTCATTACTCTTCATTGATTCTATACTCTTCTCCGATGTTAACGAGTCTGTGCTTCCTTTCCGCCTAGCTGGAGGAAGAACCACATCTGAAACAAAGGGCATTTTCCATTATTAAACAAAGGAGGTGCATTTCTTCTCTATAAGACTACTTGAAACATAAACACACTAAGTTTTATTCTCCATAGTGCTTCCGAAGTGCTTCCGAAGGACTTCCGAAGTGCTTTTAAAACTAACTTTCAGAAAGATATAGAAGTTTAAAAAGTATTCCTTCCAAAACAACAATTCATTCTTCTTAACTTCCAAACGAATGATGATTAAAAAAAAAAAAAAAAAAAACCTTGGAACGATCCTACCAAGGATTAGGTATATTATATATATATATATATATATATATATATATATATATAAAAGAATTTCTGAATGGAATTTTTTCATGCTTTCGGTACTTACTTTGAAACCTTTTAGCGAAAATCAAAAGTAGGGTAAAATCGAGAAACATGGATAAAACTGGTACAATAGTACGACTTCTGAGGTCTCAGTGAGCATGACATTCCCTGTCAGCTTCAAATTATATCTATTATTCAAGATATATCATTGGGACCGGACACCTCGTTCTTCTTTAAAACTTGCAATCTTTCAATCTAAATTTCTCAAATACGGTTTCCCCATTCATTATTTAGCGATTGTTTATAACTTGGCTGATTTTGTAAATTACAAAGATAATGATTAAAAAATCAAAAGTCTTCAGAAAGCATTATGGTTAGGATCGGCAGATAGATCATAATATCCTATCATTTGCTAAGCCTGAACCATTTTAGAGATCTCAATAGTTATGTAAGAAGTGGTGAAACAACTTTTCATGAAACGAAAAATTTTCCGTGTTCAATATTCACAGCCGAACCAACCGTAGTTAAGCTTGCTCTTGATTATGTGCTTCAGCTTTCGCTGCGTCATGCGCTTATTTGCTCTGACTCGCAAAGCGTTATACAAAGCTTACAAAGTGCCTTTAATAAACATGCCCTCATGTAAGTTATTTTTGTGAGATGTCATCAGTTACAGCAACAGGGTTATGTCGTCATTATCTGTTACGATGTTGGCATCCCAAGAAACGAGTGCAGACTCAGCTGCTAAAACCGCCACTGGAACACACTCTCCCGTGCTCCGATCTTAGTAGCTATTTCCTACAACGGATGCGATCTCACTGACAAGTGAATTGGAACCAGGCCAACGAAAATAAACTTCACTCAGTAAACATATTTTGGGCAATTAGCTGACGTGTACTACATGAAGTGATCCTGAAGCACTTGCATATTGGACAGTGTCATCTCACTCATTCCGTTGTGCTAACTGTTTGTACTGTGAAGATGTTATCGTGCTAATGAGTATTCAGCACATCCTAATAGAATGCCCAGGATACTCTGACCTCAGTAAACATTTAGGACTACATAAACATCTTAAAACAGATTTTTGAGGGACAATGCGGTGTTTAGTGACCGTGCTCACACTTTTATTCATACGGCTTGAATAGTAAACATCCTTACAGGTTTTTCATTTTAGATTTTTCCTGTTCTGTTACTATTGTTGCTAAATTTAAGTTATTTTCTTGTTATATATTTTATATTTTGTTATTTATTCTTCCCTTCCTCTGATGACATGAATTCTAATTTTATAGATATTTCTCAATCTCTTATTTTGTAGAACTTCTGTTTGAACTACAATTTTTACAAGTTTCATTTTCGATTTTTTTTAATTTGTAGCATGTGTTGGCCGCTGGCCTTAACGTGATGGAGACAAATAGCTTCGTGCTAATATCCCCACTGAACCTTAATTATTCGTTCATGGAGATGATTGTTACTAAGGATCGTTGAGTGAATGCGCAAAAGTGGCTATGGAACTCAATTAGTAACTCCATTAAATACAGCTTACTGTGACAATCACAGTGATCAAGTTGCAATTTCCAAACCGCTGATTACCGCCAACAATGCTTTAGCGAGACGAAAATTGTGTTGAGAACATACATACGTGGACTAGAAACGCTTAATATAATATTTAAGTCCTCTTGCAACCTTATTTTCAACACGAGTCCCTATTTATGTACAGCGGAGGCCCAAAGAAGATTACGGCCCGAACTGTTTCCTCCCTGCAGTTAGATATAACGGCGGCTTTGCGATGTTGTGGGCTACAGTTTCCTAGTATTTTAGGGTTTTGTGAATATACTCACAGGATGCATTACTACCAGTGAATATATGGACATTCTGGGTGATCCTATGATCCAGATCAACTCCGTAGTGTCTATATGATTAGTGTATGTGTCTTTGGCGCGGAAGACGTGGGTTTAATTTCTGACGGGAGCTCATATGGTTCGGATTCCATACTTATGTCTCATCCAGCCTCTCTGCTGAAAGGGACACTGAACTCAAATCCTACCATCCAACCTATGATCCAAAGGTTTCCAGCCAATGACGTGTTTTCCAGAAATAACAATGCGCCAATTTACATTGTTGGAACTGTAGAGGAGTGGTTTTATGACCATTGGAAAGAACTCCTACCCACCAAACCTCGACTTTGCTGAAAATCTATGGCCAGTTCTGGAATATATAACCCGCAACAGATATTCTCCAGCCTCGCTGACAGAATTAACTGCTGTATTGAATATGAATTGGTACAGCATTCCTCTGAAAACAATTCATCACTTATATGCCTTAATTCCACCATGAATAACAGTTGTTCTGCAAATTAACGGTGGTTCCATGTTATATTCATTAGTAAAGTTTTACTTGCTTCAGGTGTTCCCATTACTTTCATAACAATTTGTAAAAAGTTAAGTTCTCAATACTTATAATTTTGGCAATTTTCAATGAAAATGCGTCAATTATTCTCTTTATATAAATATTCAAATCATGGTTTATAATTTTATGGATCCTCATAGTTATTACCTACGGAATTCGAACGCCAAAGAACTCGAACAATTTGGAATACAAACGGGAAATTCGCGCGTATTTTTCCTGAAATTCAGACGCCTAGCACGTTGTTCGTTCCTTTTCTTATAATTTTAATTTTATTAAAATATATTTTTATTTAAGCCTATTACTAATAAATGTCTTATTATTTAATATTTTTACTTAAAATTCAGTTTCTATCATTTGAAAGAAAAAAATGCCTCGTAACTAGAACCAGTCTTTCAAACGGATTAAGTTCGGATTCTAATGTATCACTGTACCTCAAATCCATTCTCATATTTAACGTAACGCTGACCTTTCTGTGTTTCTGTGGTAACGTTAATTTTTAACTTTCCATTTATATTTCTAGTGTGCTATACTCAAATGTCTTTAATGAGGATGTTAAGTTAAATTGAGAAGATGACTATCGCATTATAGACTATTGCCCTTCAGTAGTACAAACTTAATTGTAAAAAAAATAATGTATTTCCGTACTTCAACCATTAAAATAGTACCTTATTGAAGTACTGGAATACACTGGTTTCTACAATTAAGTTTTTGCTACTGAAGGGATGTATCGTATAATGCAATAGCCAATATCTTCGCAGTTTAGCTCAGTTAAACATCCTGATGAAAGATATTAGAAATGAAATGAAACTTTTGAGTTTTAGTCCCATGGTTATGCCAGCTAAAGGCTATGTAGGCTAAAGCAGACAGTGATGATGAAAAAATGAATTAAATGGTGGAATGAAGAAAGAGGAGGAGGGAAACTGGAGAACCCTGAGAAAACCCATGCACACAGTGTCCGTCTACTACAAAATCCACATGGCGTGAGCTGGGATCGAACCAGGGACCCCACACGTCAGAGCTGAACGCTCTACCACTGAGCCACCGCGGCATCTTAAAAGGTATTCGAGTAGTATGCCACCATTAATTTATATATATATATATATATATATATATATATATATATATATATATATATATATATATATATATATATATATATATATATATATATATATATATATATATATGCGGGATGTTAGAAATTGTTGATGATGATCACCACTACAGGAACACATAAAGGTCAGAATTGTGTTAAATTTTACAACGTGTTCTATACCTTCAATTAATTGTCATATTCATATATTGTACACTTCAGTTAGAAGACGCTCAGATATAAAATTCTACGTAATATACTACACTAAAAGAAAGAAGGAACATACTAACCAAGCTTAAAATCTTTTACACAAAGAAATTCATTGTTCTAAAACTACTGTTAGTAAAATGATCTTTACCCTTATGGTGAGGTAATGGAGAATGAAGGTTAGGGTTTAGGCAGCATAGTATCTTTGGAAATAATCGACTAAGCAGGAAAAAATGGATTCGGACTGGTGGTTCAATTAAGCCTGAAAATAAATATGGAATTACAGGGTAGATCAAGGTAAGGTATATCAGGCAAACAGTAATGTAACAGAAATTCCACTATGTGGCATACCAAAAATAAATCTAATTACAAAAAATAGTTACACGAAAGAAGCTATACGGAAATGTTTCCATAAACGCTGTCAATTATGAAGGAAAAAGAATATGGTGGAAACAAAATCAATTTGCAATGTTTGTTTCAGTAGCAGGTAACACTATCAACAACTACCAATAGACTGATTGTTTCCTTTCCTTTCTATTCTACAATGCAGAAAATTATTTTCAGCTGATTTTGCCAGTTATTATTACGATTACAATGAGTTGGAATTATAAAATTAATAATTTTTGTCCGCTTTAAATCATCAGTACGATCCCTGCCGAAAGTTACCCACTCTGTATCACTCACAACAAAATTTTCAAGCTGATTGTATTAAGTGTAAGTGAAAAGATTTACTGTAACTTTGATGGTCAATAACACGGGAACCAGATATGCACAGGAATATGTCATATGTTTATAAATAAATCAAAGATTACCTTCATGCCGATTGGTCAGTTACGATAGAATGAGTTTTGAAGGAATTTTAGGATTTGAGATTTCTGGGCTTTCTGCATCTACGGCTATGTTAGCCCGTCACGTTTGAAGGATGACATCCCTCGGCGAGCATACTATCCGAGGAAAGGGAAGGAAGAAAGAAAGAATTGGAGAAGGAAGGAAGCGACCTGGGAACTATGTTAGGTACCACGCCAGCATTTGCTTGGTGTGAATAAGGAAAACCCACGGAAAACTCATTCAGGTTGGCTGGCCTGAAAAAACTTTTTAGCGAGCGCCTCACCGGGTATCGAACCCTGGACCGCTCGTACCGAAAGTAAAAGCGTTAACGACTACGCAATGCTGGGCCACAGGATGAGTTTTGTACATCGCGTACGATACCCAGTATTAAGTTATAAATAATTGCAGGTATATACACGATTTTATTTTTATATAAAATGAAAAACGTTTCAACATAAAATTGATAGTAGAATATAACAAAATACACACATTTTTTACTGGTGTGGAATAGAATAAATGCCATATTTGCTATTTATTTCGAACCATCAAGTTAGTTTTCAAATCTCGCTTTTTTTACAATTTCATTTACATGTATTTAAACCATATAAGGAAAAAACAGAAGTCGGATCCTTGACCCTTAAAGCAAAGTGTACTATATTATTTTGTATAAGTAATGTATCTTAATATTTTAGTAGTTCATAACTGTCTCATTAACAATTAGAAATACAAACTTACCAGCAAAGGGGTCTTCCACGTATGATTTCGTCGTATCATTCCTCATGGATTTACTTCGTCTCACTGTCAGTTTGCTTTGTTCTGTGCTTCTCAAAATGTTCTCAAATCTGAAACATTAAAATCTTTATCTTTAATATCTTCTAAATTAGTAACACACTTAAATTTACATTACACACGAAACAACCTTTTTTTAATTATATAAATATATTTAAAACTATTCCTTTAAATTAATATTTTATTAAATTACCACTTTAAAATATAATCAGTTTTCAAAAGTATATTCTTAAACTGAATTTTTCATTCTATTATAGAAACTTACGCACGCCGTCCACTTGTGTAAAGTGATAAAGCTTGGTGTGAGGCTCTCCACAATCTATCTATAAGATCATAGACACACTATACATACAACAGCTATTTGGGCAGCTTCAAGCACTGACGTAAGCCATTTTCGGGATAAACTTAAAATGTATCTTTCTTTCTTTCTTTCTTTTAAATTCCTTTAATTCGATTGGCCCTCTTTTAAAAAGTTAGTTCGTGCAGTGCGCATTCTTTAAAATACAGTACGAAGTCGAAAATCCGAACTAATTGGGATCATACGTAGTTCGGATTTTCGAAAATGACCAAGAAAATGCCATTTAGGCTTAAATGTACTGTACGGTATACTCTTTTATCGATACAGTGGTTATACAGTACATACAGTAATTACAATATCGTTCGTAAGGCTACTTATATTTAATGTTTCTGAAGAACCTGCTTCTATACTAAAATACACGTTCTTATAACTCACACTTAAAAATAAACTAAAAATATGTATGACAAACAATTACATATGAATGAGCTTTTGTAAAAACACTGACTTCACGCAACGCCGACGGACAACTCTATTGTTTCTTTATCGTTAGCGCTAAGACAAAATGTAAAAAGCTTCTTGGGACCGCGTTCGGATTTTTGACGTTCGGATTATCAACGTCCTACTGTATTAAAAGACTAAGAAGCTGCTCATCTACCTACAAAATAATTTATTTTCTTCGGAACAATCATGTCGGTTGCCAACTTGCAAATATTTATCGGTCCTGCTCAGAAATTGACTGGAAAGCAAAGTGCAAGGTAAGCTATCGAAATAATCATACCGAAGAAATTACGTTACAGTGTAAATAGTTAAGCAACTTGTTAGCTTTTCACTCATTCTTTTCTATTTTGTATTGGTGATTTCTTCCATATCTCCTATCAAATTTTTTGACTCAGGAAATTGCAGTCTAACAAATTACGATCAAATAGTACAAATACAACCAGTCAATATACTCTAGTGCAGGATTTCTCAACCTTTTCCACCAGGGTACCAGCAAACCATAATATTAATCAATATTACCATAAGTCGTAGGCTCCAATAACAGCTACTGTTGTACCACCAGTGGTACGCGTACCACAGGTTGAAAACCTCATTGGGAATTCACGGATCTCGGTCAAATTTTGTACATATGAAGGCGATAGTAGCTGGCAATGATCACAACATGGCATCCATGGGACATCCTGAACGTTAAACAGAGTAAGTGTAACCATCCCGCGAGGCTCAGGCAGTTGTTCGGGCAGGCACCAAACATACATATGATAAACTTCTGTCTGGAATATGGCATCTCACGCTCGCTATAATTCTTAGCATACCTGGACAGTCTTTTATTACTAGTCAACAAAAATAAGATGTTTCTATGTCGGTTTCCTTCATGTGTTCCATTTTTATTTTTTACTAGTGTATAATAAGACAGAGACGTTTAAGATGATCAATGGAGTTACGTCGCTCCTACATCAAGTACGCTGGAAGGGGGATGGGGCCGTAGCGGTGGTTCAATGGTATAGCGCTCATCCCTGGTTCGATTCCAGCTCTAGTCAAGTCAGCTTTGAAGTGGGTTTTGTCGGGGTTCACGTTTTCTCCCAATTTTTCATCCACTATTATCCATTATATTAGCACGATCTCCATTAGCCTAGTGCATAAATGAGATGTTAAAAAATATGCAGGAATATACAGAGTTCTAGTTGTGATGTTTGAAGAAGAGAACTTTAAATACACCTTTAAAAAAAAGCATGTTCTTACGGACATGAGAAGCAACAATCATGACTGGATACGTCTGAACAGGACGTAATTCTTATGGCGAGCTTTTGTTTCTACAAGGCTGAACTTTAAAAAAAAAAAAAGTTCCTTAGTTCATAATTAGTTACAAATTACTGTCTAAATTTGATTAAACTTAAATCCAACACATTTTCCCCTCAAATATAGAAATGACACCTACCTGAAATCCCTTCTGATTCCTTCTCCAACTAGTCGCGGAGTAACTTCCGGAAGTCCAGTCGATTCAGGAGTCTCAGGAACAGAGTGAGGAATCGACGGAATGATATGCTGCATAGGAACATGCATATTGGGATGAGTTTCTGAATTTACAGGTTCCGATTCACTATCCTCCTGGATACCGCTACTCCTGAAAGTTACAAATTTGCGTCTAATGAAATACAGTGAAATCATAGATATTTCTGTCTATATTCTAAGTGACAACATACCTTTAAAAGTACTCTTATAACACTTTTGTTAAGTTCCTCTTTACAGTGAAATTAAATTTATAGTTTTACGTACGTCCTACGAATATCTCCTTTAATGGAAATGAAGTCACAGAAGATGGATAATTAATGGAAATGAATGATTATGAAAGAATTAGTGGAATGAGAATGTGCGAAGGGGAGAACCCCGAGAAAATCCACGCACATGATGCTGCCCACGCCCTAATCAGTGACCCCTCACACCAGACGTGGGCGCAATACCACTGAGCCACCATGCTCCTACTTCTCTCTAGTCTTTTATCTAAGATTTAGCCTCTGATTTTCAATTTAATGCAGTATTCAGTATATATATATATATATATATATATATATATATATATATATATATATATATATAAAAGAGAGAGAGAGCATTTATTGTGAGTATTTTATTATCCAAATACAACATGTCCGAAAAGTCATGTTTCGTCAAATTTGCGCAGTAGTCATCCTCACTGTTTAGTGAGTACTACAGGGGCACACCCACGGGAGTAGATCCAACAGGTCCTTACTCCTCCCTAAAACTTCTTAACTCAACATACATTTGTACACATTCTTAATAAAACTATACTTGTTTAACATGGAAATGATTGATGTAGCATGAACATTCGATCTTAAACTTCATCTATACGCTTTCTCTTATAAAAACAATTTAGTTCTATCATTTTTTTTCTGAAAATATAGGTAGAAATATTTAACAATTAATTATCAGGTACAAAATAATACCCGTTCAATACTACATAGTGGCTTGTAGTATTGGATACCCCCTCCAAAGTTGGATACCTCCCAACAAAAAATTCTGAGTGCGCGCCTGGATAGTATGCATGCCTTTTGTTTTGGTTCCCGGTAATGGGTTTGGTTCCCGGTGAGAAAGCATCAAACGTAATACAGTGGTTCAGATTTCACTCTACATGGTAGGTCTTCTTTTTCTGCTGATGAAGGACGTAAATACAAATCAACCAATCAACCTAAACTTTGATTAACAATGCGTAATGATATGTAGTAGTTGACGAACGAGGACTGAATGCAAATAAAGTACCTCGTTTGACATACTTTTCCGAGAAATTCGAATATGCATTATGTTCATTTAACCAAGAATATTAGAGGAATAACAAATCTACAAACAAACATAAATAAATAAATAAAAAACCTAATAAGTTTTAGAACATTTGGCATATAGGATGTAACTTATCGAATCAGACCAATTATATTATTTCATTCAATTCAATTTTATCTACTTTCCATAATCATATGTAACTTTCTTCTTAAGTGGACCTTGTATTTTTATTATTTGAATATAACCATCTTACTTACTCTTCTGAGTCATTGTGATCATCCACCGAGAAACGATCATCGAGTTCTTCTTGACTAGATTCTTTAGACAAAAAGGCTTCATCTGTACTTTGAGCTGAGTGTGTATCCACATCTTTCCTCACATCTCGTCGAGCCAGTTGATGTTTTATCTGAAACAAAGATCAAACACGTGTATTAATATTCTTTGTAAACACGTGTTTTCTTAAGGTTTAAAAATACCTAGGTTTCGTAGAAAATAAGGATTCTAGACTCAGGCTATCTTTGAAACGGGCTACGGACAACCAGAAGCTTTTATGAAATGAAATGAAATGAAATTTTGAGTTTTACGTCCCACGGTTATGCCGGTCAGGCTAAAGGAGACGGTGATAATGAGTAATGAATGAAATGGTGGAGTGAAGAAAGTGGGAGGGAACGAGAACCCCGAGAAAACTCACGCACACGGTGTTTGTCCACCACAAAGTTCACTTGGTGGGAGCAGGGTTTGAACCCGAGACCCGTAGCACCAGAGGTGAACGCTCTACCGCTGAGCCACCGCGGCCCCCAGAAGTTTTTATGAAAAGTGTGGATAGCCGTTCAGGGTCCTTAAATTTAAAGACGGTATTATTTAACTCTATTGCTCTTTAGTTGTCTTGATATTGAATCAGTACCGAAAATTGAATCGAAACAAGGACTATGCAGGTTGAACGTTCGATTACACACAAATAAATTATTTGAGAAAATCACAGAAATAAAAAAAAAAATGACGCACGTGCCTACCAAGCGATCGGGAGTTAAACTGACCATTGACCTTCAATGCACACACACAGCAGTTATAGCTCATCCATGTCGAAGAGAAACGGAGCTATCGAAGCAGGAGGTTCTTCGCGTGTGTTTACTGTATGACTTCAAAGTGGGCCTGCCAGTTGGCACATCAAGTCGTTGCTTATGCCATGCAGAATGGGCAGAATGCCGTGAACGAACGCACTACCAGGCATTGGGTTCAGAAATTCCATTTGGGAGATGTAAGCCTTTTAGATGAACCGAAACGACCACATGTATTGGATAACGAGGCCCTGAAAGTAGTCATCAAGGAGGACAGTGGTCTACATGTGATGAACTTGCAGACAGATTCCATGTTTCCGCTGAAACAAGTACCTGCATTGAATAGATAAGTCACACAAGTTCAGAAAGTACCCCTCACATTGTCGGCAGGCAACAGGGAACAACGGGTGACAGCCTATTTATTCTTGCTCACTCGGATCCTGAATACACCATCTTTGATATCTTGCTCACTGGTGACGAAAAACGGATCCTCTATGACACTACCAAACGTACCACATATTAGTTGTCGCCACGTGAACCTGTTCCTCACACTTCGAGACAACCTCTGCATCCACGAACGGTTAAGCTCTGTGTATGGAGGAATTATCGGAAAGTGGTACATAAAGAGCTCCTTCTATTTGGTCAAACCATCACTACTGACATCTACTCTTAGCAGTTGCAAAGGGTGCACCGTATATTGCGGTAGGAGCAGGCACTGCTGAATTACAAGGGTGTGTTGTTCCTGCACGACAATGCCAAGCCACATGTGGCAAAGAGGACCGGGGAGATCCTTCAGCAACTTGGCCGGGAGACACTGTACGAGGGTCACTACGAAAGTTTTGAGATGTGAAATAACTTACATACTTAAAAACAATTTAACACTTACATTTTCTTAAAGTATTCACCATTACACTGTACATACTTTTGCATCCTCGAAAACCACTTTTGGAAGCAGTGTTGCCAGTCTTTTTCTTCAAGTGTTGAAAGTTCATTCTCGTAAGCCACTACAGCTTCTTCAGGGCTGCAAAATCTCTTCCCACGCATCACACGGGGCCAAGACAGGGCTATACAGCGGAGGAGTCATGTTTGACCTCCGTAGATTCTAAAAACTGAATTGTGATGTTGGCTGTGTGTGCGGACGCATTGTCATGATGAAGCAAGATCCACGCAATCCAGTTCTTGAGCGCCGTTCCCGAAGCTTCTGGAATACTTTTGTTAGGCAAACAGTGATGCACCACTGAGCAGTAACAGTCGTTTCTTCTTCAAGTGGAACAGTTGCAACATGGCCAGATTTGGAGAAGTTGCGACCATCTTCTTCCCCACACTTCGCGGTCGCTCCACTTTCGTGGGTGGATTTTCGTCTGGAAAGATCCAAACTGTAGACTGGCGTTTATTTTCAGGGTCAAATTGATAGATCCAAGTTTCATCACCAGGAACAATGTCAGAGACGCGTCGAGAATTGCCTCCATCAAATCTTGCAAGCAATTCTTTACACAATTCCACACGCATGCGCTTCTGCTGTTCAGTCAAAGTGTGAGGCACCCAACGAAATGAAACCTTCCTGAGCCGAAGATGACCATGAAGAATTTTTGTTACTGCTGGCGATCCAATGTTCACTGTAGATTCAATGTCCTTGAAGGCTATTCGAGGATTTTTTCGAATCATTTGTTCCAGCGGCAATGTTTTCATCTGACACAGCTGTTGCCGGACGTCCAGCTCTCTCTTCGTCTTTAAGCATGTCCGGCCTCTTCTGAATTCACCAAACCACCGAAAAATTGTAGCACGGGAAGGAGCAAGGTCCCCAAGTGCCCCCTGCAAACGGTCAAGGCTTTATGTCTCGTTCAAACCACTTCTGAAATCGTAAAGGATCATTGCCCGAAAATGTTCCCTTTCGAGCTGCATTCTAGACAGCCGAATACTGCTCACATCAACAAACAAGTGAAGGCGATACGGCCACGCCGATAAGCGAGGCGAGTTGAAACTTGCTTTGCTTCTTCGCTCTGGATACCACTACCGAACGCAATTGTTGGAATTCAAATACTGTGCCACAACAATGCGTATCTCAAAACTTTCCTAGTGACCCTCGTATAAATACACCATATTCACCTGACCTTGCGCCGACAGATTACCACCTGTTTCATTCCTTCGACAATCACCTCTGTGGAAGATCCTTCGCAAATGAGGGAGGCCTGCGGCACACACTCACGGACTTCTTTGCATTCACGACCGACGGTTTTTTTTCTACTGTATTGCTCTTTATCACTGCTCTACATATATTATGCTAATTAATCAAAAGTAATGAACTACGCATTGAATATTTTTAAAAGGAAAACGAGGACACGTTGTACCGTACCTGTTTTCGGTAACGTTACATTACAGCCGAAATAAAGTTTTGTAAAATTTTTATGGGAAACTCCTCAAATTTATCCAAAAGTTATAGGTTAGCCTTTTCTTTGAAGGTTATATCCAGTTAGTGTACTTTTTTTGCTCTAAATTTCTTTAAAAAGGTAGGAGTTCCCGTCCGTCATTTTGGTGCTTTACTTCTTATTTGTAACTTCTTCGTCTACTCTCTGTATGCATGACATGCTTACTCCCACACAATACACCATCTATTACTTAATACTAATAACAGTTATAAAATCATTATTAGCTCAAAGATCCACGTTTTATTACTATTATTGAAAATGTATATCGATCCTAAAATTTTTAACTTTCTAAATCATACTCGAAATTAACTTTCCATTCTCACCCACTCTCGCCGAGCAACGTATCACCATATCAACCTAATAATAACAAATGAACAACGTAATACTGGCAACCTAATAACAACAAATGAAGAATGTAATATCGACAGCGTTCAGGGCGTACAACATTACATAAGTATCAAGAAGTGGTAAAATACTTGATTTAGATATTGACACGTAATTTCTTCCCTTGTTATTCAAACTCCGGGTATATCGTAGGCAATACCGGCATAGGCAATATCGTCGTGTTAACAATAATATTGGGGAAAACAGAGTAATTTGTTTTAATTACACCTACGTCCGATTGTATGCTTCAAGTGTATATTTGTTAAACCCCATTATTATACCTAATTTTAATACCGTGGCACTCCTAAGCTAGCACGCAACTATTTAAACATTAACACCACTGTAACAGTAGAGATATTTGTGCTGTGATATCATATCTGTGCAGTTTAAGTATACGACCGCCTTCGTATGTCCGATGTAAACATAAACATCCAATTACGAACACATAATATACCAAAACGAAACAGGGCGTGCAGGTCAAGAATATGGGTACCATCACGCACTAAGGTAAAATTAACTAAACTGAAAACAAACTCAGTAACAAACAACCGTGTACCGTTAACTATCAATCCACATCAACAGAGGCCGTATTACAAAACAATAAGGGCATATATCGACTATAACCGATCAAACATAATGCAATGTAACGTTATCAAAAACAGGTACGGTACAAAGCTAATTTCACTAAAGCTACATTGTAGGCAGGACAGTTCTTGGTATGATCATTAGCCATCGTTCACGCCAGATTCCTCTCACAAACCATCACTCAAAATTCAATCCCAAAGACCTTAATAACTTTCATTATCATCAAATGTTTCTTTTGAACCGCTAGCCTTTTGAACCATTAGATTTTAGAATCAGTAAAAAATGAAATGAAATGTTTAGTTTTATGTCTCAGATATGTTAAGGAGACATATGATCAATGAAAATGAATTATTATGAGTTGGTGAAATGAAAATGTGGAAGAAAAGGAAGAAAATCCACACACGATCTTGTTTTATATATATATATAGAATCCAAGGTAAATTTGCCATATTAAGGGCAAAGGAGAGGTCTCAAGAATTTGCTGTTCTCGAAATAATTTCATTCGTCCATCCAAATAACTTTTGGTTCGCATTATCTGAGATGTGGTGGACTACATTAGTTTGATTAAGGGAAGGGAAGGACTACATGATAGGATAATTACCAAAGACATTTAAGTTAAATAGAACAATTAAAGAATTCCAAGGAATGTTGATGTTATTAACAGCCATAGCTAATCTATGAAAACCTCTTTCCTTCTAGTATTTACTTCTGATTCTGACACGTTAAATTCTTTCAAAGCATAGGTAAGGTAGAACTGCATAATAATAAAAAATAAATAAATAAACTGAAAGCCGTATAGCTTTGCTCATAGGGAGTGTCATGAATAGACCTTAAAAAAATTGAAACTATGCTAGTGTTACCAAATGCTTTCGTTAAAAGAATTAAGCCTTTGTTGACCTCTTACCTAAATAGCCTTCAAAAAGGAAAAAAAAAAATCTTTAATTGATCAGCCTTGTTTTGTAAAGAATAATTTGTAAATTTCTCTTTCATTATTATTTTTTTTTCAACTAATGGAATGCTAAACCTGACCGACTTATGGAACGGAATCCTTCTAAATGTTTAGATAAATCTTAATCGTGATTTTTAACAACTGCATTAGTATTTTATACGAATATAAAATTCAAAACAATCACAAATGGTTTTATAAACTCCAGATGAAAAGTCACATTCAATGATAACTGTACCGAGGAAAACCAATTCTCACCTAAACGTCTGCAACCCTATATAATGCAGACATTTCTTCCAATGGATTCTTCGTAATGCTTCTAGAACAGGGTGTCTACTAAAATTCCAAAATGAAATTTCGTGATTTTTTCGTGACCTTTTCTTTACTGAACTATAAAATTTCCTAACATTATCAGCAGCAAATTTGGGTGCAAATCAGGCCCAATTTTCATGCATGCGATAGAAGAATGCTTTGCTTGCGATTTAGTAGCGTCTAAATCCCATCATAAAGACATTTTTGGTGGTGAATTTTGACGCTTTATAGAACAAAATTTTCCAGTATGTGCTTATACATGTACAGATAAAAAAAAAATTCGTGACCCAAAAGCTAAATTTCGTGACTTTTTCTTGACTTTCATGACCGTTTTCTGATTTCGTGACTTTTTCATGACTTTCGTGACTTTAGTGACCGATAGACACCCTGTAGAAGGCCTCTTTAGGAACAGAATACAGCTGTTCTTTCCGTTCCAAATATCTGTTCGTGACTCAAATAGGTCTTACAGCCAAAAACAAGTAGCATGATGAAAGAGTAGAGAGCCTGACAGACCACAGGAATCTTGTGCTTGACCAAGGAAATCTGAATCAAATACGTCCCTAATCCCTACAGCTCCTAATCATGTTCTTCATGAAGAATAGTGCATAGTCTGATTCGGCTATATATCATCACGATGGCGACGGAGGTCCTTCGGGTAATTCCCTTCGCTTGTATTTTGTATGTACTGTATATAATGACGTATCACATCACGAGATACAATGAAATCAGTCAACATGGCTTCGAATTTACGGTATTGTGAACCTACAGTTCATTTTTGCCTTCGAAGATTATGACATTTTTACCGAAACTTTGCCAGATTTTCACATGAAAAGTTTTAGGCGAACTTTTATGCACTAATGCTACTCAAATCAGAAACCGGTTGCTGATCACTATACTTCAAACTCATTAGCAGACTGCCAAGTACTGACGCTCTCTGCGGACAGAACAATTCAAACATGCGAATCCTGTGCTTTGACTGTTAGCACAAGAAACAATAAGGTCCAATACTTTTGGATACTAACTTTCACATCGCCCAACTTCTCTATACTATTTGGGAAAAGCAAAAATGGGTTGAAATAAAACCATATGTACCACTACCTCATCTCCTATCACTTTATTCATCCTAATCGTAACGATCAATCTATCATTTACTCGAAGATAGTAATTGACATATTTTAAATCTAATTCTTAGAGAAGTATATAGAATACTTACTTCGCTGACTGTGTCCGTAAGTTTTTTCCGTTGTTTGAACTACTTACTGTTGGCCGTGTTCACCAGGTTAAATCACTTTCATGGAAATCAAATCACGTTATAAACATATTTTACACTTGTGATGCAAAGCTTCTAAAAGTGAAAAGAGCTTCTTGATAATATGTTTATTATTATTATTATTATTATTATTATTATTATTATTATTATTATTATTATTATTATTATTATTATTACTTCTGTGCTCATAAAGAAATCACTAGAAGAAAAATATGAATGAATACCCCGTTCATCAAGACAGATATTTTTCAATTTTAGAACCTTGAACCAAAAGTACAAAATGCGTTCCACTTATTTCTTTAACAATTATATCCATCTATTAACTAATCTACTTATTGTATTAATCTACTTATTATCTTACTGAATCCCACTCTGGTCTAAGATAATTAAAGCTATAATTACGTTAGCCCTCTCGGTTTAATTTTGCTAATAATACCAATATCTCCCACGTTCCTAATAATATTTGTATGTCTTAACTCACCTTCTCCTGACTCTGCCTTCGATGATCTTCCTGCATAGTTTTGAACTTCTGCCGTGCAAAATTCCCTCGCACATGTGCCTGGAACTGTACAATGCCTTTCTTCAACTTTTTATACCAGCGACGAATCTTGTAACCACGCCATACTTTTTGGATGAATATAGCAGCCATATGTCTGACTCTCAAGTGGGCATACTGACGCTGAGCCAGAAACATTCGACTGTATGCCTAAAACGAAAAGAATTGTGTTTATATTTATCATGCAGCAGACAGAATGGAATAAAATAGAATTGTAGATATTAATTATATAAAATAAAAATATCTGTAAAACAAACAACTGCTTTAAATGCATTTCGTGAAAGTTCACGGGCAATATTATGAAACAGAATGTATTATCCTGTACTTTTTCACTTAGTGCGAACATTAAACACATGTAATGTGATAAAGCTTACGTATACATGGACGAGATGGCTCATTTTTGAAACATGAAAATGTTTCCTAAGGAAACTAGTTAATCACAGTTCCATAAATTGTCACTTTCATAATTTTATTTATTTATTTTTCTCATGTGGCAATAAAAATCAATTCTAAATAAGTCACTGTTTAGGTTTAAGTTACGAGCCAAATTCTTGTGGAAATCAATCAACAGAGAGCAGAACAAATATACATGCGAACTGCGCTGACCATCACATAGACATCAAATGTAACACACGACATCTCCCGCCAAGAACGTTAGATTGGCGTGCTATTATCTACTGTTTCCTGTGTTTCTCAGTTCAAATTCATACTACATACCTTATATGAACAGAGATCGTATTCGAAGTGAGTGAAATTTTTATGTCCTATTCATGTTGATATTTTCAAATATAAGCAATGAAGTTCCGGTTTCAAATGGAAAGTCCCGAAAAGCGAATGTTTTACAAAGTGAACAGTTCATTCAGCCTACATCATGCAGTGATTAACGAATAATAACTACTACATAATACATATATCGCAGAACCATTATATATACTGAGCGAGTCAAAAGTCCCTTGCCATAGGTCAACTCGGTAACTATTGAAGATATGAAAAAATGATACGAGAGCATTTTGATTGCCAAGTGTGGGTTGTCAATCTAAAATGGTGGAATTTTTCTAATCGGACCAGCTGTTTAAGGTCGACACTGGTATAGCAATCCAATAATAAAGAAAAATGCAACGTTGCAACGTCAATGGAAGACAAGATGGAATGAATTAATCTGGAGCGTGAAACAACCTGGGCCAAAGATAATAGAAAAGGGAGCAAATTAAAGAACAAAGGAGCAGACCTATTTGCAAGGCCCACGACAGTAGCGTCAGCACTACAACGGGGTAGGGGTAGGAGAGAGGAGGTATACAAGGAAAACAAACAAATGAAAATAAGTCGTGTCGTTTTTTGACAGGTCTACTGTACATGTTAGTGAGAAGAAATGTACATACTTCACGCACGCACGGCACTTGCTTCCAGACGCAACAGTCCTGGGCACTTAGCCCTTTCCTCCACACATGCCTAAATCAATAAATCAAGGGAAGGACCCGGCCATAAAAACAGGCGACTTCAGTTGGGATATTGGTTTCCATGCTTACCTCTCACAGTAAACCTGTCAGAAAACGACATGATTTATTTTCATTTGTTTGTCTTCCTCGTATACCTTCTCTCTCCGACCCCCCCCCCCCCTTGTGGTGCTGACGCCACTGTCGTGGGTTCTGCAAATAGGTCTGCTCCTTTGTTCTTTAATTTGCTCCCCTTTTGTATTCTACGTGGCCCAGGGTACTTCACGCCCCAGATTATTTCATTCCATCTTGTCTTCCACTGACGTGGCAACGCTGCATTTTTCTTTATTATTGGGTGCTATACCAATATCGAGCTTAAACGGTTGGCGCGATTACGAAAATTCCACCATTTTAGATTGACAACCCACACTTGGCAATCAAAATGCTCTCTTATCATTTATTTATATCTTTAATAGTTACCGAGTTGGCCTATAGCAAGGGGCTTTTGACTCGCTCGGTATATATATATATATATATATATATATATATATCTCGCAGATTGGACAAGTCATAGAGACATGTGCGAAGTCCCTAAACTGTAGTCAAAAAGTCTTAGGGAAAGATCTTCAGTAGATCCAGAAAGAGGAAGAATAAGAAGATAAGCTTACGCTGACAGTCTTGAAATTTGCACGCAGGATGGTGCTACTTTTAATTATTTTAGAAACATAGTAACCACAAGTACGATTTAGTCAAAAATTTATATCTTCGTGAGGCATGAAACAGTACATTACTTTCGAAATAAATGCATAAGCAATTTTCTTCTACTTTAAATCAAACTTCTGGTGCAACAGCCTTAGAGACCAGGTTCCATTAGCCGACTTGCGACCCTCATGCCTATGGAGTAATGCGTGGCTAGCACATCGACTTTCCTCGCCGGTAATACTGGATTTCTAGATGGAATTCTCAACTTCTTTCCTTCGAGTAGCTCCTCATTTGTCTACACGACGCTGGGTGAACGTCCCAATGCCAATATCATCTGATGAGTACGACCCGTCACACATCTTTCCTTTTACCAGACTCTGCTTAACTTAGCTGATATCACGAGAAGTGGTCAGTGCGGCTAGGGTATTGACATCTACTAAGTAAAGCAAATATTTAATTCGAGACAGAGCTGAAATTTCGTTGTGCATTTAAAAACATTAATGAAGATTCACAAGAAGAAAAGTTTGGATCGCAAGTTGGAAAAAATGAAATCTTTTTGACTTTTACGGCCCACGGTTATGCCGGCTAGGTTAAAGGAGACGGTGATGATGAGAAATGAATGAAACAGTAGAATGAAGAAAGGTGGAAGGAAACGGGAGAACCCCGAGGAAACTCATGCACACGGTGTTTGTCCACCACAAAGTTCACTTAGCACGAGCTGGGATCGAACCAGGGATCCCATGCACCAGACGTGAACGCTCTACCACTCAGCCACCGCGGCTACGGATCGCAAGTTGGATAAAGCATACAGATTAAGTGTTATTTCAGCATTCGTAATGTCAGTCCAGAAGGCCGGCAGTTGTTAAAACCTGAGATTTCCTGACTGCGACAAATGAACGTTACGTGTTTACCTATGCCCATGTTCCAAACAGTGTTATGCTGGGAAACAGGTTGGAATACGAGTTATATATCCAGATCAATATATATGGGGTGGAAAGGAACTAGACCGAAACTTCGGGAGGTGATTCTACAGCTAAAAACAAGGAAGAAAGTTCAAATAAACATACGCCCAAAGCGGCGGTGTTTTCAAGCAGCAACCGTGCGACGTTTCACCGGCCTCCTTTTTCTAAATGCAATATCTACCGAACAAATAGAGATATTGACGGCGGGTCAAAAGAATGTAAAGGAGTGAACTAAACAAGAGTACTCCCCCAAAGGGAGAAGGGGATTCACCAAATGAGATGAAGTAAGGAACGTGAAAATGAATAAAAAGAAAATACAAACGTAACATGACCTGGTTATGTTTAGCGTACCTACTGAATGATCGATTGAAACATGCAAATGGGGATTCCCCACTGCAGCGTAAGAGAGTAATGTATACGAACGAGGTGGTTTGTTGGATCAACGGTACCACTCGCAACTATTGTTTCCGACAGCGTCCAAAACATAAAAGCGGCGGAATTGGGGAGGGCATCGATTATTGCGCTACCAGCAAGACACAAAATGACGAGAAGGGAAGTGAAAATGTACAGATCATGACAAAAAAGCATCTGCAGAATTCGGAGGTACGACTATCGGTACACACCACTTCGCTTCTTTTAAAAAAATGTAGGCGGTATGTTCAGTCCCGCGCTCCTTCCACTTTGTTCTCTGGCATTTTGGACCCAGAATTGTACATACCCTACCGATTAGGCAACTGCGGCTCGTAAAACATTGCTTTCGTTATTAAAAAAACAGTAAGATGTAAACTGTATTTGTAAAGAATTTACAATGTGAAAAATAGTACGTGTGTGGTAAATATCTAGAACAAGAAAAGGCACTAAATATTACAGAGGTTATGTAATATTCGTACTTGTAGCAAAATCAATGATGATGCTCAAAATGACGTCCACCAACCTGCACATATGCATTTACGCCGTCACAAAGAGCGGCACACACGTGCAAACGTTTCCCAATTCCGACATTTTTTTTCTGTTTCGGAGATCGCTGTAGGTAACAATTTTTGGGATCGATACCGTTGGTCCAACAAACCACTTCGTTCGTGACGTATTTTGTCGTATACATTGTTCCCTGACGCTGCAGTGGGGAATCCCCATTTGCACGTTCCAATCGATCTTTCAGTACATAACTAGGTCATTTTACGTTTGTACGGTACTATTTTCACGTCCCCTAGTATATCTCATTTGGTGAATCCCCTTCTCTCTTTGGGGAGTCCCCTTGTGCAGTTTGCTCTGCTCCTTTCTGTTTGCGATATCATTTTGTTGAGGTATGACTTTCTTTACATTCTTTTGGCCCGATGTCAATCTCTCTCTTTGTTCGGCAGATATTGCACTTAGGAGGAGGAGACCGGCGAAACGTTGCACGGCTGCTACTCGAAAACGACGCCGCATTTTTTTCAGTCTTGTTTCCTTTCACCATACATATACAACCATTTCCATGTACATAAAAGCGGTGAACCTGACTGGGACAAGGTTAACTGTTTAAAACAAATTAAAATACCTCATTAAAAAATTTGGCTTTTACAAAATGTGTCACTTGAAAGAATTCCTATAGATTTTCTTTACATAAAAGAAATTAAATCATTGTTTATTATCTAGGGTAATGATTCAAAGAGCGCGAATTTGACTGGAAACAATATGTTAATAGTAACTAATTTCATAATAGAAGGTTTAAATTGAAGATTTTTTTAGAAGAAAATAAAGAGGAAAACCCTTTGTTAATGATTTTTGGATTCATAAGAAAAAAACGAAGCTCAAAATGAAATATTATTAGTTTTCCTTTAAGGTAAAAATATCTTTATATGGTGTCTACGAGCGAGATCAAATCCTCTTAAATCTTCAAGTGTCAATGTCCCGTAATGTTATCAAGAAACTTTTTGAACAAAATGTATCATATAGCTCACAAACAAATAACAGCTGGCTAACCTGTATTTTTCTTACAGCATCCTGCAATCGGAGGAAATGTCTTCTTTCCAAGATCGCTCGAAACCACCTTTGAATCGTCACGATGCTTGCCATGATTTGCTGATGTAATCGATAGTCCAATTTCACTTTTTCTGACTCACGGAGAAATATTTTGGTGTGGCCCAGCTGGTAGTTGTCACGATTCAAATTTAATGTAAACAGGAAGTCACGTACATCATTCTGTGAGCTGTAAATAAAAATACTGTATACGTCATAATATGTATGGATCACTGAGTCATTGTTTTCTACTCTAACAAAACATGCTTCATACCCCATTTTATCATATAGTTAAAATATTATTGTAAAAATCTTACGATAATTTCTTTTGCATATCTGTTTTAGGGAGATCAAATTACGCAGTGATAAACAATACCTCCCTTCACATTGATCACTTTCTTTCATAGCGTTTTCTAACGAATAGATCGTTACAAGGTCCAAATCTTGAGAAGATTCTTTATTTTTGAAAATATATAAAACTCGAATGACAATCAAAAACTATAGTCTCATATTTGCTACGTAGAGATCTATCACAAGGAAAAAAAAAAATCTTGGTAATTAGTTGGTAAGGCAACTCATTATTATGTGGACACCATTATATGAGAATCATTTAGATTGATGTGGCAACACTACTATGATTCGATTGTCATTTGTTCGGAAGACAAATGACGTATGTAGTGTGTTCCTGGGCAGTGTAGCTATCGTGTTGATCTATTCGTGTTCCCGTTCTACAGTGTGTGAGGTTAGTGGACGCTCTTAAATCGAGCTGCGTGTGACATACAATCCTAAATAGTGTTTTTACAACGATGTGTTTTCATCAGGTTTCAGGTGGCACAAAGTCGAATCGCACATCACATGCACAAAGGATTACATGAGGCGTGTGGCGACATTCCTCTGCCTTACCGGACGGCTGAGAGACGGACTGCAGCATTCAAGGCGGGATGCCAGTTAGCAGACAAAGACCATAGTGTGTGTGGAGGGAGGGGGGGGGGGGCATTCTAACCGCTATGCGTCAAAATCATGTGAAAGCGCTGAAAATATTTCCCGAAAATGATCGGCGATGGACATGTAATGAACTGGTTAATGAAATGAGTATCTCCTCTGCGTTAGTGTGCCACATGCTGACACATCATTTCGGCATGCTTTAAGCTCGTAGCCAAGTGGGTACCGCATGTAATGACGGAGAGCAGGAGTGGCACAGATGTGCACGCTTACACTTTGAAAGTTGTATAGGAAGATGTTGTTTTTCTGAACGGCATTACTGCGATTGACGAAACATGGGGAAGATTGTACGATCTAGAACTGAAACGCTAGCTCAGTGAAGGCGTCACTTGCCGCCAGCATGACCGAAAAACATCAAACAAGAGCTAGCAAACGTTAAGGTCATGGTGATAATGTCCTATGACTACGAAGCCATTATGCTCTCACATTAAGTACCATTAAGGGTTACCGTAAATGATGGATACTATGCCTTATACCTGAGCCATCATTTGCGGCCAGCATTGTGGCACAAACCACCGCATCTACTGCAGTCTGTACCAATTCTGCTTCACAATGACGGGTGTCATACTGCCCATGCGGCACAGATATTCCTACGGTGAGAGGGCTGGAAGATATTCGAGAATCCACAATACTCCCCTACAAGTTTGAACTTTTCCCACAAATGAAAAAAAGAAAAACTTCAGGAACGTTTCAGTGATATTTCCAGCGTTGTTCCTACCTTAGCATGTTTTCTAGACACCCTTTCACAAGTGGAGGCTCTCAATGGTATCCAACGTCTGCAAACGTGTACACTAAGCACGTGGCGATTACATCGAAGGAATGTAACCATATTCACGTGAATAACATATTTCATTTTCATTTCCCAGTTATGTTGTCACTTCAATCTAACTGATCCTCATATATTAGGGAATTTATTTGTATTACTCGTTTAAGTGTAAAATATTCTTTCAAAATATGCACTTAGTTGAAGGCTGTCTGTTATCAATAACTCTGAAGTAGAGATGTGAGTTACATCTGATTCAAAAGACAGCAGAATGGGCTTTCGTATGGTATATAATATGTTTCTGTAGTATGTACGTAAAAGAAAATGACACACGGATACTTGTAAAATTTCCATTGCAATAGAGATAGAGATACACTTTACACCTTATTCAAATGGCAGTAAAATGGACTTTCAAACGGTGAATAGACGTTTCGGAAGTATGAAGGGGAAAAAAGTTATGTCTGTTAAAACTACGACTTTTTTTTCCCAGTTATTATATGGAATTATCTACCGCAACTCCAATGAATACGAATTCAAATTCAACAGGCAGAGTTCGACGAATCCATTAAACCACTTTCTCAAATATTTGTTATTTGTAACACAGCAGATCTGGGGCGATTTCTTCACTGGCACGTGATTTTAGTACATCAATTAAAACCGATTCCATGGAGTCTTACCTTTTGTTCCCAAGCAAGCAGAGTGGATAGATCTGGCTTAGACTTTTTCCAATGTTATTAACTCCTCGAACTGTCTGAAAAATCTATGCGGCTTTCAAATATTGCGGTCACTCAAAGCTTATCAAAAAAAGATGAAAATGAGTTTATCCGTCCACTTCATCGTTTTCTGCTTTATTCGTAGGAAACAGTCACACCGATCTCCACATACCCTATATGTTTGTTATAGTCTATAACTTATGACTATTTGTGACTTTACACACAGGCGTCAGGAAATTTTTCAATTTTGGTAAACACACAAACATGTTTCTTGTCCCTTCAGCACACTGCAATCAGCTTACCCCGCTACAGACCAACGATATCTTTATTATATGGAAAACCACTCCAGCTGTAGGTTTGTATTTATAACTCCACATAAATAATTACGAAGTACTGTTATTTGAGATTGAATGTATGGAACATATATGAAAATTGCTGGTATTTATTGTGATGTTCAGGTGACTTTTTTTAAACATACTGACAGTGAAGGAATAAATTTTTAAATCATCAAAACACCAAAGTAAGGATCCTCTAATTTTTAAAATTATTGTACCTAATAATTACATTTCCCACAATTTTTCTTTCTTTTTTTGTACTTGTCAACGATTTGTTAAAATTATTACATATTTGAGACACATACTCACCTAAGAAGACCTTTTGGAAGCAAAATTCTGTACATATGTATGAACTCATCGTATGTTAGTCGAACGTTATAACCTGCTTGCCTTATCCGCACTGTTTCTAACATGCCAGTGTAACGTAACTGACGTTGTACAATATCCTCGTCGAACGTGTTTGGAACCTGTAGATTAAAAAGAATGAGGTCAATGATAACCATGCTAAAACAAGAAAACACTCAATATGAAGTATTGACCTTTTTAAACATTATTTTTGCTTCAGACTAGAGAATCATTTAAATTATAAAAACCCACAGCCAAATGGCTCCAGCAACACTAATGGGACAAGAAAATTTGTAAAAGGTATTCTCGTTCTTGACTCAACTATCCGTTAATATTAAGTAGTGATAATGTGATAAATGTGTTGAGAAGTGATCACGTAGAGTCTGTGTGAAAATTCACGTGTAGACGCTATGTATTATGATGGAAGAAGAAACTATTTTTGGAGTGGAATTCACAAGAAGGAATACTGAGAGGCAAATCAGTAAGTTCGCATTAAAATATAAAAAACTAACACGTAGGGCTAGAAGAACAAACTACATGACGCACATGTTATAATAGACAATTACTTAGAGAGAGAGAGAGAGAGAGAGAGAGAAACGAATGTATAAAGCACGAAAATAAGTAGTGTTATGTGGGTTATACCTTTTTTTTTTTTTTTTTTAGAAAAAAATATGTGTTTGAAGAGCTTAACGTACCACAATTATGCCCGTTAGGCTAAGGGAGACGATGATTAAAGCAAGTGAATGATAATAGAAGAATTGGTGGAATGAAAAGTAGGAGGGGAGTACCCGAAAAAAATCCACGAGCACGATGTTGTCCACCACAAACGTCCTTAGCAGTGATCGAACCAGGGACCCCAAGTACCAGAGATGCTCTTCCATTGAGCACCGTGCTCCCCAAAATACGTGTTTTGTGTTAATCTACATTATGTTTGTATTTATCAGAAAATAATAATAATAATAATAATAATAATAATAATAATAATAAAAGATTTAGAATATGATATAATGAATAAGGAACCATGCCAATACTCAGGCCTCATCTTTACTACTGAGAAACCCAAGAAAAAGAAAGGGATTAAAAGAGGATTTTAAGAGAACAAGGAAACAATAGCTGGATAGCCAGTAGACTCCAACACAATACTAATAACAACTGGTTATTTAAAACGGAAAACGTATTGCCATTGGAAAATATAGCATGGTTACGCAGGTGGGAAACTGAAACAAAAACGCTTCATCATATCCAATTTGGGTTCTTTGTTCTTTTTATTGTATATTAATGACATATCAGAGTGTATAACTGTTAAATATTTCTTGCATGCTAACGACATATCTTTAGAATATCAATACATTGGTTTGGGACAAAGTTTTTACTTTTAAATTTTGAAAAAACACAGGCAATAACATTTTCTAGGGAAATTAATCCTACTTTATTCAACTATAAAATAGGTTCTCAAGAAACTAAATTTCTTAATGATGTAAATGATTTTGGATAATAAATTATTATTTCAAAAGCATCCGCATTTTATGCCAGCTAAACCAAGGAAAAATTTAACATTAATGAAATGTATATGCAAATATTTTAACCTAAAATCTTTGTATAATTTACGATCACAATTAGATACGACACTATCATTTGGAACAGTGAGCCTAGATGCTTCACTAATTATACCGAATCAATTCAGAGGAACTTTCTTGCTTGGCTCCAATGAAAATTCAAGAAATATGAGTTTAGCATATATAAGTCGTGAACTGAATTTGTTACCTTTAAGTGACAGGCACCATCTCTCTGATCTTAAGTTCTTCCACAGTATTCTCATAGCGGTTTTTACCTAGTTCGATTGATAAGAATCTCACATAATAAGATAAAGAATTTTACTCTTTTCTCCTGTTGAACATTTTTTTCAAAATCATCTATTTATCATTATGTAGCAACAGCAAATAAACTTCATTTTGTTCTGAATCTCTTCCAAATTAAATTTCATGTTATTCGTCAGCAATTTATCAATCATCTAACAAGTTTATATTTTTTTCTTTCTTTAATTTCTTATCAGATACTACATATATTTCTTTTAGTTGTTTGGTTACATATTTGTACTCGTTAACTACTGAATTTATTTATTCTTTGATGTAATGCCATGAGCCAAAGCTTGGATTTTTACCATACTTTATTGTCTTACTATTATTGATGGGATGGTCGTAATTTGTATACTCTATTAATTAAATACAATGTTTTAAAATGTGAAAATATATATAGTGTTATGTTTCGCTCATGTTTTTCCGGTTTACCTTTTATCCCTTTATTTGTCTCAAGTTGTCAATGTCTATTTTAGAATTATTCACTAATTATTGTATATTCCTGTATCTTACTGTACTTGGTTATGTCATCTGTATCATTTCATTTGAGTCAATCCTTCTGAAGTGGTCCAAACATGGTGAAGGCGGTTGCTCAACCATCTCCGAAAATTATAGAAATTGGAGTGTGATGAACTATGTGCGTGTGGTAAATAACACCATTCACGTTGTCGTATGTACAAGTGTTCCTGAATAGCGGCCATCTTTGTTGTCGGTGGAGTGTCATTTTATGCATTTATGAAAACTACGTATGCGAAAACTACAGTTGCTCAGAACGTACGAATCAGACGAATATGAAACTAAAACGAGTGTTTAAAGAAGAGACTGGGCTACACGGGGAATATATACTCTTGCTTCTAAATAAATATGCAGGGTTGCGAACTAATACATGAATCACCGGAAAAAGTACAGAAAATTACACTTTTAAAGGGTTGTATGTTGGAATGGCATGAACTTGTTCATAAGTTTTGTGTTGAATATTATTACATGTAAAGAGTCTGCAGAAATACCCACAGCTATGATACTACTGGTGCCGTAGATGTATGGGAGTTCGAAAGCGGGAGTTTGTAATTTTGATGGTATTTTTGGGACGTAATATCTCAGGAGGGTAAAGTGTTAAAAATTGCTGCTTAAGCCACAAATTCTGTATGTGAATATACTTTTGTTATATATATATATATATATATATATATATATATATATATATATATATATATATATATATATATATATATATATATATATATATATATATATATATATATATAAAATCAGGACTGATATTGCAGGGAGAAACAAGTGAGAACATGGTGAAAACGCGAAGAAAACACGTGCGTAACAATGGTCGTAGCCCGGAAAAATTTAAATGTATGGATATGCTTCATGCTAATTTCAAAAATCACGCACGGTTCAGCAATTAGGGCCGCTTTCGTTTGTGTTCAGTTATTAGCTTATTAGTGGCGTTTGTTCCGTCTTTCTAGCTCCATGATCACTGCCATGTCTATATGGGAGAGGAGATCAGCTCAATCTTACACCCACGACACCCATCGCCGAAATGGACCACCAGACACCGAATTGGCTCCCTTTCAGTATCACACGAACGTAGTTGGTCATTTACTACAAATGCATTCGTCATTTGCACTCGTTAAAGGTGATGAGCGTCTTGGATTAAAGTGACACTTCCATGCTATTGGAACCCCCGTCTGGTTCTCCAATTACATTCCATGAAATCTAGAAGTTGTCTGAGCCACCGCAACCCGAGTGGAAAGTTAATACAAAATGGGCCAGGTAGTCATATTCTTATAAATACTAAGATATAAGCATTACTAAACCGTAAATTTACGTTATGTTACCTCTCAAAAACGGAACTCCTGCTCTGCTCTGCTCTTAACATGAGTTTGGCTGACGCTTCCAGCTCCACATATATGTGGGTAGGTCAACTGAGACATGCAGAACGTATTCGTGGATGAAATCACGAATGCATATTATTTCCGTGGAATTCCATCTAATCTTCAATTTACAAGCATGGATGCAAAAATTGTAAACAATGTGTCATTATTCTTTCTTTTAAATTTCAATTAAAGTAACAGTTTGATTATTTTCCAGCAAACCGATTAGACAAAATTAATTCATTCACTTACGTACCATACAAACAATACCATCAATAAGCTAGTTTACCTTTTCAGTGTTGCTCTTAATGCATCTTATAAAAAAGGGATTGGCCTGATTAAGCGTATCCATTAAACTATGAAGTGATTGTTGAAATTGTGCTGTAACAGTTTGTGGTTGCTTGCGGGTGCCGACACCCTTTAATTGACTACTGGAGTAAGACTGTGTACGCCCTGCTAGAGTTTTCACAGTCTCTAAATTTTTCAGTCCTTTTCTGTTTCTCTCTCGTGGACGAAAAGATTTGTTTTTCCTGAAAAGTAAAATAACAGTATTAACATTTAGAAGATACTTTTAATTAGGTTTTAAAACGTACGTTTTACTATGTACAAAACTATCATTGCAAACAATACTTAAGAAAAACATGAATGCAAATAGAAACTATACCTGGTAGGGGATGTATCTCATTTTTAAGCACTGATCTAACAATATTTCAACAGTGGGTAGTAATAGCACCAAGAGATTCTACAGCGATATTAATGCTTTACAAAATAAATTCGTAACTGAATACTTTCCATCTGGAAATTTACACACGCGACTAAGATAAATGAATGTATATTAAATCCTGTTTATAAGGCAAGAGTCGTCCATAAGGAAATGCTCACCTTGAAACGAACGCACAATGTACTCACCTTGCTTTTTTAAACTACTGTTGTTTAAAAGATCATGTTAAACGTCAATTTTCGCGGACAGTATCAGCATCGTCAAGATATAGGTATATTCGTGTGGATAGGATTATGGGAATTAGATAAACAAGACAAATAATAATAATAATAATAACAATAATAAGAAGAAGTCAATAAATAAATAAATAAATAAATAAATAAATAAAAATGTAAACACTGGTAAATATTTTTATCTGTTCCACGGAATACATATCTCAAATCTTTGTGCCGCTTCTGTGGTTGGCGACGACAGTGAAACTGTTAGTGTTGTTATTCCAACTTCTATCCAGAGTGCTCATTTCTCAATTTTAGTTTTAAATTCTTCGTTCGAATGAAAAAGTTCTCGCACGTCTATCTTTCCATGAATGAAGATTTTTTTAAAAAAAAATCAAACTCACTTTATCGATGTTAAACTTTGCACCTTTTAAGTATTTTAAAAAGCCCGAAGTTGGTACATCGGTGTACTCGGCATTCCGGAGATATTTGTTCAGTCTAGTGTGTGTGCTCTTTTTCGCATGTGTTGGCATGGACATGGGACTTAATACTCACTCAAGTGAAAAGACTTATATAACCCGTTAAAGTCCTTCTCAATACTCTTTGGAGACACTAATGCTATGCTGTGTTAAAATTATATTCCTGAACACTTTCTGTAATTTTTTAGAAACCAAATGAAATAAAGGTATATCTATCAATTTCATGGTATCATCATTTGTTTTAATAGTGACCATTTTGAGCGATATTGAGCGATGTAGTCACTTTCGAAGTGTTAATCCTGTAACCAATTTTCTTCCGTGTTCAATAAAAAAGCTGATTTTAGCTCTCCTGTTGTTATCAGCGGAACAAAGAATTAAAGTTCTGCAAAACAAATTCTTCCACATGTTAGCTTTTGTTTTATTTGAGTGTGCCGAATTGGCATGTATATACGTATGAGGTGCCTATTGCATCTTTCCGGTGAACCTTGGTGTGTAATTTGTTTTCTTTTCTATATATGGTCAAGTCCAGAAAATTTGTGCTGTTGTTAATTCAATTTTCCTTTGTTATTTTATGTTGGAGAGTATGGAGTTCAGACTATTGTATCTACCTAAGTTCTAACTGAGCCTCTTCCTTATACAAAAATAACGTATCATCCACAAAGTGGTGATATTTTCTGCATTATAATTCCGAGTTTTAAAATTTCGGTTTCACAGTTATTCGGGCCTATATTTGTAAAGAAAGGATAAAGGGTTTCCGACAAATCATACATCACTTTTGTAAACTTTGTCCAACTGGAAAACCATGTTTCTGAGACAAGACTCCAAGAAGTTAAGTACGTAAGGGAATCAAGATATACGTATGTTTCACAATCAAGGATATCAACTTGATGTTATTCGCATTTACTAGTAATGTGACCTCTTCTCTGATAATCCTATTGCTATCAACTACACACCTGACAATTCTCGCGATTGGTTTAACATATCGGACCAAATATTCTGAAAAGAGCTAAGATGGGTGATTTCTTCCCGATATGACTGGCCTAAGTGGAACACACACTTTAGGTAATCTGTCGATTATCGGAAGTTAAGATGCTTCTACTTTTAACTTAAAAAAAAAAAAAAAAAAAAATCATACAAAAGTCAGGAATTTTCAATAATCGTAATGGTAGATAATAATTTCGATTATCTAGGTTAATAAATGGTGTTTTAAAACATGGTATCTTTGGTTCTGTAAACCTGCAGCCTTTTTGAGCTGTATGAAGATATTTTTCTCCCTTGAATCTGTTTTGCTTTGCATTTAGTTTTAAATTCACTTTTCGTATCTTCATCATGTAGCAAACTTGACACTTTTTTAACCGACGAGATTAAATGTAACATTGGGGGAATTTTCAAACGAAACTCTTTATTATTTCGGACAGTTGGCGGTACGTTCGTATACGTTTTACATTAATTTCTGAGCAATCTACAATAGCTTCAAAGAACAGCAGAATGGTATCTCCTGAGTTTATTGAGAAGACTACTCTTTAACAAGCTTATGTTATAACGGAAACCAAACTTTTTTTCTCTCAATATGTACGTCATTTTTCCACATTGGACATTCAAACACGTATAGTATGAAGAGAATGTTCTCTACTCAGAAGACTCCATTATTAATTCACTCAAACGTACTGTCTGTTCCTTCTTTCGGCTTTGCTTATTCGCAAAGAGAATTCCTGATATTATATATATATATATATATATATATATATATATATATATATATATATATATTAAAATCTTGGAAAGTTGTGACAATTCGCTATACAAAACCCTTAATTTTCACCTTTTCACGAAACGTAAAACAATTATTAGAAAACATGAAGTAAAGCGAAGCTGCCGGAGAACAAGTAGACTATATTTATACCCCCTGCAGTATTGGTAGCAGAGTATATGTAGGTCCTGTTACGTTATGCCAGCGGGTTATGCACTGTAGAAAAACCACGAGTTACCATTAAATAAGCCTTGAATGCCCCAAATGACTACACGGAATTATGTAGTCATTTGGTGCATTGGGAAATATGTAGTCCTAAACATATATATAGGAAGAGATGTTAGAAGATTTAATAAGAAAGCTTTCATAGTGATTTTAATTTTAAAATATCGTATTACTTTCTGAACTACTTGCAGCTAATAAAGAGTTCATTAAATTATAAATATTTGGTTTAAAATTAGGCTAAGTTCTCTTGTTAGGCTTTACTAAAAACAGCTTCCCAATTCAGTTACTAATTTTGCTAAAGATTCACATCTTCTGAAATACATAGATTGCTTCAGTGACCCCATTTTTGTCTCCGGAAATCAATAGATTCATCATTATATGCATATTAAGCACGTTAGAACCCATTTTCTTCAACATCTCCAACAATGAATATGGTTACGAAGTTTTACAAAGAATAACAATCAAGTTTATACTTTAAGAATTGTTTCTGCTCGTCACGAGATTTCGCAGGCTTCTTGTGCTATGTGATGGTTACTTCGTCATAGTTCAACAATACGTATCTTTTCATTATGTTATATGGAGTTTCGGTATCACTGTTAACCCTTTCACTGTGGAAGGCGACGGAAAAAATTTCCCTAACCTGCGAATGTCGATTATAGTCGACGTGTTAAAATTTGTCTGTATCTTGGTTTTGTCGATTGTAGTCGCCAAAGGTTTTCTGTGTGATTCCTATTGTTTATCGAAAACAATAGAACACAAACAAAAATGAACGGTACAACTTTGGCGACTACTCTCGACAAAGCCAAGATACGGACAAACAAATTTTAACACGTCGACTATAGTCGACATTCGCATGTTAAGGAAATTTGGTTCTGTCGACAAAAGTCGACTTCCTCTGTGAAAGGGTTAAGAGTTGAAATGATTTTGAGTCTGACATCTCATTCAGCAGCGAGGCTATATGAGACGTGAACCTAATAATTAACTGAAATCCGAACCACGCTAACCGCTTAGCTACGAAAGAGCTCAGTAATACTGTATTACTGTTAAGTGTGTGTGTGTGTCACTGTAGAGAAGGACAAATATAAACAGATACAATCTGCTACTTAACAGAAGCTTTCAATTTTGTACATAAATAAATAAACAATATGATCCAGGATTAAAACTTACCAATTATTATTGTCAACGGACGATATATATACGAGAAGACGTCAAAAAGTAAAGGGACGCAATTTCTGGCACTAGGGTTTGGTAATATAGCTACTAACCAACGCTGACTTAGTGTCGTCTGCAACACTCCTATGCAATGTATCACTCTTATTCCCGCGTTAGTCATTGAAAAATGAAATGAAATCTTTAAGTTTTACGTTCCACGCTTATGCCGGTTAAGCTAAAGTAGACGGTGATGATGAGAAATGAATGAAATGGTGGAATGAGAAAGTGGGAGGAAATGGGAGAACCCCGAGGAAACCCACGCACACGGTGTTTGTCCACCACAAAGTTCACTTGGCGGGAGCTGGGATTGAACCCGGGACCCCATGCAGCAGAGGTGAACGTTCTACCACTGAGCCACCACGGCCTCTCGTTACCCATTGGAGTGTAGTAGACCGTTAAACATGGCAGCTCCCTTGATCTGCACGAAGGAGGAAATGAGGGCAGTGATTCGTTTTTTGTTTGCGGAAGGTGTTAAACCTGTGGAAATTCTCGAATGCAAGCGCAGAATGGTGACAGCTATTTATCACGAAGTAAGATCTAAGAAACACCCATCATCACCAGAAGTTAAGAAATTTAAACGTCAACCATCAGCTGGTAAGATTATGCTAATACTATTATGCGACATGGAAGGTATGCTAGCTGTTCATTTCACTCCCAAACCTGACTCCAAATGATTTTCATATGTTTGGAAGATGATGATGATTTACAACCGATGCAGAAGTAATTGATGCGGTGCAAAATTGGTTACAGGTGTAACCGAAAAACTTTTTTTCTTTTTTTTTCGGCGGAATCAAAAACTTGTGACACGTTGGGAAAAGTGCGTTGAAGTGCAGGGAGATTACGTAGAAAAATAATGTATGTTTCAGTTTTCTATCATTAGAATAAATGTACCTTTTCTCGAAATCCCTTTACTTTTTGACTTCCCCTCGTATTTTGCCCCCATAATATTTCCCCCCCTGGAATTTCTCGACAACTATACAAAGAAGTTACCCCTAATATCATTTTCTTTACGTTGATGTGATCTATAATAAATGTCTCATCTCTGAACAACATTTTCTGAGATTTTTCGAAAATTACGCTCAGGAATTTACACATTATTTGGTTCGATGAGATCTATAAATTGGAAAATGTCTCATCATTGGATAATTCGTTCTTCCGTTAAACAATAATAATACATATAGAATTTTCGAATGCCACTGCAGTATTTTAAATAAAATAAATATTTGACCTTGCAAACATACTATATTAAATTGATATAATTGTGAACAACATATACACTAGAAAAAGAAAGTGTAGTACTTCGATACTACAGTATTAATTTGTGCTGATAAAGATACTCTATAGCAGATACACTGAATACTAGTTTTTGTTAAGTGTAAGTACCTTGTTAACAATTACAAATTTAGTATTTTAATATTTAAGAAACTAGTAAGCGAAATAAGAGCCAAATTAAAATAAAGCCTACAAAAATTCTATATTCATGTTGAAGAAAGAAAAAAAAAACTTGCAATATTCGATTGCACATAATTAAAATATTCGACTGCTTATAATTCAAGAAGATAATATGCAAGTTAACTCTCTGAAATGCTTTTATGGAGTAGAGGGGAATAGAAATGGTGGGAGAGGACAAAACAATTTTAGATGTAGTTAGAAAGAAGAAGAGAAACTGTTTGGGACATTGGCTGAGAAGGAATTGTATCATAACGGCCGTGCTAGAGGGAATGGTACAAGAAAGAGGTTTAGGAACTAGATTTCACGGTTTTCGGCATCTGTGACCATTTTAGCACGTCACGTATGAGGAATGACGTCTCTCGGCGATCACACTATACGAGGAACAAGGAAAGGGGAAGGAAACAACCTGGGACTTTCATGTTAGGTACCATTCCTGCATTTGCCTTGTGTGGATGAGGAAAATCCAGGAAACTCTCACTCAGGATGCTGATCTCAAAGGACTTTTCCGCCTCTCCGACCGAGTGTTCCCACTGGGAATCGAACCCAGGACCGCTAGCACTAAAGGCGAGACCATCAGCGACTACCCTACGCTGTGTCACGATGGCATGAAAGAGGAAGGCCATAGGTGGACGGTATCAAAAGAGAAAAACCGTACGTAACGACAAAGAGGTTAGCTAAAGACCATGGTGCATGGAAGCTACTTAGTTGGAAAGTGACCTGTCAATAATGACAGAATACCTATTATGATGAATACTTACAACGTGATACCCACTTAAAAACAATAGTACTTATAATAATAAAATTGCAACATTTAATTAATTTATTTGTTTGTATTCTTTCCGTCCCACTGAAATACGAACGCTAATAACCTTCCGTATAAATATAATAAATACCACTTCTTCTTTTTTAAAACTGCATTTACTGCTTAAACTATAACCTTACGTACAATGATATTCTCTTGAAATAGTTTTCACTGGTTTGCTTGCTTTCATGCGTTTATATGCAACGTTGTTCTATATATACACGATTTCACATTTTATATCTGATCATAAGTATTATATAATAGGAGGTAAAAGGTAATCTATTGTCTGACACCATCCTTTCTTTCTATCAAATATCTACATAATCAAGAGTACAAATATTAAGAAGTCTTACTTTTATAACACAAAAATTGTTAGCAGCTGAAAAAAAAAAGTATAAATAAATTAATGTTTTACTTCACAATTACACCTATCCTGTTTAAAGTACGAGAAAGTATTTTCATCCTGGACAAGCGTTAGCTAAAAAGTTATGAGCCTAAAGATTGGGCCATAGCTAAGGTGGTGAGAATTATTTGTTAAAATACAAACTATGTTGGATTATTGCCATCTAGTTCCCAGCAGTTGTTTGTTTTTGAAGTGCATTTCCCATCACCTTGCATGCATCTTCTACTGTGGATTTTTTTATTTATTTATTTAAAGAAATGTTGATTGTTGCATACATACATTACAATCTGATTGGCACGTTCCAGCACTTTGGCTTCATTCGGACATAAAACACATTCAAGGGCTTGAATGGATTCCTGTTTGCTTCTGTATCCATCTTGTTGGCCGTTTATGGATATATTTTTACTAGAAACTACATCTCTCCATTCTAACGTTGCATTTTCTACTTGAGCAGGGTTGATTCGTTGTTTACAAAAGACTGAATGATTGTTGGCATTCACTTCGATAGGAACTATATCATCGTTGTACAAATTTCGTGTCTGATTACCAGATATCATATAACTTCCGTGTTTCGCATAGCTGAAAGAGATGTTTTTTTCAACTGTACTTAAGCCAAAACTCAATACCTTAAGGTGCAGGAAACCGCTCTAAGAAGAGGTCTGCACGAGTTGCATTTTCAACGATTGATCTTAAAGAAAACATAAATAAACTGGCGTCATTTTAAATCAAGGTTCACCAAGTGCTATATATGGCAGCACGTTCCCTCCATCTTTCCTACATATTTCTTGCGGAGTAATAATATTCACAATAGTTAAGAAGATTTCGAGATTTGTATGCTGAAATTTAGTACAAAGGCAAATTAAATCAAAATTAGATTATCTATGTAATTAATATATACTGGGTGTTTCAAAATAACACCGACAACGTTTGGGAGATGATTCCTGACACTAAGAAAAGATAAAAAGTATAGATCAACCTTGGTGCACAAATACTTCCTTTCGAAGTTACACGCTGTCGAAAACATGAAAAAAAAAAAAAAAAAAATGAACTTTAAAGGTCCACAGCTCCAACCTTATGGGACTTACCGTAGTCGGGTCAAGACTTCACTTAGGAATTAATATGTGCACTATCCAAGAATACATGTTTTACAATCCTAGACAACAATTTTTATAGAGAGGGTTTGGCTACGGGCACATCATTTGAAGTACTAACCAACTACCTCTATAAAAATTGTTGCGAAAGTACCGCAGGATTCTGAAACTTGGATATTTAGATAGGACACACTAGTTCCTACGTGAAGTCTTCATCCAACTACGGTAGGTCCAATAGTTTTGGAGCTATGGAGCTTTAAAGTTTTTTTTTTTTTTTTTTTTTTTTTTTTTTTTTTTTTTTTTTTTTTTTTATGTTTTCGACAGCGTATAACTTCAAAAGGAAGCACTTGTGCACCTAGGTTGGTCTATACTTTTTGTCTTATCTTGGTGTCAAGAATCACCTCCCAAACGTTGTTGTTGTTGCTTTGAAACACCCTGTATATGTAAAAAATGAAATGAAGTATTTTATTTTAACCTCCCACGCTTATGCCCTTTAGGCTAAATGGAAATGAATGATTGTGAAATTAATTTTTTGTGCTCTTCCTTAAATCTGTGTGTAAAACACAGGGGCGGATCCAGGGGGTGGGATCGGGGCGATTGTTCCTTACCCAGGAGAAAAAGCTTTCTTATTTTATATATATAAATAAAACACATCATAAAGTTTGGAACCCTTAAAAGTAGCAGTATGACAACACACCGCTCCCCCTCCCCAGAAGTCGGTCCTGGATCCGCCCCTGGTAAAACGAAGATATAATTATGGAGAAAACGTACTGCATTTGATAATGACGGTACTCGAGAGTTTAGCTACTCGAACATTCAACAAAAACTCCACGATAAAAGTACAAAAGACAAATGTCGGATTACAAATACTGAAACAAATTTTCAATCGCATGTTGAGACTAGCCATAAACTAATATCAACACGATTTAACAGTCCATTATGTGGTGTTTGAAATAAACTTTTCACGGTGCAAAAGAATCTACTTTAAAATACTTAACAGTCAAAATTTCAAAACGTGCAGACCTCTAAAATAAGCTATTTGTCACTACATAAAACATGCTCAACATTACGTCTATCCTAAACACTATACGTTTACTACATATGATACTTATTTAATAATAAAATCATGCACTACCTAATACTGCTTTCCAGAATTAAATATTGTTCCGCAGAAATAAATAAAAATTACTTGCTAACTGTATTACAATAATATAAATAAAAAAATATATACTGGTGCAACTGAAAGTAACTATAAACACAAAAATACATTAACTTAAAATTATGCCATAATATATGTTGAAGCCCATGCATAACCAATGTCAGCTGAATCAATGAACATGAGTCTTAAATGCAAAATAATTACGCTAAACGTAATAATAAAATTACAAATACCACATTGCATGCTACGATACAGATATATATCCCCAATGAACTTACACAATCCTGTTTATTCTGAGATTAACTGCTGATATTGTCACAAGATGGCTACAGAAAGAAAAGTCGGTACATGTGAACGGTAATACTCAATGCCCCATTGTTCAAAAAATTACTACAAAATCTTAGTGCCGTCTTCGCAACATACAAAAGAAACTTAACTTTTAATTTCTTTTTTTTCTTTACTAGCTGTTTCTATTGTTAAAATTCAAGCAAATTCATAACTATTTCTACATAAAATTTATGTTTAATAACAGTGCAGGCGCTATTCACAACAAAACTACTACTTTTCAATATTAATACATTCACGATGGCATTCAATTCAATACGAACAGTCGACTAAAGAGCCAATTAATACCACAGTTCTCAAATTAATTCACTGGTTTAATAGTTTGAAAATCGGAATTGTCGGTTTCTCCTTCTTTACGCAAAAACAGAAAACATTGTAAAATTCAGCGAAAGTGAAAGAATTACTCCAAAACATGTTTTAACGAAACTGTAAATATAAGCAAATAAGTAATACCCAGAGGCAAATGTAAATCACTTATAATTGCAACAAAATGTTAGTAATGGAGGCTACTTGTAGGCTTATGATTTAAATTGTGGTTTGTACTCGAGATGTAAATAAATATATAACTACGGTAATATAACCTTTTATATCAAAATCTGACTGCACAGTTTAGAAAATGCTAATCTGAAAAGTGACCAACTTTTCTACGCTCATCACCATAGCTAAATATCTTAGGTCACGATACAAGTAAGTTCTCGTCTTATTTTGATTTGATGAATCTACAAGCAGTTTGGAAGTATATGTTATTAACACCCCGTATGGGAACATAGGCTCTAGCCAGAACAGAGTTTCTACTGATCTGGAGAAATCTATTTTCCTGACTTCTCCCCGACTTTCCCTGACCTTTGGCAGAAAATTCCCTGACTTTCGTGACAGGTGTCAGAAGACACTGACATAAGGAATAAATAACGGTGGATATTTATATATGAGAACATTTATAAATAACCTGAAACAAAAAGAAAGCACTGCGTGTAGAAGATAAAATACACAGCAATAAAAAAACAAAATTGCACGTAGAAGAAAAAGAGCAATAAAAACCAAGTAGGTATATAATGGTTTGCTAAGCTGAAAATGGTGTACAATTAATGTTAGAAAAAAATATATTTTATAAAATTTCCCTGATATCCCGTCTTTTTCCCTGAGATTCCCTAATCTGCACCATTTTCCCTGACCAGTAGGAACCCTGTAGAAAGGTCTAATGAGTAATATCTCTGCTTATCACTCCAATCATTCCACACTGGGAACTCTGAACTGATTCAAGTACAATCCTTAGAAGTTCTTTTGAATCTTCCAGTTCTCCCAGGAAAAATTACTATATTCCCGACAAAGATCAGAACTTACGAAATAAGGAATGCAGAAACAGATATAAGCCTTAAAATTTATCTACAGAAACTTCCATTAAACGAGAAAAATAAAAACGAATACAAATATTATACTAAATAGTTATCCCTGAATAAAACACTCAGAATCAAATGACAGCTTTAACGCTTAGTTTAAAAACGAAACAGATGTATGTCCACCAACTCTTCTGAAATATAATTTGTGGAAGCTACATACTTGAAGCAAGAAAAATAAAAACACTTTTATATTATACTGCTTAAAACGGAATTCCTTCCCAACGTAAAATGAACGTCTCATGCCAATAACTTATCTACAATTTTCGGACTATACTCCATTTTCGGAGATGAATTATGTTGTAGGAACATCCCATAAAAATTGATATGAAAAATTAGTAACACTATATATTTCTCAAATATCTACGACACAAGAACCCAATCCACTACAAGTCATAATTTCGATATGCCACACATAGATTGCTAGAATAAGCTGCATAAACCGAATTTACGATGATCAAATACTATTGTGTTCATTTTATAGAAATGCATCACTAAATTATATTAAGTTAAATCAATAATATATGATTAAAATAATTCAGTTAGCTATCACTCTTCTACATACCTGATTAGATTATCATTTGCTTGATGCTTCTTATACCTATGGTGCATCAAATTTGTCTTGTTTCCTTCGGCTATTTGAAAATGGAAAATAAAGAAAGAAAAAAAAAACAGTTTAGATATATTTACTAATGGATTAAATACGGTATAAATATTGTTTAAATTTAGAACTTACCTTGTACCTTAATATAGAGAACAAGGTAAGTTCTTAATTTTGGTTTAGACCTTTTCAAACTAAATACAATCATTATATTTATCTTTCCAAAACACTTATATTCATAGATCAAGGAATTTTGAGATTCTTACGCTTCTATCAAGCCGATAATACCAAACTTCCCTAAAATTTGCAGCCGTATCTATTGATACAACGAAGTCAAAGGACACTGATGGTACAAAATTCAGCAGCATAAAAACTATAAAACTTTACAAAAGGTGATTATGTGCACCTGTAGTACATTTTCCCTTGTTCCGCTGCCTATAGATGTTACAGTGGCAAAATAGTGGGCACGTATGGTCGCCCCGCATAAAAAGACGTGTAGCACATACTGGCACAGCATGCTGCTTTAAAAAAAAAAGGGGGGGGGGAGTTATGTCCCATTCCTGAAGCATGGCCACCAATTTGACCTTTGCAACTTGTCTGTTTCTAGGCCGAGGGATTAGTTTCGAACTTACAATGCGTATCTCAAATTTAGAAATACAGCACCATATTCATATTTTAAATAAAATTAATTTGATTCAAGTCAGTTTTTTTTTTTTTTTAAATACATAAATCGTGATTTAAACACATTCGCTAAGTTAATCAAACCTGTGCGTCGACACAAGAAAGGATGCCTTTACAAGAATTCGAACCCAGGGCTACGGGCACTTATGGTAAGTACATTATTAACGAGCTATACGAAAGCATAATTTGGCATATTCCATCTGCATACTTTTAAAAAGGAAGAAATGTATCGAAATTATCATTTTATATATTAATTAAATTCTTTTCTACCTTTTTTATTTTCAATTACCAACTTTCCTTAAATCTACCTTTGTTAAAACAAACGGACAGAGTATTATAACTGTATAGAACAATAGTTAGCTTACAGTGAAAACAGTAATAACAATACGAGAAAATTTTAGTACTTTACCTTAGCATATTTGGAGTTGAGTTGATTTTGAGTTTAGCGTCCCTTTCAGCAACAAGGCTATACGAGACGGGACCTACTGATTAATGTTGAATCCGAACCATATGAGCTCCCGCTGGGAATTGAACCCGGGTCTCTCCCATGCCAAAGGTGCGAACACTTTAGAGTATTTGGAATTTAATTACAAGTTAATTGATTTCAATGTCAGCAGACTTGTACAGACATCAAAATTAATCGGCATTTAATTAAACTACAACTACCCTAATACTGTAATTTTCTCATATTTATATACATAAGAGTGTATTACACAAGCATGGAACCTTAACATATTAAAAAAAAATCTTGGCGTATTAATATACGAATAATTAATATTACGAGAAAGTTGTCACCTCTTTCCTGCCTGTGGGTACTGCCTGCTTCCACAAAAGCGAAGTAAGCACGGAAGAACGCTCTCACTATTGCCCAACGAAAAACAGCAACAGGGTCAGCTCCAACTAATTCTCTAACGAAAGCCATGCTACTATTCTTTAGCACCCCAACAATGTCTTGTCTCATTAAATCTAAGTTCTTTTCTCTGAATTCAGCAACCTGTAACAAAAACAACTTCCCTTAGTCACTATATATATCTAAATCGAAATAAATATAATCATCAGTAAAAAGAAATGTGTTCGAGTCATATTACATTAAAACAAAACACCCAACGTTAAATTCTGATGAACGAAAATCGACACGAACTGAGATTCAGTTATAAACAGTTTCATTCTAAAACGTAAACGTATGAGACTTCAAATTGTACAGGAAGCGCAATTTTTCGGATGTGTATATAGGCAGTTTTTATATAATGACTAACTACGGAATACATTTTATAAAATAAAACTGTATTAATGTTGCTTGTGTTCCCAAAGGACTAAAGTAATTCTTACATTACTGATAAATTTATTGACTATCCTTTTTCAAGATTAACATTAGCTTAAATCATACGCAGAAAGTTTTTCAGCATAGATTATGAAGAACCTTCTACATAATATGATTTAAGTCAATGTGAACCCTGAAAAAGGATAATATACTAATTTATGTGAAACATATGTACTACTTCAGTTCTCTAGAAATACAAACAAGGATAGTAAAATTTAATTTGTGCATAGAAGATTTGTATTTTGGTTGATGTAATTTTTCCAAGGATTAAAGGAGAAAAGAGCAACGGCAGTGAAATGAAGTGAAACATTTGAAGTTCTATGAAACTTATGTAAAGAGCAACATCATAATTTGTTTATATTTTTTGTAACGAAAAGTTGTGAGTTAGTGTGTGTTGTGACATATAGTATTTCAGTAACTTATTGCCAATTTTAGTGTTTTATGGAAAAAGGACTAAGTGGAATAAACTAAAGATTATTTGTAAAGCTCCATGTTGTTTAGCTGTTGAAAGCGACAGGACTGGTTGCCGAAATCATATTAGGAATGTAATAACCAGGGCCCGGATCTTATCGACAAGTCAACTTTTTTCTGTTATGCATAAGACAAGACAAGTTCAAATATAAACGTTATCCATCAATTCTAGGTTCTAAAAATATACATTTTTAGGGTCAACTTTTGGTCACTTTTTGCCGTTTCGAAGTTTCATGTCATTTTTTTAATATTTTAAGATAACTTTTAGGTCACTTACGGTCTTTTTATTCTTTTTCTTCTACATAAGGAAATCTTAAAATAAACACTGTTTAGGGATTTGGAAAACACGAAGTTAAATAATCTTTACCTGCTTCCTCATTATTGGGTGAAAAAAAAAAAAAAAAAAAGTGTCAAGTGATGTTGGCAACAGCGTTCTGTGTAAATTGAAACATGTGCTGGAAAGAAACAACTGATACAATACTTCGTGTGCAATTTCAAGTGTACTGCAAGGTGAAATGTTATCCTCCAAAGTTGAAGATTTAACCCCAATGACATAGTTGATTTCAAGTATGCTCCCATAGCTTTTGTTGAGGTTGAAAGGAGCTTTCCCAAATATAAGAATGTGCTAGCGGACAACAGGCGCTTATTCACTAGCGCATGTTTACAGTTATCTACTATAATGCTGAATAAGGTATTAGCTAAATTTTGTGACGATTAGAAAGTAAGTTCCTGAATTAATTTGTTGTGTCACAGCTTACAAAATGTTTATATGTTGCTTAACTGGATATAAGCCTATATATCTGTAATGGAAAAAAAAATGCTTAACTATTTATTAAACTGGGCAAAGTTTAGTTTTAATATTATTGCTTATTTTCTTTAAAAATCAAAGACACAAATGATCAATGGAATGCAACTAACAGAAACAAAACTTCTGAAAATGAGTAAGAAATGGTAATTAAAATCCAATAGATATTTAAAAAATGTCCATGTTTAAAGTAATAAACGTTTTTAAGAGTAGTTATTGCATTCTGTCCAAGTTCGCTATTGCCATTTAAATCCATGGTAATCTATTTTCGCTCTAATTCTCTTATCATGTGAGATATCGTTGTGCTCTTTTTTTTGTTAGATAGATTAAACTGTATGTAACAGTTGTCTGTAGTTCTTTCCTCCAATAAGCATGGTAAAATAACTTTAATTAATAAAAGTATTAATAAAATATGGAATTGACAGCTTGTCTATCAATTACTCTTCAACAGAGAAACAAATTGTTGCGTAAAAGAAAAAGTAAAAACAGGGATTTGTAGATTGTACCTTTTGCTAAACGTTCCTGAAATCAAAATCTATTTTGAATGCATATTAGTTAAACTATTACGTAAAAAAGAAAATGGTACGTTAAAAAAAATCTAGCCAGCATAGGCGGCGTTTGGTGCAAGCATAGACCCACCCACTTTCTGACGTCAGCGCGGAGTGATACTATTCCTTGCAGTCTGCCTCACTCAACTTCTTGGAGGCGCGAAATACGAGTTCAGTTCGTTCGAAATCGGCTGCTTATGTCACGTTCGGGAATCCTTTCCTCTGTTGGTAGGGCGAACGCATAGTGTGTTTTTGTTTTGCTTCCGCACTGTGTTTGTGCAGCTTTGAAGAAAGTAATCGTTAGGAAGATGCCATTTCAGAAAAGGAAGAAGAGCGGCCTTTATCTTTCTGCAAGAAGGAAGAAAAATCGAGGCGAAAATTTAGCTGCCTGGTGGGAACGGACAAAGTTAAATGTCATTTGTAAATTTTGAAACTATTGACAAAATTTTCTTCTTAATTTTTCATTCATTACTTGGGTAGATTTTTAATTAAATTTTTAGATAAGTTGTTAGTTTAAGATTTTGATTTGTAATTTAGTGCACCGAATACCCTAAATGTTGATGGCTTTTCTATCAACTGGACGTCTTCAGCATAAAAATTCTGTCTTTCTTTTATCAAGTATATAACTGTTATGTTTATCACTCATCAGTAAAGACTATAAGTATTTTGATACTTTGCCTATGCGAAAGAAGAAGTAAAGAGCTTGAAAGCAATGTAAAGTAGGCGGGGGTGGTCGCATAATTCACAATCAGTAGCGTACCGTACGTAGGAATTTATTTCGGGGGGGGGGGGTCCAAACTCAAAATGAGGGTATTTTATATCAAAATTCCTAAAATTGCCCCTAAACTTAGGCTAAATTTATACAAAAGTCGAAATTTCGGGGGGATCCGGACCCCCAGGACCCACCACTGCGTACGTCCCTGTTCACAATCCTTATCAGAAGGGCATTCTTGTTTTATAAATATTCTCGGTTCTGTGGTAAAGTAGCGACCGAAATCACTGAGGGAAAATCAAAGGAAAAGCACTTTACTGATTAGAAAATCAGGTGGTCTAAAGAAGGTTACGAGAAATTCAGAAAGTTGGAGTCATTATCCTTTCTAGGACCTCACAAATAGGCTATAATTTTGAGTACATTTTGTTGGTGTGCTGCAGATACATTCTTGGTATTGTCTCACCTATTACTGCTATTTGACTTCGGTTTCTCTTCCCGAACATCATTTCACAAACCGGGCTAGTATTTAGTCAACGGACATTGCTAATATTAAATGATAAGTTACAGTACCATGCCAGTGATAATAGTTACCCTGGCAACAAATACTAAAAACTTTTTTTTTTTTTTTGCGAATACCACGCATCTAACATTACACGTGCCTGCAGCTATTTATTTCTTTTCTTTTCTTTTCTTTTCTTTTTTTTTTTTTTGTTTGTTTGTTTGTTTTTCGTGAATGTCTCACTTTACTTGTACGTATTGTAAGGTGAGGTTACTAGCGAAAAAAAAAAAAAAACGTTGCACTTGAAGTGATGTAGAAAGAAAACGGAACTTAAAAAATGAAGACAACTAACGATGTACACTCATGTCCAAAATTATTGTCGCATGTCTATAACTGTCTTCTTGTAAGAATATAATTTGATAATGATTTTGCGGGGTACTTTTAATACTGATACTATGTGTATAATCGGGAAATGTATATTTGTGGTAAATTTCATAGGAAAAGAATTATAAATACGAAAATTAGAGTGAGTAAAACAAAATGTTGCTAAATGGACAAGAAAGTTTTATTTTCGTTTTATTGTTCTTATTTACTGCTCTTTTGACATGAAATTTACCACATACATGTCTTTGCTGATTATACACATACTAACATTATAAGAAGTACCGGGAGAATTCGTTATTAAATTATATTCCTACAACAACATATTTATAGACATGCGACAATAATTTTGGACATGAGTGTACATTATATGATGATGAGTGTTCTGCCCGAAAGTAGGTCTTTAACCCGAATATCTCTTGGCAAGGTAAGCCCATGGTGGTTTGCCATTATCTTCTATGGGATTATGATGACTTCCAAAGGACGGGATCTATAGTTTAACGTGAGACACGAGCCACTTGTGTCCCACAGGGAATTGAACCCAAGCACTGATTAGAATGCGACGAGCGTAACCACTCATTCCACCAGGGTCACTGTATAGTATGTAATTGACTTGAATTTTGCATATTTTTAGTGTTATATATTTTACTATGAAACATGCTAATATAAGGCAGAGGTAATATTATCAATGATTATAATTCTGCTAGAGTAAAGCAGAAATATTAGGGCAGCAACAGTCCCTATTAGCGAAACTTTCCATTTCTCTCTGAAAAACCATATTTGCCCATCTCCTGTTAATGATGATAAGTAATCATATTCCATATAATAAAATTTTCACAAATGAGAATGAAAGTTCAATTAGCTTCAAATCATAATAGGCCAAAATTGTAATAATGGGTATGATAAAAAATAACAACGTATGGAGTTTGCCCCAGAAACTCCCTGATTTGACATCCGTTTCACCGTTCCAGGTTTCTAGGGGTGGCCACTGATTTACCAATGAAGACTGTAATACTTAGGGATGGGCACGAGCGAGTTTTCTTTGAAACTCGACTCAACTTGAAACAGATATCTTTGAGCTCGACTCGAAAACTCGGCTCGAAATATTTCTTCCAACTCGACTCGAATTTGGGTCAAGTTTCGAGTCGAGTCGAGCCAAAACGAGCCAATTTTAGCTAAACCCTGTGTAGTTCCAAGTACTCTCTTTAAATATCCTACATAGACAGTATAATTATCAATGATGATGATGATGATTATACTACTACTAATACTACTACTTATTATTATTATTATTATTATTATTATTATTATTATTATATTATTATTATTATATTATTATTATTATTATTATTATTATTATTAACACTGTGTATAACCATGAAAGGTCGGCGGTTTGGATTGAAATACTTAAAACTAGTTGACTGTCGATCTCGGTCTTCGAGGAGTCTTCAGGAGGGAAGGACATCGGTCACGAGGTTCTGGGTTTGAGTTCCGGAGGAACAAGTTATCGGGCTTGAGCCAAAAATTGTTAAAACTCATAGAGCGTCGGCCAAACATGTTCATAGCTGCTCGGCCCGAGTTTAGGGTTGTCAACGGCTCGATGATTAGCATTAGATTTTTTGAAAAAGAAATCATGCAATTTGGGTGGACTTCAGCCTGAAAGTCTCAAACTACGTAAATCTTCCACTAATTACGGTTGGGATGATATTCTTGGGTATAAGGAATAACCCACGCAAATCAGTTCACGGGGATTTTTTTCTGTTCCTGAGTTGGCATTTATGTGGGACATATGCTGAACTATTAGAATGTAGTCCCTGTGCCGGTACCAGAAAATACATAATTTTCTTCACAAATATTGGTAATTCATACTTAGTATCGATACCAGTACCCTCGTTCTCATATCAATATTTGTAAACTGTATGCACTTTTATGTAGAAAGTAAAATGTATAAATTCTGAAGGGAAAACATTGCACAGAAACGTTATATTCGTATGTTAACATACTTTTTTGTATGTTGTGTAAAGTGACCCCAACTATGGGGTTACTTTTCACCAAAGTTTATATTTCAGTAACTATGGTCATACCTAATGTTTACTAATGAACTTATACGAATGTTTTCCACACATATCTAGCTATAATATGTTTAAAATACAGTGTTCTAAATCATTACGTTTCTAAGTTACATGCGATTTTCTTTAAAATTCCTTAAATCGTGTGCAAAGTAACCGTGTCTTACGGTACCTTCAAAAGAGAGAGGGGATGGGAAAATAAACAGAATCAAAACGTAAGTTATTCAGTGTATGGTTAATATGTAAATATAGTGTGCAAAGTAACCGTGTCTTACGGTACCTTCAAAAGAGAGAGGGGATGGGAAAATAAACAGAATCAAAACGTAAGTTATTCAGTGTATGGTTAATATGTAAATATAACCAATTTGAGCATGTGTCTTATTTTTTTCATCTTGTTGTTTACTATGTAGTCATTTAAGGGAAATAGTGGACCCAATATAAAGTGTCTGTTTCTGTGATATGAGACTTTTTATTGTATGCAAGTTCAGTATATAAGCACTTTATTCAAAAATATACAAATTTTCTTACCTAATTTCGTTTTGATTTTCAGAAGACGACTATATGTACAGTGGCGTCACTAGGCCTTATTTGGGGGGTTAAAGCCCGGAAATTTATTCCAAGCTCCCCTCCCAAATCTCACACTGAAAGTACGTTATATACTGAGAAATTTATTTCAAAAGTAAGATTCTAACACGCCATCAGTAGACTCATGATATATTGGGTTGTCTTCTTTTTGCTTCAACAAACAGCGACGCGTTCTGTATAGAGTTCTCAATGTGAAGTTCAGTCCTCGGCGAGCGACTACAGATACTTGTTGATGTGTTAGATTTAGCTGAGAAAAGCGATAGCTATTATGATTATGACGTAATCAGTGGCGTATTTAGGGGGACTTCCGGGCTTAACCTCCGCCCCGAAATCTTACTATAATAAATTAACTGAAATATCTTGCAGAATTTTCACATTTCCAGGCAAAGCTCCCCCACCCGAAAGTTAGGAAAGCCCCTTCCGAAACAAAATCGTAAATACGCCACTGGACGTAATTTGCTTTTCTATCGTATTTCTCACTTGGAAATACTATGTGAACTGAACTTCTCATTCCTTTACTTCTTAGTTTCCGCAAGGTGAGGTCTCAACTATAAACTATCTCATGCGGCAAATTTTAGATGGATAACTTTTAAGAAATTTTATGTTATTTATTATTGCCCATTTTTATCTTATTGTATTACTATTTCAGGCAGGTCAGAAGTGAATATAAATATAAGATTGCTGAGAAAGAAGTTTTTCATGAAGTATTTTTAAGAAAAATAACTATCAAGGAAAGAAAGGAATAAAAAAAGAAAAAATTGCGTGATTGTAATCGATGAAGTACAAGAATGTGCATTTCCGCAACGATAAAAGTGAAAAAAATAAACATGACTATAACAAAAATATGAAAGCGTAGAGCAGCAACAATATTCTCTCCCCCCTTCCCTCTCCCAAAAGCGAATTTCATTGTGTCCTTGATTGAAGATGATTCTAAAATACTAAACGGAGTTTTTGGGTTGTTGGGGAGTATGCCCCCCAAAAGATTTTCAGCCCCCAAACAAAATATTTTAGTGACGCCACTGTATTAGCATTTTTTGCGTGTGAAGTATTGTGATGTACGTTTCTGAAATTGCATAGGGCATATGCTTTCTTACAATGGGTGACTAAAAAACAAATCTTCAGGGAACGCAACACAGCAGTTCTCATTACGAAGTCCCTTCATCTTTTTGACAAACTGAAAGGTCTCCTCCACAGCTGGAAACCATGTCAATGGACAGTGGAGTGCGGGAATAATTTTACTATCTGTCCGGCAGGTATCAAAAGTCTGCGCGCGCGTTTCTAAGAACCTGTGTTTACACGTTGTGAGTGTGTGTGTGTATTTGTGTGTGTGTGGTATGTCGCTTATTCATATCTCTAGCGCTGTTGCAGAGCACAGGGCAGTTTCGAAGTCGACTACAATGCAACTTCATTGCCATTCAAGCATCGCGGAAGTATTGCAGTAAACTGTCCCAGAAGTATAGGATTCATCGTTTATGCTGAGATTAGTGTCTGTAGGAATGTCAGGAAGGTTCACTATGATGTTTTCAAGCAGTGAAAAGTTTTAAAGAAAACTTATAACCGCAAAGAAAACTTATAACCGAAATTTACACGTTTTATTGATGAGAACTATTTTGGGCGGAATTTCAAGGTTACCATATCTGATATGAAAGAATTGTCTAAAGGAAAAAAATAATTCGACAAGAATGTTAACGTTCTGTACGAAATCTGCAAGAAGAACAGTAAGAAATTTGTAGTATCTTTTGTGTGAATACGTCACCTATGAGAATGTGGTAGAATTTTCCTAACAAATGACAAAACAAGAGGAAAATGTGTAAGTACCGATAACGATATTTAATGCAAAGTGGAAACACTACAGGACGAGTTCGACTGACAGACGAATGGCCACACCTACACTACCCTTCTCCCCGCTCCCAGAACACTGAAATCTGACATGCTCGAGAAGAAGTGAGGGCTCTTAATAAGTAAATTTTAAGGACAACTTTTCTGAATTTTAGGGTCATTTTACAGGAATTCTAGTGTCATTTCATAGGCCACTTTTTAGAAAATTTTAAGTCAACAAGATCCGGGCCCTGGTAATAACCATCCTTTTAAGATTCTCCGAGCACATTTTAGATGGGCTTTGGTTAATCAAAGAAAATTACATGACAATGTAATTGCCACACAAAAAACAATTTTTATTTGTTGGAAATTAATTGCTTAGCTCTCTGGCATTTCTTTAAATTCACCGAAAGCTTTCAATACTTTCGCGAGCTATCTTCAGTCGAGTATGGAAGTAATGAATAATAGTTTCTTATTGACGTAAGTTTTAAGGGTAAGAATATAATACACCAAATTATCTGAATGAGAAACTTTTGACGAGGAAATATCTCTTCTTATGTCTCTCTACTTTCTGCAAATTACAACCAACACCACAGAGGTAAAGAAACAAACAAATAAATGATAGCTTACAATCTATACATACATACATACATACATACATACATACATACATACATACATACATACATACATACATACATACATACATACATACATACATACATACATACATACATACATACATACATACATACATACATACATACATACATACATACATACATACATACATACATACATACATACATACATACATACATACATACATACATACATACATACATACATACATACATACATACATACATACATACATACATACATACATACATACATACATACATACATACATACATACATACATACATACATACATACATACATACATACATACATACATACATACATACATACATACATACATACATACATACATACATACATACATACATACATACATACATACATACATACATACATACATACATACATACATACATACATACATACATACATACATACATACATACATACATACATACATACATACATACATACATACATACATACATACATACATACATACATACATACATACATACATACATACATACATACATACATACATACATACATACATACATACATACATACATACATACATACATACATACATACATACATACATACATACATACATACATACATACATACATACATACATACATACATACATACATACATACATACATACATACATACATACATACATACATACATACATACATACATACATACATACATACATACATACATACATACATACATACATACATACATACATACATACATACATACATACATACATACATACATACATACATACATACATACATACATACATACATACATACATACATACATACATACATACATACATACATACATACATACATACATACATACATACATACATACATACATACATACATACATACATACATACATACATACATACATACATACATACATACATACATACATACATACATACATACATACATACATACATACATACATACATACATACATACATACATACATACATACATACATACATACATACATACATACATACATACATACATACATACATACATACATACATACATACATACATACATACATACATACATACATACATACATACATACATACATACATACATACATACATACATACATACATACATACATACATACATACATACATACATACATACATACATACATACATACATACATACATACATACATACATACATACATACATACATACATACATACATACATACATACATACATACATACATACATACATACATACATACATACATACATACATACATACATACATACATACATACATACATACATACATACATACATACATACATACATACATACATACATACATACATACATACATACATACATACATACATACATACATACATACATACATACATACATACATACATACATACATACATACATACATACATACATACATACATACATACATACATACATACATACATACATACATACATACATACATACATACATACATACATACATACATACATACATACATACATACATACATACATACATACATACATACATACATACATACATACATACATACATACATACATACATACATACATACATACATACATACATACATACATACATACATACATACATACATACATACATACATACATACATACATACATACATACATACATACATACATACATACATACATACATACATACATACATACATACATACATACATACATACATACATACATACATACATACATACATACATACATACATACATACATACATACATACATACATACATACATACATACATACATACATACATACATACATACATACATACATACATACATACATACATACATACATACATACATACATACATACATACATACATACATACATACATACATACATACATACATACATACATACATACATACATACATACATACATACATACATACATACATACATACATACATACATACATACATACATACATACATACATACATACATACATACATACATACATACATACATACATACATACATACATACATACATACATACATACATACATACATATTGACGCACTACATAAATAATGCCGCAGCCTTTCATTTTTATTTTCATATACCTATACTATTTTTTTTTCTAACATCGTACATGTATCAGTTAAATAAAGCACTACTGAAAATATTTCATAAACAAGTATTTGTAATAGGACGCAAAGGACTCATACAACAACATTGTAAAGCAATTACCTTATAGTATGTTTCGTGAAGTCATACTAACAGTATATCTTAGCTTTTCAGATGTAACCGTCCCATCATCAGACCATGGTAAGGTTTATATGTGTATATATGTGTATATAAACTAAAGAGGGATAGCAGTTAATTAGAAATTTATTTATCAAAGGATGAAATTATTTTGACTTCTGAACCACTGCCGAAGTAAGACTGAAATAATGAATATATTAAAATTTTAAACTTTCGGTAAATCAACTCCTTTACTAATTAATATTCCTCTAATTTTTTTTTTAAATTTTATTTTATTTTTTGTCTTAACCACACCCTGATGATGGAACACATCGTTTCTACAAGTTTAGGTGTATTGCCGGCCATACAGGTAAAACTAGTAACATTTTTCAACAAATATAGATCAAACACACGCATTGTAATTGTACAAAATCCTGTACTTACATGGTATTTCACTTTTCCAGCATAATGCTTCACTCGAAATGCGGCTTCTCTCTTTTGTGGAATCTCATAGAAATCATTCTCTTTGTGGACTGAATTAAATTTTTGTAACAGAGTTTCATTGGTTGCACCAGGGAAACTAGGATAAATAATAAAAACACGTTAGTTTAAACTGATCGTAACAGAAAGAAATACACATTTATCACATTTCTTTTCTATTATTCATCATGAAGTGATTTTGTTCCTTAAAGCGAAGACAAAGATAATGAAAATAATGAATTAATTCTTTACATTCGCTTAGATTCCTGAAATTTTCTCTCCACAATTGACAATGAAATTATCGAGCTATGTCCGGACCACCTTCATGGTTAGCGTTTTTTGTATATATATATATATATAGAGAGAGAGAGAGAGAGATTGAGTTCGATTCCCAGTGGATTATCTTAGTACGTATTTCACATTAACTTGCAGACCTACGACACATTTTGATTGGTACTGAGAAGAAAAGCTAATCTAAAATAATATTATTCAAAAATTTCGACTTCCATTTTTATTTTGTAGCATGCTACATAATGAAGTACACAAGTTAAGAAAAGCATACAAAGTACAAATATTAAAACTCCAAGATGCCAAAAGAATACCGAAATGAGAATTAATCTCGATGGCTTCAAGGTCTTACATGTTTTGGGTCATAACTTAAGCTGTACACCTTAGAAAAGGGGGTAAAAGGTAACGGGAAGCATTAGGGTTTTTATTACAAAGAACGACACTTTTCTTCTTTGGTATTTATTTGTCTATCTGTGTTAATTTTGCTATATGTACTGTCCAGTGCCTTTTATTCCTCCTTCTCTACCAATTCCAAAAGATGCTTTACGTTGTGAGCCAGATAATGTAAAGCATGTGATGAAATTTTGTAAAGGAATCAAAATAAGTTTTCATTTGTCATAAAGTAAATTCAAGATACTACTACAATTTATGATGGTGTAATGTATTCAGAAACTAGCTATTTATAAAATATTATTATTATTATACTTTTATATTTTACTGCAAAATTTTCTTCGTTTACGAATTTATTTTTCATCAACTGAAGCATGCTGGAAATTCAGTGGCCCGCCATGTAAATTCGTCAAATGCTTCAGCTGACGTAATTGCCTGGTGAGTGAACTCCCAATGTTTACTATAGTTAAAATATTTTTATTTTTGTCAAAGTATAATTTAGTCCTGGTATCTATCTATTGTAGATAAGTTGCTAAATATAAAAGGACAAAATGGTGTTGTATTTCAAACATTTCGGGATATAATTATTATTATTTGCTTTCTTTTTTTAACTTAAGGTTGACGCCATTTTTGGTAAAAGGTCTATTGTGTCCTCATGGTATGGCAAAATGCCTCAAAATATTGCAAAAAGGAAAGTGCGAGTCTACATTCTGGCCAACCAGGCCCAACGCAACGCCAGTTCAGGGCTATCAAAAGGTGTCTACAATAAAATCCCAAGTCCAAGGTTGAAGACGTGGAAGAACACCTGAAAGTGAGCCGAAATACTGCTGTCAGATATCTGCATCAACTTAACTATCAAGGGGGAACTTTCACTTATCGTAGCCAATATTGCTACCCGGAAACAGTGGGCAACGAACATGGTGCTGCAGGCATGTTGATAACTTTTGATGCTAGTAATTTTCTCTAACGAGTTCCAATTTTCAGTCAGTGGACGTATGTTGGTCTTGAGACCACCTCTTCAAGAATTCCACTTGGACAGCTTACAACCAATGGTCAAACATGGAGGGTTTTCACTGATGGTATGGGGAACCATTTGGAGTTCTGGACGTTCCGCGTTACTACTATGTGTTGGCACCTCAACAGCACTGAATACATTGCCATTTTGAGCAAGGATTGCTACTGATATTTTCCACTAGGCTGCTTCCAAAAACAACTATTTATGGAAGGTGATGTTTCTTGCCATACTGCCAAAAACACCCAAATATGGTACGCACAAAACTACAATGGATTAGTTCCCAGATCAGTGTTCGCAGGTTTCCTAAAGAAAATTTCCCTCGACTGATACAAAATTTTCCCTTTTCTTACCAAATTTTCCCTTGTTTATTGAGTGTCCAGTTTCTATCACAAAAGTTATGTGATAAGATTACTTTAGCTATATTAACAGAGGTGCCAACCACATTTATTTTATTCATTTTTTTTTAACTTTCTACTTTTTTAAACAAATATACCCAGCTATAATGGCTTCAAATTATGCTGCTTTGAACACACACACACATATTATTTCTATTGTATTGGTTTATTTCTGAAAAACAAATTAAAATGTAACAATTTATATTGGTCAATCAGTCAGTGCGAGAATTTCCCTGGATTTTTACGTTTTATAGAAAAATCTCTTTATCCCTTTCAATAAAATTTACCTAGACTACAAACACTGACTCGGATATGTACCACTGAACATGTTTGGGCTATTCTAGATATTGCCGTCAAGTCGTGTCCGCCAAAATCAGCTTCAAGTGGAGAAGTTCTCCAACATTTGCGTGTAACAAGACAAAAATCCCCAGGCCAAAACCATGGATTTCATTAATTTCGTGCCTCAAAAGGATATGATTTTTCTTTCAAACTAAAAGCCGATCAACAAGATATTAACTTGAATTGTTTGGTTCTCATTTCGGTTCTGCATCAAGCGGGTACCTCATGAGAGAAGTTTATAGAGGTGTCTATTAACTTATGACATTTCCCTATATATGAAACGCATTGTCACTTTTGGTAGCTCATGTACTTAACAGTCCATAAATTTATGAATAGTATTGGAAATTCACTTACTTGCACTGATCATCTAGAATACACAACAAGCCACCTGGTTTTCCTTCAATCAGTTGAAGACATCCCGTATTATCCATAAAATCTATGTTGGTCCACTTGATGCCCTCTTTCTTATATTCTTCTTGTTCATATTTGAACACATGCTGGTTGAAATAGTACTGTAGGTGTTCGTTTGCATAGTTGATACAAAATTGTTCAAAACTGGAAAGTATTAATTATGCACAAATAAGCACTTTGAAATATATGAAAACAATATTAAGAATAAATTAACACTTATCAATACAATTTCTATCCTGTATATTTCTTACAACAAATAATTAATTAATTGTGAAGTTTAATTAGAATGGCATAGTTTACACCAAAATAAAAAATAATTTATTTCTTTAACGTGTAAACTTGTACTCTTTTAATCTTACCAAGATAGTTGGTTTTTAAGTTACACAAAACAACTATATACTCTTCTAAAACCCTTTTCAAACTATAAAATAATTGTTCCACGTCACTGACAAAAGGGCCACCAAAACCTCGTTAGGTCAGTAGTTGATGGAGATTTCAGTTCCCGAATAGTGTTACGTGAAAAATGAAGGAAGTAAGAAACAAGGATAAAAATTACTTCTATAGAGAAGAGGGCATTTCGCAATTAATCTAGGGAATTTGAAAAAGATGAAATGAAATCTTTGAGTTTTACGTCCCACGGTTATGCCGGTTAGGCTACAGGAGACGGTGATGATGAGTAATGAGTGAAATGGTGGAATGAAGGAAGTGGGAGGAAACGGGAGAACCCCGAGGAAACCCACGCACATGGTGTGTGTCCACCACAAAATTCACTTAGCGGGGGTTGGGATCGAACCCGGGACCCCAAGCACCAGAGGTGAACGCTCTACCACTGAGCTCTAGGAAATTTATGACAAATAAGGGCTGTAGAAGAAAAAACCGGTAGAAAGCTAATTATTGCTGGAAAATGTTCTATAGGATCCTCTTATTCGCTGGACTAATTTTTAAAAAACCTCAGATGGGGAACATGCCGCCATCTATAATGAAGCAGAATTGCAAAGATTGTGGGAGATGGCTATTTTACCATACGAAAAGAGACGAGTTCTGGTGGTGTTTGGACTGATATCACAATAGAATAAGTGCTAATGGAATAACAAAAACCGTTGTAGCTAGGTTAATACAATCCATGCAAGGGACATTAATGCCAACTGGTGGTAATCTGCTTTACAGAATACTATGGCCACAGCCTACAACGTATAAAGAGTTGTGCGAGACGTACTTAAAGTATGTTAGGGCCAAATAAGAGGAAAACGTAATAACTGTGTTCGATGGACGTCAACCGAGTGCCAGATATGCAGCCCATGTCAGACGAACTTTCGGTAAAGCAGCAGAAACAAAACTGAAAATTCTGCAAACGTAATTAACGCCTAAAAATTCAACAAACACATAAAATAAAATTAATGTTGTCAGAGTACCAGGAAACCATCTAGAAACAACTAATCTACACGATGATTTACGTACCTGAAGATGCAGATACATTATTGGTAAGAACAGTCTTTTACAGGAAAATCAAAACGGTTAATATAGGAAAAGTTTTGTTTATTTATAAAACACCTATTACATGCAGCTTCTCAAATCTTATTGTTTATTCAGAAAACACCTATTACATGCAGCTTCTCAAATCTATTGTTATTTTCAAATATCTTAGTGTCTAGGTGTAAATTACATCGTTCTCTCTGACCTTCAAATTAACATTTAAGGAGACCGATGTGAAAAATGTGGTTCCCCATTCAATTACATTGGACATATGGAATGTCAACTGCGTCAGTTTATAAAAAAGTTTCAGTTTCAATTTTCACAAAAGCTTAAAGAGATGGTGGTAATGAGATGGATGATAATGGTTGTATGAAGAAAGTGGGGAAAAAATCGGATAACCCCGAGAAATCCACGGCTAGGATGTTCATCCAATGATTACATAAAATCTCGCTTTATTATTATTATTATTATTATTATTATTATTATTATTATTATTATTATTATTAAAGTAACTTTCTTTTACAAATTATTGATTCAGTTTAGGAAAAGGTAAAATAAAAATTACCTGTTGCAACCATCAAAATCTTCGAAGCCAAATATATCCAATACTCCAATGGAATTTCCCAAATGTTCTCGTGAGGAATCTTTCTTGGATAAAAGCGCATGATTAACCTGAAGAACTATCCAATCAAACAAGGCTCCATACAAACATTTAGCGATGGCGTCTCGAGCAGCGATTGCCTGCAATACAGTTATTATTAATAAAATATTTGACATTTTAATAAAGAACTTGAAGACCGTATTGGTGTTTTATTCTTATAGCATCTACAATCAATTAGCCTATTAACAGTAAAATCATCTTTCTTATCATAGTTTCTTGCACAACACTGAAACAACCGGTTCTTATTGTACTGCAAATATGTGGAGAACTGAACATTTGACCCTGATTTAAATCGCCCCTTTCTTTCGAACATACAAGAAACAGCGATGCAAAAAACAGTGTAAATATCTAATTCTCCATAAATCACCCCATGGCTAAACGGTTAGCGTACCTGCTTTCGAAAGAGAGACCTGAGTCCGATCCCCGGGAACTTTTGCTTGACATTTGAGTCTTATATTAAATTGAACTACTACGTCTTCCACACGCGGAGCTGAAAAGTACGTTAGTTCCACATAAATACAACTGTTTTGCTAAACTAACTAACTTCCAGGGATTGTCCAAGACAACTAAATATTCAGTTAAATTGAAAATATTTGTGGTTATTGGTATTTTTATTGTTATTAATAGTATTTTATTTATTTATTTATTTACTTAGCGAAGTTGCAAAAACAGCCTTCGAAGTAAATTTAAATTCTAAACATTAACAACACTAACGGAAAGAAAATTCACCACAGTCTATATCAAAAAATACTATTCCAGTATTTACCTGGCAAAACAGCTCTCGAAAAGGCCTATCCAAATGGCCTGGCACTCGATTCCAGTTCGAAACCTTCAAAGATTATGAAGTCAGAAAGCTAACCATTACTCTACACCTACATGTTTATTATGTGTTATTCAATAAAGGAATCACCATTATAAAATCCGATGCGTTTTCAATGCATTAAATCAATGATACTGAAGAGAAAATTTATTGTCACCAGAATATACACACAACTACTATGTCAATAAATATTTTATTTAGCGGGACAAGTGTTAGCATCTGACCTTCAACAGGTAGTCGGTCTCAATCAATTTTGCTCCTTATCGAGTATACTTAATATACAGGGTGAGTCAAAAGTCCTTGGACAACTGCATAAGTTTGAAAATCGATGGGAAAAGTAAAAAGTGATGATGGGAACAGAGGTTTGATGAGGGGCCGCAACTTTTGGAGTGTATGTCATTCATGGCCGCCATCTTGAAATTCGCCATTTTGGATTCGTGTCAATTTTTGAAATGGGAAGAGGGTGTATGACACATCAAATAACACTAGCTTGAGCTCAGGAATTTAGTGGTGTAATTTGTGTTTTTCTACCTTGTACAGTTTAGAAGTTATTAATGTTCAAAGGTGGGAAATTACCTTGATACTGACCCAGTTCTTTCTCTGTTCCAGGTGATCTAAAATGGGTCTGACACGTGAACAGGAGATCGAAATCATCCTTATATCAATGGAAACGCAGCTACCGAACAATAGCAGCTGACTACAGCAGACGGCACCCAGACAGAGAACCGGTATCGCACAGCACGGTGGCTCACGTGATCACCAAATTCCGGGAGACGGGTTCTGTTCAAGATAGGGCACGTAGTGGCCGACCAAAGACTGCCACCAATGAGGAAACTGCAACGGTGGTTGTTGCGTCGTTTGTGAAAAGTCCTAAACGAAGTACCCGTCGTGTCCCTAGCATGTGCAATAAACCAATCCTCCGTTGTCCGGATATTGCACGCCAATCAGTGGCATCCTTACAAGCTGCACATGCAACATAAACTGAACGAGGATGACCCTGATCGCCGGTTGGAGTTCTACACGTGGGCTACTGAACAACACGAACTGGATCCTGCGTTTGCCAAGGGCATACTGTTCAGCTACGAGGCGTATCTCACTTTGAACGGGGAGGTTAATCGACATAATTGTCGATACTGGTGTGACGCAAATCCGAACTGGGTTGACCCGAGTCGAGAACATAGTCCAGCAAAGGTGATGGTGTGGTGTGGCGTATGGGACACCCGCATCATTGGGCCATTTTTCATTTACAACACCTTAACTGCACCACAGTATCTGATGCTGCTGCAGGACCTTGTGTTCCCTGCCACACTGAACGCTGACGGCATTTTCCCATCTTATTTTCAGCACGATGGAGCCCCTCCACACTATGGACTTGGTGTCCGTGAATGATTGAATGAACAACTGCCAGAGAAGTAGATTGGTCGCCGTGGTCCCGTGGAGTGGCCGTCTAGATCTCCTGACTTAACGCCCCTTGATTTTTATCTATGGGGGCATCTTGAGCAGATAGTGTATGCTGAGACTCCGTAATTTGAGAACCCTGGAGGAACGCATCCAACAAGCCTGTGACCAAATTTCAGGAGACATTCTCTTCCGTGTGCAGTCATAATGGTTGTGGCGACTACAGTTGTGCATTGCACGGGATGGACAACACGTAGAACATGTGTTGTAGCATTCAGTATCAAGGTAATTTCCCACCTTTGAACATTAATAACTTCTAAACTGTACAAGATAGGAAAAAAAAATTACACCACTAAATTAATGAGCTCAAGCTAGTGTTATTTGATGTGTCATACACCCCCCTTTCCATTTTAAAAAAATACTTGAATCCAAAATGGCGAATTTCAAGATGGCGGCCATGAATGACATACACTCCAAAAGTTGAGGCCCCTCATCAAAGCTCTGTCCCAATCATCACTTTTTACTTTTCCCGTCGATTTTCAAACTTATGCTGGTGTCCAAGGACTTTTGACTCACCCTGTATATTTAAAAACTACCTTCTAATGTCTTAAGAAATACTGAAAACAGATTACGGCCCTTACCTCTGGTAGCCTGTAGTTAATCACCAGAGTTTCTCCCGACGCTCGGGCTTTCTTTGCTGTCAAGGCAGCCAACAGCGTTTCCTGTTTCACATGTAACAACTCAGAAATCAGCAACACTACTTCGGGATTCTTTACAGCTACGGCTTCGTCATGATGATAAGCTGATTTCCTCGGCTGGAACTCCACATTGCCTAAAAATATAATATCATTTAGCATAATCAATTAATTGTTTAATTTATAATTTGACAATTAAGTTTATTTATTGTTTCGTTTCACATTATAAAACTACGGTATGCAAACTATGCGAGCTCAATAACGAAACTAGACGCAGAAAATCTATCTATCTATATATCTATATATATATATATATATATATATATATATATATATATATATATATAATGAATAAATAAAAACGGAAGTGTCTATGTTTGTGACTTAATATCTCTTGAACCACGAGACCGATCTCTCAAACTTTCAACATAGATGAGGTTCGGGCCTGAGATGGATTTTATCATATCACTTTGATGGTGCGACTTAGGGGAGGAGGGGGAAATATGAAAATTATCGAAAATGACCGATATTAGTATCGAATCCATAGCTTCCGGGGTCACTGCGATGAACAGTGACACTTCCAATGCCGTTTAAGTCGAAATTCAGCCCCGCAACTTGGGGGAAAGGGGATATATATATATATATATATATATATATATATATATATATATATATATATATATATATATATATATATATATATATTTCGAAAGTGACCGATATTAGTGTTGATTCCATAGTTCTTAGAGTTGCTGAGATGAACAGTGACACTTCCGATGCCGTTTAAATCCAAATTCAGCCTTGCAACTTGGGAGAGAGGGGGGAGATATTAAAATTATCGAAAATTGCCGATATTAGTCGATAGTTTTCGGGTTCGCTGAGATGAACAGTGACACTTCCAATTCCGTTTAAATTCAAATTCAGCACCATTAGTACTCCTAAGAGGAAATGTTGGCATGCAAAAATAATTGAAAATGATCAGTATTAGTGTCGAATTCAAGTTTTTGGGGTCCCTAAGTTGATTGGTGACAGTTTTGGTGTCCTTTATGTCCAAAATGAAACGTATTCTCGCTGTGCGGAGAACGGACATTCTGCCAGTAACTTCTAATTGTAATAAGAAGGTAAATTCAAAGATGGAATTAATTCTTGGAACGCTGAAGCCATATAAATAGTAAGTTCATGCACTCTCTTACCATTTTTGTTATATGAAGATTAATATTTTAAAAACTAAAGTGATGGTGGATTTCTACAACTTCCGGTCGTGCTAGAGGAATAAAGTAGAAGATGAAACATATTCTTGAGGTACTGAATCCTCACCACGAGACTGTTTTTCGCTATTTAATACCGTTTCCTCTCTATGGATATCCGTTAAAACCGAAAATGCTTTACTTCTACCACTTCCAGTTTGAATAGCAAGTTAATGGAGTAGATGGAAGCTACTGTTGAAAAGCTGAATCGATTCCAGAAATCCCCTTGTCGATATCACTTATTATCTCTCCTCTATGGAGATCTCAGGATTAGGAATTAGATTTCTGGGCTTTCAGCATCTACGGCCATGTTAGCCCGTCACATATGAGGGATGACGTCCCTCGGCGATGGGGAAGGAAGGAAGCGGCCTGGGACCTGTATGTTAGGTATCATCCCAGCATTTGCCTGGTATAAATGAGGAAAACCCAGAAAAACTCATTCAGAATGGCTGGCCTGAAAAAGCTCTTACACTTTTTCGACCAAGTGTCCCCACTGTGAATCGAATCCGGAACCGCTCACATTGTATGGAGATCTCTATTGAAACTGGTAGTAGTAGTAGTAAGCTTCTACCATTTCCAGTTCTAAGATTGTTATCTTTTCTTCAGACACTGAATCAATTTTAAATGAACCACTTGTCGCTATCTGTTACATCTTTCGTGTAATGTTGATCAACGCTGAAACTGGAAATTATTAATTTTAACCACTTCCGGTTTCAACAGATGATTAACTTGTGCGACTGATAACCTTTCGACAGACAGACGGGCATAACCGTTTTATGCTTTTCGATACTTATGCATAGCATAGTTTGAAAGTCTAAAAGGATGTAAATCACAAACAAAAATTGAAATTTTTTGTACAAAATATTTTATCTTAGCCGCTTTCATACGTCGTCAATAACTGTGCTGAAACAATGAAATTTCTCAGAAAAAAAATACTCTAAACGATTCACCGCTTATTAACAAAATCGAGAGTCAGTTTTCTACATTTCAATTTCCTTAGGTTTCATGCAAAACAGTAGTTACATAAAAACACCCAAAAATATACATACATACAACAATTCTTAAAATATTAAAAAATAAAATAAATAAATAAAACCAATCTGCGCACTTTTCTACAGAACATTATTTTCCACATGTCTCCTATTGCTTACTATTATTTTCTCACCTAAAACTATGATTTTTAATTGCGATGATATTCTTGAAATGAATTATGGTAAAAGGATCAAGAAAATTCTTGCAACTCGTAGACGTTAATAAAGTGGATAATTCATATGCTCAGCGTAGATCACTGCATAGGAACTTCTCAATTTGAAGTAATGGAAAAATGAAATGAAATCTTTGAGTTTTACGTCCCACGGTTATGCCGGCTAGGCTAAAGGAGACGGTGATTATGAGAAATGAATGAAATGGTGGAATGAAGAAAGTGGGAGGAAACGGGAGAACCCCGAGAAAACCCACGCACACGGTGTTTGTCTACCACAAAATTCACTTGGCGGGGCTGGGATCGAACCCAGGACCCCAAGCACCAGAGGTGAACGCTCTACCACTAAGCCACCGCGGCCCTTGAAGTAATGGCACAGTAATTTTGATTAAGATAACTGACAAATATCTTGGTATTATTAAAAGACCAAGAACAGAAGTATCCACGTAGTTCAGGTTGAAACAATATAATACTCCAGTTATTATTATTGATAAGAGAGCGGTAACTGAAAACTACGAACAGGATTGTCTAATATTAAACATAACAGATAAATATTATTATTATAACTATACAGGGTCTGCAGGGAAATCTTACTGCTTTTGAAATTATAGTATAAGTTGTACTTGACCTACCAATGGACAACTACGTTTTGTAAAAGGTTAGGTTTGCTTCTCATTGTACATATCTTTGTAAAGGCCCATACACAATTTCGCACTAATACCTTTTTCTTTCTTTCAGATATTGAAAATCGTAGTGTAGGAATGCGGAATTCGTGAAAAATGGATGAAGTGTATAAACGGACGGTAATCCAATAGCTGCTGAAAAAGGGCATGCACGGACACGACAGCCACAAGGACATGATGAAAACATTAGGGAAGAATGCCCCATCCAATTCCACCGTGAAAAAGTAGGTAGCACAATCCAAGAGAGGTAACACCTGAGTTTTAACATGTAGCATAAAAGGTACTATCAGAATGGGATCAATGAACCTACAGCACCGTTAGCAAAATTGTGTGGCGCTTAAGAAGCCTACGTTGACAAATAGTCATGAAAGATTGGGCCCCGGACCACCCTTCTGTAGTAGGCAGAGAACTTATCAGTCACTCCTTGTCCCATATAGCCTCACTGCTGAAAGGGCGCTAACTGAAATCAAATCATATCGAAAATCGTACCTACAGAAAATAAAGAAAAAAATTCTAAGTTATAAAATGAGGTTATCCAAATTCTCACAACCTTAAACTGAAATTCAGCATAACACGTTGGTCCGTATCTTCAGGAATTGTTTCAATTCCTCTATGAGTAACACCCTTCGGTTCTTTTCTAAGGCGTGGTTTGTTCATGAAAACTTTTCCTAGCCCCTAGATTCTGAGCGTTTTACAATACAATGTGGAGTGGTTAATTTCGGCGTAACTGGACCATATATGTAAGAGTTTCTCCTCTCAGAACTCCGCAGACGACAAACTGACCGCACACAGGAACAAAATGGAGCGACTCTCCAAATATCAAAGACATCGATATAACTGTTCTCATACATTTTTTCCCGGGCAATTCCAATCACAACAGGTAACATATTATGATCACTACGCTCCAGATCTATCGACCATGCGATTGTTTTCTATAAGGGAGCCACAAATGGAACGTTTTCATGAACTAATCATGCGCTACAAAAGAACTGAAAGATAATCTGTAGCGAAACAGAGGCAATTCCACAAGATAGGGCAAAGCACTCTGCTGAATTTAAATGACGGACTCTGGGAGTGCGTTCGCAAAAATGGTTCTAATTCAGGTGGCAATTATTTTTAAAACGTAACATTTCCTCTCTCTTTCTCTCGTATTTCTATGACACATAAATGGCACTTCACTTAGTGCTAGTAAAAATAGACGACTTTATTTTTGGTTTCAGATTACAATCTCGTACTATGATTCCAAAAACCCTTAATTTCCCCGTCGAACCCTGTATTATTATTATTTAAAAGAAAAGGATGAAAACTTTTTTTTAAATAAAGCCTTCAATCAAAATAAAAAGGAAGTCTGTTTGTATTTTACTCTCTTTTCAATATTTTTGGACTAGTTTAGAAGAGAAGAGAAGAGAGAGAGAGAGAGAGAAGAAAAAGCAGTTGAGAAAAATGCTCTTCCCTTTTCGTGAAGGCGCGATCAACATTCATTTCCTCTTCGTCTTACTTCTTATTCCTACTATACATATTTCCTATTTTGTATTTGCTTTTTTCCTGTAACTCTTTCATTTTTTTAAAGGTATATATATATATCAAGCTAGCATTGCAAACCTGTAGCTAGCTAACTCTAGCGCTCGCGCTCTGTGTGTGTGTTTCATTTTCATTCTTTTTTTAAAAACACAAGATCATGTCTGTGTTATTCATAAACGTCCCATTAAAAATAATGAAGAAAATTCATTCTACAAATAAAAGATGATTAGTTAAGAGTTCAATATTAATCAAAATCTCTTACCTAACAGAAGAACTGCAGAAAGTACAGCAAATAGCCTTCTCTGCTTTTCAGCTGTAAAACCAACCATCTCCATAGATTGCTTTAGTCTTGAAAATTCGTAATTTTCATCTACTCCTTCCAGTGTACAACAGCCACTCTACCGAAAGAACGTAAAATATTCAATTATATAAATTATAATATCTAAGAAGAAATCCTTAATTATGAATACAACTGCAACTTAAAGTAGATATACGCCTTCAAAACACAGATAACTTTCTTATTAGTAAACTTTATTATTAGACATTAAAATCGAAATATAACCATCTTAGGTCCTCTTTTAATTATCATACACAATATTCAGATATTTATGTTGAAGCATCCGTCATGGAAGTTAATTATGGTAATTTATTACCCAAGCACAGTGGGATATTTTCATTTTAAAAAAATTGGCTAATATCAATCTTATGACATGCGTCTCTGCCTAGAATGTAACTGCACAGGTAGCTGAATAATTTGAGAACATATATTCGTGCTTTTCTTGTCCTACCAAGTTATGTAGTAGCAGCCTGTTTGTCAAAACTTGTCTTTCTTTCACAACGCACATGGCTGTTTTCAGCGTCTGTTGTAACAGCAAACTTTTGGAATTTATGTATTTATTTATTTATACATATTTTAAAGTATTATCGGCATCTACGGCCTTAAGCCCGTTACATATGAGGGATGACATCCATCGGTGAGCACACTATGTGGGGAAGGAAGCAAGCGTTATGTTAAGTACCATCCCGGCATTTCCCAAGCGTTAATGAGTAAAACCCAGGAAAAACATCACTCAGCAGGGCTGGCCTGAAAAATCTATTCCATTTCTTCGACCGAATGTTCCCACTGGGAATCGAAGCGTATTGATCCCCAACGCTATTCCTCTCTCTTCCTTGACTCACATTTTACCACCTTGTAATTCATTCATCTCTTGCACTACTTTACATTAAGTAATTTTACCTCACTGTGCGTCCAATACTAAATAATTTAGATTCCTACACGGTACTAAAAACTGCGCACAACGCATACACAGTAACACATCACAGTTAAATTACACCAAAATAATGTACTAAGTAATTTTAAAAGGAAAAGAGTTGCCACGGTAAAATAAATAAATATATATACACTTTCGCCTATATGATAATTGTGTACGTGTTCGCTTGATTATTCTATCTCAACTTGATAATGAGACATTACAACCATCCAACAGGAACTCACGAAAAGCTAACAACGTGTAATAAAAAAATAAAAATAAAAAAAATAAAAAACAATAACTGTCACCTCAAATACTAAGTCGAGTGAAGTCAGACGGTATTCATCAGACTTGCTTTCTGTTAACTGAAAATGTTTCTTTTGGCAACTATGAATGTTCTTCCCTAGACATTTCACTTATACATTGGTGGAAACGCATTTAAGAACACCTGATATACATCGTCCGATTTGTACAAAATTAGCACCATACAATCTGTGTCTATAGGGAATATCTTGATCTTGGTTTTTAAAGATCCCATGACACAGCCCACCGTAGAAAAAAGTTGATTGTAGGGTTTCAGGATGATGTGCTACTAACAATTTAAAGATTATTAAACAAGTGCAGTTGTGTGTGTGGATCAGAGTCTAAATCTACAATGCCAGGAGTACTTTTAAGTGATTTTGAGCGTAGCCGTGTAATAACAATGAACCCGGACGGTAATTTGCAAAACTGGCACTTGCATGGGTTGTTGAGTTGAGTTTGATTTTAACATCTCTTTCAGCAGCGAGGCTATATAATGTCACAGTGGTTCATTGGTGGTTTATACGACAATAGGAAGGAAGTTCCCACATTTCCCTTGTGACACACCGAGAATTTTGACATAAGGTTCGTTCGGGCCTCAATGACTGATACAAAGAGAGATTGTGACTCCCCGCCTATACTCATATCAGCGTACAAACATTAAATAACTGATTGTTGAAAGCAAATGTTAGTTCTCACGTTCCTCTCATACGATTAACTGTTCATCACTAAAAACATCTTCGTTGATGTCGGGAGAGGCTGCAATGGCGAGAGGAATGAAAGGCTGGAGCATTTAGAGATCGCCTAACCACCAGCCGTGAGTATTGTCCAGCTAAACCGAGAGTATGATGCCATATTCGGGATAGACGTTCAGCATTTGTGCGACTGGCTACTTACCCGAACTGCAAGTAGTGTAGGCGCTTGGTGTGAAAACACGTACTATTAAGGTGCGTAGTGTATGGTTTTTACATATTCTATACATTCTGTGGGATGTCCTACGAGCGTCGTGTTCGAACAGTACCTCAACTGTCCGCGTTATCTTCTGCACTAACATTCGAGTATACCTGTGAATTCCTACTGGGTGTTCTTAAATGTGTTTCCACACATGTATTTACATCAATATCTACAGAACCAACCTGCTTTAGATAATTGTAATCTTCTGCTTTCATTAAGTGGAGGACTTTCTTTTCATGTTCACTGCAACCAGCTAATAAGTAGTAAAATACATGGTAATTGCGTTCATTTCTACCTTGTGAGCATATTCTCGATTTCTCCAACAAATACTTCTGTACTACAGCCCTGCATTTAAAAAGAACATGAATTAGGTATATAGATATCACACAAGACAATACAATATAACACTGATAATAATTGGTATTATTCTACAATAAAAGAAAAAGTTGATACTTATATGGTACTGCAAGATAAGCGATTAAGAAACATCCAATTCCAATTCAGGAGTAGGAAATTACACAATAAACACTGACCTAACGTTTCAATTTCTGTTACAGCAGAAAGTATTTTCAAGGTTATACATTTTTTTTCATACATTATTTAAAAATTAACGTCTACAGCTTATGATTTCTGTAGAACTGCATCGTTCTTGTTATTTCGATTATGATATTTTTATAGATGAAAAACAAACTGTCATGATGGTGCTCATTTCTGAGAGCGAGTAATTTTCGGCTTATTAAGAGTTAATAATACAAGGTGTTCCGCTTAGGGCTGTAACATGAAGGTGGGATAACTTTTTTACTTACCAAGATTTATCATTCAAATTTGTTACACATACATAAACACACACACAATATGCCAAAAAAGGTTTATTTTTTTAAACAAATGAAGAAAACTAACGAACTTTTAAGGTGCACCATTAGTTGAGCGGTAAATGTCAAAGTGGTATTCCGCCTTAATCCAAAAGTTCTCAAACATCTTTGGAGTGATGTTCTTTCACGCCAAGTCATCCGATTTTGAACCTGAGTAGAATAAACCTGGTCCTTAACAAATCCTCGTAAGAAAGAGTAACACACAGTAAGATCTAGTGATCCTGGGGGCCAGGTTATGAATCTTGAACTTCTCCCAATCAATCTTCCACTGAAATGATCATCGAGAAAGTCTCTGACGACGTGAAAAAATGGTACGGAGATCCCTCTTGTTGGAGAAAGGCTACGGGTGGGAGTTGGGGTAAGACATATTGCTGCAACATGTCTAGATAATTGTTCGAATTCAGTGTCGCCTCAGCCAAAAAAAAAAAAGGGACCGATAATTTCGTTCTTCGTGACACCACACCACACATTCAATTTCGAAGCATCGCGTTCTTTTTCGTGCACTTCGTAGGGATTCTCTAACTTCCAAGTTTATAGTTAAGTCTGTTATAGACTGCCTCGTTTGAAAAACAAACACCATTGAGGAATATGTCGTAGTCTTCATCAATTTTTTCTAACTATTGTACTCTCAACGGCTCATCAGCCCGTTTTATGCGCTGATTAAGTTAAATCTTGTAAGCAAGTAGGCGAAATCATTTGTGGAGTACCCTATGAACAGTTAATTTTGGGATTTGTAGTTGCCTACTTAGCTTGTCGCGTGGATTTGCGGAAGGCTTCTCTTAAATGCAACACTTATTCTCTCCATGCTTTCTTCTGAAACTTTCCTTTTTGCATGTTTAGCAGTCATCAGTAACAATGATTCCGTTTCTCGTAACTGTTGGTCCTATTTCTCAATGGTTATGTAAGTTGGTACTTCTTACTTTGCACCGACACCACGATCTAGACGAAATCGTCTCTAGACAAACACAGACTTCAATTTCGCCAGCGATAACAAGCAAAACTCTCCTGTTAAGGTGTCCACATAATGATTAGCAGACAAGCAGTAAGAGTTTAACGGCTTTATGGCTACTGTCCAAGATGGCAGCACTTGTGGAACTTGATCCATTGTCAAGAAAACTTTCTGACTTATTTTTCACAGTGGTGCAAACGAACCTTTATTCTAATACTTTGTTTCATTGCTACATTTTTATTATTATTATTATTATTATTATTATTATTATTATTATTATTATTATTATTATTATTATTATTATTATTATAGTCCTATGCAAGACACGCGGTTCTTCGGAAAGAACTGCTGTAATTAGAGTCCACTTTGAACATAAATTGAAGAACATAAATTCAACTATTTTGATTACTATTATATTATTATACAAGTAACAGTGTTTATTTAAAGGTCAATGAACGCAGATGCAAAAACAATTCTCATCAATAATCAAATAAAACAATTACATCATGAGATGTTAAAAAGCTGAGATCATTGTACTTACTCTCTGTAATCAATTTATCTTCTATATATGTAATTAATAAAGAAAGAAAAACAACAGATCTAAAATCATACTGCCGAATAAGATAATTTGCTCCGCGGACTTCCTCACATTAGATCTTCCTTTCCAGGAAGAGATAAGATGTTAAATTGTCCCCAATAATCTGACTCTCTATGCAATCAATACGTGACAGGTAATGCATCTGCAGCGTCCAATATGTTAATCTGAAGGAAGTGATCTCCATGGGAAGCCACAACCTATGCGAAATCCCAAGTGAAGAAGCCAACCCACATCATCGAAGCAAGAGACCAAAATCAAAACGATGCTACCACAAACCTATAGAAGAAAACTTGTGCGTTCTGTCTGGGTCCTTTTGATATACATCGCACCAGTGAAGAACTCTGTAGGTGTTGTAAAATGCGAGTTCGTTAACATAATATTGTGTGTGTTATTGGCGCAACATCAGACTTATTCGTACTTTATGAATTTCATCATCGCTATGTGTCGACCACACATTCCTCTAACCTGCAGTTAAGTTGAATTATTCTTTTGTGTTGAACTTAATATGTGTAAAGACTGCAATTAACACCAGTATCCCTAATGGTGCTTAGAGATAGTATCCCTAAGCCAAGAAGCCGAAAGTATAACACTAGACACAAATACTGAGTATCACGGTTTTTGTTTGTTTGTTTGCTTTTAAGTGGTTAACCACGATGCATTCAGTGCATGATGGATCGCTTCTTCTCTTCTTCACAAATCATTGCGAATAAGTTAACTTCTTTTCGCATTAATTCTTGTACTACCTATTCGCTAAGTTATGTATCAAATTCGACAAACCTCAAAGATGCCTTTTCACGCACTAGTTTGTCAGTGTAATTTTAGGCCTGAAGTCTATTAAAATTAATATTAATCATTTATTCTTATAAATTAGTTCTACTATCATTAAAATTTGATAAGTGTATCTCGAATAAATAGCCACTGATTTAACCGAATTAACGAATAGATAGCCACCAATGATTTAACTCCTTCGAATTAGTATGTAAGTTGCATATTTAGACACAACAATCACAATATCGATAACGGATCACAAAACATTTTCTTAAAAAAAGCGAATCGAGACTCAAAATGTGTACATAGTTATCTTCAAATTTTGCAAGAAATATTGTAAATACCATAAGAATCTACTAAAAGCAATTACAATATATGAAACCAGCAAGCATGTCATAAATTAAGTATGCCATCATTTCATAGACATGTTGAATATTCGAGGCGCATCCAGAAAATAAGTTCCGAAAAGTAGTCAGAGGACATGCTCGCGCAGGAATGTGAGGAGCACGCAGCCATAGCCTGGTGCAAGCGCAATTATGTGGAGTCAATGGTAAGAGGAATAGTTTCGACAGTGCAGTTGAATTGCAAGTGGTTGTAACATCGTGATTCCACTTCTTGGCGGCAGAATTCTTCGAAACAGACATATAAAAGTCTGTGCCACATCACAACAAATGCCTCAAACGGGATGATGCATATGGGAGGTTATGTATTACTAATTACACAGTAGTAAAATCATGTTTGTCTTTCATTTTACAAACTAACTTCTTTCCGGATGCGTCTCATATGTTTCTATTGTAAAACATCTTGCAAATGACATCGCTCTTGTACCTCTTGTAGAACAATGACACGTAACACATCTTCCCTCTTTAACCGGTCTAGAACACAGGTAGGAAAAGTGTATCTCTGCAATGGCTGAATATGTGGGGAAAAAATAATAATCTTTTGAATTAGAGCCAATAATTCACTCGTCGTATTTTGCACCGTTCAAATGTCAATATACGTAAAAAATAAAACACTTATTGTTCCTCATTACCTCTCAAAACAGCCTTTTTACGCAACATATTGCTCGCATACTCGCAAAAGAATTTTTTTTTTTTAATTTCTCCCGATGCACTGCCAACAGTCATAGGAAGATGAAACTGGGTATGAATGAAGATGCATACTGTGGAAGTCATAGCCTTAAATTCGTAACTCTCTACGAGTATGACGTGTGGAAATGTGTGAGTGAAGATGAAGCGAGTGAAGTAAAGAACGCTAATCAGAACCTGTTTCTGAACACCAATATATCTCAACGAATTTTCTAGATAATTCATATGACGGTATGTAGGCACATGCCCCCTATCCTAAAATGTTAAAACATTCAAATATAGACGAATATCGGCAAAAATGGCTTCCATTTCAAGTAGAGGCCAATAAAAGATAGATCGGGTCATCATTAATAATATTCAGGGCACAATTTTAGGAGGTTGCCAAATGTCAATTCGCAAAGAATCTAATAATATCAATGTTAGTGTAGATCTTGTGGAAAATATTCATTCATGTCTAGATCTGCATGTGTAGAATGTGTCAGACGGTGCGATTTCCATTTCCTTTCTTTTAAGAAGGACTGAGCCATCTGCTTTCATTGAAATTCAAGCTAAGTGGCAAAAGAAAATAAGAGAGTTTTTGTTTGCTCGACTAACTACACAAGACGAGACGTGAGTTCTTCAACAAGACCTAAAGACTGAAGTAGAACTATGACTTTTCACTTCCCATGTGCTAACTCTCTATTGTCAAAATCGTAGTCATCGTTTTTTGACACCGAAAGGGACAAACAGTGATAAATTTCCTTGCAAAAAAACGGTTGAAGACTTATTGTGAATCAATACAATGAAACTGCAAGAAGAAACTAAAAATAAATATACAGTATGCCTGCAACAACATTCTTCACCACCTCCTAGATTCACATAACCTTACGTTATGTGATTTCCACCTCTTTCCCCACTCTATGATGCTATTCGTGAAAAGCTAGCAAATTCCAATGACACACTGATAAAGCTACTAAAGCACAGCAATGGCTCCAGCCCCAATCTACTGTTTAACTTCGGACAACAACTGGGCAGAGGATTAATTACTGTGTCAACTGGTGGTTCATTCTGTCCATTAAATTTACCAGGGAGTAATCTCCTGGTTTACCTTGTAGATAAATTCATTCTACTCACAATAGGTAATAACAGTACTATCAATTTTCAAAAATATCTACTAATACTCCTGATACACTTTGTTATACATGTTCGACTTAGAAGTGAAAATCTAAGTGTATTATTCACTATCTGGATAAAAAGCAAGAGCGAATCCTTAAAAACTTTTCAATAAACTTCTTCTTTAACAATTTATTCAGTTAATGAAAACAAATCATGTACTTCAAATTTCAAATGAGATTTTTTTTTTTTTTTTTTTTTTTTTTTTTTTTTTTTTTTTTTTTAACTGAACAGCTGAAACATATAATAAACAATCATATAACGAAACTGGTTGAAGTTTGGAGCACATCGTTCTAACTTACGAAAATGGCCAACTGCGGAATAACGCGCAAATTATCTATATCCTTATGGTTTCTCAGATCATGCAGTGGAACATGGCCTACTTATCAAGTTTAACTATAAAGTGTTAGCACAGTCACAGTTTTATGCCAGGCCAAAGGAAAACATATGCACACACATGTAACGCAAGTCAAATTCAGCACGATAGAAGATTCATGTAAGTACGAATTTTATGGAATATAATCAATAAATGCATTCTACAATTACACAAAACACTTTCACATCCACAAACGGTGATTTATTTTTATATTAATGCATAATGATAGAACGTGCTATTTTAAAAAAATTTTTTTTAATCACTTAAACATTACATCCATGATCTGATAATTCAGAATCACTACTCTCAGTTTGCGAATTCAATTTTTTTTTTTTTTTTTCTTTACCATGTTCCTCCTATGAATTTAATATTAAAGATGTTCATTACAATTCATTCTACGTCAGTGTCGTAAAAACTCTCATGGTAATTTCGCTTTGACGATGTTCTTTTAATATGATATGAGAGCGGATCAATAAGTAACGCGCAACATATTTTTCACGTGATATTATACTGATCTGGAATGTGTAAACTGAAACAGAAGTACTTTGAAGTTTGCATTTCAGTCGGCAGTTGTTCGATCAAGTGTCCTTTAGTCACAGAAACGTAAACTACTGAGAAAAGATGGCGTGTCTCTCACAGTTGCCTAAATTATATCGTGCGATCCGCTTGAACATCTGGTGAGAAACTCACCTCAGCAACACAACACAAAGATGGACTAAGGTCATACGTCTGACATCACGAACTCTGTAAAACATGCAGCAAACAGGCAGGGGTACCCACAAGTCAAAAAGTAGTGCGATGTTGAACAGAGTCGTACTAAAGTGCACAATATGAAGAACACAATTGTGAATAACTTTCCTTTATACTTCAAACTTAGATATTGTACACAACAAGCCACAAAAAGATTAACAGAGTATTTGGGCCAGGAATGACGAATGAACACATCATTCGCTGTTGGCTTGTCAATTTCGTTCAGTGACACAGGATTGCAAAATGAACCCGTGAGCACCGACAAACATCATGTTCCCATTAGCTCCTCTGGAACAGCGTACAAGCAGACTTTCAGAGTGTTCGTGCTATCGCAGACAAGATAAGCATACACTACACCACTGTAATTCTGTGGCTCCGCACAATCAGTAAGGTGAAAAAAATTGGACTTATGGATGCCACATAAGTGGACACCGACCAACAAGAATCACCATCTGAAGAGTTCTCTAAGTGTGCGGAGTAACTAGGAAAGTTTCCTGCATCAGATCGTCACTTTTAATGAAAAATATATCTTCTACGACAATCCAAAACAGTCACGACAGTGCCTGGATCTTGATCAAAGTTCGGGAGGTTTCCAAAACCTCTACATGTTGATAGTATGGTAATCTATAATGGTTTTACTCCGTTGAGGCGCCGAATCCATCACTGGAACTCATTACACTGCTAAAATTCATGTACTCTTATCGCAAACTTGTCCGCAAGTATAGATCAATGGTCAAGACACACGGTGTCCTAACGTTGGATAATAATGCCCACTCACATGTCGTGCAAAAGACGGTGCAAGCTCTCCATGAGTTGCAGTATAAAATCCTTCCTCACCCACCGTACTCTTACACTTGACTACCACCTCTTCCAATATCTCGATCATTTCTTGGGAGGGAAGATCAACATGCGGTTGAGAACGTGATCGTACCGCAGACTCCAACTCCTTTCACCACGGAATTTACTGACTAACCAGTGGCAAAACTGTTTGGCTGAAGACGGGGACTATTTTGATAAACAGGTACTGTATTTTTCAATTTTCGGTCTTTGTAAATGGCGCACCTGGGTGAACATTTTATTTGCACCAAGATAATACTTGTTAAAAGAAGAGACGTGCAGTTAGTTTTGTCGGCAAAACTACAAACCAACACCATTATAGGAAAGCCGAGTGAAATTCGCAGGGAAATGCACCGTAGGGTAGACTGTATTATGCATCGTGGTAAAATCTCCAGACGGCGCAAATTCTTTGACGAGGGCCGTGTGAACCTTGCAAATTTAAAAGGTTCCAGGTAGCCAGTAATAGCATCAAGCAAATAGAATTTCACATCGAATCCATCTTCGAACACTGTCGAACGTGCTCAACATTTCGTACATATAGTATACAATGCAGTACAAGACCAACTAAAATTTCGTTAACCTCACCGACATCCATATAAGGCAGCGAATGATAGCATGCTTGGACACCTGGTACGGTTTGCTGGAAGGTATCATTAAAGGTAACGAGTCCTGTATGTATCCCTACACGCCTGAAACAAAGCGGGCACCATGGAATGGAAACATACCGATTCCCCACCATTCAAAGTGACTCAATCTGCGAAAACAATTGCTATATTCTGGGATATGAGAAGTTCACTTCTGGATTTTCTAACACGTAGGTTCATTGTGAATGCTGCATCGTATGAAACAGCGCTGACAATGTTGGATAGTAAGCACCATGACAAACGCCCTAACATTTATGCTGGATATATCGAACTCCGTCATGCTGTTGCATCTGTTTGTAAAAATCTCGGAAAGTTTAGGTGGGAGGTCCTCAAGCACGCGGCATATAGTCCTGATCTCTCACCTTCACATTTGCCCGGCTAACGTTCAGTTTCGTTAAGCAAGTCAAATCGGTTGTGCGTAATGCTTATACTCCCAAAGACGGACTTCTATGAACAGGATATTTTTGAACTTGTCCTATGACGAAGGAATGTGCTGAGAGACTTGGCGATAAATTGAAAAGTAGCTTTAATATGACCCGTTACTTTGTATATATATCCTTGATATGTTCCTATTGCACTTTCTTCCACATAAACTATTGTGCATTACTTACTGCTCTGCTCTCATAGCGTATTTCACATTTTTCAATATATATATATATTAGTTCCTAATACTATTTTCTAATTAACTGCTATGTTCTAAAACAATCATTTTGACAAGCTCTTCCTTATTGAGTAATGTTTATAATTCAATTCTAACGTTATAATTTTGCTTATACAGAGTTGACCATGTATCTTCAAACGCTCGACTGAAATTTTGTACCAGAGAAATCATTTTCCGTACTCTGAAATACCATTAGATTAACAGTGTTGTCAAACTAATATAAAAGTTCTATTTTTACAAACGGTCACAGTATCATATATTTCGACTCTACCGTTAAACTATTACAATACCACATTTATTATTAGAGTCACAAGCTACGGGCGCTAGGATATCGCAAACATTCACACTTAGGATGCCTCTACAACAGTAACAATTTTTAAGTGAAACGGACGGGACAGTGCACATCCCGCGGGGCACGTCGAATATAATGATCATTATATGAGGTATTTCTAATTTATAAGAACATGACTTTTCCTCAATATGAATTGTTCCGAAAAACTGTTTAGCTAAGTATCACATGCAACCACGAAAATGGTTTTAATAGCATATTAATCATAATGCTGTTTACTTCAATCTGATATCTCAAACTTCTCTGGAAATACAATAAACATTGTTGAAACTGAAACACCGCTCAAAATTACGTAACTGCTTGAACTTGTAGTTACAACTAGCATAGACTTGCTGCAATGTTATAAGAAAAGCAACAATCTATATATTAAAATGTTATATGAGTTTATATGTTTGTGGTCAAGAAAAGTTTATATGTTTGTGGCCAATTTTTAACAATGATATCTCGGAAACTACATGATCTAGAAAGATGTCGTTTTCACTGGTCGAGTGAAATGTGTAGATTGTTCAGTTATTTTAAAATATGGCCGTTATTTCTTATTACAATTTTTAGAGGTACACTGGAAGTGTTGAAATTTTAAAAAAGTAAAGCACCATATCTTACGAGTTATACATTCCAACACCACACATTTGTATACGGGGTTAGTATATCTCTCCGGCGTTTGTTTCATGACCAAATGATAATGCAAAACGAAAGATTACTATTTCCCCAGTCTAAGATAAATATTTATTGTTTGGAGTGTTTTGCCCAATGTACATCATATATTACTGATATTATAGATAATTGTATGTATAATGTATTTGCTGTAATACATACTGCATGCAAGAAGAAAGAAAACACTGATCATACATGAATTACGAATTCCAATCGGAAGAAGGCTCAAATCTTGCAAACGGTGCGAGATATTGAAAAAAATAATCTAAAAAAATCTCTCTTTTATGATACGCATTGCCAATTTTTATCAAGACGTCCTTCACTTGTTTCTGTAAAGAGACTTATACAGATGTTGTGAGGAATGCCAAGGAGATTCATGCTCATATGTGAATGATGCGCTGTGTAGAGAGCGCAGGTTCAGCTAGTGATTAAAAAAGGTCCCACAAATTTGTCATTTCAAGCAGCATACGTTTTTTATATATATATATATATATATATATATATTTCTAGAACGGTCTGAGATGCCATAGTAATGTAAACGGAATTATGGTATTTAGTCTTTCGAAAACCACCTACGTGACGTGGTATTTATGTAAGAACTTTTTCGAAATAAAGTCTATTGAAAAAATCAAATTTTTAATTTCTTGTAACTTCATTAATATTGTAAAGATTTTTTTTTTTCTTTTAAGGTAGAGTTAAAAGATGGTACACGGGAGATTAGACTTTCCCATCACCTTTTTATTATAAAAGTTTTCTCAAGTTCTTTTAAATAACTTGGTGATTTGTTAGTGAATTATAGAAGCCCAATGACGATGTGTCTTATAATATGTTGAATAGATATCTCTCAATGACCATGCGTCATAGAGAGGGAACGGGAATTCTCAATGACCAAGTGTCTTAAGAGTATAGGATTTGTACCTCTCAATGACCATACGTTTTAAGAGAGCGGGTTATGCAGATCTTAATGATAAGCCGTCTTAGAGAGTTGGGGTTGAGCAATCGATGGAGATTGATGCCTTCTGCCGTGTTCTACCTTCTTTTTATCCTGAAATGCCGGCTAACTTCGTCAATCTTCAAGTGATTATATTTCAAATCGTGCAGGGTGGTCTCAGATTTAGTTTATTTTTTAAAATGAGAAACTACATACAAATTTTTTTGCCCCGAATTTTTTCTTTGCTAAAAAAATCTCCTTAGATAAACATACAGCCTTCCAAAATGGCTGTCCTTCTCTCGGATTGCTCGAAAAACTGAAACATAAGTCAAATTAAAAGTTTTATTGTAGAGAAACGAGTGTACGTAGTAACATAATCGCAATAGTAGGAAGAATATAAAGTAGTGTGTTTCGATGGAGGCGCAAAATTTGTATGTTGGTCTAATAGGAATCGCGCAATTCACTCGCAATGTTCTAACTTTGGTGAAAATTTTGCTAATTTCAAACATTTTTATTTCTGTCCTCACGAGCCATATCAACCATATGCTTCTAACATCGAAATCTAATCGATAAGGCCTCTTGAAAACGTAAAGGACTTACGTTTCTGATTATTACATCCTACGTTACAGTATGATGAAAAGCTGAAAATTTCATTAAGACACCATATTTGGCCGCCTTTTTCTCAAAAACTCCGCCTTTTAAGAATCTGAAATTTTTACAACCATTGGACAAGTACCTAAGTATTTAATATCCGTTAACTGTTCATGCGGCTGCAGCCTATAACGTTCGCAATTAATTACTGAAATTTCGATTTTTGTACTTGGAATGTAAATATTTCCTATGAGCATTTAGGGCGTGTATACAAGGCGATTTGAAAGGCAGTATGGAAATTTTGGAAGCTGAATCCTGTCATCAAACCAAGTAGAAAAGTGCTGATAAACATGGGTTGAATTCCGCTTCGTTTTAGAGTTACAGGTTTTCTAACTCGAAACCCAAAATCAGCTTGCGACAATGGAAAATAAAATATATGTTTCGCGTTAAATCAGAAACTATGCGTTAAAGTTATGATGAAATTCAGAAAGTAGATTTGTATTAATATGATTTTTACGTGCGTAAGGGCGATGAAATTCGGTTGGCAGTGTTTCAAGCTTGGTAGAACTTTTATTTTTTCCAAATGACACTACGTGGTTTTTATTTGATATTTGGTATTCATTAATGATTGAAAAATCACATGAAACACATTTTCCCCACATCACCACAGTTTTCGAAAACATACATGTAGTTCATTAAAATGTTTTCTCTCATGCGTTATTGATAGTTTGTAACATTGAGTGTGAATTTCACTTGATGTTTACCATCATTAATAAAACCAAAATATTGAATAAAAACTACATCTAAGTTGTTGTTCGAATAATAATAATAATAATAATAATAATAATAATAATAATAATAATAATAATAAATTATTATTATTATTATTATTATTATTATTATTATTATTATTATTATTATTATTATTATTATTATTATTATTATTATTATTACAGAACCTCTTGTAACTCGACGCATCAAATTCGACCTTGTTTAAGAAGCGAAGTGATATCTGCTCGGCAAATTCTAACGTGTTCAAGAAGTTCTGCTTCAACCACGAAACAGTTCATTACGTAATTCGGTGTCATGAACATCGTCCTAGTGTTCTCTGGAACCATGAAATTTGTTTTCACTGGTAACATGGCATTGTATTGTACTAATTACAGTGTTTGTGCGAATGACAATGGAGAAGTCCTATTACAGTATTAAATAAGTTGATTATGGTAAAAGTCATATGATTGTGTACTGAAAGAATTCTCGACAAAAATTTTATCTTGCATTAAAATATATGGATTGCGTACAGCGTGTCTGTCCAAACGTAGTATTCGAAGAGGATGATTATTTGTGTAAAGGGTGCTTTGAATACTTACCGTGAAGAACGTGAATGCGTATGTGATATTGGTGAACACGGAAGAAAGTGTAAAAATGAAATTATGCACCAGCAAGATGAAGAATTTGTTCCTCTGAATGTAGACTTGGAAACCTTTAATCCGACAGTTAACATACTAAACATGAATGTGTATCGCCATTAAAACGGCCGTTATATGTGAAACCTAGACTACGGCGAACGATTTATCTCTCAAAATTTTTCTTACTGCCTTTCAAATCACCTTGTGTACAGGACACCAATAATACTCCTCCCCTAATAGCACGTTTGGCAGATACGCTGTACGCAATCCATATATTTTACCTCATGATAAGATTTTTGTCAAGAATTCTTTTTGTATACAATCCTCTTATGTCTTTTAGCATAATCAACACATTTAATTACCGTCCTTACTGTAATAGGACTTCTCTATTGTTATTCGGACAAACACTGTAATTAATGCACTACAATGTCATGTTAACAGTAATAACAATTTTCATGACTCCAGAAAATATTAGGACGATGTTCACGACACCGAATCACGTAACAAACTGTTTCATGGTTGAAGCAGAACTTTTTGAACAAGTACGAACTTGATGCGTCGAGTTACGAGAGGTTCTACAATAATAAAAAAAAGAAATTTTCTTCTTATTATTATTGTTATTATTATTATTATGACAACTTAGACGTAGTTTTTATTCAATATTTTGGTTTTACTAATGATGGTAAACATCAAGTGAAATTCACACTCAATGTTACAAACTATCAATAACGCATGAGAGAAAACATTTTAATGAACTACACATATGTTTTCGAAACCTCTGGTGATGTGGGGAAAATTGTGCTTCATGTGATGTTTACAATCATTAATGAGTATCAAATATCAAATAAAAACCACGTAGTGTCATTTGGAAAAAATAGAAATTCTACCAAGTTTGCAACACTGCCAAACGAATTTCATCACCCTTACGCACGTAAAAATCATCATATTGATACAAATCTACTTTCTGAATTTCATCATAACTTCAACGCATACTTTCTGATTTAACGCGGAACATATATTCCATTGTCGCGAGTCGATTTTGGGTCCCGAGTTAGAAACCCTGTAACTCGATTGATTGATTAATTTTGAGTTTTACGTCCCGTTCAGCAGCGAGGCTATATGAGACGTGGACCTACTGATTAACGTGGAATCCGAACCACATGAGCTCCCCCTGTAACTCGAAAACGAAGCGGAATTCGACTCATGTTTATCAGAACTTTTGTACTTGGTTTGATGACAGGACTCAACTCTCAAAATTTTCATACTGCCTTTCAAATCGCCTTGTGTACAGGGCCTAAATGTCCATGGGAAATGTTTACATTCCAAGTACAAAAATCAAAATTTCAGTAATTAATTGCGAACGTTAGGGGCCGCTGCCGCATGAACAGTTAACGGATATTAAATACTTAGGTACTTGTCCAATGGTTGTAAAAATTTCAGATTCTTAAAAGGTGGAGTTTTTGAGAAAAAGGCGGCCAAATATGGTGTCTTAATGAAATTTTCAGCTTTTCATCATACTTTAACGTAGGATGTAATAATCAGATGTGTAAGCCCTTTACATTTTCAAGAGACCTTATCGATTAGATTTCGATGTTAGAAGCAGATGGTTGATATGGCTCGTGAGGACAGAAATAAAAATGTTTGAAATTAGCAAAATTTTCACCAAAGTTGGAACATTGCGAGTGAATTGTGCGAATCCTATTGGACCAATATACAAATTTTGCCCCTCCACCGAAACACACTACTTCATATTATTCCTACTATTGCGATTGTGTTACTACGTACACTCGTTTCTCTAAAATATAACTTTTAATTTGACTTGTTTTTCAGTTTTTCGAACAATCCGAGAGGAGGGCAGCCATTTTGGAAGGCTGTATATCGGAGAATTTTTTTTCAGCCAAAAGGAAAAATACGGGTCTAATAATATTGCATGTAGATAGCATATAAAAAAATTAATGAACTCTGAGACTATGATGGGGACAAATTTGGTTTTGCCTGGACGATGTGAAATGGAATCGGTCCTCCGTTACTTACCGATCGTTGGCGATGGTGGACGACGTTTTCTTCGTAGCTGTCGTCTGAAGTATGTTTACAACTAGCACGTGGTGTTCAAACACGTGGAACCTTACAATATTTACTCTAAATATAGATCATAATACTTCACTTAAAATACTTTAAACGTGCACTGCACTGTCTGCTTTACTTACGTTATTACTGCTGCAGAAGCTACCAAAATTTCAATGTTTGTGATACCGTACCGACCTTGGAGTGATAATGAATAATAAACTGATATTGTAAATGTTCGTCCAATACATAGAACTAAATGCATACTTTATTTTCAGTATTTAAAGAAATGTAAATATATGCCTGAAAATACAACCACTACCCTTAAGCTTTCTAATTGCAGCCTTAGGAACGATCTGAGAATCGATGCGTCCTTCATTACTAATTGCTGGATCTTTAAAAAGTTTGAGATTAGACAGAACATGTTGAAAACGCATTGTGATATCAATATTCTCAGAAATGCAAGTCGTTGAGGTATCGTTCTAATATTTTTACTCATGGGTCGACTGAGCGAGAAATTCACCTTGCCTAATTCCAGTTGGATGATGCATAACTATTTGGATCCCCATAATGCTACTCAAATGAGATTCTGGTAATCAAAGTATCTCACAGGTACTTTGGACTACAAGTTGCCGGGAGCAGCTGAAGAATCAGTGAAATTATCATTAACAATTATGAAGTGATGCAATTTAGAATACTTGCAGATACGTAAAAGAGTTAGGTTAAATTTTGAAAATTTCAACACTTACTGGTTTCGCGAGCAAATCATGGATTTCAGTGACACTGGTTTCACTTTCATACAAAGGGTTTCACAGTTTTGAAGGGAGGGCAAGAAAAGTATTTCTTAAAATCATAACCTTGCGGCACAATAAGAAAGATAATATTACTGTTGTTTTCGTGAACAAATCCAGTGTTTTTCACATTTTATACTTTACTTGCTGACGAACATGCTTCCCATTAATATATATCTGCTCTACTGAAGAAAAAAATAAATAAAAAGAATAGCTAATATGGAAAATGAGTATTCCAAGCTGTAAGCGTACTTTTAAATGTATTTTCTTTTTTGTTACTTGATACTTGAAGTCAAAATCACATTACTGTTTTACGCTATACTTGGTTTTTCGAGACCCGACACTATTATACTCCTTTGATGAATATTTTTATACCTACAATATCCACTACACACATTTTGAACGTGTTTTTTCTAGCTTGACAATCGATTTTAACTGCACTGGAAAAAATGAAATTTTTGAGTTTTACGTCCCACGTTTATGCCGGTTAGGCTAAAGGAGAGACTGAACACTGGAGTAGTATTGACCAAAACAAGTGATTATAATACGAAAACGCATGTTAGTAACAAGCAACGAACAGGATATTTTCCAATCAGCATAGCAACAATTCGGTAATAGAAGTTAAATAAGTACAACTCATGAACAATATTATCAGGCAAAGGGTTATCACGAAGCTTTAGCCTTTCACTTACTTAGCTGTTGAGGCACTGAAAGAATACTCTCACCAAAGTGCATTTGAAGCCTCTCCAAGCAATGTGTCAACGGCCTTTACTAAAAATAACACAGACATCAAAAAAATAACAGCTCGCTTCAACTCAAAATATATCGGTATTTTGTTTTCGCAATAAAAAATATGAACGTAAGTAAGTACTTAATATTACAGTTTTAGATATTAGGATTGGACTATCATAAAATCAAATTCGATCATACAAAAAATTATTATTTTTTAATTGTTGAACTCATCAGCGGTAAAATAATACTTTTAATCAATAATCTCTAAATCTTTATTTATGGTATTATAAGTTAATGCAAATCCAATATTATTTTCACTGTTACTCACACACTGTACGAGTTACTACTGATAATACTTTAAAAACAAAAGAAAAACAAAATGATTAAATACCAACAATGCAATACAGATACTACTTACCCATGAACCATGCCATTTTCTTTATAGTTGACTTGAATAAACTTCCCAAATCTGCTCGAATTGTTGTTGTGAGCTGTTTTTGCATTTCCAAAAGCCTTTAAAAAAATAAAATACAGTAAAAAAACACTTTCTGCATTGGTTATATTTCATCTCTTTTGATGATACCCATTTCAAGAAAATATATAATAGATACAGATGGTGATCAGAAAAATGGAAACACCTGAACGAAATTGCAACTTACCAGATTAATATGGTGTCGGGCCACCTTTCGCCTTCAGAACAGCCTTGATGCGACGTGGGATGGACGCATAGAGGTCGTGAATGGTAGCAAGTGGAATTTTACACCATTCCTCGTGCAGGGCATCGGCCAGTTCTGTGAGAGAGGATGGAAGTGGAAATCGTCGCCGGAGTCGTGTTTCCAAGACGGACCACAGATGTTCAATTATGTTGAGATCTGGGGATTGGGCGGGCCAGGGGAGGTGTTGAACTTCATCCCGATGTTCCTCAAACCACGCTGCAACAACGCCAGCTGTGTGAATGGGTGCATTATCATCCTGGAAGATGGCGTCATTGTCCGGAAACAACATCCGGACCACAGGATGCAAGTGGTCTCCTAAAATTGCGACATAATCGTTGGCAGTGATTCGTCCGCTAAGTGTGACCACAGGACCCAATGAAAACCATGATATGGCGACCCACAATATCACCGAACCGCCGCCATGTTTCACAGTTGAGCGGAGACACTGCAGATCATAAGCTTCTTTGGGCGTTCCCCACACATAAACATGGCCCGTGGTTGGGAATAGGGTGAAGGATGACTCATCCGTTCATATCACATGTTTCCAGTCCTCAAAGGTTCAAGTTGCATGGTCGCGGCACCATTTGCGGCGTGCGAAAGCGTTATGGTCCCTGATGAGCGGTTTGGCCCGTGCAACACGACCCCGTAACTTCATGTCATGTAATTCGCGGAGGACTGTGATTGTCGAAACAGGGTGGATGAGATGTTGATTGAGTTCCTCCGTCACTTGCTCCGCAGTGGCACGACGGTTCTGCGTGACAATATGCTTTAATACCCGGCATGACCTGTTACTCATGATTTTCTTCCGCCCACTGTTCCGCTTCCCCGATGTGGTTTTCCCGTGTGTTGTGTAGGCCGTCATCACCTTCGACACTGTCCCACGCGACACACCTAACACAGTAGCCACTGCCGTCACACTCACTCCACATAACCGCGCACCAACAATTTGCCCTCTTTGAAAATCTGAGAGGTCTTCCATTTTACACTACCTCCGTCTGCTGCAGCCACTGGACACTGCTGTTCCACTGCGCCTGACGTAGTATGGAGACCGACCTAACACACCACCACCAGCGGTCCGGCGCTGCGGGCGCCACGACACTACTGCCAACCCATACATCTGACGTGTTGCCAACTACAGGTGTTTCCATTTTTCTGATCACCATCTGTAGATTATCCTTGCCTTTACAACTAACTTGCCTGAGAAATAGTTATATATATATATATATATATATATATATATATATACTATAATACATCGCGTAAATGCTCAAATTTGTGTCGCAATACGACTATTTCCATTGGTGATACAGCATGAAGAATGAAAAACCATTAAATTCAATATCTAAGATGAACAAGGAATAAAAGATACAGGGACAATACGACTATGAACACCACTATGCTTTCCAGGCATATTCGTGCCATTGTTATTCTTGGCCTCTCAAGTAATTAAGTAAAATATTTTTGTAGCATCTCTACTATTTATTCGCTATTCCTTTCCATGTGCTATCATCTATGTTAATAAATTCATATGAGGTTCACTTATTTTCTACGTGACGTCCATCTTGATTTGGTGTTTAGCATATAATAACGAAACGCGCTACTATTGTCATTTGTTTAGTGTGAGAGATCTCGGGTTTAGTCCACTGTGACAGAATAATATTTACATCTCTTTAACTTGGTTATTAGAACAATTTTTGTTGTTTGAATTATCGCCGAGATAATATTTATGCAATATATTGTCTTTAATTCTTCGAAAATAGTCACGTAACTGGGTGATATTCTACTAACAATTCAGCTATTTTAAAAAAGAATGATCCACGTAATGCCAAATTTTTAGTTACGACCAGTTTTATTATCGATATTATTCTACGAAAAATTCGCCAATATCTAATATTACCATCCATATGCTGAGAAACAAATACTGTCAATAGTCTTTTGCAAGCATCAATATTTCTTCCAATCATAGCTGTAGCTTACGTGTTTCTTAGCTACTTCGTTCCAGTCCGTTAATCCGTCTATAGTATGGGCTATAATAAGTAGAATCAACACAGCGCATCCGTGCATTTCAAACAAGCAAGCCAAAATGAAATGAAATCTTTCAGTTTTACGTCCCACGCTTATGCCGGTTAGGCTAAAGGAGACTGTGATGATGAGAAATGAACGAAATGGTGAAATAAAGAGTGGGAGGAAACGGGAGAACCCCGAGAAAACAAACGAGCACGGTGTTTGTCCACCACAAAGTCCACAACAAACAAGCCAGTCTCTGAGAGATTTTTCACCATTTGGATAATATCGTAGATTAAACTTTCTATTTAAAACAGTAAAATATAAATAAAGGGAAGTTAAACTGAAACATTAAAAATGTAGCTGTATGCTACAACGTACATTTCCCCTCTTGCGTTCGAGGCGATACTAACAGAAATGATACTGTGTACGAAGTTAAATAACATAATATTGTGCACAAAATACTGCGGTTATTTTATTTCAAACTATCTAGCTGCCCTGGTTTGTAACTCACATACAAAGAATGACGCCGTCTAAAATGGGTGACGCCAAAAGATTTATAACTAGTGATAATATCAAATATCAATCTTTGGGAAGATCAATTCATTAGCGAAAAGAGCTTATCGATGTCCCTCTATTGTGCACAGTATGCTGTAGCCTTGAGCTAGCCCTTTGTATATAGAAGTACCCATTCTTTAATTCCCACTCCACTCCTTCCTTCGTGCCTTTAGAAGCGGGTTTTTGAAAGCGCTAAAACACGGTGTCAATCCACTCATTTTTCATTAAAAGCTTATACGCCGAATTTACCACATTCAAATTAACTGAATCCTCAGATTGGGAATTTTCCAAATAAACAATAGGAAATTTCAATATTATACAAATTATCCCTTTTCCCACTTTATAATTGTGGAATTGGACGTTAAACTGAAGATTTTCACTTCATTTTGCAAGAAATTTTCGAAATCACTTAAAACACACAATAAAGAATCCGAAATGTTATTATATAGACTTCCAACTTTTTTCATCTTAGGAGTGATTTATATATTTATATAATGGTGAAGCACATATTCCCTTATTTCTAATGAGAAGTTTGTATGTAGAGTTTCGTTTCCCTAACTTCAGAGATTTATGAGGTACTCTACTCTTGGTTAAACATTTAAATACTTCTCTATCTCCGCTTAGGACATTTATTTCACAAAATCTTGTTATTCATTGCTTTCGTGATGAAGGGAGTACCCTGTAGTATGGTCTCGGCGTTGATATGAAGACGGAATGTAAGAATCTCTGAACTGGGTATAGAAAAACTGTTACTAGAAAGTAGTGAAAACACAAATGTCTCACACTAAAATGGCATATTACATGCAATTTCGCTATACGTTTCACCAGACCGGAAAGGTAGAAAGTGTGAAGAAAGAAAAAGAACGGAGGAATAATTGTGGAGCGTTCAATTGGACACTACGTTGGAGTGTACGCCATCTGAAGACTAATGTAAATGAATATCATCATCATCATCATAGGTATTCTGTCATTATTGGCAGCTCACTTGCTGCTACTGAGAAGCTTCCATGTTCAACGGTCTTCAGCTAACCTCTTCGTCTTTACATACGATTTTTCTGTTTTGATATCGTCCATTAATTGAGGTCTCCTTCGCCCCCTTTCCTCTCTTTCTTACCACCATACTCTTTTAGCACGTGCCTCATGATAAGTTCCTTCTTACCCAATGTCCCAACCAGTTTCTCTTTCTCTTACTAATACCTAATATTGTTCTTCTCTCCCCTACCATTTCTAACTCTCTCTCTCTCCTTCGTTTTCCGCTCGAGTCAGCTAATTTGCTCCATTGTTCTTAACTCCCACTTTTCGAAAACTTCCAGTCGTTTCTCATCATTTTTGCATATCCATGTTTCTGGCCCATACAGTACAGTACACTACACGAAACATTTTGTCTTTTTCTCAACTCTTTATTCAAGGTCCCACAAAATACTATTTTCTTCCTCCTAAAGGCTTCTTTCACCATTCCAACTTTTGGTTTTATTTCCCGTTTACATTTCATGTCATCACTAATAATACTACCCAGGTATCAATAACCAGTCACTTGTTTTATTTTCTCCCCTCCTATTTCTATATATAAAACCAATCTCTTCGTTGCAATCAGCCTGGCTTTTGTCTTTCTAACATTTATTTTCACCCTATATTCTTCACAGCCCTTCCTCAAGTTTTCTAACACTTTCTTAGTAAATGAACAAGTTGAATGAAAAACAAATAAATTGTAACACTTACCTCTAACACTGGTCCAGCACTAAGAATCGTCTGTTCTACTCCACTCCCATGAGACCCTTTTTGACTCAATGCCGTTAAATGATGAAGCAAAAAATTTGTGCTTTCCGTTTTCCCACTACCGCTTTCACCACTGATTACAATACACTGGTTACATTTCTCTTTCAGCATACTATGATACGCAGAATCCGCTATAGCAAAAATATGCGGCGGCAATTCTCCCAACCGCCTGTTTTGATACAGTTTTACATATTTCGGGTTATATATAGGATAGAACTTAAAGGGATTTACAGCTATCAAGATTGAACCCACGTACGTATATATGTATCCGGCATTGAAGCGTGCTCTTAAATTATCTAACAAAGTCTGTTCATTCAAATCTGGCAACTGGCAGAGATCAGGGTATTCTTTGTCCTTCGGTTGATACAAGTATCTATAAAAATAATCTTTGATGAGTTGTGGATCCATTGTGAAGCTATCCGTCCACAATGAATCGGTAAGCTTCTCTCGCAAATAAAACCTATACTCTTGATGTTCAACACCATCTTTGCACTCCGATGCGCAGGTTTTTGGCCACAGCAACATTAAAGCCACGGGGCTCTCTAATGGTCCCACTCTTCGTTCTTTACACTCTTGACCCACAGAATTTCCGATGACCTCGGCCAGTTCATAGTCAGATGGATTAGTAAGACACAAACGATCTACGATACAGTACACGATCTCCTCTGATGTCGTTTGTTTACTGGCTTCTACAGATAAGGCTTCATAATGTTGCGACAATGCTCCAACGAACACCTGTACGATGTATCGATTATTATCAGCCATGTTAATAAAAGCATTATTAAAAATCCATTTTCCTCTGACGTATTTCTTCCCTTGGTCTCTTCTTCAGTGAAGCAAAGCCTGATCCTGTTGAGTGCAACAGGTGGCTTGTAAATAGCATGTTTTGATGTGTCTTCTACAAACATAGATGTAAATTCTTCTAATGTCCATTGTGCTGAAACAAGAAAGAAAAAAGTATTTAATTCAAATATTACGACAAAATATATAATCATTTTTAAACACAATATCACTTACAATAAAATACATTCTGCACAAAAGAAATGACCAACAAAAATTCATAACAAATTTAGAAATTTTTTAAAGTAAACAAAGCCCACACCTAGTTTTTGAGATGATATTGAATGAAGTGAAAAACTAAAGGTATATTGAAAACACTTACTAACTAAACAACTTAATTTACCTACAAACTTACATATTGCATTCATAATTTTTGGCAGTAAAAGCTCTTGAATGTGCTAGCGATGTCAGACATTGTATCATACTCAACTGTTTCTCTAACGGTTGAACGTAATTTGTTACACAGCTCAATGTATGAATAACAAATTCTTCATTTCCAAATGTTATATCTAATAAAAGCAAATTTGTTAAGTAGAGCAAGTGTTTTGGCGTTTTTACGTAATAGAACATTATTTTATTTATTTACTTTTTATTAAGGCAAGAAACAAATGCACATGAATTCGTTAGAAAGAGAGAGCCACGTTTTTCTTCATTCAGACAAGAGGACCTGCAAACACTTAAATGGTGTTTTTCTCAAAGTCAAGACGTGAGGGAGTAACATCCTACGTTCAGATGATCCTGCGTTTCTGTAATTTTCCAGGACAACAACTTCCAATATGATTATATATTTGAGTTTCCGCAGCCAAGTTTGGAGTTGAGAAAGATCTCAAGATCGAAATTAATACACGAATAATAATAATGAATTTCGTCACTGGATATAGAGGTAGGTCATTGTTTATTCAACTGTGATACTGTTGGTACTTCTACATATTTCAGTCATGACTCTTCCTTTCCAAATAACCAGGTACCTAATAAGGATTTACAGTTCCACAAACAAATATTTGTTTTTGTTTCAACATCTCGAATAGGTCATAGGAGAGAAAAAATATGAAATCTTTGAGTTTTACGTCCCACGGTTATACCGGTTAGGCTGAAGGAGACGGTGATTATGAGAAATGAGTGAAATGGTGGAATGAAGAAAGTGGGAGGAAATGGGAGAACCCCGAGGAAACCCACGCACACGGTGTTTGTTCACCACAAAGTTCACTTGGCGGGAGCTGGGATCGAACCCGAGATCCCAAGCACCAGAGGTGAACGCTCTACCACTGAGCCACCGCGGCCCTCTCATAGGAGGAAAAGTAGTTACCTATGTATATTAATATGATTTTTGCCTTCCACTTCATCAATCATCAGGTTTGTCACGCATGTATTGTATCAAGAAAAAATGTTCCTAGAATTTTATCATCGCTTCATCAACAGCAATCACTGTGTGAGCGCTTTAACATCGTAAGAATGATTTCGATAATGAATCAAGTAAAGTGCGAGCTTTATAATCACGTGAATTCCTTCCAGGCTGGAACAAGTTATGGTTGAGATGAAGATAAGAGAAATGGAAACTAAAGCATTTTTCTGGTATAAGACGTGATTCAGAGTAAATCTGGTTCACTCAACTAATAGTCGCGATAAGTAGTTTTCCTTATAATACACATGTGCCAATTAATTCTAAGAAAATACTTTATTTTGTTGGGGTTTGTTGTAATAAATCTGTTATCACTCTGTGTACAGGATTTAGGATTTAAGATTTCTGTGCTTTCGGCATCTATGGCCATTTAGCCCGTCACTTTTGAGGGATGACGTCCCTCGGCGAGCAGACAATCCGAGGAAAGGGAAGGAAGGAATAGGCCTGGGACCTATAACAGGGTACAACGATATTGTATATCTATTTTGTAAATTTCTTCTATTTTTATATCTTGGTTTTAGGCAACGGTTCTATAATAATAATAATAATAATAATAATAATAATAATAATAATAATAATAATAATAATAATAATAATAATAATAATAATAATAATAATAATAATAATATATTATTATTATTATTATTATTATTATTATTATTATTATTATTATTATTATTATTATTATTATTATTATTATTATTATTATTATTATTATTATTATTATTAAGTATTCTGCCTTTCGGCAGGTCCGGGACTAATGACATTTTTTTTTTCCAATTTTAGATTTTGGCCTGGAAATGTTTCTTCCACTTTTGTCAATCTTCAGCTTCCTCTTTTAACTCCCAATATTTTCTCCTATCTTTCAAATTATCGATCAGCTGTGTTCTTCTTCCTATTCCTCGCTTTTCTTCCATCTTTCCTTCTATGGCGGTAGGAAGAAGACAATTTCTTCGCAAGATATGTCCAATTCCAATTGGCCTTTCTACGAAGGATGGTGGCTAGAAGTGTCCTCTACTATTCTAACCGTTTTAAAGCACCCTCATTTGTTACTTTCTCCATCCATTTTATCTTTTCCATCTTCCTCCAACACCACATTTCGAAGCTCTCTAAATATTTCCTCTCTAACTTCCGTAATGTCCAAGTCTGAACCATACAGTCTAATGCTCCATATATAGCACTTGACCAACTTCTTCTTAAGTCCAATATTAAGCCTGCTAGTTAAGAGTGATCTTTTCTTGTTGAATGCTTCTTTAGCTATGGCAATTCTTGACCTGATCTCTTTGGTGCAGTGAGCGTCTCTCGTCAAAACACTTTCCAGATACTTGAAATTATCGATCTCTTCAAGTTCTCTTTGTTCTACTCTGATCGGTAAGGCGTGTTTCCACGGGATATTCTCATGACTTTCGACTTATCGATGTTAATTTCCATTCAATACAGTTTTCCAGTGTCAACTATTTTGTCAATCATCTCCTGTAGTCCTCCTTCGGTTTTACTATTATAACCGTATCATTTTTATACCTGATCTTGTTAATGATCTGCCCTCCAATTTTGAAATCTTCAATTCCCATTAACGCTTCCTTCATTAAACATTCACTGTAAATGTTGAATAATTGGGGCGACAAACTACATCCTTGTCTGACTCGCCTTCCAATCTCCACACTATTGGTTTCTCCTTCATTCAAGCGCAGCCTCACTCGTTGTCCTGTGTACAGGTTTTGAATGAGTCGTCGATCTCTCCAGCTGACTCCGATTTCTTTAAGTATTTTCAGAAGTTTCGTCCAATTGACTCGGTCGAAAGCTTTTCGCCAGTCGATGAAGCACAAACACAACTCTTCCTTTATATCAAGAATTCTTTCTGATATCTCTTGTGTACAAGAAGAAGAAGAAAAGAATTTAGATGTTGTTGATTCAAAATATAAAAATAAGATTTAATCTTAGTAGCTGAAAATATATGTTGATTTTATATGTATAATTGGTACTTTAGTTACCAAAACAGCAGATAGTTGTTTGTGTAAAACGTTGCTATAACAACCGAAAAGGAAAAGTATAATTAATGGAGGTTTGAGAATAAAAGGTAATAGTGATTCTATGTGGTGTGTCTGATTTTATATCATTCAATCGTGTTGACATAATTTAAAAATTTACACGAACTGTGGGCTGGAATGTAAAGTGTAAAATAAGAATAATAATAAGCTCCATACGTTACATTTTAGATTGTGGTTCCTATACGTTACAAGGGTGTCTAAAAAAATTCCAAAATAATATTTTGTAACTTTTTCGTGACCTTTTCTTTACCAAATTATAAAATTTTCTAACATTTTCAAAAGCGAATTTGGGTGCAAATTAGGCCGGATTTTCATCCATGTGATAGAAACGTACTTTGCTTGCGATTTGGTAGCGTTTAAAGCCGACCATAGACATTTTTGGTGGTGAATTTTGAGGTCTTATAGAACAAAATTTTCCATTCTGTACTTACATTTGTAGTTATAAAAACTTGTGACCCAAAAGTTAAATTTCGTGACTTTCATGACCGTTTTCTGATTTCCTGACTTTTTCGTGACTTTCGTGACCGATAGACACCCTGTATAAGTTAGGTACCACCTCAGCATTTGGCTAGTATGAATGAGGAAAACCCAGGAAAACCTCATTCACTGTGGCTGGCCTGAAAAAGAGTTTGTACACTTTTTCGACCGTGTCCACACCTTTTTCGAACCCGGGACCGCTCGCACCGAAGGCGAGAGCGTTAGCGACTACGCTATGCGGGGCCACACACTGTATACAGTAAAGATTTGTTTCATACATGATCATGTCTACTAAATCATTGTCAAAAAATGCGGAAAATAACTCATGGAGTTGGTGAATCAATGGACTTTTCATCAGAGACTCTTGAATTTCCAGTAAACGGAGAAACAGGCGACATAATATATTTGTTATTCCATGATGGTTTTTAGTTTTCCTTTCTTCTTCATCCTTTGCACGCGAACTTACTTCTAAAATACGATGCGCACCTGGTGATTTGCTTTCAATATCATCAATGACATCTAACCTTTCTGTGTCACTGCCGAGATCATCACTTAAGAATACATTCATTTCCTGAAGGAATTTCGTTCTCAACAAAGTCACAAATTTTCTCACTTAAAAAGCGTGGCATTATGATTCACTAATATGTACAAAATACGCCAGACGCACATGTTCCGAACTGAAACCATAATTTAAGTCGTAGTTTTGACACAAGTTTTAACGATGTTGCTCCATATATGAACTTAATATGTACAAAATACGCCAGACGCACATGTTCCGAACTGAAACCATAATTTAAGTCGTAGTTTTGACACAAGTTTTAACGATGTTGCTCCATATATGAACTTAAACTGACAAAAAGTTTTTAAAGAACATATTTCAGTAAGTTTTATGCAAGAAAACAAATATAGTTTAATTTCAAACGAGAAATATATATTTACAAAATGTATCATATGAACACTACAGTTTTACTTACACAACAATGAAAATTTGGGTAGGAAACGAAATAGGTACCTTCCATTTCAATTCAGGCAGAGCATGTACCATCACCATCTCAAATATTGTTGAAACTTTTTTATAGCAACTAGACATGTTTTTAAGAGACCCATATATTTTTGTTTTGTCGAAAAAAAAAATTCCCGCCAAGTAACGAGTCATCAAAGAGGGGGAGTACAATTTATGAATTGTAGAAAACATGGAAAATGGTTTTCGGAGCCCCACCATTCAGCTATGGAGAGGTAGAGTTATAATTCTTGTTGTGGTATGTACATAGGGATATAAATAAACTATATTTTATTATAGTTTTGTTTGCGCATGCGTATCTTTTTGTACATAAATAAAGAAATGAACGTCAGTTTATCTGAAAAGTCGAAGTTTGCGAATTTTTTTCCAGTACTTCTGGTTCGATTTTTAATATTCTGTT